>NC_134412.1:77292974-77897974 GCF_038048845.1 Mixophyes fleayi
GCTGAACTACAAATATTAGGCCTTACAGGCTTTTCTTCTGACTTTTCTTTTCTGCCACTGCTGTGTGCCAATGTGTCCTAGATGTACTAGGAACTGCCGTGTGTTTGTGTCATTGCTCTGTCGCTTACCATCCAGCCAGGTCGCTGCAGTATTTGTCTGAACGTGTATGAAAATAATATTGTGATCTGTGAGGTGGTCAAAATTGACTGCAGTTGACTTGAAATTAGTGTTATTGAGGTTAATAATAATGTAGGAACAAAAAAAAAGCAAAATGATGGGATTTTAGCATATTTTATAGCAATTTTTCTAAAAAAATACAAAACCAAAACACACGAGGGTGGTTTTGCCAAAACCAAAACACGAAGCTAATCCAGATCCAAAACCAAAACCACTTCACGGGGGTCAGTGAGCATCTCTAATAACAATGTAAGGGCACACGATTTCAATGATAAAATGTTGATATTTCCTTAGTATAACATCTACAGCATTCTGGGAGATTTAATTCAGCTGAAGACCTGTTATTTGTGCTCTAAATCTAAAAGAACAGAACCAGTTCCTTACCTGCTTCCTTACTCTGCGCTTATCCATCACCTTCCTCCGCTGATACTTAATACGTTTCTGCAGCTTCTTGTACTTGTGTCTGTTCATCTTTCTCCGCCTGATCTTCAGGACGTTCTTACACTGCACGGCGTCGTTGTGCCCAACGTCCTCACCCATGTGGTCAACGTCCTGATGAGTGGGGCATTCGTAGGCCCTGTCATTGTCTTCAGGCTCCTCCTGTGTAATCGAGGCCTCAGGTTTGGGCAATGAAAAGCGAGAGGAAAGCAAACTCTCTAATGGGCTGATGGACATCATGCGGGGGACAAGGAAGTCATCCAACTTGGGGTCCAGGCTGCACCAAATAGTGGAGGGAGCCTGCGGTCTCTGTGGCTGCCGTGTGCTGTAGCATGCAAACACGCTCCTGTGGATGCTAGCCTCACACCACGGCCGACATACTACAAAATGGGAAAGTTATCATAGTTTGGCATCTACACGTGTCATCCATACAAATACTGGAGTCAATTGGAATTCTTTTTGTCCCCCACAGTATTTTTACAAAAATACAAGGATGCTACACAAATTAAAAAGTCAATAAAATCAATTATTCTTTAGATACCTCCGCTCCCTCCTCCACAGTTATACCCCTATTATATTAAGCTGGATTGTATGCACCTCACATCGCTAGAGGAGATCATCATCAGCAGCTATTTATATAGCGCTACTAATTCCGCAGCGCTGTACAGAGAACTCACTCACATCAGTCTCTGCCCCATTGGGGCTTACAGTCTAAATTCCCTAACGTACACACACACACAGACAGACGGGTCAATTTGATAACAGCTAATTAATTTACTAGTATGCTTTTGGAGTGTGGGAGGGAACCGGAGCACCAGGAGGAAACCCATGTGGAGAACACACAAACTCCTCACAGATAAGGCCATGGTCAGGAATCAAACTCATGACCCCAGTGCTGTAAGGCAGAAGTACTAACCACTTAGCCACCATGCTGCCCCTAGGCTTAAGCTTATACTAAAGCTGGGTACACACTACAGGGTTTTCAGCAGATTATCGGGCCAATGACACGATAAACGACCATTCAGCCCGATATCACATTAATGTGTACGCTCCAACGATGAACGATTATTGTTCCATAGCTCATCGTATACTTTCATTTGATTTTTAAACTGGACGAAATATCTCATTCAGCAATGGAACACTGTCCTTCCAATCCTGCACTGTGTATGCACTCACTATCAGGATATCCATAGAGTTTAGAGTCATGATCTTTTTAGCCGATGGTTATGACAGATAATGAGCACAGATCTGAAGGTAAATCGTGTAGTTTGTACACATGAATCGGTGATTCATGTGTGAATGCTGATTGGGACTTTCAGTCGTTGGTAAAATCGTTAAAGATATCACATCGGGAGACATTTTTTGTACCCAGCCTAAGCGGAGGGGTTGTCTGTAAATGGACCCTTTAATAAAATGGTCCATGTAGAACATTAATCAAACAACAATAGACTACTAAAAGCCAATATAGAATTGCTTACTATGGGCACACCATGTCATTACTCTTTGCAGTATGTTATTGACTAAGCCCCTATATCTTAATTATCTTTTAAGATAAATTACTGTAACTATTTTATTCATCTGTCATGTGCACAAGAAAAAAAATATTTGTCAATCTACATTCACTGTCATTAAATATTTTATTGCTATATTTCACATCATGTTTGAGATACTAGTAACACAATTTGCCAGTTATTATTAAGTCCTGCACCTGTTTACCTGCAAGTCTGGAGACTTTACTGAAGTGAGAGGTCAGCCTTGTGAGCCACATGCTGAGATGGAGAATACGTTACTTCAGGGTCAGTGGACACCAGCTGAAAGACAAATGTGATTCAGGTTACAATATACATATCTGATGGAGTCTTACATGTATACTACCTAAACTCTATTCGTATATTACTATAAAGCTTTATGGTTTTGTATATTAAAATGTTTTCTGCAATTTTCTATCCAAGTACTTTAGTTTAGAAATATATAAAAGATTCATGTGTTTATTAAACTGGAAAATAGTTGTGATTTTGGGGAGAGATAGGGGACAGAGTTCCTGTTAGCAATACCACTGTAGGGCACTACACATTTGGCCACCTTCTGCAGAAAATGACTGACAACAGAGAAGACCACCTTACACTCAGCTACATAGTAAGTATAAACCGAAAGTCAAACTGTCAAGTAAGGGGAAGTTTTTAAATAAACACTTGTGAATGCTCTTTCCTTTGCAGCAACTTGTATTATATGTTTAGTGGTCCTTTAACTGCCCCTCTTAGTCCACTGAAAACATAATAATAAAACAAGTAACCAAAGTTTAACACTGTAAATGCTGCATCAGTGGGACCATGCAAATTACAGCATTACAATTTATGATTGAGCCAAACTCAAAACAAAGTACTCTATGCTTAAGAACTGCTGTCGATGTGCCCCCTCCTCCTCTACCATCTTCTCTTTCCGATGCCTCTCTCCTCCTATACCCTCTTCTTTCCGATGCCTCCCTCCCCCTATACCCTCTTCTTTCCGATGCCTCCCTCCCCCTATACCCTCTTCTTTCCGATGCCTCTCTCCTCCTATACCCTCTTCTTTCCGATGCCTCCCTCACCCTATACCCTCTTCTTTCCGATGCCTCCCTCCCCCTATACCCTCTTCTTTCCGATGCCTCCCTCCCCCTATACCCTCTTCTTTCCGATGCCTCCCTCCCCCTATACCCTCTTCTTTCCGATGCCTCCCTCCCCCTATACCCTCTTCTTTCCGATGCCTCCCTCCCCCTATACCCTCTTCTTTCCGATGCCTCCCTCCCCCTATACCCTCTTCTTTCCGATGCCTCCCTCCCCCTATACCCTCTTCTTTCCGATGCCTCCCTCCCCCTATACCCTCTTCTTTCCGATGCCTCCCTCCCCCTATACCCTCTTCTTTCCGATGCCTCCCTCCCCCTATACCCTCTTCTTTCCGATGCCTCCCTCCCCCTATACCCTCTTCTTTCCAATGCCTCCCTCCCCCTATACCCTCTTCTTTCCAATGCCTCCCTCCCCCTATACCCTCTTCTTTCCAATGCCTCACTCATCCTCCTGTACTGTCGGTACCTCCTCACAAAACACTTCTTCGTCTCCTGTCACAAACTGTCCTTTAAGTTACACAAAGCACCGAAAACACACAGAAAAAGCTACAGGTACTCGGGAACAAAAGAAGAAAAAATATAGATGGTGAAAGACAATCTATAGAATGCAAGCTTGCGAGCAAAGTCCCGTTGCCTTATAGTCTGTCTGTTAATAGCAATAATATTACTGTGTTTCCCCATTGTAAAGCACTGTGGAGTATGCTGGTGCTATGTAAATCATCATCAACATTTATTTCTATAGCACCACCAATTCAGCAGCGCTGTACAGAGAATATTTGCCATTCACATCAGTCCCTGCCCCATTGGAGCTTACAGTCTAAATTTCCTAACACACATACATACACTATAATTAATTTTTGTAACAAGCCAATTATCCTACCAGTATGTTTTTGGAGTGTGAGAGGAAACCGGAGCACCCGGAGGAAACCCACGCAAACACGGGGAGAACATACAAACTCCACACAGATATGGCCATGATCGGGAATTGAACTCCTGACACCAGTGCTGTGAGGTGAAAGTTATTATTATTATTAATAATAATAATAATAATAATAATAATCTGTGACAGTAAGCAGGCAACCGAGAGAGACATCACTATCCATTGTGGCATTTGTTGTTCAAGTAAGAAAAATAATAATGAAGTGAATAGCACCTTGACCTGATGGACTGAGGTAAGTAGTGCTTTGATGTTATGAGGGGTAGTTATTTTGATCAGAATGTGGGAGCATTAGTAAGAAGAGGATAATCATGAAGTTTAGTGCTGTACAGTAACACTAATGCAGAATTCATTATTGTCATATAACCTAACACATATACAAGGCATTATACAATATGACAGTAGTACTTCATGCTGCCCCTGGGTAACAGAGTAACATGTGCAGGCATAATACATAGAGATCACCTTGTAATAAGAAGACAAACACCCACCTCAGACTACAAAATAAATAAATAAATAAAAAAATATATATATATATATATATATATATATATATATAAAATAATTCACATTAGTGCTCCTACACACATATTACAATCCTGACCTGAGCTAGCAGCCGCTGTCACACACTAACCTTCCCCCTCTGCACAGACATCTCCTGTCCGTCCTGCTAATACTTCCCCAGCCACAGCACAAAGGTTCCGTGCGTGGACTGCTCCCTCTAGCGTCCATAAGGAGAGTAGCAAGCAGGTGGAGTCCTGAGCTGTGCAGTGTTTGGACTTGTGTCTTATACAATAGTTCCACAGCAGCTGGGGGTGTCAGGAATCCCAAAAGTGACATGTTCTCTTCCTATTTATTAATTGGGATTATTGTGTTAAATATGATTTAAACTATTTATAGTCTACTACTTTTTGCAATATAATGATCATCATCATTTCTTTATATAGTGCCACCAATTCAGCAGCGCTGTACAGAGACTATTTGTCATTCACATCAGTCCCTGCCCTTTGGAGCTTACAGTCTAAATTCCCTAACACACAGACACACACATACACATTAGTGTTAATTTTGTCAGCAGCCAATTAACCCATACTCAGTGGCGGATCCAGGGGGGGGCGATCAGGACGATCGCCCCTCCTAGCAGGGGCTTGCTGCCGACAGCTGCACACTGTGTAGGTCCGTTCAGCAGGGACAGTGTGCTGCCCGGCTGCTCTGATTGTGTTTTAAACACAATCAGAGCAGGCGGGCAGCACACTGTCACTGCCGAGCGGACCTGCACATAGTGTGCAGCCACCGGCAGCCATAGAAATCAGAAAGGGGGCGGGGCTTAAATCGCCCCCCCTAAAATCGCCCCGGGTAAAGTTATTGTCTAGATCCGCCCCTGCCCATACTTGCCTACTTTCGGCAAGTGTAGTCCGGGAGAAGAGTGTGACTAGAGGGCGGGAGGGGGTGGGGCGCGGCCAAATGCGTCATTTTGCCCCCCAACCCCCCCCCCCCCCCGCGATGAAAATGACGTTTTGTAGCGGGGGGGGGGGGGGGGGGCAGGGCCAAAATAACGCATGAATCGTGTCATTTAGGCTAGGCAGTCGTGGGATGCGGGAGACTTGCCTGCTCGTCCGGTACCGACCCAAATTTCAAGAGTCTCCTGGACATTCCGGGACAGTTGGCAAGTATGAATTAACCTATGAGTATGTTTTTGGAGTGTGGGGGGCAGGGGAGAGCTGGCAAAGTTCAGCCCGTGGAGCAAAACTAAACTCAGCAGCCTATTTTAAAGGACAAAAAATGCTGGTGGCCCATTGACCTAGCCCAAGATAGCCCTCTATGGGACCGGCCTGGGGGGGGCAGATGCCGCCCTGCCCCCCAGCTCAGTCTGCCCCTGGTGGGACGAAACCCACACAAACATGGGGAGAATATACAAGCTCCATACAGATAAGGCTTATGATCAGGAATCAAAATCAAGACCCCAGCGCTGTGAGGCAGAAGTGCTAACCACTAAGCCACCATGCTGCTCCGTGACGAAGATACATTTACAGTACTGTCTTAGGGTAAATGTGTGCTAAAATAAACAAATATACATATAGATCATTAAATATATAGATTATAAAATCTACATCATAAGCGTTTCAATTTTAAGAGCATAACGAATCCCTTTACTGCATTTTTTAGAAAGCATAAAAATATTCAAATTAAAACTAGAAAGCAACAAATGGAGGAAAATACCTCTAATTTACATAAGACACAGAAGCAAGTAACCTATCAAAAAATAAAATGCATAACTCATCTACAACAAAGGGAATGATGTGTTCAAAGCTTTTAAACCAGTTTCCCCTATGGGAAGTCACCTGTACATGTTCAATGCCCATTATAATCGGTCCCACAGGATCACTGGCATGACATAGTTCAAAGTGTCTAGAAACACAATGCGCTAAAGTTATTAATCTGCGGGTTTGAAAAAGTGGAGATGTGGCCTATAGCAACCAATCAGATTCTACTTATCATTTATTTAGTACATTCTACAAAATGACAGATAGAATCTGATTGGTTGCTATAGGCAACATCTCCACTGTTTTAAACCCAAAGCTTGATAAATTTACCCCAAAGTGTCTTTAGTTTATATTTTGTTTGGTTTATTTTCGTTCTACCTACATAAAGTAAGTTGCAGTTCCATTGCAATACATACATGATATATCTGTGTAGCAGTATAGTATTTTCATTTTATTAAGAAACAAGATGGAGTCTATCATTGATTTCTATGTGTCTCTTTATGAACAGATACTAAGGGGTATATTTACTAAACTGCGGGTTTGAAAAAGTGGAGATGTTGCCTATAGCAACCAATCAGATTCAAGCAGGCATTTTATAGAATGCTCTAAATAAATAATAACTAGAATCTGATTGGTTGCTATAGGCAACATCTTCACTTTTTCAAACCCGCAGTTTAGTAAATATACCCCTAAGTCTGTGATGTTTCATCACATTATTTACTTATCTTTTATGACCATGTTTTCCCTAAACCTAGTACAGTGGACTAACTATGTCCCTAAACTCAGCTCAGACAATGGTTATTTACCAATTTAAGGTAATGTTGGTTTTACAACAGATAGAGTATTTGTGTACTCTTAAGTATTTGTTGTAATGTTTGTTGTTAAGCAATATATGGATGTAATAGCTCAGTTTGCAAACTTAGCTGTTTTGCTCAGAATGATACTGTCATCAACTGTCCATATTGCATCTGCATTCACTTTAGTGTAAGGAAAATTATTATATACGGATGGCACAGTTCAGACCTCCTTTAGACCTCGCAGGTGAGTCAGGAAGGCTGTGCCAGAGCTCCTCCATCAAAGTATTATAGGATGCATGATTCAACTTGGGGGCTGCTTGTTGAATGTGGGGTCTCCCTGCTGTAAATCCGGGGAATTACGTGTGTGTCTAGCAACCTATCGAAGCTAAGTATTTTAATTGTCATATTAATTATTAAATCTTTTTCTTATACATATGCGAGAATAACGTAACCTTCAGCGCCGCACAGCTGGCCTACCCGGTACCTATCCAAGGTTCAAAATCACCCAGGCAAATATCCGAAATTAAACATATAAGTTTATTTAACAAAATGGTAGCACCAAACAGCAATACACATATTTAAATAATAACTTGCAACAAATAACACTACAGTCTGGCACAGACAACATACAGGGTGTATTGAAATCACCTCACCAGTATCTTTGTCACTTACAGGGACTGCTGTCTATCAATTCAAGCCCTCTCTCTTTTAAGACTACCAGCAAACGTAGCGGCCCTAAGACACTGTCACTCCGCTTTCGGCGGACACATAGCTCCCCAAGACCTGGAGATGTAGATCAGGGCAACGGCAGTACTCCATGGACCAATTGTCCCTTTCCTGTCAGGGGCAGAGATCTATATCTCAACGCCAGCTTGACTTCAGCTATCACTTGGTAGTGAATGCCAATTTGCTGTTCAAAAATTACCTAATCAGCAATTTCAGGATCTGCCTGATTGATCCTTTTCTGTGTTTACCTTATTCACAGGTAAACATACAGACAAAGGGATAGCAGATGAGTCACTCCTGATTTAATTAGGAACAGGTATTGTTCTGTGGCTATACAGAAGAGTTGGTTTAAACTAGGGATGTGCACCGGCCACTTTTGGTGTCTCGTGTTTTGTGTTCGGATATGCTTGAGGTTTTGGGTTCGGATTTGTTTCGCAAAACACCTGATGAAAGGTTTTGGTTCGGATTTAAGGTTTTGGATTCGGATTTATTTAGAAAAAAACATAAAAAGTGCTAAAAACCAGTTTTGTGGTTTTTTTTTTCACTCCTACGCTATTATTAACCTCAATAACATTCAATAACAATCATTTCCACTAATTTCCAGTCTATTCTGAACACCTCACAATATTGTTTTTAGGCCAAAAGGTTGCACCGAGGTAGCTTGAGCACATAATGCCAAAAAAGAGGTACAAGATGGAATTGTTCTGGGCCCTCCCTCCCACCCCTCGCGAGATTCGATGCGAGACTTGGACGACAGAGCCTTGTTTTAATTTTTTTGCCCGCCGGAAATATCCGAACAGTGCTCGGATCCCGTTCGGATCCGCACTGTTCGGGTGGGCTCGGATTAGCGCAATCCGAGCCCGCTCATCTCTAGTTTAAACAGGAGAGATCACAATCCAGACACATTTACATTTAAATACACAATGCAGTCCTCTGTAATTAAACATAGAGCTCTGTCTGTGTGCCTTTTTAATACATGAGACCTCCTAGTGTGATGTACATTCCTACAGGACTGGTGGACAATAATCCTTTTGATTAAACTGAAACAATGGACTAGTCTGCAAGATAACAATACATGCTGGCAGACTTTTTAACTACTTTCAAAATAGAATATATACAAGCTTAAATATGACTGACAAATATGGGGAACCAGAGGGCTAGAAAAAGTATATATTTTTTATAGTCCGCAGTTACCTCCTTTCCCCCACAACATAGATTGTGAGTGTATCATTCTTTCTTTGTGCTAGTATTTCATGAATGTAATCTTGCAACCTAATACAATTACAATCTGGTATTAAGATTGATAAAATTCTTCATTTTTTATTTATTTTCATTTACTGTTCACACTATTTCTGTTGATTTATTCTTAATATGTTGACATTATTCATTACAATTTCATTAATCGATTTCAAGAAGCTCAAAGACTGATTTTTTTTTTAGGTTGGTTCCTTTATCGAAAATGGCAACATGGTTCTCTGGGAATTATTATTTATTTATTTATTTATTTTTTAACTCAAAAGGTTTTTATTGAATTTTTTAGAAAAGCATATTACAAACATAGCAGTGGTTGCAGAGTACATACAGCAGATCAGTTATATTGAACAATCCACACTGCTTAGATAAACAATCAAACAAGTAAATAAAAATGAGAAAAAATATTGGTGCAGACAACAACACATCTTATGACCCAGTATACATAAGCTCGAAGACGGCAAAGAGAACAGACAAGAAAAACAGACGGCTAAAGGGGGGGAGGGGGGGGGGGGGACAAGACAAGAGACTATCCGATTATAGAAAGTGTACCAGTGGGTCTAGCCCAAGTACCCAACTTAACTCAAAAACCATTCCACAGTACTCACGGATCAAAGATTGAGCTGTGATTCGTAAAGTACTCAACATATAAACCACTTAACAAGCGGGGAGGAAGCCCCTGTAGACAGATTAAAACCTATGGTTTCCATTTTGTAGCTATGTTGGATCTTGTTAATAATTTTAGGGAGTGCTGGAATAAGAAGTGATTTCCAGTTCTGGGCTATTGCAGCTCTTGCTGCAATGAGAATATGTCCAGTGACATAATGATTGTGTCGCTGGAGATGTTTAGGATACAGATGAAGTAAAGTCATATCTGGGGAAGGAGAGATATTATTTTTGGAGACCTGAGAGATTAAATGAAAGATTTCGGTCCACAATGGTTGAAGTTTTGAGCAAGACCAAAAGATGTGCATAAGCGTACCAATTTCACCACAATGCCTCCAACAATATTTAGATTCTGATGGCCAGATTTTATGCAGCTTATCTGGAGTAAGATATAACCTGTGAACAATTCTAGTCAACATTTCCGAATGGTTAATACACTTTGACATCTTATATATGTTTAGGAAGACTCTCCCCCATACCTCTTCTGAAATAGTGATATTTAGGTCAGATTCCCAGACAGCTTGAATCAGTAAAACCCGATTGTCAATGGGAGTTAAGAGTGTCCGGTACCATAGGGAAATTCCACCTGCGTGGGATGTAGGGGAGACAATCACCTTGATACCAGGGGGGAGGGGTCCCATCACCCAGAAATGCGAGGGGCGTGTTTGTAACCAGTGCCCTACTTGAAGATATTTGTAAAAATTGCGGACAGGGATATCATACTTAGCTTGTAATTGAAAGGGGGAAGAGACCCTCCCTTCAGGAGGTCCTGCACACGTCTAGCTCCTTGCCTGTGGGGAATTATTTTTTTAACCTGTCATTTTGTTTAAGAGGAGAAAAAATATTTTTAATGATCTTTTTGATATTATGGGAAGAATCATTATATTTGGGAATGACCGCCAAAATTCACATTCCACCACAAATTTCTGGGGACTTTTAGGCTAGGGTTTAAAAGAGAATTCTTGTACAACTCATTTCCTTAAAGGCCCTATTTATTAAGTGTGTTGGTTAACCTCTCTCAGAAAAATTACCCAAGATTGCTTGAGCTTGTGATTCAATCATCACCTTTGAGGAGCAATTGCTTTTGATCCATCTAAGTAGTCCTTTTGGGATGTCAATTTCCAAAGTTTATAGCTAGCACTTTTGTAATTCATATAGTTATTGTTGTCTACATTTTTTCTGGATGTTACAATAGACGAGCTCTGTACCATAAGGGTAATGTCATGGAAATCGGTGGACTGTATGTACGAATTTTAGCTTATATTATTTTGCATTAAAATATAAAACAGAATGATGATCAATATCTTCCTCAAAACACCAAATAATGAATAAATCGTCTATATATTAGCCAAATACAACAGATTAGCCCTGTGGACTCCACCCTACAAGTAGTGAGATTTAAAATCCCCTATGTAGAGGTTGGCATAACTGGGAGCAAATATGTTGCCCATGGCCATTCCAGTCACCTGTAAATAATACATTAGATCACATAAAAAATAATTGTGGTCAAAATAAAAGTAATATATTTAAGATGGTGCATCTCTGAGATTTCACTATTGAGACTAAGACAGTATTTGGTAGCCTGAATACCTTAAACGTGCAAATTGTTTATATATGAAAAGTGGACTCAAATGTTAGGAATCCGTAGCTCTCTTTCCACTGGACGCTCTTAAGCAAACTCAGTAGTTGAATTGAATAATTAAAGTAAGATCTTAGAGAGGAAACACAGGGTTGTAAAAACGAACCAACGTAAAAAGACAGATTAGACATAAGATCCCAAACCCCAAATCCAAAATAATAGAAAGTCTTGGTGGAAAGAAAAGGGATTTATGAATCTATAATAGGTGATAATATATAGGGGTGATTGGGGAAACAGACAAAGGAAACTAAACTCTGTCCTCGAAATGACTCCCTCAGACAGATCCCGATCCAGAAGAGTCTTCAATGGTCTCCGTAAACTTTGGGTAGTGTTGCTGTCATATATTGAATATTATTCACCCTCTGTTAGATATAGGATTTATTATGTTTAGTTATTGCTACTTATAAATGGATAGGAGTTATTTAAGGGATGAATCAGTTCCTATGTTTTTTTTGAGCAGCTGTTCTTAACTTTTTGTGCAATGGACCCCTTTGCCAGTCTGCTGAAGACTATGGACTCCTTCTGGCAGCCCCCAATTCCTATCCGCACCATATAGGATATGAAAATATCTGTGATTTGTATTGGTGATAAAGTCACAGGTTCTGCTGACACTAATGTGGTATGCTGTCTATATTCCTAGTGGAAGGAAATGCTAAATTACAGTTACATGTAATTTGACTTCCCCCATCCAAGTTACCCTCTGAAATCCATAGGATAGAAAATCAGAAAACTTCAATTATTATTTTTTTGTTTATCTTTCGTTATTTATGGTCATATATGGTCATATATGGTTATGTATCATTGAATTCTGTCGTTTTTGCACTGGCAGATAGAAGCGGACACTTCAGCCTCGTCCCATAGACTGATTAAGGAGTTGACAGCCGTGTACGCCTTAATGTCTGCTCTAAGACTGAATGCGTCCATTTAGAGTTCTACAAAGTTTTGTTTTTAGTGTTGGGATTGTGAGAGGTTTGTAAATGGATCAATACAGTGGGCACCTGATTATTTTTGAGACTATGACAGATTAGAAAGTGATATGCATGCTATTCATCACTGCGAAACAAGAGCCTAAACAGTATGTAAATCAGAAGCTTCTAATGTTTTTCTGCTTAAGGTTATTTATTGACTGGTTTAATTTTAAGGAATTGGGTAGCCATATACTTTTTCGTTTTAAACTGCACTTAAGATTCCCCCCCCCCCCCCCCCCGCAAATATACACCATTGTACATCAAACTCATATGTAGTGAAACAGGTCAAGATCAGTTTAAACCAACATGAGCAAGGACATGACTTGTTTTATACAAAAAGGTGTAGTGGATGAGCAAGTGATGGGGAGAGGGGCGTACAGGACTAAGTAAGAGTGATCTCATTGTCTTACTGTAGGAGAGGATGAGGGTGTCTAACAATAGAGTATACGAGAGGGCAAAACTATTGGTGTAGGGAAAAGCTTGCAGGGTCTCTTCATCGTGAATGAGTCAGGGAGGTGAATCAGGGGACAGAGGAGAGCCAAGGGCCCATACCTGGTTTAATACATGGCCCCTGTCATGGAGAAAATAGATGGATTTTCTCCATTGCTGCCATCAGAAAAAAATATAGCTTTTTTTGAGTGCAGAGAATTATGGGTAGACCAGGATTAGGTTAGCAGTTAGCCACGGACAAGATATGCGAGGCTAATCAATATGCTATACTATCTGTACATAAAATGCTGTTGTTCCAGTTACATACATTTGTAAAGATGTGGCAGGTGGCTGATCACGTCGTTCATGCCAATAGAATGGACTGTACACTAAACAATGAGTCTCTATATTGGGTCGTGTGTTCTTAAATTAAGAGCTAACTTACCCAGAAGTATCCCAGGAGACTCCAAAGAGCCAGTAGAAGGACCAGCACAGATATAGGGACTCCCATTGTTTAGAGTTAGGCCCACACTGTTAGCAGGTGCTCCATGACTTAGCAAGGCGACTTACGTATTAACAAATGTTCACAAGACTACATTTATGTACAGATAGTATAGATCTCTTACCGGTTCACCAGGGTTCTGGGGGGGATTTATCCCGTCTCTTTTTTAGGGTGCAGGATTCAATGTCTATCTAGAAGGTTGAGCTGGAAGTAAGACGCAGCTATTTTGGGAGAAGGAATATAAATTTATGTTGGGGAGACCCCTTTCACCTCCAGCTTCCTTCGGAATGTTGGCAGACAGTCTCTGGGGGTTGCTATTCCAAATGAAGTGAGGGCCTTCTAGACATGGTTTAAATATGGACAAGTGGAAGTGCTACTGGGAGAGGCTTGAAGAGGTACAATTTGTAACCCAAAAGGTGTTTTATCTTTCTTTGTTTTGGTATTCCTCTGCATTGGCTCACTGTTTACTTTAGGACACTTGTAGTCGTGTAGAGTAAACGATTAGATGAGAAATTGTGCCCTGTAACACTTTATTATATGGAACCCTAAAATGTTTTCCAGAAAACATTTACTTTAGCTTGAGGGGGTTTAAAAACAAGGTTAATTGAAACCTACTGTAAACCCATTGCTACTTTTCCCAAAACAATGCAGCTTGTCACCATCTTTTCTGTAACCGTCACATTTGATATTAAAATGCAGAACCCAGATATGTCGGGTGTGCCTCTCATTCCTTCACAGTATAACATACAGTATCCATTACACGCTGAATATGGGTGTTCTCAGCACTGTACCCAATGACATCCTCCCCTAATTTAGCAGTGCTCCTCATAACTGGTGCATGAGTACGATGCCAATGAAATCATTTAGCAGTGTGGCACTCAGTGCTAAACCTATAAAACAGGGTGGTTCTCTGTTCCTGCAAAGAGTACAAATTGCTGCAGAACAGTTGACCTTTGCTGCCATAAAATCTTAAGACAGCCGATTGCCCACTTAGAAGGTAGTAATGACATGGGTGCCAATGTATAACTTGATTTATACAATTTAGGATTTTAATGGGAACGTTTCATTTTCTGTATTTAATTTGTCACTGCACATCATGGAATAGTGGTTTCCTAGGGCAAACGGTGTGCACCAAGACACCACATTTCCCTTAACCATAAACTGGTAAAACATAACCTGTGCCAGTAAGGCAGGTTTGGTGGTGCCATGTGGACCCATCACCAATGTAGAAATCAGGGTTATCTGATCTTTATGTAACCATGCATAGGTTCTAGACTCTTTATACATTGTTAGTAATCAACTGAAGAGACGTACAAGAAAAAATGTAAATACAAAATCCAATACTTTAATGAAATAAGAGGAATACAGCTCGGATATACCAATAAAACTGATAGCCTGGCTGTGGTTTGTTACCTTACATCTGTTAAACAAGCAGAATGACAAGCTTTATTACCATTCTTTGAAATATCCTGAGAATTGCATGTGTTGTAATTGATAATAGACATAAACATATGCAATATGAAATGTCTCGCGGCTGCACGTGTCCAGCACGGGCATCTAATGATATAAAATTATCTATTGTACAGAAAACAGTCCAAGTACATCACCTATCCCTCACAGAACTTCATTCTCCATATGTAACATGTAGCTATTTACAAGCCTCCAAAATTCAGTCCAAGGCCATGTCCCAATAGGAAGGAGGAAAAGAAAAAAAAAAGAGCGGAGGTATGACCTAATATAGGCCTACAGTAAATATAAAACGGTTTTACATATATAATGTACTGAATGAGCCATTGGGAAACAGAGGCCTGTGGAAACACGAGTATTCATACTTCAAGTTTTCCTCTGACGAGTCATCACATCTAAAACGTGGGCTGTAAACTCTGGTGTTCTTCGATCACATGTTGCGTCAACCAGCACTAAATACAAAAGCTAAAATCTTTATTAGATTTCGCCACTGCAAATTCTGGGAATTAGCACCAAACAATGTAATCTGACTGGTGGTTGGGGAAAGAAAGAAAAAAAAAAGTAAGTCCGCTCCCCACCATACGTTTTCCTATTGTTTAATACAGGTTATTGAACTGCTTCAAAGTCAAGTGTCCATGGTCTAAAAGGTCAGAGTGGTCATTTGAGAGTAGTGCGGCCTTAACGTCGGTGACGGCTGTGCCCAGGGTAATCACGGTCATAGTTCCGGTGCCTCGCCCTTTCATAAGATTGTGAACGCTCTCGCCGATGGTCGCGGGAGTAGTAGCGGCTTTTCTTCTTGTATTTCCCGGAGTCTGGGCTTCCATGTGAGCGGCTGTGTGTTGGGGAGGAGCTTCTGCTCTGTGACCTCCTTTTGTGCCCTGCGTATTTGTAGTCATTGCTCTTGCTATAGACGTTGCCTTTGGAGCCTTTGTACAAGCCATGATTTGGTTTTCGAGGTGGAGAATCACTGCGACTTCTAGAGTGACTCCGGGACTTTGAACCACTGGATGTAGAGTAGCTTTCACTTTTTCTGGGCAGGAAAAAAAAAACAAACGACAATACAGTTATGCTTTAAAGCATGATAATGTGTTCACTTTATACATAATGGTGGAGCAGACAAATGTTCACATCATGAACACACAAGCAGAGACCAGTTAAGGTGTTACTCCACTCGATGGAGCATATCTAACAGTCCGTTAGAAAAGTAGGGACCAATATAAAGCCACAAAAGTTGGTTCTGATAATAAGACAAAGCTGAAGTCAAGATCAGATATTACATAACCTTAATGACGTTACTGTTAGGTCAACCAATCTGCAGTAAGTGAAAGGAACACTGGTGGTGAACTGAAGTATGTTCACCACACAAAGGAGTTTACTTGCATGACTGACTTAAATTTGTACTACTCACTTTGTTACAGTGTCCTACCATTCCCAAGTGGGGGAACCAACAGACCATATTTTCTTATAAAAAAAAAAAACAACAACAAAAAAAAACTCACCTCCTTTTTGGAGAGGCTGATCGAGAATGGGATCGGGAATAGCTGCGATCTCTGCTTCCACTCCCGCTCCTGCTTTCCCTCCCTTTCTTAAGTCTGTGAAGAAAGAACACTTCATATAACTTATCCATACTGTACGGCACTGCACAAATCTACAATACAACTTCCAGTCAATAAAGTAAAAGCATGCTAACAGTATCTTGGCCCCTTACATTGTGCAGCTGTCTAGGAAGTGTTTGGATTGGAGATACTCAGCAGATAAAATGCAATGTAGGAGGTGAACTCCCTAGCAGGACATTATTTATATTCAGTCACTAATGGTACACAGACAGACACTAAAGATGGACAGGCAATCAGAAAGAGGGAAGTTTGTAGTGGAATGTGTTTCATGCCATCTACTGGAATTTTATAGCAGTGAATAAAAACAATTAAAAAATAGACTAGCAATCTGCTTCTTGGGTCTGTAATACTTATCCCAAGAGCAGAGAACTGCAGATTCAGTGTGATTTAAAGAAATCAGTGGGGTGGTCTCTGGATTGTAAACCACAACTTACCCATTCACAGGACTGGCTGATGTGGTCCTTTTGGTTCCATCTACTTTTCTTTTGGAGTTCTTCAGTGCATGCATGGAGAGGGGAGAAGGCTTATTTGCTTTCCCTTCCTTTGGAGAGTCTGTAAGAACATTTGTTGGATCAGGTTAATTAGCTAGAAATAAATAAATGGCACAATTAACCGGCAGAGTGAATAACACCTACCAGCTTTCACATTGGGAGAAAATTCTGGACCATTGTCTAAGCGCGGTGTTCCATCAGGCAGCAAGCCTTTGGCCTTGGCTTTAGCCTCCTCCATCAGCAGCTTTCTTTTCTCCACTTTACTTTCCAGAACAGCCACATCTGCCTGCAATTTAAGAATGGCATATTACAAAAAAAAAAACCATACATGCAGTGTGCTTAGGGGCGTTGCCAACCTTTGTACCGGTTTTTTTTGTTAACAGGAGTGAAGAAAACTAAATAAAAATGCACACCTACCTTCTTTCGTGTGTATAATCTTAAAATTTGAAGACAGATCTCCTTAATATCTTCTTCAGAAACTCCAAACAGGAGGAACCAGTGCGGACGAATTGGGAGACTGATCTATAAAGCAATTGTAATATTTAGACAAAAGCACAAACTTATGGAGCGAGACATTAAGCCATTACCACAGCGATAGAAGGTACTAGTGTGCATACTGACCTCCAGGATCCTCGCAGCTAAGTAAATACAGGCACATGCGATCGTTTCAGGATCGAACCTCACAAAAACATCAGTGCGAAGGCTATCATTCATGTAGTTCCTGAAATTATAAAGAACAGCCATTATAGATCATCCTAGAAAATAAAAATAAAATAAAAAAATATGACCTATTGTAACCAAAAAGGCTAAAAGTGTTTACTTCTGCCCAGTCTGACATAGGTAGCTTACAAAATTGAACTGAGGAGGATGGAGAACCAATTTTAATCTTTGTAAGTAAACCTGTACATGTTTAAGCAAATAGCTAGTTTGCCTGGACCATTAAAGCCAGCAATACAAGTTTAGCTTCCTCTAGGATGTCCAGGTGGAGAGGTCCATGTCCTACAGGCACAATTCTCTGGGTGGCAATGTGGTTCCAGTCGGCTTAAAAAGATGCCAGAAACTTTTATACAATCTCCTTGTGACATTGCCAGGTCCATATAGGTTTTCCCATGTGGAAAGTAATATTTATCATTCTGCTGCAAAATATTGCACATGTTTTAAGTCAGTCAGTGACATTTATAAAACGTGTAGCAATCTGAGGGACAACAGATCTAGACAGTCAATGATTTTCCTTATTAAAATAAAAATATAAATAAAAAGTAAAAAAACAAACAAACCACATTAAAATATTGCACATTTAGAATTAGACTTCTTGCTATAAAAATAAAGATTTAATATAGAACGGCATTCTTTGTTGTGAAAGAAAGATACATTTAAAAACTACAATCTACAGAATGCAGAATAAAAAAAACAAAACAAAAACACTACTTTTCATTGTAAAGAAAGGTGATGAAAAGAAAGGAAACCACAAGGAGCGGTGAGGCCCGTCACTCCGCTGGATGTATACCACCTGACCAGAGGTAGCCTTCTTTTCTGGGGAACCTGCTTGGGATTGACTGAAGACGGCAGCTATCCCTGCACCAAAGCGCTTGGACAGCAGAGGAGAAGTCTTAGTCACTTACCCTCAGAGGCTAGCCTTTGATCAAAAGAGTACAGAAAACAAAAGTTAAAATAGGTTCTCCATCCATTTAACAATAAAGTACCAGACAGTTCAGTCAGAATTACCCCCCAATCCCTCCCTTTCCCATAAGCTGATCTCCCACCAACAAGACAAAGTGATAGACAAAAATAAACAGTCTTAAATGGTCACATAACCTAAAATACAAGTTAGATCTAAAAAAAAAAACCAAAACCCAGATCATGAAACATTCACAAACAAAAAAGCCAATCTCATAAGAAATACGTTTATACGTTAAAAAATAAACTAGACAATACTGCATGTACAAACTTCTATTCCGTTTATCAGCTATATTAGGCTTAAGGACAGGAAGTTTGGGGCACACGGAACAACTATATCCCTCTAGATAAAAAGCAGCATATCACACGTGTTTATTCATCTATGCTTCGGAATGTTTACAAATATTCATGAATGTTCTAGTTCATTTTGGATAAAGCAACTTGTATTTTAGGCCATGAGGTCAATTAAGGGAATGCTGGGCTTATATGTCTGAATACTTTGAGGGGGTTTCAACTTGCTCTTCAAAACCATGAGATGAGCCTTGAAAATGTGCCAAGACTGGTAGAGGCACACTTCAAATCTCTCTCTGCTCTTCACTCCAAATATGGGAAAGCTGAAGCGATTCTCATGCATTTCCCCCTTCAGTCAATGGCAATCAGATCTTCTACAGTAGGAAACGGCTGCAATCGAGTGAACTATGAATTCCTTTGATGCTCACAGTGTTTATGAAGCACTGCTAAGAAATGCCCTACAGATCCTGCAAGCCATGAGAGTGTTAACAGTAAGCTTAAGGATTACACAAGAACAAGTGACTCACCATGAAGTCTGGACAAGATGCTTATTAAGGTGACACTCCAAAACCTGCAGGTACATCACAATAATCTGGAAGAGAAAGGGGGATTTTGTAATACGCGGAATAGAATCAAACCACCATCAGCATTCGTTTGTTCTTCTATTCTTACATATTGTATAGAATCTTTCTATATACACAGACCCTTTAGAGACAAAATTGCAAAGTCAGATTATGCGATCATAAAATACTCACTTTGTGAGGGTGCTTCACATGGACACAGAACCCCAATTCCTTCAGAATCCTCCTCTCAGCTTTTATTATTTGGTTCTTTAGGGCAACATAGTCTGGATCCAACACTAATGGTAATAGCTTTCTGAAAAAAAAAAAAAAAAAAAAAAAAAAAAAAATCCAAAAGACTTATTTCATGCTGACATGTGCTAAAAAATTTTTTTTTATATATTGTACATAGAAAATACCTAAAGTTCTTTCAGAAAGACCCAATTGTCAGCATTAATGCTAGCCACTTGCACACCATACAAACTCATTATTTGCATTATCAAGAAAAGCTTACATAAAGTGGAGAATGCTGCAGATTAAGCCAATAGCACAAATTGTAAGAGGATTAAAGAGCAAAAGATAAAAATACCACAACCGATGACTTACTGTTTCTCTCTCAACTGTCGAAGGCGATGAAACACGTTAATCACATCCCTGATGCGTCTTGGAGCCTCCTCAATTTTGGACGCCAAATGGACACAGGCCATCGAAACATGCTAAAACAAAATGTAATCCTGTTTAACGATTTATGGAATCTCATAATATTCAATATACAGGTAGTAGGCAAAAATACAGAGACACCAATATAATAAGTAAAATAATGCAACGTTGTGCACCACAAGAAGCCAGTATGCACAGTGACATGAAGTTTACCAACACCTGGAATTGTCCAGGAAAGACTATTCTTCCACAAGAACTCGATAGGATTCAAGTTAATGAATTTGTGAATATAAACACTCCTTAGATAGAAGAGAAGCCAGTTGTGTTGAGAAATTATATATATTTTGGATTAAAACACAAAACAGCTGTCAATGAGCAATGTTGCCTCTAACAAAAAATAAATAAACAGTACTAAAATCAATGCCTTAAAACAAAACCTCAAAGAATCTTTATATAGCGGGTTTTAAGAGTTTATAGAATTGGCTTTGTTAATCTTTTAGCTCTATTAATTTAGAACTGTATAGTTTCCGTTCCACTGGACGATAACACATGCTCTGTGGGTGGGGTGTTGTCATTCTGGAAGACACCTCTCCTGCTAGGAAAGGAACCATATGAAACCACCAAAGCCCTTCACTGCTGGAAACAAACATCTATGCGTTGCTCAGACTTGAAGAACCTGCCTTGCGGAGCGCTCAAAATAACTCTCCAAACCACAATTATAGGCAGCCAGGGCAGTCTAGCATTTTTGTACATGACTGACCGTGCCGGAATGCCAATTGCTTAATTTACACCCATGTACAAGCCCTTGCTTCCTGTATACTTGGAAGCACTCTAGTAAACAATGGACGCCATTTTTTCCTCGCTACTTGTATTGTAAGACACAATAGCATTTAAGTAACGGAATTATAATTTTACTTTGCATTAATGCACAATAAAGTAAATAAGAAGTTTAAGATCCTCACCTCCATTGAATGCTTTACAAAAGATTTTGTATAGAAGAACCGTTGAAATAATACTTGTCCTGTAGCCATCGCCACCTGGAAAGATAACAAGGGTTTTGCGTTACAGTAATCAACTGATGGTAGGTTGACAACCATGAAAGAACACCAGGTACTGACATTCTATAAATCCAGTGTTGCCTGGACTGCAATTTAAACTTCAGATGCTGTAACCTATAGCAACCAATGGTAATGTTCAGTCTAGTGCAAGGCAGACTAATGAAAATAGAACAGATTCATCAAATCCATCATTATAGGGCAGCACTAATTATTATTGCTGCCATGCAGTTCTGGGGATATGGTATAGATTACAACCATGAGACTATATGTGGAGCTACAGCTAACCCATGTGAACACGGGAAGAAAATACAGAATTCAAACACAGGTAGATTCATTGAATTAATTTTATGAAATTGGAAGCAGCATCTGTGCATGGTGAAGAATGCTGTTTTATGTATGCCGTTTCCCTTACAAATCAATGTTAATAATAATGTAACTTAGGGTTACAAACTAAAAGGGGCATATTCAATTAGCTTTTAGATTCGCGGTAACGCGCCGGAACAGCCGCGAAACGTAATACACGGTACCGCAATAACGTGGATTTTCGTTCGCAGCCCATAGGGTTGCGAACGAAAATCCGCGTTAATGCGGTACCGTAATACCCGCAAGAACGCGCACTTTTCGCGGCAACGCGCGTTACCGCGAATCAAAAAGCTAATTTAATATGCCCCTAAGAATAAAGCTTTAATCCCATGAGGATCATTAATACCACCTTTTCGGATTAACTGAAATAAAGAGGTCAATGGGTGCAACAAGAGATCATGTTAAACACATTGCGATACCCGGAC
Organism: Mixophyes fleayi; assembly: GCF_038048845.1. Taxonomy (NCBI): domain Eukaryota; kingdom Metazoa; phylum Chordata; class Amphibia; order Anura; family Limnodynastidae; genus Mixophyes; species Mixophyes fleayi. The sequence goes on from NC_134412.1 coordinate 77,314,979, forward strand.
ACTCAAGACCAGTCTCGTGACGCATGGCAAGTTGGAGGACAGACTGGTTTCTTCTGCAAATTTAGGCACAATAATATGTTTTATAGCCATAAAACATGTGTATATTATTGCTATGCTGTCCATTTGGATATCATGTTTTGAACATAAGCCAGTTTACCATTATGTAATTATAGATATATGTTATACGTTTCTATGGATAGTTATACTTATAAAAGAACAAAGTAGTGCAACCACTAGGGTGGAACACAGGATATAAACACTATGGGGGGTATTCAATTGTCAGCGAGTTTTTGGCCACTCCAAGTAATTTTAACGCTTTTTTTTTTTATCATTTTCGAGTGGGTTAATTTTACCCGCGATTCAACGCTCAGTGTTTTTTTTTTCATGAAACGGTCCTCTTGCGCTCAAGTAGAAGGTCTATTGAAAGTATAGGGTGTGCGAGAGGCAGCCGCGTTAAAAGCTATTCAATTGTTTAACGCGGGGAGTTAAACAAGCAAATATGCTGTTTTATCTCGCACCTCTTTGGGGCGTTATAAAAAAAAACTCTGAAAAGTATTTGAAATCATGTGGGGGAAAAAAAAAAAAAAAAGAGTTAAACTTATGTTTATCACGAATGCCTAACTTGTGTAAATTGATTTTCTTGCGAAAAAATAATTAAATAAAACAAAAATATTGATTTTATTTTTTTATATGTTTTTGGTACAAATATAAATGTAATGTGTTTTGACATGGTATGGATGATTCTATGGTAAAACATGGTTCAATTAAAAAATATGCTAAAGAAAGTACTGTAAATGTAGATATTATCAATGTGTAATGCAATCTAATGTATGTAAATCAGGCCTGTCCAACCTGCGGCCCTCCAGATGTTGTGAAACTACAAGTCCCAGCATTCCCTTCCAGCTATCAACTGGTTGTCTACCAGCAAAGTATGCTGGGGCTTGTAGTTTCACAACACCTGGAGGGCCGCAGGTTGGACAGGCCTGATGTAAATGTATGCAAAACTTTTTTTTTTGTGTTATACATGACCGCATTAAAACTCCCTTTCACTACCCTAAAAACCTCACAAACACAATGTTTAACGCGTGGGGACAGCGTTCCCCCTTTCAATTGCATTGCGCGAGTTTTTCCAGCTGCGCCAACTCAAAACGATCGCTTTTGCCGTCAAAAACCAGTGGGAGATTTTTTTTTATTTTTTTTTGAACACTGAGGGGGAAAAAAAAAACCTTGATGACAACTGAATACCCCCTATGGGGTAATAGTGCGCAAACAAATAAAATGTCACTTCAGTCAAACAAGCGCTCAGAAAAGCAGATTTTATCTAAATCAATAAAGACACACCTGTACCCTAAAAGTAAACAACATTACAAAAATAAGGGATAAACTGACAGGCGCCGTTATTTCTAGGAAAAACGCGGCCGAAATGAATTGGTCCCTAGGAATCTTTCACTACTGGAAAAGATGCCAAAGTAACATTTAGAGAGGAAAAAAAAAACCTCATGCAGCTCTCTTTACATCAAACCCTAAACTTTGTTTTAGATACAGCAACTATGACGACAATCAGTGTTTTTATCTATAGCAACGATTCAAAGTACATTTTATATCGATTTCAAACCAGCATTTAAACTTGATAAAAAAAACCAAAACATTGATTGATCCCTGTGACAAGTTTGCAACATGAAGATTGTATCTATGCAAGGTCACAAACAAAGACTGTTCCCTAGGGCATGAGGAAGAAAAAAAACATGACCTAAACGTGACGCGTTGTATGTTCCTGTTGAACAGGGTAGTATCGGTTTCCCAGAAACATAACAAAGGAGCAGCTGCATGAGAGATTACGTCATGTCCCATGTTTTAATAGAGAACCTCCCGTAAAGTCAGCAGCCGGCTCCAACCTCTTCCTGGATCTGGAAATCCCCACTACTAAGTTACTCAATAAGCAGCATAATGAAGCGTACAGGCCATTCATGATCACTCTTACCAACACAATTTTAATGCATGTCAGTTAAGCCATACAATTCTTGGATATTTGGCCACCAATTCTTTTCCAGATAAAGGATACATTGCGTTCAGAAACAATCTATATCAGAGTTGAAAGTTGCAGGGAAAGGTCTTAAAATGTTGAAGACATCAGATACATTCATTGGAAAAGAATGAAAAAGATCCCCTTAAATAAAAATATACTGATTTTTCACAACCATGACAAAACTATACTTCTCATGAGAAAAAAATAAATTAAAAAATAAACAAATCACAAATACAATAGGAAATACTATAAATACAAGTACTATGACTGGTATGTAACCACAAAAAAAATTACATAATTTTAGTAACCACAACAAAATAAAAAAAACAAACTTATTTTTATAGAATTTAAAAAAATAGCAATATCTTAAGAAAGCATTTATACATTAGTGTGATCTTTGTAGGTATGTGTAGAAGATGTAGATCACCAGGTTAAGGACTATAGGTCCAGGTAAGAGATGTGGTATTTATACATATTAGGGTGATCATTGTAGGTCTGAAGAAGATGTAGACCACCAGGTAAGGGGCTGTATATAGACCTCCACACCAGCTAAGGGATGTGGTATTTATACATAACAGTGAGATCATTGTAGGTCTGTGTAGACCACCAGGTAAGGGGCTGTATATAGACCTCCACACCAGCTAAGGGATGTGGTATTTATATATAAGAGATCATTGTAGGTCTGTGTAGAAGGTGAGGAGCTATGATGTTGTTCCGCTCCCTCACGTGTATAATTAATCCTCCACAACCACTGTCCTCACAGCACTCAAACTCTAGGTCAGGCTGCTCGCCCGGCCTAGGCCTCAGCACCGGTCCCGGATATATAAGGCAGCCCAGGCCCACATCCGGCCCCCCGGCTGTATCATACAGCCTCCCCCCCTGCGGCCCATACCTACACCAGCACCACCGGTCCTTACCTGCGGGAGCCGCAGCAGAATGCCGGCTGACTGGATGAGCTCGCAGCCCACGCAGCGCAGGTCGGTCTCAGTGTCCATGTCCAGCCCATCCACGATGGAGGGAGTAAGGGCGCACTTCTCCTCGGCCATCAGACAGTTCTCCAGGTTGATCAGGACGCCGGAGTACATCTTGTCCCCGATCAGGATGCCGTCAGCGGGAGCGGTGGGAGCGGCAGCCATTTTCTCGTCTTCTTCGACTGGTTTCCAGGACGGCGCTGCCCGTCTCTATACAACCGCTCCACGCCCATCCGTGACGCGCCCATTGGCCAGCGCCGACTCAATCTCCGCTCTGATTGGCCGAAACGTCCGTCCTTCACAGCGGGGGAGAATCTCGGAATGACGTCAGAGAATGTGACCCAACGGCTTTGCAGACTCCTCCCATTTCCGCCCGGATGACTCAAACCTGGACTGTGTCTCGCAAACAACGCTGACGTCGTCGTCTCCCACAATGCATTGGGCGGGGTCGTCGTGTTCTATGGTTATTGAATTGGAATATTAAAAAAATAAATACAGATAAATAAAAACAGTGTGGTAAACCTTTGCAAGGAGCTTCTGTATTTACATATACTAGTTTCATATATTATATATATATATATATATAAAATTTATATATAATATATATATTATATATTTACATATACTAGTATACTACATTCATATTTTAAACCTATGTATAATCTCAACTTTTACTGACTGGATTTGTATAGGTGAAAACCTAATACAAATGAACATTTGATTACATTGTGTAACCACTGACCTATTCCTTGTACTAAAGAAAAGCAGATTCTTTGTCCGTGAGCTAAAGTTCAGAGTATGTGAGAAATTGAACAGCCCATGTCAAATGCACATTTGGGGCTAGATTTACTAAACTGCGGGTTTGGAAAAGTAGAGATGTTGCCTATAGCAACCAATCAGATTCTAGCTGTCATTTATTTAGTGCATTCTACAAAATGACAGCTAGAATCTGATTGGTTGCTATAGGCAACATCTCCACTTTTCCAAACCCGCAGTTTAGTAAATATACCCCTTGGTGTTTATACGAGGATGGACTATTAGGCTCGCTACAACAGCAGTCAACAGATTGTTAACAGCGGTTTGTTTTATTTGTAACATGGGGGCATATTTATTATCCAACACTTTTTTTTGCTACAATCATTTTCATTCCTTATTGCAACGATAAGGAATGAAAGATCATGAGCATCTATTCAAAGTGTTCTGCCAGAACATAAACGTCTGTCGCCCGGCCAACACACATTTTAGCTATGTCCTATATTTTTCTGTGGGCACTCCCATAGGCTTCAATAGCTAACGTCATTGGCCATCGGGCACAATTTTCGAAACTTGATAAATGCTGCAAAATAGCAGTCCCTATAGAAAGGTATGTGGACTGCTTTTGTCGTTCAAAGACACTGGGATCGCACTAGATATTGGAGATATCTGCTGCAATGTCCTAGTAATGCATTTAAACGATCGTTAAATATCATCCAGAAAGCTCCATTGTAGTTTTCACAAGTGAAATGGGGTTACCACCAGCAAAGGCTACCTCATGCCTTGGCATGAGGGAGCCTATTTTATCTATTAAGGATTGCAGCAGTACTTATATAGTACCTGGTCTAATAGAAAGATAAAAAGAAAATTGAAATGAACAGTGCTATAACCCCACACCCAGAAATTTAAAGACTATTGTGGGGAGAGGGTAAAAGAATAGAATATATATTTCCAGTTCTGCAATAAACAGCCCTGATCGCTCTGGATAAGTGGTGGGTGGGTATTGTTAAATTACGGCATAAATTACACTTATCGTCATAATGTTTATTTAACAAATTGGAACCATGAAGTTGTATTTAGCTAGCTACATTAGCCATGGACTGTCCCCCTTACTTTCTGCCAATATGGGGCATATTCAATTGTTGGCGTTATAGCCAAAAATCTCGCGGCGCACGCACTATTACCATCATTACGGTAATAGTGCACGTAAATACCGTTATTACAGTACATTTCTAGCTGGATTTCAGCTCGCGGCTCAGGGAGCTGCGAGCTGAAATCCGGCTTACTATTACCGTAATAATGGTAATAGTTTTAACACCGCGGGCATATTCAACAATTGAATATGCCCCTATGTGTTGCAGCTTGCTCCATTTTGTTAATTCATACTCATTGGGAGATTCAATTGTGTACGGTGTGCCGCTGGACATCACCGCTATGTCCGGCTCGCTGACTAACACTTAATACTGTACTAAAAAAATATCTTGTATCTCAATACGGTGCGTGGAAAAATAAGTGAAGATCTCAGGCCGGACATAGGCGCAGAGTGTCTTTGCGGACAGTTTCAGGGGCACATTGTGCACAATCGAATCTCCCCTATTAACTTTAATGGAAGATGCAATATTTCTAAAATCACATACAACAACAATAGCAATAGGAAAGCAGTACAAGAGGTTAAACAGCAAATCGCAGACAACTGCAAGTAAAACACAGATGTTATGATTTGTTGCAAACAAGATTAGTAGCATGATACAAACTGCTAATGTAGCTCTAATCTTATTTTTCGTTTGCAGTTATTAGAACAGAATTAGTTCATGTTAAAACATAATTCAACTGAAGTTACTGCAGATGTAAAGTGGGCAAAGCAGACATAAAAACATCAGTAAACAAGTGTTTTAACAATAAATACTCTTTTTGTTATTGAACAGAAGTTTTTATTATGTCAACAAGAAACAACTAGATATACAAATATTTAAATCAGTATCTATAACTGATGGGTAACAGGCAGTCCTCTGAGCCTCCATCTCTTTTCTGGTTTATTGTCATATAAACACTTGTTTAAATGCCTGCTGATATGTTATTATTACAGATAGGTGTCTCTTTGAATAAATGTATTGTTTCAACTTATTACTGAGATTAAGGGTGCTGTGAGGCTCTTTTGAAGGTTAGAGGGTTGGTGCAGTCCCTGAAATATTTCAGTTTGCTCATCACTGATCTAGAATGACAAAAGATGACTTTACATTAAACATAAAAAAAAAAAAAAAAGATTGTAGAGAAAATAAAATTGCAGGTTGGACAAGAAGAAGTAGCCCATGATTTGTAATAAAAATGTAACTGAAACCTTGAATGTTCAGTAAGAATCAATAATTTGGTATGTCAATCAGCCAGGCCATCTGGTGAATTACAGAATTTGTGACAAGGCATAACTGGACATGTGAAACACATGGGTGGGACAGAGTTAATCAAAACAAGATCACCTGGTATATCTAAAATGACTACCCCCCCCCCCCCCAAAAAAAAAAAAAAAAACAACAAAACTCTCTACCACTCACTATTAGAAATAAAATACTGCCACCACAAATGTCATTCAAGAGCCCATTCTTAGAAAGTGTTCAGTAACTCGCAAGAATTTTCGAAATACAATCACAACCCAATTTGGCAAAATTACTGTAAACCAAACAATCTCCTGTATAAATGTAGCATTTTTAAAACAAGATTATTGGACGTGAATACTTTAAGAACACAAAACAGACTGTTATTAAAACTGATTCAATACTGCAAGAAATTGTTCACAAAAACATAGTTATAACAAGATATACTGTGAAATTTGGCCATAAACATAAATACACGTATTTGACCAAATCTGAAATATCCAGGCCCAAACGGCAGGATCCAACATGGCATAATTATCTTTGTCGGGTGATGTCTTCATACACAAAAAGATGTTGGCATCTTCCAATCACATTCATCATCTACCCAGACCAGCATTTGATAGCTCACGATCAGAAGTTGATCCAGACTGACAGCCCCCTGGGTTCAATACATGTTGCTATTTGTGTCCAATTAGGTTTTAAAACAGCATCTGAAGGCAAAACTGGCAAAGCAATTTGGACAGAATAAGTATTTATGGATGTTTCTATATATGGAATGTATCATGGAGGATCATCAGAAGTGCAGAGATACCATTAGACGTACCACAATGGTCTTACTCACCTGTAGGAGCTGCCATAACAGTTGAAAAAACATGAGGAGGGAGGATTCACAATACTATCTTTTTTGCAGCAACTGAAAAGATGATTGATGGACTGGACAGTTACAATGGGGTGTATAAGCAGTTAAAAGAACAGAATGTTCACTGTACAGAGCAGGTCGGCAAAACAAGATAAGCACGCTGTACAGTTCTTAGGCTCACCTGACAAATTTAATGAAACAGGCGTATATTAATACTTCAGCTTTTGGTAGGAATGCTGCTCCTTTACTGGAGCAAACCTGCTAGATATATTTTCCAAAACAGTATTGGTCACACGATTGTGTAATAGTTAAAGCTCGGCAAGTTTGCTTATTGTCAAAAAAGTTTAAAACATGCATAAAAGACGCTTTCAAGGTTTCCAGTTACTTAATGAGAGTCTCATTATGAGACAGATACCAAGGTACAGATTGCTCAACATGCAGATAAGCTACTCCTACACAGGAAAAAAAAAATACTTCTGGGTAATCACACTTACATTTTAGCCCTGTTAAGCAATGGTTTAACCAACAATCTTTACTAACATGACCTAGGCAAATTTGTATGCAGTACGATGTGCATTATAACAGACATGGACAGAATGAGGTGTTGAAATGTAGCACTGATACAGGCAGTCAAACATGACTGAAACGTAAACATAGTTTTGCATATAAAAGACTAAAGTTCAAGTTAATTAAAGAGGTGGTCCAAATGCAATAGTAGGGAGTACTTTGCAGACATAGGCTTTTCAGTCACGAACCAAAAATCTGCTACATTTAATGTAAAGCATAAAATGTGGAATGGGGGTGAATCGAAGGGCTCACTGTTAAAACCACCCTCCCCCCCCCTTAAAAACAAAAAAATAATATCTAAAAGTTTTAAATACATGCATCACTATGGTTTTTTCTAAAGGGGGAAATTTCCAAAAATTATTATACACTTTTTTTTAGTACTTTTCTTTTTTTAGGTTACTTTTACACCTATTTTCTCAGTTTAATGTATATTTTTCTTAACTTAATAAAAATTTTTTTTCTTTGAGCAGACCATGGAGGTGCGAGATAAAACAGCATATTTGCCTTTTTCACACTCGGCGTTAAAAAACAATTGAATAGCTTTTTCCGCTAAGGGTTCGCAGCCAGCTATACTTTAACATTGACAAACGCTTGGAGCGCGATAACACCGTTTCGGTAAAAAAAAAAAAAAAGAATAGAATTGCGTGAGAAGTTTTCGCGCTCGAAAATAAGGTAAAATAGCAAAAAAATGACTTTTCACGCACGAACTTCCAAACTCGCTAACAATTGAATACCCCCCTTAAAACTAATCTATAAGTAAAAACCTAGATTTGCACATTTATTTAGTATAAACACAGCCTTTTGTTGTACTGTATTCAGTTTCATATGTAAACACAGTACAACTAGCAATAGTCTAGCTTTCATTTATCTAACGCATGCTACAAAAATGACAGCTAGAATATGATTGGTCGCTATAGGCAACATCTCCACTTTTTCAAACCCGCAGTTTAGTAAATATACCCCTAAATCTGACTTATTACACTAATTGTAATATTTCTATTTAAGAGTTACCTGTTTTAAGTGACCAAAAAAGCCAGATATCAACAGAGGGCATTTTCATCCGCCCAGATAGACAAAGCTTATTGCATATTGTAAGTAACTTTTTTTTGGAACATGGTATAACTCTGTAAACCTTTATGTACACTTGTGAACCATTTCCATTGTCCAAATGGTATAAAAACTTCTGTTTGTTGACTATCAGTGGTGGGTTCAGTAATGAAACTCCAAATTATTCAAAACTAAAGCCAACGTTTTATTAAATAAATGTATTAATTTTCCCTTTAAGAAACTGGATTGGCAATCAGTTATTTTTCCACTTTAATAACAGGACATAGTTTAACCCCTACTGAAAATTATAAGGGATATTATAAGTAACTGAGGAGTTTTGTGACTACATAAAGACCCAAGACCACAGCAGGCCATGTGTTCTTACTCGGGTCAGAATCTTCAAAGTGACTTATAACATCCATACTTATGTATTAGAAGGAATTAAGCACCCAATACTGTAAATGATTAAGTCATACCTGCCTAATCTCCCGGAATTGCCGGGAGGCTCCCGAATTTCGGGGAGTCCTCCCGGTCAAGTAGGCAAAACGCCTGAAATTTGGCGAAATTCACGGCAGTGAATGGAGGGGGTGGGGCTCAATCGTGTCATTAAGCTCCACCCCCTCCGGTTAATGCCGTGATTTTTGGCTTTTCTATAGTGGGTGCGGGGCTATGGTGACGCAAAATGTCACCACGCCATCCTCCTAGCCCATGTCACATGACTTCTCCCTCGGATCTTCCGGGGGAGAAATCTTAAAAGTGAGCATGTATGGATTAAGTGATGATATCAGAACTCACAGTATACACACGATTATTAAACATAACAGATATATTTGCATAATTTCTGTGTTATATGTATAAAAACATATTACTGTCACCATCGGTAATGGATGGGGGGGGGGGGGGGGGGGAAACAAAAGACAGCTGGATAACACAGCCCTGTCTATCAAAAAACAGTAATTATTTTTATTAAACATAAAAAGGTTATAGCTTGACAAGTAAATAACAAACCAACTCTTTGACACAGAACATAAGAGTTTTCAGCATGCAGTTCCCCTGCACGTTATATTGTCTGTACTTTTTCCACGTATCATAGTACTCTCCTAAACAGATATTAAGTCTATAATACAGGCGTTTTCAGATGAGCTGGGAGCAAGAGTCATTTTTTTTGTGTTGTCAAGCCCCTTTTCTTGTGCCATGGTATAAAAAAAAGTGGACAGTAACTGGGAACCACATCTGCCCTTTTCAGTTACCCGCAAGATTAAATATCACAGAGCCAAAACGAGGGTTTAGATGCACTTTTGTTATTTTCACTGTTGATACAAACAAAGAGCTTTGCTGATGACCTGCAACAGTTTGTAGGAAAAGTTTTTGGGACTAGTGATAATGCACCACGCGAGAAAATATTCCTTCGGGCTCTTTACCATCTCCTACGGCTGAAGCCAAACCTTCTTCCCCTCTCCTCTTAGCCAGAGCTGCCAGCGATTTAAAGGTCTTGGGTTCATAAATGGCCAAATCGGAGACTACTTTCCTGTTTAAGGCCACCTGACACTGAAACAAGACAAGAGATGAATTAATACAACTCTCAATGGGATTGTGCAAACAAAAATAGCAATACTGCTGGTGTGTACTTACTTTGGCAAGATTAGAAACAAAATGAGGGTACTTAATGCCATGTTCTTGAACTGCTCCTGTGATTCGGGTAATCCATAACTGAAAGGAGACAAGCAGAACAAATATGAACCAAGAAAAATTCCATTTGCTCTTAAGGCATATAGTCCAGTCTAGCTAGTAGTGCTCAGTGTCAGTCACACTAACACAGCCAAATCACTGGTCAGCTACACTTTCCGATAGAATTAAAATATATAGTTTTTATTTACTTAAATTATCTCAGCAAAGAGAACAGGTAAAATGAACCAGTTTTAGAAAAAACATAGCTTTAATACTTATAATATGATATTGTTAAATGTAGGCACCGGTCAGATCAGGGAACATTTATTGGCTAGTGAATGCAGCTTGAACAGAAGCCGAAATAGCATAACATTGATCTACAAGCTAAACAAATCAACAATACAAATGTATTTTTTTTTTTTGCTAACAGAGCTTGCTTTCTTCTCCTTAGTGTCCATTTGTCAGCAAAACTGGCTAAGTATGGCAAGTGGTGGAAGGGGGAATGGACAGTTATTCATTCCTATACTTTAGGATGTTAGTTTGGTGGCCGCTAGCACCTGCATTATATTATGGGAAATCAGGATCAGGATCTGACCCATGCTGGAAATGAGAGGCAACCACTGAATTGAGTAGTGCTGAAGCCATACAATCAGGAGACGGCTATTATTTCTAGCAGTGCATGTGATCTCAGACCTCGCCTGCCTCCAGGGAACTGTCTGATACAACAGCGAAGCTACTTCAGGTGAATGGTCGGGAATTCTAAGGGCAGAGAATGACTCAGTGATGCCACTAGTCAACTGATGAGCTGTATTCTCATGATTATGGGTTAAGCCCACAAAATAGCTTCCTCCACTGAGCAGGTTCATAGAGCAAAAGGAAGAGAGAATATACAAAGTGCACAAATGCTCTGATAAACTATAATTCTCATAACGAGATGGTGGAACTATTATGTCAAACTCAATTTTTATTAACTGTTAGAATTAAGCAAAATATTAAAACAAATAAACTTTAAAAACAACCGTGTGCTTTAATATCTAACTTTTTAAAGGCGTTCCGCCTGCTGTATTTGTTGCCTTTAATTATACAAGGGAATTTTCTTTAATCTATTTGCTCCAATAGACCCAAAGATAGATTGAGCATTAGATAGGTAGTCAGCAAGACACGATATATTTACCAACCAGAATTATTGTAGCAGCTACTGGTAGTTAGAGATAGCGATTGCTACATTTTGAGAACCAATTCTTATTGATGATACATTATATCTCAGCAATCTACAAAGTCTTCAATGGCACCTTTAGCACTATTCCCAAAAATAATTTGAATATATGGTTACAGTTCATCCAGCGGATTTTAAAGCACACAGTTTTTTTTTCAAAGTTTTGATATCTTGCTTAATTCTAACAGCTAATAAAAATTAAGTTTGACATAAAAGTTCCACCATCTCTTTATGAGAATTATAGTTTATCAGAGCATTTGTGCACCTTGTATATTCTCTCTTCCTTTTTCTCTATGTACTATTACTATTCTTAGGTTTCACTCTCTAGATTATGGCACCACTTGAGGATTAGCCATAATATAAGAATGATGGGAACATGCTCTGAATCACTGGTGCAATAGAATTAGGTCATCCTCCCCTCCTTTTTTCCTGTTAGATATGTATCACCCACTGTTCAGGTTACCGTTACGTTCAAACATGCAGAAAAATAAAGATCTCTGTGTGATCTCTTGAGATACAAAGTGCACTATTATGTAAGTAATCTGCAAATTGCAAGGTCAACATTAAGTGATTTAGACTGTAATTAATTATATACAGTATACATTGTATTACGTGGGACAGAGATGTGTTACATTATACATTACCGTTCTCATAATGTGCTTCTTAGCCTTTCTGGCTTTGGTTGAATAAACGAAGGCTCGTCGTACAGCTCTCACTGCCAAGCTAAAACAACGATTTTTTCGACCACGAAAATGCTGCATTTAAAGCAAAATAAAAAAAGGGTACAAATCGGTTATACATACAAAATATGTGGCATTTGTTTTCCTTACATTCTAATGGCCTGTAGGACAAATAGAACATTAAATACATTCATATTCCTCTTTAAATCAAGTATAATGTTCACTTAAAAACAGTTGTCAGTTTTCATACGAATCTTAACTTTTAACAACTGTATTCAAAACTGTGGGTTAGCTACAAAATCTATATGTACAAAGCAAGATTCTATACTTGTGCCCTACTTACCCACTGGTTCACACAATATTCACATACACTATGTACTCAGTAATGAAGGTCAACCTTAAAAACAAATTATAACACATCACAATGCATCTGTCATCTCCATGGTAACTCAGGCAATTGTGAGCATTAGTGCATTGAAGGGACCAAAAGATAAATATTAAGGCCCCACAGTCAATGGTGTTATATTTAGCAAAAACGCAAGTTAACCCCCTCCCTTATAAAATGTAAGACCTGCATATAATGATGTGCTCTTGACCCTGGGATGCAGCCTTAAATGATTTGATCAAAATATGAACTAATACCTTGTGTTATTATTTTGCTAGATACACATAGATTGGCAGTGTTAAGGTTAAGCGCTGACAACTGTCTTTTTGTTTTGTATACATATACAGGCATTTATATTGCCATGCAGCTGGTACCATCTATAATAGGGGATATACCGGGCGCTGGTGTATTCTTGCTCTGTTTTTTCCCCCCAAATGTTGTCTTAGCAGCTGTCTATCAGGCCTATTTAAGGCTCTTTTGGGTGTGGCTCAGATGTTAGCCCTAGCTAGATGCAAGCCTCTGTACCTGGAAGGTGAGTCCATTTAATTTTAACAGTGTTCAAAGCATATAGGTCAGCGTAGGACCTGCATACAATGAGGTGCCATTGATGCTGGCTTAAATGTTTTGATCAAAATATGAACTAATACCTCATGTTTTCAATTTGCTAAATACACACATATATCCAGTGAATACCCCCCATAGTGTCTCGTGTATGAAGGGCACCCAATACTGTTTATAAAACAGAGACTAAGGGACATATTCAATTGTAGTTTTTCCGTGCCGTGGAAAAACTATTACCGTTAATACGGTAATATTTAGCTGGATTTCAGCTCGCGGCTCAGGGAGTTGAAATGCAGCGAGAAAATTACTGTATTAACGTTTTATCCACGCACTACTACTATAATAACGGTAATAGTGTGCGGGATAGACCGCAGGATTTTCGGAGTTTCCGCCGAGAATTGAATATGCCCCCTGGTATTTATTCACATTTTTCATTCAGAGTTTTCTTACCAGATATCTGTCTGACCCTGACTTCAGGTGTACACTTGTAAAATTTGAGCATATAGCAAAATGTAACAGTTATCAGAAAGGAATTGATTATGAATTTAAACAGTTTGTTTTTTGTTTTTTTATTTTATAACAAACACACCCCTGCTTGGCCATTTGAAATAGTGCAAGGAATATGTATTTTTTTGTAATTTGGTTCTACAACGTCCAAACAGAATTACCGTATATTTTCGGATTCATCGGCCATTAACAGTAAAGAAAAGAACAACACTGACAATAAGAAAGTGTCCTTGCCCTCTCCAGCAACCCAGTTTCTTAAATCAGTCTTTGGGAGCCTTTTACTCTTCAGTTGTTGTGGAGCTATAACCCCCAGCAAGACATGACAGACTAAAATGGCATGCTGGGACTTGTAGTTCCACAGCGGCTGAATGACCACAAGTCGCCTACGCCTGCTTAAGCAATAAAAAGGGACAGGTGCTAATTGCCACCAGCATTGACATTCAGTGGTACATGCATGGGATCTCTCCCATGTAGTGAGCTGGAAGTGCTGGCAGTCTGTGTATGACCCACGTTCCCCTCACTTACCCGGGCATGTTTAAGCACCTCCTGAACCCTCCAATAGCGATCGGGACCCCGACTCCGAACCCATCGTGACAAGCTGAGGAAAACCATGCTGTGCCCTCTATCAAACTCCCCGCTGCCCTTAACAATCGTGGAGTCCAAATGCTCAGCGTGCGCATTAGACGTCAAGCATTTTTTTTTTTACAGCAAGCTTTATTAACAACAATGTTATAGACATGGCCATAACTGTATTAGGTCCTCTAAGTAGGGACAGCGCAGTGATAAGATTATGGTGTGCCCAATGATACTGAAAACTGTATTTGTTTTTACTACATCAATGCTAATAAAAGAGACATGTCAGCATACTGAGAGACATTCATGAGGATACCAAAACATTAAGGGCCCAACCTTAATTCATACTTACCTTGAATGTCAGGGAGACTCCCTGAAATAGGGGTGATCTCCCTCACTCCCTGAAGATTCTGACATACTCCCTGATGCTGAGCCAGTACATGACGTGGTTGGCTTCGCCATCTGTGGCATGATGACACGGTTCAGAAATTGTGTCCTATGTCCATGTATTGATGCCTATGGAGGTGGCCATTTTCATGGAGACCAAGATTTAATCAAAAGACTTGACAGGTAAGACAACATGACTTCAGTAATGGAGACAGAAATGTAAAAGACACTTCAGTTTCTAGAGATGTATTAGAGATTTATTAGCTGCTTTACTTTAACGCATAGTTGCCTACTCCCACATTTCTGGGAGACCTCCCGGGAGAGCAGGGCAACCTCCCGGTTCTCGGCCCCTCAATAGATAAGTGGCGGGGATGGGGCTTAATGATGCAACTATCACGTCATCTTAGATTGTGACAACCGTTTAGGGGCGGGGCTAAAAATGATGCAATTCGTTAAGCCCCGCCCTACATGCTCACCTCCCCCGGCATCTTCCTTAAACCAACGAGGAAAAGTTGGCAAGTATGAGCTTAATTGATCTTCGGACGTAAATCTATTTGCGTGCCGTATCGTGTGTAAAAAAAAAAAAAAAAAAGCTCTGCAAAAATCAGTGTTGAAATTACCATACTAATGGTAATAGTGTGTGGCAGGCATTCTGAAGAACAACACTGGGAAATGAATCTGCCTCTATATGGAAGAAAGAGACGCCTATCTATAATAACATATTAGCAGGCATTTTAAACAAGTGTTACAAGCTATAACAAACAAATCTGTCCAGGAAGCTGGAAGGAGCTGGGAGCCATATGTGGAGGCTTGGAGGACTACCTGTTGCCCATCACTGTTCTACAAGGTAACACTAAACACTTCCTTGGATGCACCAGCTAAACAGCAAAGTGTCCTTTTGAAGTGTAAAAGAAGGGATAAATCTATTTGTTGTCTCTGGTTCTTAATTGGATCATTTTGTTGTAGTTATATAGGGTTGTGAGTTTTTTGTGACACCAAATTCATAGCTATGCAGGGGAGGGCTGTCAAATTTTAGCCCGGGGCGCAAGACTTTATTCAGCAGCCTATTAGGAACATTTTAAAGTATAAAAAATGCCGGTGACCCAGTCCAAGGTAGCCCACTATGGGACCTGCCCAGGGGACAGATGGCCCCCAGCCTAGCCTGCCCCTGTGGCTATGATTCCAAAGAAATTATTAATTTTGTGCTAGAGTGATTTCCATAAAACTAAGATCATGTCTGGTATTAGTTTCCCACTTACAATCAAAACCCAATTGATTAGAGGAAGAGTGCTCTCTAGGACCCCTTTCTTGGGCAATCAATATCCACCACTGCTATTTACCCTGGTATAATCCCTCCATTGCCACAATAAATAATACTTGCCAGCTTTGGCAAGATTGCCTCCAGGAGATCGGGGGAGAGGTGGGGGTGGGACTAGCCGAATCACATAATTTGGCCCTGCCCCTACGCGGTTATAACACGTTCTGGCCTATTACAGCAGTGCACGGGGCCACGATGATGCGCAAATCGCGTCTTAAGGGGCTTATGACCCCTGCCGCTTACTTTAACAAATGGCTTGGCACCAGGAGGTTGCTCTGCTCTCTCCTGTGAGTCCGGAGGACTCCCAGAAATTCGGTAGTCTCCTGGACATTCCTGGATAGAAGGCAACTATGCAACAAATCCTTGTAATATTTTGCTGGTAAGGAAGAGAGCTGGAGAAAAAGAGAAAAACTCAAATAGATCAAGTGTATTTCAAAACCATTTATTTTTATTTAAATATAGGAATCACACTTACAATTTCCACATAAAATACAAGCATAAAATGGATTAGCCTTGTTCTCTGCTATGTGTTTTAGAAAATCTTCTTCACTGGCAATTCTGAGAGCACCTCTATTGAAAGGACAACTAAATCTTAAACATTTAACATGTTTCCCTGCATATGGCAGATTCATCAAAGATGGCTCCCCTGTTTTACTTTTAGTTTGGGACTAAACGGGAAGCATGGGGTCTGCAGACCAGTTTACATAGGTGTTAGGAACAGCAGGTAACTGTTTCATTTTGGCTGCTGCAGTGTTGTTGTCAGCCTGGGTGTGATCACAGATTGAGCTACAGATGAGTGGAGTGCCTGACACCTGTCCTGATTGGTTACCACTGCTTTAAATACCGGTCAGCTTCACTAAGCCTTTGCCAGTTTGTGCTCCTGTTCCTGAGAATATTCTGCTCCTATATACATATTGATAGATAAGGAAAGAATCAGAAGATTGATAGGGTGCACAAGACTAAGCACAACCAGCGAAACGCGCGTCGGCGTTCCGCAGGATGCTTCGGCCTCATTATACTTCTATAGGGGATACTTTGAATGATTGATTGCTCCAATATATCCAGAGTTAGTGGAGCGCCATCTAGGCAGTTAGCAAATCACACTCCATAATCTGCATTTGTCTAGTTATTTATCGCACTGTTGTCTTGAGAACAACATCTCCATTTATTTATTTGGAAGGATTACTATCTTGTGTATCAGCTAACCCAGGGGTAGGCAACCTGCGGCTCTCCAGATGTTGTAAAACTACAAGTCCCAGCATGCTTTGCCAGTAGATAACCAGCAGATAGGTGGCAAGGCATGCTGGGATTTGTAGTTTAACAACACCTGGAGAGCCGCAGGTTGCCTACCCCTGAGCTAACCCTTAGCTGGCAAAGGAGCTACTTAGCTAGCCAGCAATATACTATGCTAACTAGCTAGGCTTCTATTATGGGATAGCAGTTTACATAAATACTTTATACTTTTTAGTTCTATCCAGACACAGTGCGACTTAAATTTGAGATTGCTGACTACATCTAGATAGGAGGTATATACTCCTCACAGACATTAGGATCTATAAATTCTAACCCCGGCTATTATTGTATCAGGCTAGTAGAGAGCATCCAGCTAGTTCATTGTGCAATTGTTTTTAGATATGATATTCCTTTTAGATATCTCGCTGTTTTAGTGATTAATAAAAGTTATGTTACGTTTTATTATAACATACATTCACCTATTGTAATATTAAACCAGTTTATAGAGTTCCAGTGCACCCTATCAATCTTCTGCTTCTTTCCTTATCTATCAATATGTATATTATAGCAATAGGTTGCACCCCTTTTTGGCATTAATTGAGAGGTACTTATCCTTCAATACTACCATATAGGGTTTGTGCTCTTCACTAGTGCGACAGGAATCAATCTTTGCCTTTTTCTTTTTCTTATATTTTTTCTTATTGTTAATATTTTGCTCCTGTCTGATATTTGGTTTTGACCTCTACCTGTGACCTGATTGCTTCCTGGATAAGACCTTTTGCTTGTGACTCTGACCATGAATATTGCTGCCTGGGCTGACCCTTTGCCTGTTGTTTGACTCTGCCTTTCTTCTGTGAGACTACCTCCCAGCTGCAGGATTGTGGTGCCTGCTATCTGCTCCATCAGACTCTCATCTGTCGGCTCTGTTTCACCTTCCAGTATTACAGCTTGATCTTGCTCTGGCACCTTACCTAGCAGTGTTGCTCTCCAGCTCCATTCCCTACTCTACACTGCCAAACCATAATACTGGTGGAGTTTGGTACTGCATCATATTGCTACACAGTGTACCTGCTTAATTGGGTACGGGGTACATCCTGCATCAGCATCCTGCTGCCAAGTCCTTTGTGGTGCCCACCTACCTGAGTTAAATTACCACTACTCGAGATTAAGTCCTGGGGACAACCGAGTACCGGTGAATATATCCATTTCCATGGGAAAGGTGGTTGCTCAAGGTGAAGCTCTCGTCAACAACAGGTTCTGATAACTTAACTCGTAGAGCGATTCTTCACAATAGGTTTACAAGTTTTCCTTTTAAAAATGATGAGATTTAACAATAGTCAAAAGGCACTTTCTGCAGACTACTATACAATACACAGTGCACTTTCTGAAAAGGGTCAAAGAGTCATGATCAGTTGTTAAAATATCATTAAAGTTCATAGTAAGTAGGTGAACATTTTAAAAAGAAGATGACTCGACATATCAGGAGAACGTTTAGTGGGGTAAAAGTCTTAATAATTATGGGGGTAATACTGTAGAAACTGGGAAACATTGGTAGAAAGATGGGGACGGAAATGGTGGATTGGTAGAAATGGAGTCTGCATCGTTCATTAAAGTTCATGACCTTGTCAAACACAAGGAGCAAGCCGTGGAAAGACAACGCATGCATCAAAATCAGGTTCATTATTGATACAAATTCCATTGAACAATGTTTAATGAAAGTATGGAGGAAATGCCACAGCAAAATATTGCAGTTTGCTTAAAAAAATTAAAACGGAGTGTGCAATTAATAATATAAGTGACTGATAACATAGTTGCTGTTAAGTTCTAGGGACAGTACCAGGCTTTAAAAATGTCCCTATTTTTTTTCAGTATTGAGCAATTGTACGATATGACTGGATCCTAGGAAATTAATAGGCAGCATTATCTGGAAAACTGGTTTAATCCATAAAATGTTTGTCTTCAAGTTATCTGTTTAGGCAACATGATCACTTTTAATACTGAAAGCTGCAAGAGTAATGGTCAAAGGGATTCAATAATGATAAACGGGCAGCAGGTGGCGATAGAGCACATGGTGACTCATGGTGACTATTATTACAGGTTACAGGAAATACTTTTATAGAAGAGAAGGCATTCACGTTTCCCAGCAAGCTAGAAAGAAAAGTATCTCCACACATAAAGAAAAAAAAAATACAATTGCTGGAGGATGTGCATATGACCACATCATGCCATTCCTTCATATGCATTGTTACGGAGGTTAAATTAATTTAAAGTAGGATTGGGTAAACAACACCGATCAGTTCTGAGATTAAACAATCACAGGTTGAACCTCTACACTGTAATTTGTCAACTTGGTGTTATCGTTCCAGACTACACTCAGATAGCTAGTACCTCTTCCTGATCATCTTTGGTGGTGCTTGGCTCTCACGGTAGTAGGAGACCCAGGGGCCTTATGGCTCCTGGGGGATAGGGAGGAATAGAGACCCCAACACTGGGTTTTGACAGCCCATTGAGTGATTTGGAAGTCATGCACTTAGGACTTCAATACAAAAAAGGGACATCTCTGGTTGATAGCCTTAGAGTCACTTTGTGAGAACCTGCTGCTACAGGGAGAGTCAAGCTGGGTCGAAAGAGGTCCAGGCTATATGTAGGTGCTGGGAGCCTATTAAATACAGTAAATGGAGGTGATCATCATCATCACCATTATTTATATAGCGCCACTGATTCACGCAGCGCTGTACAGAGAACTCGCATCAGTCCCTACCTCATTGGAGCTTACAGTCTAAATTCTCTAACACACAGAGAGAGAGAGAGACTAGGGTCAATGTTGATGGCAGCCAATTAACCTGCTAGTATGTTTTTGGAGTGTGGGAGGAAACCGGAGCACCCGGAGGAAACCCACGTAAACACAGGGAGAACATACAAACTCCCAGGTGAGGGTTCTTTTTCAACTTTATTACAGTGCCAATGCAAAAGAAGTAAAAGGCGTCTCGAAATCCTGTTTGCCCGTGAGAGAGCATTTTCATCAGTATGCTATGCTTTCTCCAGCTTGCACTGCAGGAGAACTGTGACATGTAGAGGAAGCCTGGCCTAGGAGAGAGGATAAAGCAGTCTGACAAGTCTACCTGGATGGTGAGCTGAGCTGGCAGAGTAAAGAGCTGGCACTTCTATGCACCCCCAGCTTCCTCTATACCTCGCAGCTCTTCTGTGCTGCCTGGAGGAGACATGCCCTGAAGAGAGCATAGTGCACAAAAGTCATGTGGAATAAAATGCTCTCTACCAAGTAACTGTGGTTACTGAGGAACCACATTTTCTTTTTGCTAAAAATGTATTCTATTTTTATGTATTTTTTCATATAGCATACATATGAGGGAAATTTATCAAGCTGCAAGTTTTCGGCGGGTTTGAAAGGTGGAGATGTTGCCTATAGCAACCAATCAGATTCTAGTTATCCTTTATTTAGTACATTCTACAAAATGACAGCTAGAATCTGATTGGTTGCTATAGGCAACATCTCCACTTTTCAAACTCGGAGCTTGATAAATTGACCTTATGATCTCAGTAAAACAGTAATATATGATTTTAGGGAACCCAGTCTTCTGACACCATTTTGAAGAAACATAGGCTCAGAGTGCATCTCCAGTCTCAGTTAGAGCTCCGAGTTCTTGTAAATAAGTAGAGACTTTGTTGTGTCCCAGCATGGCTGCTCTCTGCACTGGCGTAAGATACAGACTGTCCTTTATATTCATTGAGGCGCCGTTCTGTACAAGGAACTGTATTACATGAAGATGTCCTGCTCCTGCTGCTCTGTGTAGGGCTGTGCGTCCATGTTTGTCCTGAGTGTCCAGCTCAGCTTTCTTATCCAACAGCAACCGGACAACCTAACAGGAGATAAAACAATCAGCAAAGCTTTACATTAACCAGACGCAAAGAGACAACAGCATAAATAAGTGCAAACAGACACTAAAGAACTACCCTTATTGCCAGGGATGCAGAGTAGGAACTAGCGAGCTTTGGGCCCTGGTGTATGAAGCCTGGGATTTGGGAGCCGGGGGCCCTCAACCCACTGCATCTGCCATGTAGCGGTCCCCATTATCTTCATGCACGGCACCTGCCGCAACAATGGTAGTTCCGCCACTGCAGAGGCGGAACAGTGCATCCTCAGACAGTGTGTGAGGCAGAGAGTGAGAGTCTCCCTCTCACCTCCGAACCTTGTAGCGGTCTCACCCTTTGCACCAGCTAAAGTTCTGCCACTGATTATTGCCTACACTTAGTGAACTGAAACAATATTCAGACAATAAGCCGGGAACCAGTGACATCACAGGATGAGGTACAAGTGTGGGTGGGTGGGTTTTATAACATCAGGTCACATGGGCATCTCAATTGTTCTTTTTTAAAAAAATATAATTTATTGAAGTTTTTTTGGAAAGACAAAAATAAAGAATGGGGTGAGTGGGAAAGGATACTAAGGATCAACAACTCTGTAGAACATGCTAAGGAGCAAAGTCAATGAAACAGAATTGTATAGCATAACACGTACATTAACAAACAAGGTCAAATTCACAGGTCTCTGGAATAGGTAAACATTCACTCGTCATCAGATAGCAGAGGACCAATGGGTAAGAGAGGGGATGATAGGGGAGGAGGGATGTCCAGATTTGTTCCGTCAACACTCAGCTAATGGTCCACCATGCAGGGTATAACAGTACAAATTGAGAAACTCATGTGGAGGAAAAATTTAAACAGTGGCCTCATAATGAGAGAGCCATGGATGCCAGATAGTGCGAAATTTAATAGGTCGGTCGTGGACTAGATAGAGGTTGTGATAAACTCGCATTGGTAAGTTTGCCAGATTCTGTAAATCACCACAGAGCAGAGAGGTCCAATTGTTTCCAGCTAGCAGCTATCGTATGTTTGGCGACATTATGGATGTGTCCGGTCATGGCCAATGTATACTTGTCCGTTTCTGGAATGGAAAGAGAGTAAGATGGACAAGCAGGAAGTGTCAGGTTCATGAGGGTACAGATCAGGTTATAAATACAGCACCAGAAACTCACAATCTTAGTGCAGGTCCACCAATAAGGCTAGACTTGGAAGGATCAGTATAAATCGTGTGTAGGCCAGTAAGGACAAAGTACCCTCTATAGAGCAGTTTACAAGCGTTCACTTTAGTTTGAACTCAGATCTCTTGGAATTCCGTTCCCTAATTTCAGTTCATATTATCCCTATCTGGTTGGCGGTGAGCTATAAGGAGTCAATAAAATGAAGAGAGAAGATTTACATTTACAGAACGTCTCTAAGGGAGTGAGTTGTTAAAGTGATTTGAGCTCTGGGATGGAATGGCAGAGATGTCTAATTTGCCCAGAATTGGTAAAAGCAGTTGTGTCGGATACGGAATCGATGCTGAATGTCCGCAAATTCAGGAAAGAACCGTAAAGAGGGAATATCGGGTAGGAATTTTATATTGTGTTGGGACCAAACTGTAAAAGAGTTGGCGGAAAGATTGCTGATAAGTAAATGTGCTATAGTCCCAAATGGATAGCAAAATGTGCGTGGTGGGGAATAGGAGCGGGGGAAGCGGTCAATGTTTACTAAAGATCCACAGAAGAGTGTACGAAGAAACCTAAGAGTACCTCATAAAGGGCCAGGAGAACCTATCAAAGACCCTTTCAATGTCTAGAGACACCACCAGTACGGGTATACAATATTTGTTAGCTGCAGAGATCAACTCTATTCTGTTATTCGCGGCTTGGTGGCCCGGGATAAAACCCACTTGATCAGGGTGGACCAATGTGGGGATCAACGGGGCTAGTCTCTTTGCCAGCAGCTTAACAAACAATTTTAAATTGACATTCAATAGTGATATAGGGGGCGATAACTCTCACAGAGGCTAGGATCATGGCCATCCTTGGGAATGGCAATGATATGCGCCCTGGTGGTGGTGTCTCTATCAACTTTCTTACCATTTAAGAAGATGGCATTAAAAAAAGAAAAGCATAGGCATAACCATGGATGCAAATCTGTTATAATGTAAGGCAGTAAAGCTGTCAGGCCAAGGGTCAGCAGTGTTCGTAAGTGACTTAATTATCTGGGAAATATCTTCCTCTGTAATGTCCTCATTTGAAGCAGCAGGTTGGGCGTCTGTATGGTGCACACGTGTATTATATATAATATTTTGTGACGGTGAAGTTCTGAAGCTACCGAGGGGGACTGAGATTATTAGAGAAATGTAACTGCACTGAGAAACATGGAAGACAAATAGCAGTAGTAAGAAAAGATGGGTGCAATATTTTTAATGTCTGTTGTTTGTAGTGGTAGTTTTCCTGTACTGTATACCACCTAATAATTAAATAACAAGCCCTGCCCACAATCCACCCCAACTACACCCAGATCCACCAGCCGTGCCCACTGTCAAATGAGACCTCGCCCAGTTTCATAACAGCTAATTTCGTAATATAAAAAAATCATGATAGTACAACTTTTGGGAAACATGGTATTATTGTAAGTTTTAAAACCTGTCCAGTTGATAAAAACACAAACTTTGTCCTGTCCCTTTTAGTCTCCAATCTTCCAGGCTCATGTTTGAGTTGGATGGGGGACATACTGTCCAGTTATAAATATAAATGACATAATGGTTTAGCTGGATGATATCCCTACAGTGCTCAGGTGCCTGAAGCAGATGACTAATTCTAATCTATTAGGTATAACACATGTTATTTATTATTATTATAGTTTATACAGTGGAGATTACAATCTACTTTCTGCACCATAAAGCACACTAACACACCTAGTTCCAATTCACAGAATCCAATTTACCTACAAGTAAGGGGAGAACATATGAACTCCAGCAAGCAAACTAGCTCAGAATAAGGCAGCAATATAAGGCTGAGTTCACACTACAGAAAATTTCTCGCTATGCGATATTGTTAACTATTTTACTAAGGACTGAAAAACAGAAAAAAAAAGTCCCGATCAGCATGCCGATTAATGTGTACACACTATACACGTTTTACAAGATTTACCTTCAGATCTGTGCTCTTCATTTGTCATAACCATCGGCTGAAAAGATCCTGACTCTGCGCACTCCATAGAGATCTATGGACACTGCCGGTCGTGAGTGCTTACACACTGCGGGATTGGAACGACATTATTCCATCGTTGAACGAGACTGCTTTGGAACGATAATCGTTTATCGTTGGAGCATACACATTGATGCGATATCGGGCCAAGCGGTCATTTATCGTGTGATTGGCCCGATAATCGGCTGAAAAACCTATAGTGTGTACCCAGCCTTAGTAACCACTATGCCACCCATACACAGTGAAGCAGATTTGTGGACCCCAAAAGGGGAAGGGCTTAACAAGAAAGTGGGTGGTGCTTTGAACAAATTTGCTCATTTGTGGATGGGGTTTGTCAGAACTGAGATAGGGCTTATTTTGACCCGCTTTCAGGATTCTAAGTGTTGGGCGGTATGGTGAAGGCAGCTATTTTGCGAGATGACCTAAGAATGCAGCCTCTCAAATGACTAACAACCGGTCCTCATACCTCATGTCAATTGGTCGGTGTCACTGGTTCCTGGTGAATTGATAAGTTGCATTCTTATGAATATTTGTTCAGCCCAGAAAATATCTGTTATTACTGCCTGTTGGATACTGATCTTTAAAGGCAAATAAGCCATATATTTTTTGTTTCTTCAAATGTTGTGCATATTAGCAGAAGTTATTCTGTGGCGCTTCAATCATTTTATTTTTCTGCCTATTTGTGGACTATTTATTATTAAAAGTAGAAGCAGCCTCTCAGTCCCCCATTAAATGGAAATATCAGCCATAAGTAAACAGTGCCCCCAGTGGACAGACTGACATGGACCTTAGTAGAACACTGATTTATTTCACTTTTCAACAAACAATCTCTTAGACACAAGCCTGGACTTGCTACTCTGACATTTTCTACGAGACAAATAAATATTTATTTAAAATAAGCCACGTTCCAGCGTAATATATACTTTTTAACATACATTTGTGACCTCGTGTGCTTTCTTTTAGGTCTAACTGTCATGCAGTCTGCCTGCTTTTATATTTATCTGTAATTTTGCTATTTCCCTTTTTACCAGTCTGCCAGATCAAAAGCGTTTTTGACAAGTGTTCTGTGCTTGCCTGGACTAATTACCTGTCTTTCCTCCCTTGTGTACTATAATTAAGTACATCAATTTCCTTGTTTGAGTAAGTGTAGTTGTCCTAGTTACAGTAGTGAAAGTTCTTTATCTTAATCTGTGTTTGCCAATCAGTATACATACCTCTAAACTACCATTGCCAGCTGCGATTGTAAAAGCTGTCCTTCCCAGCAGGTCCTGGCCATTCACATCAGCCCCCTTTTTCAGTAGATAGTCCAAAGCTTCCAGTTTTCCAGTCTCTGCTGCAATGTGCAGTGGGGTCAAGTTCCCAGAAGCCTCCAGTTCTAGCGAGACGCCGTGCTCACTCAGAAGTTCCATGATATGGACATGGTTGCTCACTGTTGCCCAGTGTAGTGGACTCCACTGGTTGTTGTCACCTATACATGGGTCTATGTTTTTCTTAAGCAAAAGCTGTGTGATGAGTGTATGTCCATTGGCGGCTGCTAAGTGCAGAGCTGTTAGACCCCCTTTGGTAGGTGCGCTAGCGTTGGCTCCACGGTTTAACAGCATCTCAGACAAGTGTGTATGTCCGCTCCATGCTGCATGGTGGAGAGGCGTACAGCCGGAGGAATCTTGAGTCTTCAGTGAAGCCCCTCGTTGGATCAGCAGCTTTGCTGTAGCCAAGTGACCATTTGATGCTGCACAGTGTAGAGGGGTCCAGCCGAGCTCATCCCTGAGGAAACAGTAAATAGTATTATTTGGGTTTCTAAAAGTATTGTTATAACTTTACTGAAAATGAAATAAAGAGTTGTCCTATGGCTGCCCAAACAAGCTCTGGTGACCATATAGTAAGAACAGAAATAACGAGACAGTAAAAATTAGTTACTTCTAGTAGGGGAAAAATGGCCAGTGAAGTTGAAATAGACTGTAGAGCAAAACGCCAACACGCGTTTCGCTACAATAGCTTTATTAAGGCAAAAAAGAGTGACTGATATTCATAGGAGGAGGCTGGCAGATTTGTCAATGTATTCAATTAATTCAGGAATAATTATCTGTGTATTGAAGGATAACGTCCCCTATCAACAAGCTGCCTGTATGAAGTGAGGAGAGTCCTCCAATGTTCCTAACTTACCAAGGTGTTCCCCCCCCCCCATATGTATGTAAAAGGGGGTGTCTTCATCTGTTATATGGGGGTTCAGGTACCAAAGATTTTTTTTTTTTATCCATAGACCTGTCCTGACCTGATATTTTCAGATCTGACTGGCTGCCTACAAGCTGACAAAACAACAACCAAAGCGATTACACTTTAAAGAGCTATTAGGGATAGAAATGAATCACCTTTTGAAGCATGCACAAATAATTGTTTTGTGAACTGTGTCAGGTCATGTCATTACAAAGCTGAGCACCAGCTAGAATGACCGACATGTCCTTGGATTTTTCAAACATTCGCCTCGCTGAAACCACATGGATTGTTCAGCCTTGATTAATCTAATGTATTCCCTTTCTGTTGATCAGTCGCTTACTTGCAGCCAAGAGACTTTTAAGTAAATATACTGCAAGATGTACAGAGGCTTAACACTGAGAATGTACATCAAGGCTAGCAGAGCTTAACCACCATGAATGGACTCCAGTTCCCAACAAAGACTCACACTCTATAGAGGGATTTATGGGGGCAAAAGTATCTTAGCACTGGAGGTGTGAAAAGCCCAAGACTTACTATTTAAACCTACCTGTCGTCAATCTTTTCTCCTTGTTGAAGGAGTTGTTTTACAAGGCGGGTGTTCCCATTCCAGGAAGCCAAATGAAGCGCTCTCCATTCCTTACTGCCTTGGCACAAATGATCTGGCAGACTCTGCTCTTCGCTCAACTGCAGGCACCTTCTGGCCAGCTCCGCTTCTGGAGTTAGTCTTCCCAATTTCTGCTGCATACCTTGCAAAACAAGGGCCATTACGTCATTAATATTACTCATAATGGAAAATAGAAATAAAACCATTGAATTCCAAGGTGATATCTTATATCGTTATAATAGGCAGTACATTCATTTTTAGAATGCACTTTTATTATTAGCTACTGAGGTGGGCCTGAAGCGCCTGCTTTGTATAGCTGTAGCCCCTTTTTACACTTTTGCGTAGTGTGGGTGCAACTTGCACCCACCTCTTACTCCGCTTTCTCCAGACTTCTCTTGTATTCCC
This sequence comes from Mixophyes fleayi, assembly GCF_038048845.1. Lineage (NCBI taxonomy): Eukaryota > Metazoa > Chordata > Amphibia > Anura > Limnodynastidae > Mixophyes > Mixophyes fleayi. Next base: position 77,342,398 of record NC_134412.1, read on the forward strand.
AGGCTTAGTGGGTTAAAGTGTAGTGAGGGGCCCTTTTGAAAACCAGCTCAACTGTTAGATGACACAGGTGTAATAGTGCAGTAATACATACCAAAGATATTAATAAAATGGGCCTGGGTCATCTATCGATAAAGTTCAGTCCTTTATTGAATTCCTCCAGCACATACTTAGCTGCAATAGTTAATCAACAGTGATTCAAAGGTTCTGCACAAGAGCTGACTCTCTCTTGCCCGGGGGATGATTTTCACTCCTTCTCTCAATGTCTGTCTTCTTCCCCTGATCTCACTAGATACTGTACAACTGCTTCTCAGAGCTTACAGGTACCAAGTTCTAGTGTTAAGTTCATCTCAATGCTTGACGTCTAATGCGCACACTGAGAGTGTCATCTTTCTAAGCGGGTTGAATCCATACTCTTTGGTTTGGTGCACAATCGGTCCCAGCATGTCCGGGAATAAACTCAATGTATCTGAAGCTCCTCATGGCCTTCGCTAGTCTCCCACTTCGAACTTAGCCAATGTAACTATTGACTAGAACAGGCCTGTCCAACCTGCGGCCCTCCAGGTGTTGTGAAACTACAAGCCCCAGCATGCTTTGCCAGTAGACAACCTCTTGATAGCTGGAAGGGCATGCTGGGACTTGTAGTTTCACAACATCTGGAGGGCCACAGGTTGGACAGGCCTGGACTAGAACTCTCTCATTGTCCCCACTTTCAATGCTTGGGTCAGCATAGTTCCTGTCAACCATTGGCAAGGTCAAGGCTTCATGGACTCAAGCAACATGTCATATCCGAAGAGACTCCCTGGAACTAGGGCTAAGAACAACCAGCAACATGAACCTTTCTAAATTCTCAGATGCAATCATTCACTCTCGGGATGGTACACACAGCTTATCTAAACTATGCAACATAGTCTACTTAACAATGTTTAGCCAAGGGGTGTTACATAGGGATCTAGGGCCTGATTTATAAACGCTCATAATTCAGGCATACGCACGTCCTTATTCAACAAAGAGTGGATCTGAAGAAACGTCTCTTGTTGAATATGGGTCTAAGTCCGATACTGCAGGATATGTCCAGTACATATGTGGAATATAAGCAGAGACTAAGATCAGGAGCAGGAGAACGCACAGAACAAAAAGCATTCAACTAATGTCACCTATTAATAATATAGTCATTAATAAAAAAACATTAAAAAAAGTTTTTTTTACCCCCCCTCCCAAAATAAATTTATTATGATGTTTTTAATGTCTACTGTACATAAGATAAATTTACAGTTGTTGCTGATTGCAAACACGTCTTCTATCATGCATACACATCCATCCTCACTATCACTTGGCACTTACACCAGATCTGTACCTTTGAGATGCCCAAAGCTAAAATCACGCTTGCTGCGTGTGCTTGAACTTGGCACACCCTTACTGTACATTGACTACATGCATACGCTCATTCACCTCCCCGTTCCGCCCCTGAAATCATAGGCTGTTGTAAGGGTCCTTTGTGCTCAAAGATGAATTAGATATCCTTGTGTTCATCGGCGTATGTTCTGATTCTAGGCACGCACAGAGAGATTTTACGCAAAATACGCCATGTAACAGTATTTACGTTCCCTAGTGAATCAAGCCCATACTGTGTTTTTGGCGATTGATTATGACATAAATCTGCCCTCAATATTAGCTTTCCAATTTAAAAACCCGTCAACGTCTTAGGAGACAACTTTTCATACTTATCGAGAGTGCTCAAGTCCTCATGATACCACACCGGATGCCACCCCAAAATCCTGGCTGTCTATACAAAAGTATAACAGCAAATATTCCTGACACTTGCCAACTCTGCACAGACGCAGGTGCGCGCAGCCTTTTCAACTTCGACAAGGAAAGAGTTAGTTACACGTCCGTGCGGGGTTGCATGCACCGGAGAGAACAAGCAGTGTGTACAACTGTGTATAACTGCACACGTCCCAAGGCAGGCACTTACATGGGGCAGTTCCTGGTGGTGACAGAAACCAATTAGGGAGTTTATATAGTGACAAAAGCGACTATGAAAAAATGCCAAGCTTTGCAGCGGCAGTAGGAATTTTGTGGGAGCCCACAGAGCTGGCACTCATGCTCAACACCATCTTGAAACAGGTGGTAAAATTACCCAAATTGTGATCTGAGCAGGTAGCAGGGACAAAGTAAAGGAAAGCTGATAATATCTCTGGAATTCCTAGATAACACATATCTCTTCAGCATGTAAAGATTAAACACATACAAATACAGTTGCTGTACCATTCATCCAGTGTGTAGTTACTCCAAAAACATACCAGTAGGTTAATTGGCTGCTATCAAATTGACCCTAGTCTCTCTCTCTCTGTCAGTCTGTGTGTGTGTTAGGGAATTTAGACTGTAAGCTCCAATGGGGCAGGGACTGATGTGAATGAGTTCTCTGTACAGCGCTGTGGAATTAGTGGCGCTATATAAATAAATGAGGATGATGATTACACTGTTGTCATGAGTTTCCCTCAGTCCTTTGCTTCTCTGGTCAACAAATACTAGAGTACAAGTAAACTCAACATTTATATGCAGCATTGTATAGAGCAAATCTGTACCTGTTTATCAATCAGTATACATAATTTACGGTAGGTACTTTTACAGTAAATTAGATTTTTCCTTCATTCCTGTATTTAAATACAGGATTGTGCCAAATAAAGAAATATAATAAAATGTGTAATTATATGGTATACTATGGTCACTCCCATGTAGGTTTCTGTAATAAGAACAGAGAAGACACTTGAACCTGCAGTATGATCCAACCAGAAGATTTATGGCTGGTGCTAATTACATAGATTCACAAGGGGCTTAATAACAATGCAAAGATCTAAGCAATAATGTGCTTAGCTCAAATGAATGTGTGTACAATAGCTTAATCAATGGGAGATGTATATCAGACAACAACATACAATTACAGCTAACTTGCACTACTTGAATTACATACATACAATGGTAAATGGCAATGACTCCAATTTGCAGACACGTTTGCAGGAGTGTAAGTATAATCACTAAAACTGCTATATTTGGTTTCACATTATTATCTGTATGGCTCTTAGCTGTTTAGACGAGGTTAATTACACTCCATGGATTAATAGTGTACTGGTCTAGTTAAAATAAATAAATTATAATTTGCTCCTATATACCATATAACACTTTGCAGGTTATGTAAATATACCACAAGTTACTCCACATATTAGACTGCAGGATATTAAGTGCATTAGCAATTACTCCTCCTTACTATACTAAAATTCACTTTATTAATTACACCACCAATTGCCCCACCTTCCAAGACACATTGTAGGTTAGGAAAACTCCACCCAAAACTGAAATAGAGACTGGGTCTGGCAGTAGAGAGTAAAGTGCGGCACACATAAGTGGAATCCCCTAGCTACTGCAGACTGAGAGCCTTATGGAGAGTTAAACGCAATAATCTACAGCCTGTAGTTTTCTTAGTATTCCGACTCAGAATATTATGCAAACTGAGTAGATTTTTTGTTAGGTGCGCTTTAAGTGTATCTTATACAATGACCTGTAAGGCCCTTTAAATATATAATTAACATTTTTTTAAAAAAATGCACCCCCCCAAAAAAAACCCCTCACTGGTCTAGGCTGCTACTGGCAACATTGGGGGGAGGTGGGGTACTACAACCCACTGGGACCTGTAGTGCTCCAGGAATAAATGTCAATAATACACAAACACCATTTTATAAAACATTTATTTGAAATAAAAACACCCTTCGATATTGCCCTTTTACCCTCTTTATTTATCATCCAGATCCTCTTCTACTTTAATAGATCCTGGTCTTGGCCAAAGAATAGAACAACATATAGGACCGTACATGACCAGGTTGCTAAGAGCTCTTAGCAGTTATGCAGTTATGTTTATAACCGTATCTCAAATAAATGTTTCTTTAAAAGCACTTTAAATACTTGTGAGTCGGACCTTATATTGCTTCAGGTTATTAATTGGGCAGGGGGTATAACTACTGGGGTGGCAGCTGCAACCTAGTGCAGACAACTGAGTGGCTCATTACTGCTGGGCCCCGTGTAGCTGCCACCCAACCTACTCCAGGCCCCGCTCCACTCAGCAGGAGTCCACGGCCAGCATGGGCCTATATGAGTTCCCTGGTGTGTGACTGGCGACACAACAAAGGCTTCACACCGCTCAGAGGACACAGGGACTCTGGTGCTTCCTTCTCTATGAGCAGCAAGTAAAGCGCACAGTGGGTACGGCCAGCTGACTAAGAAAGACTGACCCTAGAAACCTTGGGGGCCCCTTCAAAATATTGTGATGGAGCCCCCAAAGATCTACTTAGGCCCTTAAACTTGTTCCACTGATGGCTCAACCTTACCATATTACATATATGTTATCAGGGATTGTATATTTTATTCAATAATGTAGTAATAAGAGAAAATGTGAGGTGCCTGCCCCAATGAGCTTACAATCTATAGTTAAAACATACAGATACACTAGAGAGAATAATATGTTCTGTACCATACACTCCTCTCTTTCTGTATACAGCTGGGAATAATCTGGAGCTATATAAATACATTGCAGTAATTACATAAATCAGTGGTGGCCAAAAGACGGCCTGTGGGCCATTAGAGGCCCACTAAGCCTTCGCCACAGCCGGCTGCTCCCGATCTTATTCTCTGCTTTATAAGCAGATAATGAGGCAGAATGGGGGCAGGTGACTTCTGTGTCATGTGATGTCCTCTGCACAGAGCAGGAAGGTGGTGACATTGCCTACACAAAATTAGTTTATAGTAACTTTGTGTCTCATGTCTCAGCGAGGTTACTAGCTCCAAATGAATTGATATTTTGACTATTGATTCAGTAAAAAAAATGGTGTCTTCTAACGGTGGCTTATTCCTAGACCTAAATTCTCTGCATATTTGAGTTTTTAGTGGAAGCTGTCTGAGTGGCCTGGATGAGATTTAATATCCATAGAATGCAATAGAATGGCACTTCTATTAATTCAAATATGAATAATGCTGCCTAGTAATGATTTTTAAATAGAGCATCTGTCAAGGGGCTACTGATTGTATTCAGCAGGGGGAGTACTGCAAGCTCTGTCCAGGTTTGGATTAAATGCCCAGACTTTGACAGCCCACAAGGGTGAGAGCTTTGATTCAGCAGCTAGGAGTAAGTAACAATGTCTGTGAGAAGCCTGCAGGGGAATCTTGTGATGTCACATTCATGCAAATGTTAGGAATGACAGTGCTGGGGCAAGTTAGACCAATTCAATAACACCTGATTGGTGGCCAACCACAAACATTTCCATATAACATTATTCTGTACAACACGGTGTAAAATATGCATGCTATGTATTTGATTTTCATATTGGCAGTAAGCCCCTCTAGCTAGATTTTCTGACCAGCCAACAGGGGAGGGCTGACAAATATTAGCCCGGGAAGTAAAACTCAACTCAGCAGCCTATTAGGAACATTATAAAAGAAAACAAATGTAGGTGGCCCTGTGATCCAGCCCAAGATAGCCCATTATGGGACTGGGCCAGTGGGGTAGATGCCCCCCAGCCCAGCCTGCCCCTGCCGGACAATCATGTTCCAGCCCGACAATGCTGCCCACTTCCTAGTAGTGATTCAGGACACATTGTACATTGACGATACGAAGCTGGATGTGTATGTGGTCGACATTTAGAAAGTCAACATTAAGTTGACAAATCAAGTGTCGACAGTGTTATTAGCTCAACAGTTGAAACGTAGGCAGTATTATTAGGTCAACAATTCATATGTAGACAGTATTATATGGTTAGAGATAGGGATAGGCTTAGAGATATTATGGTCAACCTCCCAATTCTGTCAATGTTATAATTGTCGACTTTCCAACCCTGTCTATATTATGGTGTCGGCCATATAAATGTCGATCATGTAACTGTCGAGCATATGTGTCACACCCGTCACAAGACCTTATGATCAAAACAAGAAAACTGAATAAATGGATTACATAAACTGACAATATGGGGTTATTTGTGAACAAAATTTTAATTGTAAAAATTGTGAAAATTAAACAAAATTAACTTTACTACACTTTGATGTTCTACAGGCCATTTGATCATGATTCTAGTTTTATTGACTGAAATATTTTAACATGGGAGTGATGCAAAAAATAAATGTGGCACCTGGGGTAGCAAGTGTGTCACAGCACCAAAAAGTTTGGGAAACTCTGCCCTTCAGTTCATCACATGTACCATGCACAGGTGCACCTCCCAGTATATTGTGCCCCTTGGAATTGTATTCAAATGTGGTGAAATGGAACACGTGGATTTAAAAGTAACAAAGTAATATTTTTCTACATTAAATTATAGAGCCCAACACAGATACTGTATAAAGCTTTAAGGAAGACAGAATTAATCTGGCAGCCAGGTCTTACACACCAATCATTAGGGTCAAGTGCAGAATTTTGGTAATGGTATTTCAATTTTGCCTTTTACCAAAATACTCATATTCTATATATATATAGTATATATAGCAATATTATTACAATGCATGGTAACAATTCCACTTTGGATCCTTCCTCTATAAAAATGATTAGATGTGTGAGTTATCTATGAATGCTCACACGCACTCATTGTACAGTAAACATAACGGAACTTTATCAATGGTAAAGACACATAATCAGTCATCTCCTGGAAAGTTGTATTGCCATCCCACGTTTACCTGTACAGTTGTGACGCCTGGTCAGCACAGCGGGGGTCCAGTGTAGCTGTTCTGCGTCCCCACTCTGTGGAGCCTAAAATGAACTCTCCTATGCACGCAACAGAATCCGCTGCTTCCACACCACAGGTTGACAAGCAGTGACATTGAGACAAAGTTTGAACAAGAGTCATTATGCAATTACACTTACAGGATACCTTGGCGTGTGTGAACATGTTCCCCAACAGAGCTTCCTTCTGTTAAAGGGTAATCTGCTGATGATTTTCTCCAGTGAACTTTGTAAAGAATGAAGGGACGGGGGAGGTGGTGGATGGGGGAGGGACAGAATAGTTGTAAAAGACATCAGGACAATGTTTGGCACTTGGATCAAGCAGGGCTGTATGCAGAGTGTTGGACAGCACAAAGCTAGTGTTTTACTCCCATTGTCATGCACTATCATGCATATATTATCTGCATTTTTCACAATACAGCGTAGACATATTGAAATGTTGCATATACTGAAAAGACTAATAGAGCTGGGTGAATACAACAAGAATACACCAATGTATAAGAGGTACTTTATACAAAACATAGTGCATTTGTACAAATTAACTATTCAACTATTTTTGCAAATTAAATGACTTCTGGGAGGGTTCTATGAAGGATAAAATTTTATGGAAAATGGAAATGAAACCATACCATTAATTAATACTTGGTTGTCAGAGGAAGAATTCCAAAGGCGACTGAAGAATATTAAGATAAATAAAGCTCCAGGTGGCATATACCCAAGGGTTCTGATGGAGTTAAACTCAGAAATAGCTAGACTGCTATTCTTAATTTTCAGAGATTCAATCTCACCAGGCTTAGTACCAAGGGATTGGCAAATAGCAGATGTGGTGCCGTTGTTTAAAAAGGAGACGAGATCACAACCAGGGAATTATAGACCTGTAAGCCTGACATCAATAGTGGGGAAACTACTGGAAGGTATTTTAAGGGATAGTATTCAGGATTACTTGGTGCGCAATAAAATTATGAGTGGAAATCAACATGGATCAACATGGATTTGTAAGTCATTGGGAATTATGACCAGGGCAGCACAGTAGATGTGGTCTACTTAGATTTTGCAAAGGCCTTTGATACAGTGCCACACAAGAGGTTGGTTTACAAAATAAGGGAACTGGGTCTAGGAATCAACATTTGTACTTGGATCGAAAACTGGTCAGAGAATAGGGAACAGAGAGTTGAGATAAATGGAACATTTTCTAATTGGTCAAAAGTCTTAAGTGGAGTACCTCAATGTACCGTGCTGGGACCACTCCTTTTTAATATATTTATTAATGACCTTGGTGATGGTTTAGAGAGTAAAGTTTCTATTTTTGCAGATGACACTAAACTCTGTAAGGTAATAAAATCAGAGCAAGATGTAGCTTCTCTACAGAGGGACTTAAATAAACTGGAGGATTGGGCGGCCAAATGGAATATGAGGTTTAACAAAAACAAGAACGCAATCTATAAATTGAATGGAATTAATTTAGGAGAATCTATAATGGAAAAGGATTTGGGAGTGCTCGTAGACAGTAGACTTAGCAATAGTGCTCAATGTCAAGCAGCAGCTGCAAGGGCAAACAAAGTATTGGCATGCATAAAAAGGGGGCATAGATGCAAGGGAAGATAGTGTAATTTTGCAACTGTATAAATCGTTGGTAAGACCTCATCTTGAATATGCAGTACAGTTCTGGGCACCACTCTATACAAAAGATATTCTGGAACTAGAAAGGGTTCAGAGAAGGGCGACAAAATTGATAAAGGGTATGGAGTCATTAAGTTATGAGGAAAAGTTAGCTAGTTTAGGCATGTTTACTTTAGAAAAGAGGCGTCTAAGAGGAGATATGATTACTATGTACAAATACATTAAGGGTCAATACAGAGAACTTTCATGGGAACTTTTTACCCCAAGGACTATACACAGGTCACGCGGTCACCCCCTAAGGTTAGAGGAGAGGAAATTTCACAACCAGCAAAGGAAGGGGTTCTTCACAGTAAGGGCAGTCAAGATCCGGAATTCATTGCCAGGGAAGGTTCTGATGGCAGATTCAATAGATATGTTTAAGAAAGGGTTGGACAAATTTTTAGTGGAAAAGTGTATCCAGGGATACGACCGTAAATTAAAATGAAGGATAATAGTGGATATAGGGTAAAAATAGGACTACAATATTGGGTCTGGGAGGATTTTCACAATTGAAACAGATTGGCGGTTGCTTACTCTGGATCAATTTCAAATATAAGTGCAGGGTCGCAGGAGATCCAAAATAGGTTGAACTTGATGGACTGATGTCTTTTTTCAACCTCATCAACTATGTAATCTTGGCTGCAGAAGCAGTTTGGCAATTCTTAATCTTATTTATTATAGTGAAGTATGGAAGCCTCCATATTGCCTGTAGAAGGAGTAATCCAAAACACTAAGCAGAGGAGGACACAAAGGTCAGACCAGTGGACTCCTGATTCATATGCCCTTGCCTATTCAACAGGTGTTAATTGTGATCACTATTAACAAAGCTGTTAAACATACACTTGATCTATTGCCTGTGGCTGCACACCACATAGGTGTGCTGTGGCTGGCGGACGAGAGGCAGGCAGATAATCCTGCTCAGCCACTCCAATTGTGTTTTAAACACAATCGGAGCGGCCGGGTGTCTGCTTCTCAGCCTCCAGGTGCAGTCTATCCACCAATCAGAGTGAAGGAGGAGGCAGGGCTCTGCTTAATTACTCCCCCTAAAAAAAAGTCTAAATTGTTCCCAGGGCTGGAGCTGGCATTTCCCCTTTGCGGCTTCACTGCGCCTACGCCGCTTCCCTGCACCGTGCGTCTATCCTGATCATGGCTCTATTCAGAGCAGAGACTCAGAAAGTTAAGGGAGAAGGCCCCCATGCCAGAAAAAAACAAATATTTTTTCTTCAGGGGCTGGCGGTGCTCTTACTGTTGTCCGCCGGCCCTAGTTGTTCTCCAATTAGAGGTTCAGGTGAGCACTCTGTGTTGCTGATGCTTACAAACTGCATGCAGATGTGATCCCACTCCTGCCTTCTGGATCTATCAGTTAGGGTAGGGTACATAATTGCGACACTGGAAATGTCGGCACTTAACCTCGACACGTCCATTATGCCGACAGGTTGACAATGTGTACATTGTGATTGGCGGCATGCACAATGTTGCCAATTAGAATGCTGACATTAAAAGACCAATGCCGTCGGGTCCAGGGTGTAGCTGGTGGACGCGCCGGCATTGGTCTTATAATGTCGGCCTTGTGATGGGCGAACATTGTGCATGTCGCCGATCACACCGTAGACACTGTCAACTTGTCAGCATAATAGAAGTGTCGGCATTTTTATATCAGCACGATAAGTGCCGACATTTCTAGTGTCGCTGTTATGACCGCCACTCATCAGTTATTATAGTCAAATACACCAAATAACAACATTCTCTCTGCAGAATGTAATATATATATGTACTGTATATAATTTATTTCTTACTTGTGCAAAAAGAGTGAGTGTTAGCCCTGCTCACAGAATGTAGAATATTGTCTTGCCTCAATGGAACTGTTGATGCTGAAAAGTTAACAAGAGCTGAAAACAAATAATTGTTTTTCTACAACTGTAATGAGAGACTTGACATGGCTGTCGTAAATAGCTTAAGGTGTATTAGATTTAAGCTATCTGTGGGATGGCAATAGTTTGACGTGTTTACATCTCTGTCTTTCGCAGTGATCCTCCTATTGTGCTTGTCCTTTGTACTGTAACCTCCACATGCTGCTAATTCTTTCAAGTGTTGTGTACAGAGCTGTCAAATTACATTTTTCGAATGCTGTATCTAAGTAATAGAATGTTTTGAAACAAAGCATCATATTCAGTGTTGAGACAACGCATAGGCACAATGAGATTTTCATTTTAATAATGACATGCTTTGTTGTTTTTATGGATGTACCATGATTAAACAATTGTTTTGCTGATATCCTCCTGGCAGTGGGGGGCTGAAGGGTTAAATCTCTTACCATGAGCATGAAAGGAGATTGAATCAAGGTAGATATAAATACCCTCTCACCAGCTCTCTCTTATGGAGGTTGTTTAGTGCATAATGGCTGAGGCTCAGCCAAAATCCTCTTCGGTAAAATCCTCTTTCGTGTGCCACAGTTTGTGTAAAGGCACCTACATTTCATCCACAGAGCAAAACCAAGGCCAGGGGCGGGGGGCACCTTCCGCCCCCCGGCCGGTCCCATAGTGGGCTACCTTGGGCTGGGTCACTGGGCCATCTGCCTTTTTTCACTTTAAAATGTTCCTAATAGGCTGCTGAGCCCAGAATCGGACATTACGCCAATGGACGTAATTGACACTTACAACTCTCTACGACTAGAGAAGTGGAACAGGGAAGAGAAGGAGTGCACTAATGTAGGCCATGCACAATAAGGGCGTTCCGTGAACAACATCTTGTGTTTGCCGTAAGCACACTTGTTTTCACCCGTATTATTTGCAGCCACCACAGGCCCGCCTTTTTACAGTAACGCGGCCAATTGAATTCCCCCCTAAGACTGAGATGTAAAGTAATATTTGTAGGTGAGTCTATCTTTAAACTTTAGCCATTGAAACCAGATGGCATAAAACTTGGACAGATAAAAATCTATATGGCTAAATCAATCCTTAAGGGAAGGGTGTGAGGGGGATTTCCAATGTACCTGAATGAGTGGCTTAGTGGCATTATTTAAATGTTCCAGAAGAGTCTTCTTTTAGCTAGAGAGGGATGAATTAGGAAGAGAAAGGAGCTAAAACTATGGTCCCACTGGTAGCTCTGTCAGTGTTATCTCTTATCAGAGACTAAACACTGCCAATATACAGTGAGTTTGGGGCAATCCCAACATATATGGAGAAAGCTGCCCGTAGATGAATTACATCTCCAGCAGGTACAGTAAGTGAAAACTTTTGTATCGGGTTAGGGGTCGTTAACCATCTTGACAAAAATTTAAATTGAGTCTCCACAACTGAGCTACTGAGTGAACATGCATTCATTTGGAATATCATTGTCCATTCACTGTCCGCTAAAGGTCTGGATAAATCTCTGTTCCAAGCTCCAACATCCGGGTGTAGAGTGAGACAAGTTCTCCAGATAGATGTAACTTGTAGAGAGTAGCAATAGTGTGTCTTGGAAGCGGTCGTGCTTAAAGACTCAAAGAGCATGGGATCCCTCTTGAAATAAGACAGGCAGCCGGGATTTGATAATAAGTGTCTAATTTGCAGATAGACCGGAGCACCCGGAGAAAACATATGCAAACATGGGGAGAACATACAAACTCCACACAGATAAGGCCATGGTCAGGATCAAACTCATGACCCCAGTGCTGTGAGACAGAAGTGTTAACCACTAAGCCACCGTACTAATCATGAATCTTGGAGAATGAGTGTATGACTCTCTTACCCAACAGCTGGCTCACACATCTGACTCCCGCCCTTGTCCACCCTTCTAATGTGCAAGGTTGATTCCAGTCCAAAACTCTCCTAAGCATTTGTGCCTTGTGCTAGCAGGAAAACAGGCAGCTGTAGTCCACATCTATCTTTGCATCCATATAATACATGCACCTGGGTCTCTTACCACCCCATACAATGACACAAAACATATTTTGTAAATCAACTAGAATGTTTTGGGGAACTTTAATCGGGACCGCCTTCATGACATAAATAATCGTCAGAAGAATATTCATTTTTACAAGTTTAACTCTTCCCAGCGGGGAGAATTTCTGAATTTTCCATTGGTTGAAGTCTTTCCGGACTTTGCTAAGAGAGCCATGAGGTTAAGTCTGAAAACCTTGGAAATATCTGAGGACAATACAATGGTATCAGATCTGAGATGGATGCCAGGAGAAACGGAAGGCAGATTGAAGACCTGAAGCCACATTTCAGAAATGTTTAAGCTGAGGGCCACCAATTTAGTATAATTTATGTTAAAATTGGAGAGTTGCCCATTTCTTCTGAATTCATCTATGAGGATTGATAGAGTTGTTGCGGAACTGATTGTGATGGCTAGAATATTGTCATCAAACTATGCTAATTAAAATTCCTCTGTGCCCAAACACAGACCCTTAAAATCAGCTTAAAGTCTGACAGATCTGGAAAGGGCCTCCATACATAATTCAAAAATCAAAGGGGACAAAGGGCAGCCCTCTCTAGTGCCATGGGATATGAACTGGGTATGAAAGATGATCAGTGATCTTGATTCTGGCCGACAGATACTGTACAGTGCACACATTTTTTGCAGGCAGGAAGGACCCAGGTCCATGTGCTCCAGTACCCCCAGTCATGAATTGCCAATCCACCCAATCAAAGGCATTTTCTGTGTCAGTATATAAAAGCAAAGCCTGTGCCTTGTTCTGGGACCGATTGGATAAGATGTTTGACCACAGTGTTGTCACAGGCTTCGTAGCCCAGGACAAAACCCACCTGCTCACTGTGAACAAGATCTGGCAAGAAAGGCTTAAGTCTGTTGGCGATATATAACTTAACATATAATATATAAACCTTAACATTGATATTAAGTAAAGATATGGGTCTGTACCTAGAGCACTAGGAGTGATCCTTCATTTCCTTAGTAACCCCAGCTGTTTTTACAGGCTGCAAGCTCACTTTTCTCTCTAGCTCACTTTTCTTACCTAGGTATTTTTCTTGTATTCTCAGCTTTTTACTACCTTAATGAAATTTTGTTTTTCCTGCAGATCTTTCTTCCCATCTCCCCAGCTCTTTCTTTTATAACCTTCTTTCCCCAGCTCTTTCTTTTCTCTCTACACTGCTTGTTTTGTGGGTAATGGTACCTTGACATGGGTTAAATAAATCACCTATTCAAATAGTGGATGAAAGATGTACCCTTTTACAATAAATAAAAAATCACAGCACACAATAGTAGCAAAGAAGCTACAATACCAGGGGGTAATCTCGCTGCAAACTACACACTCCTGTACCTCACTAATGTCTTTGTCTCAGCCACTTTGATACGCAATCCCGGGTGCTGCGGCATGCTCTTCATTCCTCTACCACTGTAGTAGGGACTGAGTTCAATGTCCTCCCGCTTTTTGCGAGTGCACAAAAAAAGCACAGTTTGCTGAGACTTTGCAATATCCACACAAACATAATCCTGGACCAGTCCAAAAGAGCATAGACACCTAGTCAGCCTATCCTGCAGCTCTCTTTCCCTGTATCCTGTTTCTGCCGGTTTTCCTTTACCAGGGGCTGTCTGTGAACCTCCTCCAGTCTTCGGCTCATTTGTAAATGCCCCCAACTTTGAATTGTCTAATCAAGATAACATTTTCTCTGCTGCCTAAACAAAGGGTAATTTATATGGGGTTTCTTTCTGTGTAGAGTCTCTTTTACAAAATGCCAATATCTCAATACAATTACTGCATTACAAGACAATAACAATAAGGATAACATTAAAGTTATGAATCCCACATGACATCATATAAGGATATTTAATAGACATAAAATACATGCATACATGTTAACACACTCTAATCCAAGCAACATTAAGCACTGTTTGATGAAACGAAGGAGGACACTATCTTTTCACACCCTCCGGCTCTCCTTTTATCCCGTTCCATTGGCAGCCCCCATTGCTGTCCCTCCCTCCTACTCTTCCCCAGTAATGTATCCTGTGCTGACTGCTGTCCAGTCAGTAGTCAGCAGACTCTTCGACTCCACAGTGTACACACCATGCCATCCAACCAGATGAGACCAAGAGAACATCCATGGTCTCCTCTAATTGGTCTGCATGGTTCAGTCAGCTGTCCCAGTAGTAATTCCTGTCTGTAACTAGCTGGGCATTAAGCTAGGAGTTGTAACGAAAAACAAAAGCCAAAAGATGAATGCCAGGCAGGTGGTAGTACTGCCCCTGACTGGTGGATAACATTTGACTGAACGGAACCTGGGGTGGTTCTGGGCTTTGGGAAACCCCCCCCAAGTAAGTACCTACTGATGAGACCTAATAGACGGCGTCAAGTTACTTAGAATGATGGCACTGTTCTTGTCTTTAAGCAGTCTACAAGATGTGTGGCAGCATCGTTTTCCCAATTTGCTCATCTTTAATACTTATGGATTGCTACCAGACTCATTTTAGACCTATAGTAAACATTACAACATCCCGCTGAGTTTCTTTTCCTTTGGTGTGATTACACAAATAGCTTCCTGGATATCTTACTTTGTAGTATTTAGTCACTGCGGTGAGATCTTTACTTATTGATCTCACCAAGCTGAGAAATTAGTACGCTGACATTTATATCTCTCTGAGTCCTTTCATATTTTAAAGATGAATGTATCTATTCTCTTCCATAGCTATTAAACATCCAAGCCTGCACAAATATCATTACTGACATATCGCAGGCCTTTAAGCACACAAGAGAATGCCTTAAGGTTATTATGTTATTAGTACATTGTTAATGTCAAGTTCAACCTAGCCTTCCAACAACAAGCAGTGATGAGCATGTCGCAGCTATGGGCTATCAATTGATCGCTCAGTTATATTATACAGCCCTAGTGACAAGTCTATTCAGTCAGGTGCAGCTTAATAGTAGCAATGCAAGGACAATAAAAATATAGAAAAATAGAGCAGATGTGGAGTAAAAACGTCTTACTTTGTGGCGGGAGGTCCCTATTTTGGCACAGATCTTTTTACTATGATTCACATGGATGGATATAGCTAGATGTATACCCAAAAACCTGTCACAGATAAAAAAAAGGTATACATGGCGTTAGCGGCAATGGAGGTGTGTCTTGCACCTCCCAAGGGGACGTGTCCCTAAACCATCAACATTATTATCACTCCACCACCACCTTCATCACAAAGTAGGTCCCTGCAAATTGGTAAGAAGTTCAATACTTTGTTATACAAAATGAATCCGTTACTTTTATTGACTTGTTGTTCGGTCATACATCTCATAAGCTATCAGACACTGACAGCTTCTTTGTCAAAAGGAGCCTCAGAAATAAATCACCAACTTTACCATGTGTGTAATTGCCCCACTTCCAAACTCACCAACCACCATTTCTAACTTACTCAACTGCAAACATGGATGGTGGGAAGGCAGTCCCAATCTTTATCTCTCTCTCTCTCTCTCTTTCTGCATCTTTAAGTATGGGGCTGAGGTGGGGTTCAGGAGGGAAGCTTCTGTTCCTAGTGACTTCCTCTCCCCTGAGCTGTGATCAGTATAGGCGCACGTGTGAGCCTGCCTGCATGCACCACTCTCTGAATGAGAACGAGGGTGCCTCTTGCAAGCATTGATACACACAGCTTAGTGAGAGAGCTCTCTCACTGCTGATGTGCAGAGTGTGAGGGAGGTTCTAAAGGAGAAAGGCAGGATCAGCAAGGATCAGGATCGGCCAACATTGACAGGGTGCACGTATCTAAGAGACACACCTCCTGTCAGTGTTGGCTGACCAGCGCTTGCTCCCAACCCTCCTCCGCAACTCGCTTTGCTAAAATACCATCTAGGCAAAGTAAGTGGCAGAGGGAGGGCTAGGAGCGAGAATGGTCCAGTGCAGCTCCTGTAGACTGGTACAAAACGGTGCAGGAGGCCTTGGCCACTACAGCAAAGGAAGAAAGCACTGTACCAGTCAAAGCGGTACTGGAGGAGAGTATGTAAATGGTGCTGTTGGCTAGAGGACCCATATTTGGTTTCTTATGGTGGACTTAGTAGTCCTTAGGGAACATACAATAGCCACAGTCATGTGTCTGGTTCTATGGGAACAGAGGTGACATTTATATTTCGTTTTGCAGGAAGATATAGTCACTATAAAATGTTGGAGACTCTTGTTATTTTGAGATGTTTCTGATTTGGGAGGAGTCAACTGAGTCTTTTTAGCTGCATATAACAGCCACACTTTTTTTTGGGATGTTTGAAATAAAAGCACCAGTGTTCCTTCTCTTTATGACATAAATAGGGCCCCAACAAGCAGTATTTTAGGGTTGTGATTTTTTTTTTTTTAATTAACAGTGGCGAAACGTGTTAGAGCAGGAATTTCTGTCATGGACCACAAGACTGCAAAATATCATGAAAAGTGTTTGTGTGGGGAAACATCACAAAATGGCGCAGTGTCTGCTCCCAAGGATGCGCCTGGGGAACAACTAGGTACATATACACAGAAAAGTGATCCCTTATGACTTGTATATGACCTGACAGTGTACACTCTCTGCACATGTAATATCAACTGAATGCACAAATCAATAAAAATCACATTATGCTCTTATTTTCTGATGTGTTTCTATGGTTGTATATTTTGTTCCTCAACAGTGTTGCATACAATGTTGAAAAGAGTGAAAACATCACTTTATAGTGCAGCCTACTAACACGTTAATTTAAGCCTTTTAAATCTTCTCCCAAAACTCGACTCTTTCTGTCCTCATCGACGTCTTTATTCATTAAAACTGTTTTTATTACACGTGGCACTTTAGTGTCTTTGAATATATTTTATTACATGTGTACATATAAATGCACTTGTCCACATCAAATGCTGGATGATAAAAAAAAAAAAAAAGACGTCTCATTGAAAGTATACAATGGCTGACACCTCCTGAGCACCCATAAAATAATAGTACTTTTGCAGGAAGAACAAAGCTTTTTGGCCAGCCAGTAAACATCCCCGTAAATGCCCCCTTTAAAACAAAAAACATTTAAATATCTCTTTCGGCGTTTGTGCGTGTAGTTGCAATTCAAGTTGCATAATTGACGTGACAAAACAGCCTACCCACTGAGGGGGTGGATATTTCTATTTTTTTAAATGCCCCTTTGTCATTTGGCTTTTGAAGTTCTCTAAAATTTTACCTGGATGACATATAGGACCAAAAACAGGTATGTGTATATTGGGGAGATATATTATAGCACAGAGATAAGCATCCTGATATACTTTCAATGTTCCAAAGGTCCGAACATCACCCTTAATCTCATAAAAATAAATAAAAAATAATACATTTACTCAAAGAAATCGACGTGTAATAAGATATCAGCAGGTAATCTGACAATAAAACAGGGAGACTTGAAGGGCCGCTAGGCACACCCGTCAGTTATTTTATCCTAGCAGCTAAATTACATTTAACTGCAATCTTTGCTATCAATAAATCACTTCTATGTCAGTAATATATTTCTATTCATAATTTATTGTTGGCTAATAGTTCTGGGGGATCCTCCCTAAACAGCACAACTTCTACTTTAACAAGATGATAGACTTGTTGTTACAGATTAAAATTAAAAAATAAATAAATAATACAGATTGATTGATTACAAGTATTTTCAGGAGTATTCTTTAAAGATGCATTTGATAACCTGAAATTTGAACCATGATATTGAAATTGGGCAGTACGATCCTCTCACAGACCCCCTGGTTTCTCATACCAGGAATTTGAACTGATTTTAGGTGGTTGGCAAACCTATGGAAGTCCAAAGCAAAAGAAAAAATATATGGGGTCTACAGTCATGGGTTGAGGAGTCTGGAATGGATGAAACAAAATAAATTAGCGAACGACTCAAAGCTACTGGACTATAAGAGAACCATACCTGCCATTAGTCCCAATTTTCCTTTGCAGAATTACAATAAATCATGGGTATTTTATGACTTAAATGACCACAAGAATTTCTAAATTGATTTTCCTAGCCTACACTCCACACTATACTAGGGATCAAAGCCAGGCTTCTCTCACTAACTAACAAATGCTAAACAATATAACATAACAGTTCTATAATGTTGGGTACCATTGGTGCACGTGTATGTTGGTAGCCAGGGTCACATATGACAAGCAGTATTTGTAGATAATGGCAGACGATATAGTAGATGTAGGCCAAATTAGTACAGTCTTTAACAAACTCTCCTACATGTATGGGGCTCCAGTGCCTCTCTTTGGAATTATGTATATTGAAATTAGATAAGTGGAGTGGGTGTCTGTATGACTTAGTCTCTCATGAATGACACCAGACTCTATACCACATAGATGTACGCTTATCTCTTCCGACAGGAAGGATTGAGATTTTGCACAGCAGCAACTCTTTCTGGCAGTAGTCCTCTCTGCTCACCCACCATTCACCAACGTCGGGTGTCTCCCTCTCTGACCACAGACTCACTTGAACAACCCAAAGTACTTGAAGGTACATGCCTACCTTTTGGTCGTTGGAGAGCTTCTGCAACCAAGAAGTGTTTCTAGGTGTGTATACAAAGCTCCAGAGGCAACTTGCAGAAGTGTGAATGTCACACAAAGTCTACTGTCCTACCGCTCGTCCCTTTCAACGTTTCTCATAAATTACTGTTCAGTTTAGTCTTGACTTTAAGTAATCTTCAAAGTGAGGAGACATCGGGATTATCTTTATTACAGGGCAATTTTGTGAGTGAAGCGTTTTATTCACATTACTCTGATTGTGCCTGTGCATGCTCTTCTCTGCCAAAGTGCAATGTAGAGGCACAAAACAGGTCCCATTAAAATATAGGATGAGACCCTAATACAGCCATGTCTTATCTGATGCAAAATTCATGTCCTTTGGTGAAAAATGCTGTGTGCCCCTGCTCAGCAAGGAAAACCCTTCCAAATGCCCCTTCAGCGATTCATCTCTGTTCAATCATCTCACCCCTCTGTCAAAGTCGTATTATTGGATGAAAGAAAGTATATTGATTAATATTGTTTGACCGTGCGATTGCGATCAGTACGCCACGTGTTACGTGTCATGGCGATCGCACGATAAAACACGCACGCATACACTCGCACTTTCACATTCATTTATTTATATATTTCATATTTATAATGGTTCCATTCCACGGTCGTTTATGAGCAGATGGTATTTGGTTTATAGTTATATATTATAAGGTAATATGTACACTTTAGTGATACTTTAAGTTCAGGTCATTGGAACTATGTCATGTTTAGTATCATTCGAATACCCAATTTATGCGCAGGCATCCAGCGCAATCGCCAAACAGAACGCACATTGCGTATGGTAGTTATAGATTGTAGGGAATAAATGATTAGAATGATATTGTCTGTGTAGTGTAAATAGACTAGTTTAAACTGGATTCTGGGCGGGAAAATTGGAGTGCATCCCCTGGAGAGCAGACCCCCACCCTTGGAATGTTGACCACCACCCTTGGAGGGGGTTGTTTGAACTGGCCAATGACCTGCATTGCACTGGACCCTCCTGAAGCCTGAACCTATGGAAGCAAGCCAACTCATCTGTATTGTTTTCACTGTATCACTAAATGTTTATATACAGCTCCCTGGAACCAGATAAACAGTCATCTCTGACCACAGTCTTCTGGACTGAAGGACTGTAGCTGGTACCAGCGGAGCTCAGCTGAGCGCAGGGAGCGCGGCGTATGTATGTATAATATATCGGCTGTACTGTACTTTACTTATTTATTGAACTGCTAAACTTTTGCTTTTGCTAAATAAATTGCTTGTGCTTCGGAATCACACAAATCGCTTAGACAATGCTTATTGAAAAACGATGAAATTACTTTAATACCTCCAAAGGAAATCTTTTTTTCTGCCCTGCTTTGTAAAAATGAGGAGCACCAATGTCCCTACTCCGTCTTTAGCTAGGAACAATTTCACCCTGCTTAGTTCTTTCCCATTCCCTGTGCAAGGTTCTGCACTCCTCAAATGCCGCTATCTTGCTCTGTAAATCTATGCTACTCAAGGGAAATCTAGGTGAACCTGTGCAAATGGAGGCGCGCAGTGGATCCACAGTTGATTTTGCCCTGCGTGACGGATGTTTTCATAAATGACCTCAAATTTGCTCCATAGAGCAGTTTGTGTCCTATCCCATGGCAAAGGAAGAAACACTGTCTGCTCATATAATGGGAATGCTAAAAAGCACAGAAAGAAAAAGTAATGTTTATAGTAAAAGTCGCAGGAGTGTGTGCACAAGCTAATATGTTGGAGTCAGCTGAAGGTAGAAAATCCTTTTAAACCTAAGACCTCACAGTATGTAGAAAAATACAATAAATATACTTCAATTCATCCAAGAGGTACAAATAGATTAAAGCTAGAACAATTTAATGATTTTTAACTTTCTGTGATTGCTGGGTACAAGATTATTTCATAGATTATATGAAGAACTGCGCAATTTTATTTTAGCATCGATTCATCCAGAGACATGAGAAGATCTATTATATAATGTAACTATGACACTACATTACAGCAGCTGGATCAATCCATGTCTTGCTGCACAATAGTAAATTAAAGCCATTGTCAATCTTTTTTTCAGAGGTCAATAATCCACTGTATTGTGTACAAGCAGTGGTTCTTCTAACACAGGGTAAATGGTATCACTGCTTCGAATTATAAATATATAGTATAGTAATATATAGAGATGCTCAGGCTCGGTTCCTTGAGAACCGAACACATCCGAACTTAGGGGATCTGAGTACCGAACCGAGTCGGCTCGGTACTGTCGCGTGCCCTCGGAGTTGAAAACGAGGCAAAACGTCATTGTGATGTCGTCGGATCTCGCGACTTTTGAGTTTAAGATCTAACATAGCGAGGGGTGGGAGGACCCCCATTTTTCTTTTCTGCCACTGCTATGTGCCAATGTGTCCTAGATGTGCTAGGAACTGCCGTGTGTTTGTGTCATTGCTCTGTCACTTACCATCCAGCCAGGTCTATGCAGTTTTTTTCTGAAAGTGTATGAAAATAATATTGTGACCTGTGAGGTGGTCTAAATTGACTGCAAATGACTTTAAATTAGTGTTATTGAGGTTAATAATAATGTAGGAACAAAAAAAGAGCAACATTATGTGATTTTAGCATATTTTAGGATTTTTTTTCTAAAGAATCCAAAAACCAAAACACACGAGGGTGGTTTTGCCAAAACCAAAACACGAAGCTAACTCAGATCCAAAACCAAAACCAGTTTGCGGGGGTCAGTGAGCATCCCTAGTAATATATATTAGGCCTGATTTAGAAGTAAATCCACTTGTGCCGCATAAAAGTGACTTGTGTAAGGTTTGTCACAATACACATGCATACAACTTATGTCTGTATTTTGGGTTGAGCGTGCCTTATACTTGTGTCCTCTTCTGCTTGTATAGGCAGATCAGGGGCGTTCACGTCTAAGTTCAGTACAGTAAAGTCTGTAACAAGATACTTTATCAGCAGCCGGTAGCCAGGCTACAAAGAGGGGGACTGATAGTATAACTTTTCTCGCTAAAAAGGGGGGACTCTGACGCGCTGTCATCTCATCCCTCACTCTTTTTGCGATTGCACTGAAACTCTTTGCAAAAATCAGAAACAAACACTACATTATTGGGTTACATTTTGACTCCACCTATTTAAAAAATCGACTCCACACTCATCTCGCTGCTTTAGCAATAACCAGCCTAGGGTATAGCAATTATTTTAGAAGGAGACATGTCTTTCTTTCCTAATAATTATTGAATTATTATTTTTTTAACAGATAAATATATGTTTATGATCAGTACACTATAATGCTTGCAATTCAGTTGTGAAAAAAATGTAATTTACTTTTACGCTATTAAAAATATAATTTGGTTATCTTCAACATGATTAGCGACCCGCAAACGTGAACTGAATACAGAGTGTAAAAATGGCAAATACAAGCTGCAATCGTTGAACTGCAAGTTCAAATCGGGGTTGAAGCTGATTGTACTGAGAACATGTTCTGGGTTGCCAGACTTGTAAAATTTGTTCAAAGTTTGTACCTGTTCAAAATTTTGAATATCTCTAATTATCAGAAATATAATGGTCACTTTAAAATTGTGGGTCTGAATCAGGGTCTGTAACATAGTAATGGGAAATCCTAGTAATGGGAAATCCTAATTTCTAGAAAAATCTCTAGACTCACATGTGCTAACTCCACTGTAAAATGAATGCATTACATATACTGATCTTCCATAAAGATATATGTTGCATGCTGTAATAAAGTCCTGGGCACACAGTGTCCTGTATATAGACTTTACTGTACAAACTGAACAGTACACTTGAAGTTCTATGCAAATAGCAACAAGTATTGCAGGCAAAAATGGAGACTGCTGAGTTTAGGGAGAACATACCAACGGCTGTTGCTATTGGTTACCAATCAACAGTAGAACTTGTCATTTGGAATGTTCAGAATTTGTCGGATTTTTCCTGTTTCAAAATAACAAACAGACAAATTCCAAAAAGAAGACATTTAAATCATAGACAATGTTTTGATTAGCCTAAAAACATATTTTTAAAAAATAATAATAATGTGAGCCAACAATAATTTTTTAATTAATTTATTTGGTGAAAGTAGAACAATTGGACCAATCACACAAGAAAGGTGCTTTTTCCTATAGCAGCCCCAGTAGAAATGAGAATGTGGGGTGATTGCTTGACTTAAACAGTACCTGTTCCAGGTTAGGGGCACCCAGCACTAGTCTGGGTTTGTGATCCTCCCCCTAGGTGGAAAATTGCCTGTAATTACCTGCACAGTGAATATAATTCATGCTCTGAGACAGTATCAAATCACATGGTGTGTGTGTGTCTATGGAACTGGTGCCACAAATGAAAGTACGAAGTGTTCCAAGTTTTTTTTCCGTCCCATCCAGTAATTGTGGCTCCCAGTAACAGTAAGTTATTGTATAACCATTCTGGTATCTTTGTCATCTAAACACCAATCTCAAAACTACGGAGTAACTAAGCAACCACTGTTATGGTACTTAAACTTTCTTAAAAAAAAAAAAATGAACAGAGTCAATGGCTCATGTCCTCTTTAATACATACATACTTAATGACTTCTTAAGCGGTTTAGAAAGATTTCAAAGCTTTTGTCTTGGTTAGTGATTATAATGCAATGATTATACAATGATTATACAGTGCTCCCTGTTTTTTTTTGCAAGCTTGTACCAACAGGTCGGAATTATAAATATGGAGATATATAATGGTATTGATATATCTTAATGCATATTTGGTAGGAGAATATACTGGGTGACACGCTATAGTGTTGGTATAAACAGAACGCTGTATAATCATTGTGGGAGGTAATAGGTATCCACTCGATACATGTAAAAAATAGCACAATTTTGTGTTAACATGATATAACGGGCCTGATTCATTAAGGCGGGCAAAATAAAGATAAATTGCTTTTTCTTTTAAAACGTACTTAAGTCAGGCATGCGCGTGTCCGTATTTAACAAGGAGCGACTCAGAGGATACATCTAGATATACTCTTCTCTAACAGACAATGCTGCAGGATACGTCCATTACATATGTGGATTATAAAGTCCCAAACAAATGCACAGAAAAAAAAATCAATTAATGTCTCCGGTAAACAATATAGTCAGTAAGGGCAAAATATTAAACAAAAAGTTTTTTTGTTTTTTATTTCCCCCCCATAAAATACTTTTATTAGGATTTATGAATGACTAGTGTATATAGAATACATTTATTAGGATTTATGAATGACTAGTGTATATAGAATACATTTATTAGGATTTATGAATGGCTAGTGTACATAAAATGCATTTTTACAGTTACACCTGATTGCAAACACATGTTCTAGCATGTATACACAGTCGTCATCACTAGTAATCGGCAATTACTCCTGTTCTGTAGCTGGTGCAAGTGATATAATAGAAAAACATGTACCTTAGAGATGCCCAAAGCTTTAATTGGACACTGTTGCATGCGCTCGAACTTGACACGCCCTTACTGTACATTGGTTACGTGCATACGTCCCTTCCCCTCCCTGTTACGCCCATGGAGTTGTAGACTGTAGCAAGTGTACTTTGCGCTCAAAGGTTAATTGGATGTTGCTGCGTTCACTGGCGTTTGGTCCCGGTCCAGTGCATGGCGATTTTACACAGAATACAGCACGTGTCGGCATTTTCGTTCCTCAATGAATCACACCCAACTTGTGAACATAATATACCGCACAGCATGCTAAGCAAGAGTTAAAGAGAGAGAGTAACATGCTTGTGTAATAAGGAAACAGAAAAGCTTAGTGCAAACATGAGCGTCTTTCATTATAGAGCAAGCAAGGTTCAGCAGCAGCAGGTTTAGGAGTTGCATACATTTATTAAATACTATCCTGGTTGCTGATTATGCCACTTTAACTTTACATATTGACTGTGACATGTCAATGTATAGAATTTTAAAACATTTTGGTACTTTTCGAAATTCAGCAACAAATGAATAAAAGATGCTGCACACAGATTGCACGTTGCAGGGACCAGGGGCAAACGCAGGTTTTGTAGAGGGGGGTTTTCCACACCACACCACCAGTGGGCGTGACCAGCATGAATGGGGGCGTGGCTATAATATTAGACATTGCTTGGCTGCTCTCCAACTCTTCCTATCCCCATAATATACATGGGCAATGCTGTGTGCACTACTGTTAGGTGCACGCAGCTCTCCAAAGCAAAGTCGTGTGAAGCGGGGGCAGGGTCCAGCCACCTCAATTATACAGTGCCCCAGGCTTGGCGGGGGTTTCCAGGCACTAGGACCCCCCCCCACTCTGTTTGCCTATGGGGACGTCTTCTATGTCACCTGATATTAGTTTTCCAGTGCTCCTAATAACAATAATACAAATCAGTAGTTTAATATGTAATTTCCTTTTACCCCCTGGATTTCCATAGGTATACTCCACCTGACCAATTTCTCAAACAAAACCTACCACATTACACTCCTCATACAGTGGCAGGAAAAGATATGTGAACCCTTTGGAAATACCTGGTGTAATCTACTGTCTTCAGGTCATGCCACGGCATCTCAATCGGGTTGGGGTCAGGACTCTGACTGGGCTTCTCCAGAAGTCTTATTTTCTTCTGTTGAAGCCATTCAGTTGTTGCTTTATATCTGTTTTTTGGGTCGTTGTCCTGTTGCATCACCCAACGTCTGTTGAGCGCTAATTGGTGGACAACTAGCCTTACATTCTCCTGCAACATGTCTCAATAAACATTGATACTGATTTTGTTGAAGGTACTAATAAATATAAGCTTAATTTTTTTGATAACATACATTTTTATTTCTGTGAGTGGTTGTGTAGGTAGCGCACCAGTGCACTGCTTTGCCCAGGGGCCTGTAATACTGTTAAGACGGCCCTGCTCAAGATGTAAGTGTGTAAGTACGCTCTGCCTAAACAGCACGTGCCTTACGGGGGACACAGAACAGAGTGCAGTATATCCACAAGCGTATGTGCAGGGCTGTCTTTCTGACTGTGCACGATGGGCAGGTGCCCGGGGGCCCAGTGTGCAAGGGGGCCAAAGGCAGGATGAAAAAAAAAAAGTTCTGTAAAAAAACAAAGCAAAACAAAAAACTTACCTTTTGCGGTCACCGTTCAGGTCAGGTGGTCAGGTCAAGTGGTGATCCGGCTCCCTCCCTGGTCCACTCTTCTGTGCTGCGCTCGCAGTGAATGTCGGGTGTGATGACGTCATCATGCCAGACATTTACTGCGAGTACAGCACGGAGGAGTGCACACAGATTGCACGTTACAGGGACCAGGGGCAAACGCAGGTTTTGTAGAGGGGGGTTTCCACACCACACCACCAGTGGGCGTGACCAGCATGTATGGGGGCGTGGCTATAATATTAGACATTACTTGGCTGCTCTCCAACGCTTCCTATCGCCATAATATACATCGGCCATGCTGTGTGCACTACTGTTAGGTGCACGCAGCTCTCCAAAGCAAAGTCGTGTGAAGCGGGGGCAGGGTCCAGCCACCTCAATTATACAGTGCCTCAGGCTTGGCGGGGGTTTCCAGGCACTAGGAACCACCCCCCCTCTGTTTGCCTATGGGGACGTCTTCTATGTCACCTGATATTAGTTTTCCAGTGCTCCTAATAACAATAATACAAATCAGTAGTTTAATATGTAATTTCCTTTTACCCCCTGGATTACCATGGGTATACTCCACCTGACCAATTTCTCAAACAAAACCTACCACATTACACTCCTCATACAGTGGCAGGAAAAGATATGTGAACCCTTTGGAAATACCTGGTGTAATCTACTGTCTTCAGGTCATGCCACGGCATCTCAATCGGGTTGGGGTCAGGACTCTGACTGGGCTTCTCCAGAAGTCTTATTTTCTTCTGTTGAAGCCATTCAGTTGTTGCTTTATATCTGTTTTTTGGGTCGTTGTCCTGTTGCATCACCCAACGTCTGTTGAGCGCTAATTGGTGGACAACTAGCCTTACATTCTCCTGCAACATGTCTCAATAAACATTGATACTGATTTTGTTGAAGGTACTAATAAATATAAGCTTAATTTTTTTGATAACATACATTTTTATTTCTGTGAGTGGTTGTGTAGGTAGCGCACCAGTGCACTGCTTTGCCCAGGGGCCTGTAATACTGTTAAGACGGCCCTGCTCAAGATGTAAGTGTGTAAGTACGCTCTGCCTAAACAGCACGTGCCTTACGGGGGACACAGAACAGAGTGCAGTATATCCACAAGCGTATGTGCAGGGCTGTCTTTCTGACTGTGCACGATGGGCAGGTGCCCGGGGGCCCAGTGTGCAAGGGGGCCAAAGGCAGGATGAAAAAAAAAAAGTTCTGTAAAAAAACAAAGCAAAACAAAAAACTTACCTTTTGCGGTCACCGTTCAGGTCAGGTGGTCAGGTCAAGTGGTGATCCGGCTCCCTCCCTGGTCCACTCTTCTGTGCTGCGCTCGCAGTGAATGTCGGGTGTGATGACGTCATCATGCCAGACATTTACTGCGAGTACAGCACGGAGGAGTGCAGCACGGAGCAAGGACTCAGGAAAAAGAAGAGAAGGGGATTGGACTCGGAACAAGGCGATTGAATATATATATATATATATATATATATATATATATATATATATATATATATATATATAGGGGCCCCGGTGCACTGCTTTGCCCAGGAGCCCATAGTGTTGTTAAGTTGGCCCTGCGGATGTATCCTATTAGGTCACATCGTAACACGTACAAAAAAAATGTATATTATAAAATAAGTGAACAACTGTAAACCGTGTAACCATTAATAAAAACATGGTTGGTTTTAAAAAATACATATTGTTTTATATTTTTTTTTTGCATTAAATAAATAAATCAAGATGTTGTTAATTAGTTTCTGTACATTTCCAAACACAGACTATGCCTGTGATAGTCACCCCTATCAGTCTGCACTGACACCTGCCCAGCAACTGAGCAACTGGCAGAAATGATATGGCTGCAACAAGTGTACTTGTGAGAAACACAGGACTTGAATCAGCCGCGTCGGCGTCGGCACGCAAATGGACGTATGTCTGAACGTGAATCAGGCCCGATGTCTGGAACTGAACCGCTCGGGTCGTCATCTCTTGGTTCTGTGTTGTTAGCTTGTCGCTTTGCTTGGCTACCACTGAGACATTCCTTAAACGGCACTTCTGGCAAAAGTAAATGTAGCTCACAGTATTCCCTGCATAGTTGATCACATTGCACTACATCCATTGCCTGGTAAAGACCTGCAGCTGACCTCCAGCGAGGTAAGTCAACATGTTCTATGTTCCAGAGCAGCAACATTTCACGCATGAAACCCATCGACTTATCAGTGATTGGCTGAGCGATGTAAGAGATCGCTCCTGATTGGTCGTTCGATAATTAAGCAGGTGGACGTGCACTTCTACAAACACCTGCATGCAAGAACCGTCATGAACTGTCAGTGCCAGGACCGGCGCTTCCATTAGGCAGAGTTAGGCAGCTGCCTAGGGCGCCGTGCTCTGGGGGGCGCCACTGAAGCCATGTAATAGTTAATAATGTCTTTAATACTATCGGCAGCCGCAGGCATGATTAACTGACCTACAATGCCATTAGCCGCCGCGCATATTATGATTTGTCCAGGATCTGAAATGGAGTCATTCAGTGACTCATTGCACAGCTGTGCAGCAAGGCGCCCTCCCCTTCACAGCTATTCTCCGCCCACGGAGGAGGTACTGAAGGAGCCATGGCGCCCAAATCCTCACCCCTGGATAGCTACTCGCAGGTCACAGCCAGGGTGACATGCAGCTACTCCGGGTGTTATCGCTGCGTGGGTGCCGTTGCAATGTCGGAGGCTGCAGGAGTAGATTCCGGCGGGAGGCTTGATTGTCTGTGCAGCCAGTGCACCCCATTAATCCCCGGGCTTGGTACATTCAGATGCAGCAGAGAGCTGGGAGTCCCCTGGACTAAGAAACTGGAGAAACTTTGGTGACCAAGGTAAAGAGAGATGTCTATGTGATCCATTAATAGCAATTCAGAATGACAACACCATGACACCCTCAGGTTCCTGTGTCCCCCTGCCCACGTGTCCCCTGCCCATGTGGGGGGGGGGGGGGGCAGGGGCGCCAGGCTGGGGCTTTGCCTAGGGTGCCCAGAAACCTTGCACCGGCCCTGGTCAGTGCATGCTGGCACTTGTAGTGCCAGAAGTGTTTGCACTACCTTTTAACATTATTTGGGGGCCGGCAGGTAAATTTCACTCTCTTATTTAACATCTGTCATTTAACTCATTTAATTTATTAACTTAGTTGTGGGTGGTATTTTTTTTAATGTGCAAATATATATAGGTGACAGGTACTTATATCTGCTCAACAGAAGAGTTACACTTCTCTTGTCCTCTATTGCAGATATAATTTTCATTGTAAGTTCTTATTCTGCATTTGTTATGTGCATTTATTAAAAGTATGTAAATTATAATAGAATTGCATTATTATCATGTACAGTGGCCTTCTCTATTGTAAATTGTAATGTCCTATCTTCACAGCAGGTCATCTCTGCATGCTTTAGATACAGCACCCCAATAGTAAAGAGCCCGGAATTTGTATGGTTACAATGTATGTATTTATTGCAGACCTCCTCAGTTGTAATGTGATACTGGTACTTTATAAATTATTACCATAATAAAACATTGTTTTAGTGTATTTGGTTAGTTTGTTCCCCGTCCATTCACCAAAATACAAGAATGTCTCTTATTTTAGACATCCACAAGATGGCGATGGTGTTACAGAAGCTGCAAGTGAGAATAAATACATGACATTTATGTCTTGAGGAGAACTAGGGGTCTATTTAAAAAAATGAGATCAGCCATAAACCTTTGTTTTCTCTGGAGAGTGTCCATTGCATGAATCTATTCAATTCATGAAGGGGTAAAAGCAGGAGATTTCTCCTGCATTAACCTACTTTTCGTGGGTAACCGCGGTCCCCGTAGAACTCTATGGGAACTGTGATGTTAGTAAGTTATCACTGCAAAATAACGCTATCTCAGAATGGTATTATCTTACCTGTTCCTCTGGGGTCCACTGAAGCTGGAAAGGCTTCGTCTGATCCCCTGCTGGGTCAGATCAGTATGTGCGTGCACTGGTTTAGTAAAAACAGTTAGTGTAGGAGAGGGGTCTTCATCGGGGATCCCAGAACAGCCCCGGCATGATAAATAGTAGCGGTACTGTATTATGTATCCCTGAGATTTGCAGCAATATATAATGAGTGTTACAGTATGTGGAGGGTATAAGGTATGGCATACCACAGTACACCAGTCCACTTCGATTACTGGGTGGGTGGGCAGCACAGTGGCTAAGTGGTTAGCACTTCTGCCTCACAGCGCTGGGGTCATGAGTTCAGTTCCCGACCATGGCCTTATCTGTGTGGAGTTTATATGTCCTCCCCGTGTTTGCGTGGTTTCCTCCGGGTGCTCCAGTTTCCTCCCACACTCCAAAAACATACTGGTAGGTTAATTGGCTGCTATTAAATTGACCCTAGTCTATGTATATGATAGGGAATTTAGACTGTAAGCTCCAATGGGGCAGGGACTGATGTGAGTGAATTCTCTGTACAGCGCTGCGGAATTAGTGGCACTATATAAATAGCTGATGATGATGTCTTCTGGTTCAGCAAGAGGAATGTACTGTCTGTGGTGGCTTTACAAATTTGTCTGCTCGGACCCTAATTGCCAACATGACAGCTAGTGACATGGCCTCTCTCTTTGTACTTTCTAATTCTGAAATCATCAGTGTGTACTTTGAGACGGAAACCTTGTTCCAGCCCTATATAAGGAGGGGTATGGATCCTCTGTGGAACATGCAGACGTGACCGGTGTGCCTCTGTCTGTCTGACCAGTCAAGACTTCTCTGGATTTTAATGTGACCTGGATTTTAAACCTTTGTCTGTGACCCCTGACCCTGGCTAATTCTTGACGTCATAATCACAGCAATGGTTTACCTCTCAACACCTCTACCTGTTGTATGCACTTGTGTTGATGGTCCAGAGTATTATTTTTATTGAGTCATGCAGCATGACAATAATCCTATAATTTTAAATATACAAGTGCATCTACAATGTAATGGGTGAAGCAGATGAAATTATATGATTTGGAGTCAAAGTCAAAGACCTTAATCCCAACTGAAATGTGTAATGTGCTGAAGGTAGAAGTTCATGAAAAGCATCCCAAAAATACCAATTAGTTGAACAAATACTGTGAAAAAGGAATGTTGGCCCAAAATACCTCCAAGCAGAATTGCAGGATAGATCAACAGTCTTTGCTGCTAATAGTGGGACCACTGGTGACTATCAATAAAATACCTGTCTTTAGAATTGTGAGTAGACAATGGCTTGTGTCAGATATTATAGCTTTTGTTACATTGCCCCCACTGAACAATATTCACAAATTTAATTTCACGTGTTATTTTACTCTCTATTTTCTCTCTCCTGTTCCAAAATGTTTGTTGAATAATGTTACAGTATTCTATTCCACCAAATTACTCAGGCCATATCGGCGGATATACATTATTAATTTATTTTATTGACTACGGTAATTGTTGTACAAATTGTGGTCCAGAGTTAGTCCAAAGTCCTTGGCCATCTTATGATTGAACAAAAGCAATGAGGCAGCTTTAATCAAATAGTTTTTTTCGCCTTTCTCCTCTACAGCCCGTATTGCTTAGTTTCAGCAATTTCTAGTTCACAGTTGGATGACTTCACTTGTCAATACTCTTTGTCCCATTACCACACATGACAGTATTGATCGTCATATCACAGGTTGTAGTGCAGGAGCTAATTTTCTAATGGGGGAGTTGGTATCTCTCTGCCTCACTCTCTGCCTCTTTTACACTGTGTCCTCTACATTCACGGCTCACTCACAGTCTAAGGGGGAGATTCAATTAGAAAAATATTCTACGAAACGGTAGTGGTCGCGCGTATTTTTTTGGTTAAATCTCCGCTGGTTTTTGCTTGCAACCCCAAAGAGGTGCGAGAGTGAGCGGATATTTTTACTGCACTACCGGTTAAAATGCACAGTCGCCCGCGATGTTCCTGAAGCTGAATCTCCTCCTATGTCTCTCCCTTTCTTCTGACACAACTGCATTCAGGGGACAGATAAGTGCAACATGGACCTTTGGCTGCCTCTGTGATTGAGCTCCCACACTAGACTGACATGCACGATGGGATAATGACATTCAGCTCCAGCATCACCCTGCAGCTCTTCTCTTTAAGATTTCTTTCTCTCCTGGGCTTTCATCGCTCTCTGCTTCTCAGTTCTAGAGCACATCTTTTGGAACATGGGCACATTTGAATCAGGGCCATCATACTCAACTGACTCAGAGTGGCTCACCTGCTCACGCAGCCGACTGGGACCTCTCCAGGGTGGTACAGTGCATTGTCAGGCCCCATAGCAATATTTGAGCAGAGTTCTGGCGATGTCGCTTTTGTCTCCCAGACTGAGAGTGGGGGCCTCTGGGGAAACCTGTGGACCACTCAGGCATGGGGGGTACCGGCCTCTGGGGAAACCTGTGGACCACTCAGGCATGGGGGGTACCGGCCTCTGGGGAAACCTGTGGACCTCTAAAGGCATGGGGGGTACCGCCCTTAGGGAAAACCTGTGGACCTCTGAGGCATGGGGGGGTACCGGCCTCTGGGGAAAGTTGTGGACCACTCAAGCATGGGGGGTACCGGCCTCTGGGGAAACCTGTGGACCACTCTGGCATGGGGGGTACCACCCTTAGGGAAAACCTGTGGACCTTTAAGGCATGGGGGGTACCGGCCTCTGGGGAAACCTGTGGACCTCTCAGGCATGGGGGGTACCAGCCTCTTGGAAACCTGTGGACCTCTCAGGCATGGGGGGTACCGGCCTCTGGTGAAACCTGTGGACCACTGAGGCATGGGGGGGTACCGGCCTCTGGGGAAACCTGTGGAACTCTGAGGCATGGGGGGTACAGGCCTATGGGGAAACCTGTGGACCTCCTGAGGCATGGGGGGGAAACCTGTGGACCTCTGAGGCATGGGGGGTACCGGCCTCTGGGGAAACCTGTGGACCTCTAAGGCATGGGGGATGCTGGACCTCCCTCACTTCTGGGCCCACAAGCACCCGCACCCCCTGCTCCACTTATAGTTCTCCCACTGGAACCCACTTTGAACTTTCTCTGAATTTAAGCCAGAATATACATAGTCCACATTCTCACCAGACTCCATCAGGTATTGTACCCTTACCACACACATCACAAAGGGAGTGACACACACACACACACACCCTCACACTGCTAAGGATATTTTATCTGTTTTTGTTTTTTATATTTTAAATCCATGTCTCCTATTCAGTCTCAAAAGTTTTACTGTACAAGTCCCCACTACAACTGCTGGGAGACTATCTATGAAATCAAGCGTCTGTAAAGAAACACAAATTGAATCCCAATGTTTTAGAAATCATTTTAGTTAAAAAAAATATTGCCTTCCTGAACTTAATGCCATTTATATAGTTTCTATACCCTTTGTCCCTTCTCTAATCTGTAAATGTTCAGCTCTCTAAGTATTTATTTTAAGTATTTTTTTTACAAGTTTTGTTATTCCTCTCATGCACCATTTTAGTAGACCTTCTCTGATTTTTTGTTTCTATTTTATTAATGCCATTTTGACTGATGGGGCCTTTAGAACTGTACACAGTAGTCCAGGTGAGGTCTTACCAGTGATGTTTAAAGTGAAAATATACCCTCCCTTTTCTGGCTACTAATAAAGCTTCCTACACAACTAAATATAGCTGACTACACTTTTGACTTACCTTCTTATAATAAAGCTCTTCTCTTCAAGATTTCTGTCTCTCCTGGGGTTTCATCGCTCTCTGCTTCTCAGTTCTAGAGCACATCTTTTGGAACACGGGCACATTTGAATCAGGGCCATCATACTCAACTGACTCAGAGTGGCTCACCTGCTCACGCAGCCGACTGGGACCTCACCAGGGTGGTACATTGCATTGTCGGGCCCGATAGCAATATTTGAGCAGAGTTGTGGCAATCTCGCTTTTTTCTCCCAGACTGAGAGTGGGGGTCTCTGGGGAAACCTGTGGACCACTGAGGTATGGGGGGTACCGGCCTCTGGAGAAACCTATGGACCTCTCAGGCATGAGTGGTCCACAGGCAATAGAGCAAATTGCCTTTTTTTGTGATGTCATATGGCAAATGCACCTGGATGAGTGCATGGATTTGTGAAATGGAAGCATCTACGGAGGAGCAAACTAGGACTTAACCCGTAGGGGCTTATTATCTTCAGGCTATTTGAGTTAATGGACAGGAAACAGTAGGAGACCAGCAGGCACAGTATAGAAACAGTCATGATAACACTGGGTATTCGGCAAAGTACGCCAAGTTTACCGACGGGTAAGATCCAAGAGTACGATCAGTCAGGCAATGGTCAGAGGCTGGCAACGGTCCAAATGGAATTGTAAAGTAGGCAGAGATCAAGGGCAGGCAGAAGTCAAAGTCAGAAGCCAGATAACAGGCTAGGATCAAGAGGGAAACAGCAGACAAGACGAGGATCAATGAACAATCCAGGTCACAACAGAGAGTCAAAGTAGTAAACACAGAGTTCAGCACACTAGGTCAGACTAAACTATCACCAGCATAGGTGGTAGTGAGGGAGGGGTTGATAAAGGCTGAAGAAACCAATAAGATTAAGACACTCCATAGTACCAAATTAACCTGCAAACTAGACGCCAGCCAACTAGTAAGATAGAGTAGGCAACCGACTGAGCACCCGCCTCCTAGTCTAATACCCAGTTTTGCACTGAAGCCTGCCTGGTAGAGAGCATATAAAATATTGTCAACATTCAGTATCAAAATGCAGTATCTAGTAAGGCAAACAAAAATAATCTTAGAACATGGTGAGAAGTCTGCTTAATATTAATGAAGGGGGTGTCCCTAA
Organism: Mixophyes fleayi; assembly: GCF_038048845.1. Lineage (NCBI taxonomy): Eukaryota > Metazoa > Chordata > Amphibia > Anura > Limnodynastidae > Mixophyes > Mixophyes fleayi. The sequence goes on from NC_134412.1 coordinate 77,377,224, forward strand.
ACTGAACCCTTACATCCTTCTTCTTACAATATCACGCCTCCACCAAGGCAACAACAATTTGGCACGAATGCGAGTAGCGGCATGCAGCTGTCTATACACAGAGCAAAGCTGAAACTCAGAATTACAGTAGAACTGGTTGAGGTCCCTAGCACCGTAATACTTGCAGTCCTTCTGGAGCCTGGCAGCCTATGTCCTAGATGCAGAACCAGTCCAGGGGGTATATTTACTAAACTGCGGATTTGAAAGAGTGGAGATGTTGCCTATAGCAACCAATCATATTCTAGCTGTCATTTTTGTAGAATGTACTGAATAAATGATTACTAGAATCTGATTGGTTGCTATAGGCAACATCTCCACTTTTTCAAACCTGGGGGTAAATGTATCAATATGCGGGTTCTTCAACACCCGCGTGTTCAGCCTCTTCCGCGATTAAATTTCAAGCGACGCTGCATTGTAAAGGGAAGTTAACCCTTTACAATGCAGCGCCGCTTGAAATTTAATCGCGGAAGAGGCTGAACACGCGGGTGTTGAAGAACCCGCATATTGATACATTTACCCCCTGCAGTTTAGTGAATACACCTCCAGATGTTTAGTGAAGCAATATTGGGGGTTTCAAGGAAACTGCAGAGTAAATGAGTCTTGCAGTGGGTCTCATATTTTATAGAGGATGGGTAGGGATAACCGTCGTTTGAGTCCTGGGCTCCTGCCCCTTATGTCCCCCCGGGTTGCACCTCTGACTGTTAATTTGTATTCATGTCATTCCATGAACATCTCTATCCTGCCACTAAGTTATACTATGGAACGATTGCACGGCACACAGCAAACCATACAGACCTCCTTTATATCACTCTTCCGTGACCTATAAACGTATACATGATGCATTGCTAAATGTCTGATTATTTGCAACACATCTGTCTTTATATAGTAAATACTCATTTATTTCCATCTAACAGTATTGCCTGTTTTATTCTCCCCGTTCCTTGGCAGCCTGCAGTACATAGACATAGAGGATATTTTATTCAGATTAATGGCCCAGAGATAGTGTGTAATTGGGGGAAACGTGAAAAATGCCCAGAAGAAATTGCTTTAAAGGTTAGCGGAATTCACATCTTATTTTATGGTAACTGTTTTATGGCGGCAGAAGGCTACAAAATAATTCACTCCCTACCAATAATGTCACGTATTGCTAGATTATAAATAATATATCTCGTGCGCTCATTATGCTGAATCTTATTTTTATGGGAGAGAGGTTAAAGGTCAGCAACTGAGTAAAGGAAATGTCCTAAACGAAATATATACTGAAAAATGTTTTACATAATTTCCTAAGTATTCCTGGGGAAGGGGGGAAAAATGTATTAACACCTGATTTTTATTCTACTCGCCGCTATTTGGCGAGTTTGCAGTTAAAATTTAAAGCGGCAATGGCTTTAAAAGCAAAATAATGCTTTCACAGCCATTGCCGCTTTAAATTTTCACTACACACTTGCCTAATAACGGCGAGTTGAAAAAATCGGAAGTTAATACATTTACCGCCTGATCTTAAAGGACCACTTACCATAAAATCATACTTGCCAACTCTCCCGGAATGTCCGGGAGACTCCTGAAATTCGGGTAGGTCTCCCGAACTCCCAGGAGAGCAGGCAAATATCCTGCAAACGGCATCTTGCTGTCAAAATGACGCAATTCGCGGTGAATCTCGTAATTTTGGCGATTCACCACGCCCCACCCCTCCCGCCCTCCAACCATGCCCCCCTGCTTTGGATCTCCTGGATAGAAGTTTAAAAAGGTTGGCAAGTATGCATAAAATACAGATAGATCGAAGTTTTGTGGGACAAACAGTGTTTGTTACATTCTAGCCACACTTGGAATACAATGGATTGGCCTAAGGTAGCTCGTCACAATCGAGTGCATCTCCCATAGCTTGGAACGGGATCATTTGCACCATTTCCATTAAGAAATATGTTCCATCTGAACAAGTTGCCTTTTTGTAAAATTCAGGATGTATAAATAAAAGTTTCATTATCTTGGCAGCAGAGGTGTTTTATATGGAATTGATTCCTACATAGCAAGCTGTTATTCAAAAAGTGCAAATGGAGGGTACAAAATATGTTCCATTAAACATATAGGGGGGAATTCAATTAGCTGCGGACATTACAGAGGAACTTCGCGGCTGACATTTTGACAGAAATCTCCTCCCATTTTTCCTGGCGACCCTTAGAGGTGCAGAGGAAAATTGAGCGGAGATTTCTGCCGTAGGACCGGAAAAAGTGGCACCTGCGATGTTCGGATGCAAATCGAATTCCCCCCCATAGTATTAGACCTGATCTGTTGCACTTCAGAGGGAGTGTAAAAATCAAGTCCCTTTGTAGGAAGAAAAATGCTTTACACCCTCCCACGAAGCCAGGAGTTCTAGCTCTTATACTCCTCTAAGTTTACCACTTGCCCACTAGTCACACCCCATTGGCAGTGCTGATGCTTACTTGTACTTTTTTACCAACATCTCTGCTGGGGCATCTAAGAAGATGCTGCCTCCAGCAGCCGTGACTCCTTGCTTCCCCACAGAGGTTTCCTACGGAATTTCAGAGGTAAGGCGGAACCAGAAATAAAGGTTTAAGGTGCGAGAGAAAGTGACATTGAGCAATTGTTCTTATATTACATTGTGTGTAGCGCCAAAACAAAGCCACTGCCCAAGAATATGAAATCAGACATGTTAGTAATGGCAGTAGGAAGGGGATCACTATCAACCTGTCAGTGTGGTCATCTTCTGACTGGAATTTCCCAGTGATCCTAGATAAGATCCTGTTGGTGGAGCTGGACGCACAATGGCCGTATGTTGACCAATTTGGCCAACTACATACAGTGGCTGGAGAGAGCGATGCAATGATGAGTGTCTGCAGGCAACAGTGAAGAATGGTGGAGGTTCCTTGCAAGTTTGGGGCTTCAAATGGAATTGGGGATGTGGTCAAGATTAATGGTGTCCTCAATGCTGAGAAATACAAGCAGGTACTTATCCATCATGCATTACCATCAGAGAGGCATCTGATTGGTTCCAAATTTATTCTGCAGCAGGACAACGACCCCAAATATACCGCCAATGTCATTAAGAATTATCTTCAGCGTAAAGAAGAACAAGGAGTCCTGGAATGATGATATGATATGATGATATGATATATGCCTGATCGCAACATCATTGAGTATGTCTGGGATTTCATGAAGAGACAGAAGATTTTGAGCCAGCCTACATCCACAGAAGATCTATGGTTAGTTCTCCAAGATGTTTGGAACAACCTCCCTGCCGAGTTCCTTCAAAACTGTGTGCAAGTGTACCTAGAGGAATTGATGCTGTTTTGAAGGCAAAGAGTGGTCACACCAAATATTGATTCGATTTAGATTTCTCTTCTGTTCATTCACTTTGCATTTTGTTAATTGATAAAAATAAACTATTAACACTTCTATGTTTGAAAGCATTCGTACTTTGCAGCATTTTTTCCACACCTGCCTAAAACTTTTGCACAGTACTGTATGTATATACAGTACTGTGCAAAATATCTCAAAATATCTCGGCAACTCCGTTCTGCTCAAGATCTGCGTCTCTCATCCGCACTCATTACATCCTCCCATTCCCGGTTACAGGACTTTTTTCAGGCTGCACCCACTCTATGGAATTCTCGCACAATAAGACTCTTCTCTGGTCTACAAGCTTTCAAGCGTTCTCTGAAAACCCACCTCTTCAGACAAGCTTATAATATTCCTCAACCACCCTCTTAACCTTACTACATTACCCTATTACCATCCGTTATACAACTACCCCTTGACCAACATTGTTGTGTGACCGGATCATTTAGCTTATGAGTCACTTTTACCTTTGCAGTCTGGCTGGGCCGAAATGCAAAATGTAGACTTAACCTCATGTGTCAAACTTCCATTGTCCCATAGATTGTAAGCTTGCGAGCAGGGCCTTCTCACCTCTTTGTCTGTTTTACCCAGTTTGTTTATTAGTTTACTATGTTTGTCCCCATTTGTAAAGTGCTACGGAATATGTTGGCACTATATAAATAAAGGATGATGATGATGCATATAGTACTTTATACTCTAGCATATTAGAGATGCTATCTCCAGTATGTAACGCACCCAGCCTCTGTATCAGAGGTCCTGCTGCATATTTAATATTCCCACTAACATATTCATAGCAGATTGATATCTTTGTTATTGTCCCTGCTGTCACTGCAGTGGATAATATATTTCCTATCATGATTACACTCTGTCTGACATTAAGAAAAGTGATGGTAATTGTCATTTCCTCCTCAGCCTCACTAATTTATCACTCTGTAAAATAAGTGGGGGTATGATGAGAAGCATTTTCTGTGCATTAACGGAAGTACTGAAGAGCAGTAGGTTAAATCATGGTTTTAAGTATTTTTGTAGTTGGCATGGACACTAATCAGTACAAATTACAATATATCTAGGTCATTTTGGTTCATATTTTGATCAAAACATTTATGCTCAGAACCAAATGTCAAGGGTCCTCATTTTCTGTTAGTGCCTACGCTAACATCTGTGCTTCAGACATCACTGAAACGGGGTTAAAATCATGTACACGCACCTCACTACTTAGGAAGGCGATAATAGGAAAAAAATATGTATTGAAAAATGCTTTATTCTTTGAATACATTTTTTTTTTTTCATTTTTAAAATAAATTTGTCTAAAAGCTTAAATCTGTTTTTTTAGTTACACTACGCATGCCCATGGCGGCAATGGCACAACTGGAGAAGCTGGCCCGGCAAAGCAATAAATTAACTCTTGCTTCCCTGGGGGCATTTTTGCTGAGGCAGTGGGGTATCGCTCAACTGTCTTGGTAATATGTTTTCTTAAATTGGGTGGTAAGTGATTCTTTATTGTTGTGAATAGTAGAATACATCCCACTCAAAATCTACCCAGGGGTGGAACGTGTCATCTCCGGTCCCCATAGCAAAGTTTGGGTAGGGACCAATCCACGCAGCTTAAAAGAGCCTAGGGGAGGCGTCTTCTGCCATGCTCAGCTGGCGCATGCGCCACTCAGCAGGGTACTCTGCTTTTTTCAGAGCAGAATGGTAACCTTGGTAGCCTAGGGGGGTGATGTGGGACTTCCGGGAATGTGGGGCAATGCCAGGCTACCCTCATCACTGGACCCCATAGCGGCCACACCCCCTCACCCACATTGGTTCCACCCCTGCTTTTCCCATACTTGCTACCACGATAAATTCACAAAACTTTCCACCCTGTACCCTGCTTCGATTTGGGTAATTAAATCACTGTATAAGTTCTGGCAAATTATGAAATGTCTTACATAATAAAAGTGACCTCCGACCCTAATATAATGTTTGTATATTGTACACCCAGCATACCCTGTCCCATATACCCTACATGTAGCTAAATAAATAATGTCAATTTTATTGTAACGTTTGCATATATATATACTTGTATTCATATAATAAAATCAATTTCCATTAGTTCAGGCACGAAATATAGTAACATGTAAAATCGTATCATATAACCCACACTTCCTTTTATGCATTTCTTCACTTTACTAGTATTATGAATACTACTGCATTTACTTGCCTCTTTAGAAAGGACTGTATTTGCAATTCCTTGTAGGAAAACGAATGCAGGGGCATATGGCAGCTCTGTTCTGGGTACAACCTAGAAATTGTTTATATCATTTAATTTACTTATTCCAATTTTTATTGCTATCTATTTATCAACAGTAAAAATAAAGGAGGAGGTATTGAATAGAGGGGGATTTGGGTCGATTACTGAAGAGCAGTCAGGTTACAGTGCACAAAACGTTGATCAATTCAACGATCGTCGCCTCTCTTCCCCTCTGATTACCTCCTCTCACGCATGTATCCAAGACTTCTCCCGCGCCGCTCCCCTCCATTGGAACAAGTTCCCCCGCTCCATCAGAACTTCCCCTAATCTGTCCTCTTTCAAACGAACATTAAAAGCCCACCTTTTCCTTAAAGCCTTCCAGTCTCATGCCTAAACTCCCACCGGTCGGCTACCACTCTTTCTCATCCCTTTATCCCTTCTCCCCCTTCCTCGACTCCGTCTCCGTTTCTCCCGTCTCTCCATCTCATCCATGTGTCTGTCTGTCTTCCCCTCCCTTTAGATTGTTCGCTCCTTTGAGCAGGGCTCTGCTACCTCCTGTTTCCATCACTTTTAACTGCGCTCTCCAGCTACTCAGCTCACCTCCTCTCGGCCCCTCTGCCCTCTGTCTCCTCTCGCTTCTCTCCGCTCCCCTCAGTGACTCTCAACCTGTCATCCGTGCCCACTCTCTTGGGCCATAGTTACCTGCCTATACTCACTTTTCCCCTCCCTCCCTCTCTTTCATGCTGTGCCTGAGCCCCCAGAGTTATAGTGCTTACTGTTACTTGTACTGTGCTGTTTCACCTTGTACTGTGCCATTGTTTGTCCTTGTACGGCGCTACGGATACTTTGTGGTGCCCTATAAATAAAAATTAATAATAATAATAATAATAATAATAATCACACCCGGCAATGCACGTTTGCGAGTTCAGTGGTACAAGAAGCACAGACAATAGACTACCACGCAGCGGAGGAAGGTCATATGGTCAGATGAGTCGTCTTTCACCAAGTTCTCGACAAATGGACAAGTGCACATTTGACACCAACTTAAAGAACTCTACAGCACCCAAGATCTTATCTTCAACATTGAAGAGTTCTGCTGATTCCATAACATTATGGAGTGCATTTTACTGACATGGTTTGGATGCAGGTATTCCTTTAGAAGGCAAGTTCAACGCTAATGTCTACTTAATGATACTGAGTAATTATCTTCACCCCATGTAGCAGAAATGTTTCCTGATGGGAGGAATGTCATCCAGAATAACAATGCTCTTATCCATAGAGCATATGTGGTCAGCCAATGGTTTGATAAGCATGACAACGATGTTATCCATAAACCAAGGCCTTCTCAGTCACCAGACCTGTATCCAATTGAGCATTTATGGGGTACTCTGAAATGACGCCTGAGAAAGCATTTTCCACCACTATTAACCAGACGTCCGTTGAGTGACCTTCTTGTAGAAGAATTACGGTCCGAGAAAGAAGTGTGGTGTTGGATTTAGGGCATTATGCTTTTCAGAGTTGAATTTGGACATGATTTAGGTAGATGATGAACATGTCTTAAAATGTCCAGATTTTTTCAGTAAGGAATGCTGTAAAACTTGCAACCCATAGCAACCAATCAGCAGTTAGCTTTTATTGGTCTACTACGTGTTGGACAACAAAAGCAAATGTCAGGTTTGCACGTTTACACGTTGTTAGGAAATAGTTCCTGTTTTGTTTACTTTTTACACTTTACTGTAATAGGCAACAGTCACAAACTTTTTTTGTGTAAGACGAGCCACATATGACGTTTCATTACACACAGGTGGTGCATATATTGATGCCTCATTAATAAATAACAATAATTTTGCTGTAAAGCGTCTCATACCTCAATACCATTTATTAAACATGAGGATTTTTGTCTCATTTCCAAGCCAGTATGTGTAATTATTATTTTATATGTGTTTTTTGGCAGCCATATTCATCCGGCGTGGAGCAAGCTTAATAACAATAAATGTTTCATATGCTGAAAACTAAAACATAAAACTAACCTGTCCAGTCCAGAATGGTTCTCTTGGGTTTACCCCTTTAAATTACTTGTTTGGCTGTATATTTATTCAGCTGAAAACTTATTATAGACCAAGCCCCATAGCGCGTATTTACACTTACAGAAATAATGATTGATAACCTATAATTTTCGCTGCTAGCTGCAGTGCAAATTAGAAATGTATATGCAGTAATTACTACCAGCTTGCAAATTATAATGTATTGGAATCCATTGTGCATAAGCATAGTCTGTAATATTTTTGACAAGCAGCTTTCTGATGTTCAGGGAGTCACAATTAGGGTTGCTAATTCATACCTTGAATAAGGAACATGTGATTTACACAGGGCCTGGAAAAGATAAAGTCAAGTCAACATCTCATATGGTTCCAACCCTGGTCACAATTAATTTTTGTGCTGACAGTCACGATGAAGAACCCCTTTTTTTTCTTAGAAATCAGCCTTTCTCGCCCCAGATGTCATAACGGTAGAATTCCAATTTGTGGATTTTTTAAAGGTTGCTCAGAATTCCTCCCCAGAAGTGGTACAAAGTGCCACCTATTCTGCATATACTGTAAGTACAAAACCCCATGTGAGGTCACTCTGAGCTGGTGCAACTGCAGGGGCCAGCTGGCACGTTTTATCTTGGGGGGGGGGGGGGGGGAGACGTGGCTCAGCAGCCTATTAGAAACATTTTAAAGGACAAAAACATGTGGGTGGCCAAGTCACCCAGCCCAAGGTAGCCCACTTTGGGACCAGACCGGAGGGCAGATGCCCCCTTTCCCCCCAACTCAGCCACTGGCGTGTTTTGGAAACCCCCTCTCTACAAATCCTGCGTTTGCCCCTTTTCTACGCATTTCGTCAAAAAGTTTGATGCACCAGCACAATTGGGCACGTGACATCACTAAAAAAAATTTTGCACTGTGCTTTGGCAGTATTGCATGTCATAAATCAGGTTCAGTGAAGGCAGACTTTTTTTTTATTAAAGACGATACAGTCTGTCAATTCACTAGAAACAAATGACATCACTAAATCATCAGGAATTATAATAATACATACGTCAGTCAATTCAAATCTTATGTTTCTTAAAAGGGACATGGTAGAGCTGTACTTTATAAAGTCCCTTCGTCTGTAATCATCATGTTTCTGCTTTCACTGAATGATGTGTTTATTCGTCCCCTCTCCGTCCTGTGAATTGTGTACATATTATTTCTAATTAGCAATGCTTTGAAAAGAAAAGGCTGTGGCTAATTTGACTCCTGGTCGTTTTTCGCAAGCTAGATGTTAAAATTGGCACTCATGGAAGAACATTAAAGCATCCTTCTCTGCTTTTATAGGATTGAATCATTATCTAATATTATGAATGTCAATTAAATGTGCTTACTGCACAAGGCTGAATAAATAAATACAATGAAAATACTGCCGATTGCAGTGAGAGGCAGAGAAACCAAAATCAAATTGGGGTCATATACTAAGTACGTCTCCAATTTTGCATGTGAATAATAAAACTGCTGCCTTCTGCAGAGGACATTTATTCTGTTAGCATCAACGTGGCACTGGCTATAAAAATGGCACCAGCGGTTCTGCATGTGCTGGAAAAATGGGCTAACAGATGGCATTTTTAACATGGCACAATATTCGCTATCCATCTGCATGCAGCTGCACAACCCTGTACTCTAGTAAGCTTGTTCTAAAGCACGAGCGCTAGTACTGGAATTGACAAAAGCCTTTATTTGATCATGCTATACAGAAACGATGCAACAAACCTGCCTTTATAAGCACACGTGCCTGTATCACACTTCCCTTAATAGTGCATGTGTCTAGGGAAGTTGCACAACAATGAACACATGAAGACAGTCCAGCAGGTAGCCCAGTGTGTGAGCACACACGACAGTCCAGCAGGGAGCTCAGTGGTGAGCACACAAGACAGTCCAGCAGGTAGCCCAGTGTGTGAGCACACAAAACAGTCCAGCAGGGAGCTCAGTGATGAGCACACAAAACAGTCCAGCAGGGAGCTCAGTGATGAGCACACAAAACAGTCCAGCAGGGAGCTCAGTGATGAGCACACAAAACAGTCCAGCAGGGAGCTCAGTGATGAGCACACAAAACAGTCCAGCAGGGAGCTCAGTGATGAGCACACAAAACAGTCCAGCAGGGAGCTCAGTGATGAGCACACAAAACAGTCCAGCAGGGAACTCAGTGGTGAGCACACAAGACAGTCCAGCAGGGAGCTCAGTGGTGAGCACACACTACAGTCCAGCATGGAGCTCAGTGGTGATCACACACGACAGTCCAGCAGGGAGCTCAGTGGTGAGCACACACGACAGTCTAGCAGGGAGCTCAGTGGTGAGCACACAAGACAGTCCAGCGGGGAGCTCAGTGGTGAGCACACAAGACAGTCCAGCGGGGAGCTCAGTGGTGAGCACACAAAACAGTCCAGCAGGGAACTCAGTGGTGTGCACACAAGACAGTCCAGCAGGGAGCTCAGTGGTGAGCACACAAGCCAGTCCAGCAGGGAGCTCAGTGGTGAGTACACAAAACAGTCCAGCAGGGAGCTCAGTGATGAGCACACAAAACAGTCCAGCAGGGAGCTCAGTGATGAGCACACAAAACAGTCCAGCAGGGAGCTCAGTGATGAGCACACAAAACAGTCCAGCAGGGAACTCAGTGGTGAGCACACAAGACAGTCCAGCAGGGAGCTCAGTGGTGATCACACACTACAGTCCAGCATGGAGCTCAGTGGTGATCACACACGACAGTCCAGCAGGGAGCTCAGTGGTGATCACACACGACTGTCCAGCAGGGAGCTCAGTGGTGAGCACACACGACAGTCTAGCAGGGAGCTCAGTGGTGAGCACACAAGACAGTCCAGCAGGGAGCTCAGTGGTGAGCACACAAGACAGTCCAACAGTGAGCTCAGTGGTGAGCACACACGACAGTCCAGCAGTGAGCTCAGTGGTGAGCACACACGACAGTCCAGCGGGGAGCTCAATGGTGAGCACACAAGACAGTCCAGCGGGGAGCTCAGTGGTGAGCACACAAAACAGTCCAGTGGGGAGCTCAGTGGCGAACACACAAGACAGTCCAGCAGGGAGCTCAGTGGTGAGCACACACTACATTCCAGCAGGGAGCCCAGTAGTGAGCACACACGACAGTCCAGCAGGGAGCTCAGTGGTGAGCACACAAGACAGTCCAGCAGGGAGATCAGTGGTGAGCACACAAGCCAGTCCAGCAGGGAGATCAGTGGTGAGCACACAAGACAGTCCAGCAGGGAGCTCAGTGGTGAGCACACACGACAGTCCAACAGGGAGCTCAGTGGTGAGCACACAAGACAGTCCAGCAGGTAGCCCAGTGTGTGAGAACACACGACAGTCCAGCAGGGAGCTCAGTGGTGAGCACACAAGACAGTCCAGCAGGTAGCCCAGTGTGTGAGCACACACGACAGTCCAGCAGGGAGATCAGTGGTGAGCACACAAGACAGTCCAGCAGGGAGATCAGTGGTGAGCACACAAGACAGTCCAGCAGGGAGCTCAGTGGTGCGCACACACGACAGTCCAGCGGGGAGATCAGTGGTGAGCACACACGACAGTCCAGCGGGGAGCTCAATGGTGAGCACACAAGACAGTCCAGCAGGTAGCCCAGTGTGTGAGCACACACGACAGTCCAGCAGGGAGATCAGTGGTGAGCACACAAGACAGTCCAGCAGGGAGATCAGTGGTGAGCACACAAGACAGTCCAGCAGGGAGCTCAGTGGTGAGCACAGACGACAGTCCAGCAGGGAGATCAGTGGTGAGCACACAAGACAGTCCAGCAGGGAGATCAGTGGTGAGCACACAAGACAGTCCAGCAGGGAGATCAGTGATGAGCACACAAGACAGTCCAGCAGGGAGCTCAGTGGTGAGCACAGACGACAGTCCAGCAGGGAGATCAGTGGTGAGCACACAAGACAGTCCAGCAGGGAGATCAGTGGTGAGCACACAAGACAGTCCAGCAGGAAGCTCAGTGGTGAGCACACACGACAGTCCAGCGGGGATCTCAGTGGTGAGCACACAAGACAGTCCAGCAGGGAGCTCAGTGGTGAGCACACACGACAGTCCAGCGGGGATCTCAGTGGTGAGCACACACGACAGTCCAGCGGGGATCTCAGTGGTGAGCACACAAGACAGTCCAGCAGGGAGCCCAGTGTGTGAGCACACACGACAGTCCAGCAGGGAGCTCAGTGGTGAGCACACACGACAGTCCAGCGGGGATCTCAGTGGTGAGCACACAAGACAGTCCAGCAGGGAGCCCAGTGTGTGAGCACACACGACAGTTCAGCAGGGAGATCAGTGGTGAGCACACACGACAGTCCAACAGTGAACTCAGTGGTGAGCACACATGACAGTCCAGCAGGAAGCTCATTGGTGAGCACACAAGACAGTCCAGCGGGGACCTCAGTGGTGAGCAGGGCCGTAACTAGGGCTGTGCGACAGGGGCGACCACCCAGGGCGCAATGCTGATGGGGGGCGCAATTTGGGAATATTTTAGGTTCATTTGGTTAAAATTGAGGGCTAGGGGGGCGGCATTTGTCTTTCTCGCCCCGGGCGCTAGAATTCCTAGTTACGGCTCTGGTGCTGAGCACACAAGACAGTCCAACAGGGAACTCTGATGTTTCAAGAGAAGCTACAGGCCCAGATCTAGAAGAAGCTTGTCCTGTGTTACCTGGAACAAAGATGTCTACAGCAGGCAGTTGGAGATATTTGGGCTTTAAGCTTTGGTTAGTGCTAGTGTCCAGAATGGGGAGAAGGTGTGTTTTGTTTTCTTGCAAAAATATAATTTTTCTCGTAACAAATTGCAAGGAAATTGTGGCACCAGTAATATTACAGGACTGCAGCTCCCAATAATATATCAGAATTTCAATTTGTATACTGATCATAGAGGTGCTATTTCTAAACTAAAGTAAATATGAAAGGACAGGAGTTTATTTGGTAGAGCACTTACAGTCTTCCATTAATTTTTCATAGGAAGATTGTCCGTCTCATGTACTTTAAAAACAACTTTATTACATATAACCTAAAATAAACCCATAAAATCAGTGAAATAATTAAGAGAGAAATGTGAAAATTAATGTTAAAAAACTGTATGCACCTTCAGTCCTTTTATCATCTTGTAAATTTAAAACAGTCAGAAAATGATTTAATTTCTTCTTCTATCTGATTTAATTTCTAGATTCATAGATATTAGTGCCCTGTATATCAGCACTTCCTGTACTGTTCATTGGTAGTGTCTCTCAATTAATTTAATAACAATTGTTGTTATAGATTGGATACACTATACTGTGTAGCAATTCGAAGATTTAGCAATCATTGTTTTGTTCAAGGGGGCGAATGTTGCCTATAGCAGATTCTAGTTATCATTTATTTAGTACATTCTCCAAAATGACAGCTAGAATCTGATTGGTTGCTATAGGCAACATCTCCACTTTTTAAAACCTACAGTTTAGTAAATCTAGCCCAAGGAGTCAGTTGAGTAGAATGTTCTCATATCGTTTTTGACCCTTCTAATAATGTTTCTCAATTTGCACCAGTCTTACCTGTTCTGTGAACACATTTTGTATCAAATTGTCTCAAAATTAGTAATTTTAGCAATAAATATGAAACATGCCTGCAGACTTTTTTTTACCTCTACTCCAGAAGAGGGAGAACATACAAACTGCACACAGATAAGGCCATGGTCAGAAATCAAACTCATGCTGTGAGGCAGAAGTGCTAACCACTGAGCCAACGTGCTGGCATATGCCTATATGTTTTCTGGCTGTTGCCACATTCACATAATGACCAACATATAATATTATACTAATTGGTTTATCTGACCCTCATAATGAAGCACCAAATATATCACAATAATTTGTTTTATAATTAAGAACCCAATAGCATTATATGATTCATATATAAAATAATATATCCAATCTAAGCCTCCACAGCTTTGTTTTAAGTTTCTGTACAACCAATTTATCTAGCTTTCAATGCCAGTTTAGGAGCTTCTGTACCTGTACATTGTATTATATTGTATTCTACTACAGTAACTGGAAAATAAAGATTCAACAATATTACAATCTGTAATAAAAATGCTTTTATTTGTAAGTCACCATAAAAGCAGATTAATGCTACACTGAAGCCATGTAAACTTTGGCATCAGAGATCATCCTGTTGGATACGTCTCAGGGTCTGCCGGCTCCTGCGCTCCTCCGAGCTCTTTTTGCTGGTGGTGGGAGAGGGGCCGGGGCTCTTCTTTCAGCTGCAGCAGGATTTTGGGCAGCAGGAGACCTCCCTGGCCGGCGACGGCCACCTCTGAGCAGCTGGTTGAGCTCTTCGTCACTGTGGAGCGCCAGCCGCAGGTGCCTGGGGGTGATCCGCGCTTCGCCATTGTTCCGCGCTGCGGTACCTGCTTTATCCAAAATCTCTGCAGTCAGATATCCCATGAAGGCTGCCAAATACACCGTAGTGTCTGCTGTGATTCTCTTGGCATAACGGCCATCCCTGACCATATGGTGAACATGTTCTGCTGGGCACAGGACCCCGGCTCTGTATGATGGAGTCTTGTCCATGGAACTTTCTTGTCCTCTATCAGCCATTAATGACCTCTTATTAGCTGCTATCTATCAGCACAATAACTGTCAGACCTTGGGGGTCACTGCTATTTATAGCCAACTGTATTATCTGTGAGGGAATAAAACCTGCTCTATGACATCATAGAATTTAGAATGTCAAAGGCCTGTTATGATTGGTCGCCCAGCAATACATTGTACAGTATGTACCCAGTGCAGTAAATCAGGGATTGGGCCCCTGGGGTCCAACATTATTTTTACAGTATATATGATAAAGAATGTTAGAGTTATCATTCTGTACAAAACCCATCATGAATTTCACCTGAGACATAAATTGTTCTGTAAAAACGATTTTCACATTAATTTCTTTAGTGAATAAACACTTTTTTTCTATTTTTATTTTTATTTTATTTTTTACTCTCATTTAGTTAACTCAGACCCTCATAATGAAGCACCAAATATAGTCAATTACCTGTCTTAAAAGGTATCAGAGCATGTGTCTCAGGCAAAATATTGGGATGCAGTCAGGGCTGGATTAAGTGGGGAGCGGGACCCCCTCTCTCAGGCCCCCCCTAGGACTAGCAGTGCGGGCTGTGCTAGCGGCAGGGCAAGGGGGGCATTTAATACAGCAAATTATGTTCTTTATTAATACTAGCCACATTTGTAAAAGGACAAGAGTCATTCCTGAGGAGACATCGCTGGGACTATTTACTAACATAGGGACATGCCCAGTGCTGTAATCATGGCAACCAGACACCCCCTGTCAGTGCATTATCCTGCAGGAGATGGAAGCTTCTACCTGGTGCGTTGCTAGGGGCAACAGGACTGGACATATTTCCCCCTATATTTCTTCTGTTATGGGAAAGTTTTACCACAATACTCAGGTGTCACGTTAAACAAACGTCATCAATGTTTCTGTAACACAACATGATACATACAGAGGATGTTAGCGTGTGACACCACTATTGCTGTGTGATAGATCACTGAGCGAACACACCTCTTTATATGACGGGGTGACCCCCAGTGACCCCTGCTGCTTCTCCTCAAGTTTGGTTTTCTCAGGTGTTTTATTTGTATTCTTAAAAAGGTAAATTTACAAATAAGACCAATATCTACACCAGTTCTGCTTGCTATAGATATGAAAAAAGAATATATATATATATATATATATATATATATATATATATATATATATATATATATATATTATGAAGAAAGTTAAATTTGGATTTATGTGTAGTGTACCGATTTGAGTGAATCACAAGAAGAATCCTAAAATAATGTTGATTTTAAAACAGTGTATTTGCCTCATGACTATTTTAGCTAATTGACAGGCTATATTCTCACAAACATTGGTTCAGACTACACAATAGCAGGATAAGAATTGGTTTAGGGTCCTCTGACCACAGGTGCTGTATAACAGTAATAGTCTGAGTTTGGAGCTACACTTAATTCACGGTTCTCTCTATCAACTTTACCCCCTCCACACACACACTAATCAAAGTATATATTTTGGGCGGAGCTACCCTTTATGTTTTAACATGCTATTTAGCCTTCTACAGCTAGACTTTGGCATTTATACAGTGCCTTTCAATGGTAAATAAAACATACAAGATAAATCCATTGTTTTCCTTCTTTTGCTGCGTTCATGTGACCATCTGCATTGTGCACTGTCTGCACTCACCCTGTTGACCTGTATCTCAACCTTAGTTCTTGCATCTGCTGTTTTATTATGACTTGTTGGTTTCACTTATGCTGTTGCTTGTATTCCCACCTTCAAAACACACTTGTTGCTCCACTTACCCAGATTCCTTAAGTGGCGCCCCTGCTCCCCCTTGTACACTGTTCATACACAGCTACCTCAGTGCACCTTCCACTCTGGCTAATGTTTTATAGTCTTTCTACTCCTGCCCTATGTCACTGTCTTGTCTAACTGTTTCTTAAGCTAGGTACACACTGAAGAATTTTCCGACCAACGTGTTATCTCAAACGACTGAAGGTCCGATCAGTCTGACGATTCATCCATACGCACTGACACAATTTACATTCAGATTTGTGCTTTTCATCTGGTCCTCTACTCTTCAGAGAATGACAGCACAATATTCATTTATTCATTATTGTCACTTGGCTTGGCCGTGGAAGTCAGGGTAACTTGCCAATAACCCTTTGTTAGATCAAGAGTAGTCAGATAGTTACTACCAGCAAGATTTTCCAATCAGTGAATCAATGGTGCTATATAAATAAATGGTGATGATGATGATATATTGTGGCAAGAGCCCGGTACTTCTGAAGCACATGCAAGCAACTTCTTCCTTTTTATGCAGTTTTAATGTCAGGATTGTAAATGTATTTGACCCCATACAGATTTCACACTGTTTCTTGAGAGCTAAACGCTAGCTAAACAAAGACCAGCTCTCTAAAGACCAGCCAGCTTCCCCAGCGTTGGTCTCCCTGAATAATGAAATAAGCAAGCTTTTATGAAGACACTCCTCCCACAGCCCTAGCTTGATGAGCAGGTGACAGCCCAACTTCCCTTCAAGAGTAAACTCCTATCAGTGCTCTGTTTGCACTGACACAGGCACACCATGTCTGTTTGCTGTGAGGAGGACATTTCAAACTATGTAAGTTAACCACACTTGAAACTATTGTTTGTCACACATAAGTCCTCAATCTAGGTGCATTATTGCATGTATGCTTTCCCCTGCTTGTATGCTTTCCCTGCATATTGCCAGCTAAATGCCTCCCTTTGTTTCAATATATATATATATATATATATATAAATATATATATATATATATATATCTATAATATAAATGTCTAGTGGCGTGTGTTAGTCTGTCTGTGTGTGGAAAAAATAAAACCAAGCTGCAGCGCCACCTACTGGGCGGAGTTATACACTGACCTACTAAATTCTTAGTGTGTGTGTAAAAAAAAATTCAGAAAGGGCTGAAATTTGGTATACTAAGATGTTTTTAATTTGTTAATTGTTAAAAGTGTTTATAAAGATTTTAAAAAAATATATATATATTTCTTGAAGGAGAAGTGACAGTTGCGAGTGGTTGGTGGTTCCCGGGGGTGACAGTGGGGAGTGGTTGCTGGTTGAGGTCTGGGCTATGGCCCAAATGCATGACAAGAACCTTTTTAACACCTTAAGCAGCTTGATTTGACTAGAATGCATGAGTATCATGCACAGGTTAACTTGTGTATATATATATATATATATATATATAATTTTTTTATAATGAAGTCATTTTTGCCTTGTGCTATAAGTGATTTTAATAACTGTTTGTGCATATATATTTAGCTATAATTGGTGTCAACTATTTTACTATTTACTGCTTTCATCCCATTTCGGTGCTAATAGTGCCATAAGTGAATACCAATTTATTATTGAAGGCAGTGGTCGAGGTGAAACAAAGAAATGTATTAGTGGAGTGGGCCTCCGCAGTGAATTAAGGAAGGTAGCGGGCGCCATTTCTAGGCAGCAGCTGCGTCTGAGATGGAGAGATGGTTTGGGGAGAGACCTCTGCGCGCGATTAAGGATGCGGCAGCGGGCCCCCTTGTAGGCAGCATGTCTTCCTCCGCTCCCAAGATGTCTGGGCCCCACAGTTAGCCGCTATTTGCTCCAGTCCCAGCCCTTAATAAAGTCACAGCGCTGTAAGTAGAGAGGAGCCGAAAGGAGACGGCAAGAAGACGCAGAGAGGTAAATAAATTACTTCATGGGTTAGATGGAAACGGGGATGGGGGGTGACTGTAGAGAATGGTGTGGGGGGAATGTTGTTGTTGGGTAGAGAATAATTTAAAAATGAAGGTAGGCTGAGAGAAGGAAGGAGGGGGGGGGGGCTGCCTGTTGCATTTGTACTGTGCCTCGCAATTTCTGGTGACAGGCCTGACTGCACATACAGACTGCTCCCATGACAGTATGTCTCACACACACACATGGACTATACCCCTTCAGGACACACAACACACAAGCTTCATACAAACACACATAAGAAATACTGGACAGTGTATGGGAAGCCTCTCACATCCTATGCTGATAACGCTGTCTGTGTCTGTACATCGGTGGGTACTCAGAGGCTGCAATCATTTTGCATATAAAAGTGTTTCTATTATGAATAATGGATGGGAGCACGGATAAATAAGGCAAAACATCTCAGTCAATTTCCTAAGGGCAACATAAAAATCCTCTTCTGTAACAATTGCTTTATGGAAATGAAATGGCAACACCAGCCCCGCTAATAAATGTGCTTGAATAAGACAAGGGAATGAGACTTATGAGTGATGATGAGGGTCTACGCTCTCTCGTTTTGGTTATAGGATTTTTAGCTACTATCGCCTCAGTTTTTCAAGGTCCAGTAATCTACGACAGTTGTATTTGTAGAGAAGAGATCTCTATGATTTTTCTCCTGGATTTTGGGCAGACCTTTATTAAAGCGCAACAATAAACAGTAAACACCCATTATTATAAATCAGAGGACGGTCATCACAACCTGAGTGGTGTACAGGGGCCGCGTTCTTACAGCATAATTACCATTTTCTGCAACTTTTATCATTTATTTACCAACCCCTTTGAAATTTGGGCTCCACATAGAGCTACTCCATACACCATTTTGGCCACAGCCTTGCAATATGTCATGTCTATCTCTTGCCATGGCTTTTGTAAAGAGAACTTTTCACCCGATTTATATATGTCTGTGGAGTCAATAACATCATACATGCTAACTTTTAAGATCTGGGGGAAAAGTCATGTGACATGGGGTAGGGGGAGGGCGTGGTGACATTGTCGTGTCACCATAGCCCCGCCCCCACTATAAAAAGCCGAAATTCACAGCATTGAAGGGAAGGGGTGGAGCCTAATGAAGCGATTAAGCCCCATCCCTCCATTCATTGCCGTGAATTTCGGCGTATGCGGGAGGGAGCTTTGCCTACTCTTCCAAAATTCGGGAGCCTCCCGGAAATTCCGGGAGAGTAGTCAAGTATGAATAACCTATTAGCTAATTATATTGTTAGAAATATCTATTGATTCAATATTATATAATATGACAAAATCTTTCACTTATCGATATATATCATCTTTTATCAAATTGGTATACACATTTCTGAGTCACATACCCTTTACATAATTTATCACATACTTCAAGTATTTTAAACATGTAGGGTCTGAGTTGTTAAGGAAAGTAAGGCAAAAAAAAGATGTAAATGTTCTTCAGGACAAAAGATGTTACAATGCAAGGGGTGCAAATTAGTTTATTATTTAGCACATAAGGAAAATACTGACTGTTTTTCCATGTAGCGCACATATACTTGATAGCTTTCATTTTACACTGAAATTTAAAGTTGATCTAGGATATGCCCTACACCAACTATAAACCTGTCCCCACAATGTACCTCCCCCTCCAATGCAACATGGTTTTGCCCAGGTGCAAAATTACTCCTTGTTTATGCTTTGCTCTCCTTAATGAAAAGCTATTTTCACTTATGTGGGCTGCACCACTAATGCCATTTTCTCACTACCCTTTTAAGAAGCCATCCAATGAAAGTGGTGGATAGGTTGCTTACTATGTACGGCTGGACAATATATAGTGACTGTCTCAGGCACAGGGTCTACACCCCTGGTGATGTTGTAGTCGAAACACATAGGGTAGCCTCCGCTACTGTATTTTCACTGATGCCTGATTCAAATATTTGTGTGGAAGCTTTCTCCATTTATGAAAGCAATAAATACTGTTGAATCCAATTCTTGTGTTGTCAGTTTTAAAGGGTTAAAGGTATGTTCAATGTGTGAAGGTTGGGAAGGGAGTGGAATTGACAATATAATATAGATAGGCTCCAACCCTGCACAGTGAAACGCCATCAGCATCACCAAGCCCTGGACAGGTGAAATTAATACTTCCCTGACATGTAAGGGAACCAGGAGTACTGACTTAACCCATCGGATTGTTTACTCTTGCCTAAATCCACCTGAAACTTGTGGGACGATGTCACGCTTCAAAATAAATCACAGCAATGGAACTTGGGATGTGATGAAGCATAAAGGAGTTTATTGCTCAGAAAATACAGGTGTATGGTACAAACCCAATATTGCTGAAAAGTGCACAGTGAATACTGCAGACACAGGCAGAATGAAAGGTAGAGAGATATCTAGAGCAGTTGGGCAAAAAAACAACAATGACCAGCAAGGTATAATGGGAGCGGCAGGTATAAGTAGAGAGACACCAAGGTGCAAGAGATAATTGGTGCAAGTAGTTGACCCCAAGTGATAAAAGGAAAGGCACAATAGCAACACCTCTGGTGAACTGAGGCACTGCAGATAATACATAAAAGCACAAGTCCAAGGTCCAGGAGGCAGGAGCTGTCAATGCAAGCAGCATGCAATACAGAAGGCTGCAGGCGGATCCTGACATACGAGAGCTACAGCAGCAGAAGTAATAAAAGTTAATTGGTGTACAGATAAGATGGGGAGGGTGGTGTACATACCACCTGTCACACTGCCACTGGCTGACGACGACAGAAAGTTTGAGGAGAGGGCCATTGTTGCTCAGACAGGAGGCTTGGGAGAGAAAACCTGCAAGTGGCAGGAAAGAGAGCACGCAGTGAGTCTAATGTGTGTCCTGAGGGAGGTTTTGATGTTGGTGTGCTTGCTGTGCCTTTGCTTCTTCACACAAATAGCGTTGTGTGTTCCTTGCAAACAACTTAACTTTTGTTTCATCTGTCCACAGAACATTTTGCCAGTAGCGCTGTGGAATATACAGATGCCCTTTAGCGAATGTCAAATGTGCAGCAGTGGCTTCTTCCATGGTGTCCTCCCATGATCCCCATTCATGTTCAGTGTTTATTACGTTTTGTAAACTAATGAACAGATATGTTTGCAAGTTGCAGAGATTTCCTGTAAGTCTTTAGCTGGCACTTTAGTATTATTCTTTATTTCTTTGAGCATTCTGCTCTGTGCTTTTGCAGTCATCTTTGCAGACCAGTCGCACGCAGTGAGGGTGGCAACAGTGCTGAACGTTCTCCATTATAGACAGTGTAAGAGAGACTGTGGATTTATAAACATGAAGGCTTTTAGAGGAAATTTTGTAACCCTTTACAGCTTTTTGCAAGTCAATAATTCTTAAACTTAAATCTTCGGAGATCTCGTTGTTCGAGGCATGATCCACATCCGGCAATGCTTCCGGTGAATGGCAAACTCTAAATTTGTGAGTGGGTTTTATAGGGCAACGCTATCCAACACTTCCAATCTTGTCTCGGTGACTGGACTTCAGGTTACCTAACTTCTGACGTTAGTTAGCTTATTCCAGAAGTCCTTGACCTAGGGGTTGACGTATTTAAAATACAGTGGTGATAGAATGTTGCTGTATGAACATAAAAGAGATAATTTCGAAGCAATGACTCCCTGTCTGGTGTCTCTGACACACATTTGAAGATGCACTCTTGGATATGAGAAATGGATTCACCGTTCAAAACCTTATAGGTGTCTACATCGGAGATTGTCTCAAGATTTCATTCTTCCATTCCATGCAATTAATGCCTTTATTGTGCCCACCAGCTCAGCTGGTGTAATAGTGGTTCTGGTTTGGGGATTGAGGTCCTTCGTGGTGAAGAATTTTGTGCTTGAGAGATTTGTTCTAAGATTAGACGGTTTTAGGTCCTTTTTATATTGATTTTCTCAAAAACACACATTAAAGCACACTTTAATTGAATAAGAAACTCACTGATGCCCCTCATTCACCACTTTAATATCAAATAATATTCTTCTTTCTTTGTTCATTGTTTTAGTCTAATGGGAAATTGTTTTGTACTGTTTTGTTTCTTTGTGATCCGATGGAAAAAGCAATAAAAAAACATAATAGATGAAGCAACCTCAGCCTCTGAAACACTGTGACCCGACTTGACCAGGACTTCCCTTAGCTAGTAGGCAATCACAAGGGAGCAGCCTTGGAAAACCTGCATTGGATTACAAAAGCAGATGAATTTCCCATAGGATTACAAAGACAGAAGAATTTTTATATCTATCATCACTTTCGAAAATGGGAAATTGAGTAGGACCTATATGTCTCAAGATCAGCAATTTCCTGCTTGAGTAGCAAAATCTAGAATATAGTGTCTCAATATTAAGTGTAATAAACTCAAATGAATATCTACAAAGACAAAATTGACTGTACTCTAATGTATCGACAGGTGTCATTGTATATTCGGCTTTTCGGCTGTTTCGAACCATAGCTAACGTTGCAGACTTTATTTCTGACTTGCTGTAATAATTCAGGGTTATATTATTTAGGCAGATAATTTCCATACTACAAAAGTAGCCATTTAATAACCTATACCTGTGAACACATATGAATTATTAAATTTTTTGTCTTCTTTGTCTAGATTAGCAGAAATTATAAATTAAGTGCTAAAGTATTCTTGTGGTCACCGAAAAAAATAATCTTTTTTGTACAAAACAAAAGAAATGAAAGTGGAGGTAAAGAAAGAAGAAAGAACATTTAAAAACAAAGAAGAAAGAACATTTAAAAACAAAAAATGTCTCTCCAAATAAAATAAAAAACCGTTATTATTAAGACGTTAGTATACCTCTATCACATATATTGATGCTTTTTATCTTTAATTATTAGAATATGTTTAATAAGTGTATGCTCAATCAAAAATGGTCTATTTATCCTATATACTCAGGGCCTGATTCATCAAGGCTTGTATCTGCCGATCGTATGCAAAATCAGTCTGCGTAAGCCCAGAACCAGACCATACGCCAGTAAACGCAGCCCTGGCCGCTCTGTCTTTGTACACAAAGGACACTTACTACACTTACACGCAGTCCGAATCAAGTTCTGATTACTAGCAATGACCGTCTCGTGTGCATACTGTAACATGTGTTTGCAATAACGGTAATAGTGTGCAGGTCGCGTTACTTTTTACAGTAACGCGGCCAATTGAATTCTCCCCTATATGTTGGAATAGATCCTATAATATATACTGTATTATATTTTAGTGTGGTTCTGATATTAACAGAATAAGCATTGTTTATTATGGAATATCTTTCCACTTATTCAGCTTAGAAAATGGATTAATTTGTTTGGTTATTGTGGAAACACCCACACTTTCTTCATTGGCTGGCTGTAGTCTATTTAAAGTGAATCTGTTAGGTGCCAGGTCAGGCAACTGACCAAGTCTTGGTGATGAAACGCGTAGGGTTTTTGCCTAATAAAATATTGTTTTTAATGCACTATGGAGCGTCCTCTTTGTGTTATTGTTTTCAGAATACTTCTAACCAGTGAGGATCCGGGGCTGTCTTAGCAAAGTGGCTGCACCAGACCGCTGAAATTACTTGGTACAAGAGAGCAATCTGGTTACCCGCATGCTGAGAAGATTTATGGGAAAATATACAGTATGTCTCATAATTCTATGTATCTATTATTCAGCTATTGCTAGTTGGAATACTTTTTGAAGTACACTGTGATGTATGTATGTATGTATGTATGTATGTATGTATGTATGTATGTATGTGTGTGTGTGTGTGTATGTATATATATATTTTTATATAAATAGTCTTTATTTTTTGATACATTTATGTTTATTATTAATACTATGTTTTTAATAGTTCATTCGATATATATTTTAGCATGTTATATTATTTATGTATTAATACTGTTTTTAGAGCAGTTCAAAGATTACTAGCAGGATAATAAGGGTTTAACTGTCTTGTTCTCCCTGCTGGATTGACTGGTCCTAGTTAGAATGTAGCACAACACAGTTTACAAATGCTAATATCGCCTCCGAAGCAACACCCAGGAGGCAGAGAAACGCATCTTGCAACTTTACATATGTGAAGTTATGAATTCACTTTAATTTGCTAGAACAGTGGTGTTCTACTCATTATCATTCAATGCCACTATAACGGAATTTCATTCTGATCCACCAAGAGATCACAAAAGAGATTACACAGCCACATCCTTAACATACAGTTGATATATGATTCATTCCATAGAGCACTGTTAACACAATGTTCAGTGGTGGTCTATTTCAATGGGCCATTCATGAATTTGGACACACAGTATGTATAATATCTATGAAATCAAAGAGATAATTTGTCCATATGGTTTACACTCAGAAACAGTCATCCATTCACACTAGTGGTTTGAACTTGCTCTAACGCTCTCTGAGTATAAATGCTGAGCTGAATGAGACAACTTAAGAGGCAATTATGGGAAAAAAAAGGATTTTAGGGCTTTAGGGCTTATTTCCAACTGTTCTGTGTATTTTGGGAATCCACTTTGGAACCCTGTTTATATTTACAGAAGAAAATATATTGCTGAGATATCATTATATTCTGCATTCGCTGATTATAGAGTCGCTGTGAGTGTTGCACACCTGCAAGTACATTGTATCTAATAATATTTTACATTGGTATATATTTGACAACCCTTTGGATATTTTAATTACATATTGGATACAATTATTTGAATGATATATCCTCTGACTCTTCCTATTCTATAGTCTAGGACCTGGAAATATTCTTTATTCACCACATTAACATGGCCGGCACACCTCCCAACATTTAGAATCCCAAAAGCGGGACGCTATAAGCCCCGCCCCCAAGCCGACAATCTCCACCCACATATTGACATATTTGGGTAGAACTTCTCCCACATTTGTGGTAAGCCCAGCCCATTTTAAGGCTCCCGCTTAGGGATATCCAGCCAATATCGGGGCAGTTGGATGGCATGGCTCTGGTGAGAGGTGTTATCGGTCATTTTTTTCCACCCTACCTGAGAATGACACTATAAATATTGTTTCCATCTATTCTGTCCTGAGTTGTACATATTAAATTAGTTTTGTACTTTCTATATTAATATTGGTCTTTTGGGCCCACAAAAGATATAGGACCTGATTCATTAAGGAAAGTAAAGCAATACAATGAGTAACTTTGAAATTTGGCAAAACCATGTTGTATTGCAGGGGGAGGTAAATTTAAAATGTGAGGACAGATTGTAATTGGGGTAAGGCATGTCCTAGATCAAATTTTAATGTCAGTGTAAAAATGAAGCTATCAAGTACTTGCATCCTACATGAAAAAACAGCCAGTATTATCCTTATGTGCAAAATAATAAAATGATTTGAACCCCTTGCATTGCAACATGGTTTTGCCAAGGTTCAAAGTTACTCATTTTTTTGCTTTACTTTCCTTAATGAGTCAGTCCCTATTTGTCAAGTGCATAGTAAGTTTGAAATAATATATGTTTTAAAAATTGGAGTACACGTATGTATAGAAGAAAACCAGTGTCCCTTTAAGGAAACTGATTATTATAAATTCAGTTTTAAAAACATCTCTGAACGTAACAGATTGTGAACATATTATCAATGTATATTATTACAAAAGCATGACTAAGTGCCCTCTAAGTCACCCTCTACTGATTGTACACACTTATTAATGCAGACCAGCTGTCAGATCCTCTTGTTTTTGCGTCTCTGTGAATCACATTATTGAAACGTATTACTATTAAAATGGCTACTATTTTCCATTCAATGTCTCTACTACCCAAATCAACTAAATGCAAGACAAGGGCCTTACGGTGGTGGCATAAATCTAGCTACACCAGTGCAAAATTAGCATCATGACGTCACTGAAGAGTATTATGTACTGCATAGTTGCCAACATTGGCAACTTGTGTCCTGGGAGGTCCGGGAGCCAGGTGGGTGTGTGGGTCGGGGCTCAAAGTATTGTGACTTTAGCCCCGCCCCCAAAGCAGTCATCACTTTTTGGCCAATAAAAAGAGGGGGCGGGGATGACGCGTACACAGCGCTACTAAGCCCTGCCCCCTCCGTTTAACTTGAAGACCCGTCCGGGAATCGGGAGAATTGCCTGCTCAACCGTGAATCCAGGAGACCGACCCGAATTTCAGGAGTCTCCTGGACATTTCGGGAGAGTTGGCAAGTATGATGTACTGCGTTGCGTAAATGAGATTCATTAAGGTGATATTTTTCCTGTTACTGTTCTGAAGCAAAAGTAGAAGAAAATGTGATCTATGCTGCACTCTCATAACTTATTATACTACAGGCAGCAGCTTCTTTTGCCTAACCCAGGTCACAGCCCTGTACAGAGGCAGGTAGGGAGTCATGCAAATTACATATAACTTTACCCACCTGTAA
The DNA here is from genome assembly GCF_038048845.1 of Mixophyes fleayi. Lineage (NCBI taxonomy): Eukaryota > Metazoa > Chordata > Amphibia > Anura > Limnodynastidae > Mixophyes > Mixophyes fleayi. The sequence continues at coordinate 77,403,611 of NC_134412.1, forward strand.
TATAGATATTTACTTGCCCTATTTGATGCACTTTGTGAGACTAAAGATGCAAAACACCCTGCTTTCATTTAGAGCGAGGAGCAAAGTATGAAAACGGTGCAAATTAGCTTTTATTTTATTTTATTTTAATTTAATGCTATCCAATTAATGTCACCTGTTAATATTATAGGCATAAATGATAAAACAGTTAAAAGTAAGTGTTTTATCAATTTTTATTTTTTTCCCATGAAATATATTTATTAGGATGTTTTTAATGTCCACTGAACACAAAATGCATTTTTACAGTTGCTCCTAATTGCAAACACATGTTCTAGCATGTATACACAGCTGTCATCACTACTGATCAGGACTTAGACTAGCCCTGTAGCTGGAGCAAGAGATACGGCAGAAAAACAAGTAACTTTGAGATGCCCAAGGCTTGAATCAGACGTGGCTGCGTGCGCTTGAGTTTGGCACGCCCTTATTGTACGTTGACTATGGGCGCACACCCCTTTTCCGCCCCAAAATCGGTAAGCTGTAATAAGTATGTTTTGCGTTTGAAGATAAATTAAACGTTGCAGCTTTTAGTTGCATATGGACCGGTTCTGATCAAAATTTTGGATTATATACATCGACATTTGCATTCTTCGAAGACTCCTTGTGAACAATCTATGGATTTAAATTGTATTTAACTCAAACACAGATGATTTGGAACTCTGCATTCCCACTCGGCTTCTCTTCACCTGTCAATGATGAGATATTCCATTCTTTGGTCACATGTTTACCTTCCCTGGAATACAGCCCTGAGCCTCCCACTTCTCTCACATTTCTTCTTCATTGACTGACAGCAGCAGAACAAAGAACAGATTTACAACTGTCACTGAGCAGAGAGACAGAAAAAGACAGCAGTAGATGACATTTTATTTGCTTTACCTTGAACATTTACATTTTTACACGTAAATGAAGCCATTATACAACCTGACTTGCATAGCTAAACAACAGGAGCTACAGTGTAGTCAGCTGCATCCACTCTTCCCCAGCATCCTGAATGTTACAGTGATAGTATGTAATGCTTAACGGATACAGTGAATCTAAAAATACTGTACACATCCCGCCATCAACATGATCATCAACTCAATTTGGTACGTGGCATCTATGTAGTATATTTCTGGTTTGCTTGATGACACAATTAAAACCTTTCACAAAACTTTGGGACCTTGGTACTCACTCAGTAACTCACTATGATCAAGATCTTTTTCAAATTTTTTGAGAAGGGTCTGCTCTCTCTTCCTACCAGTGCACGTAACCAATTTCCATCTATAAGACTAGCAATGCCACCTGGAATTAGAGTATGTTCCCAATATGCTTTTACCATTCCTCCCCCCACTTTAAATATTTTTATTTTAACATAAAACTTTGAAAACAACTCAACAGTCATAGCTGTCTGTTTTTGGTTTAAAGGTCTCTTTTTCTGGTGTTTACTTTCCATTATTTTTAATGCTATTTATCTAGCTGTGCATATATAGTCCTTGTAGGCTGGTCTCCTAGGCATATATAGTTCTTTTAGGCTGGTCTCCTAGGCGTATATAGTCCTTGTAGGCTGGTCTCCTAGGCATATATAGTCCTTATAGGCTGGTCTCCTAGGCGTATATAGTCCTTACAGGCTGGTCTCCTAGGTGTATATAGTCCTTGTAGGCTGGTCTCCTAGGTGTATATAGTCCTTGTAGGCTGGTCTCCTAGGCGTATATAGTCCTTGTAGGCTGGTCTCCTAGGCGTATATAGTCCTTGTAGGCTGGTCACCTAGGCGTATATTGTCCTTGTAGACTGGTCACCTAGGTGTATATAGTCCCTGTAGGCTGGCTCCTAGGCGTATGTTTAGTCCATTTAGGCTGGTCACCTGGGCGTATATAGTCCTTGTAGGCTGGTCTCCTAGGCGTATATAGTCCTTGTAGGCTGGTCTCCTAGGCGTATATAGTGCTTGTAGGCTGGTCTGCTAGGCGTATATAGTCCTATAGTCCTTGTAGGCTGGTCTCCTAGGCGTATATAGTCCTATAGTCCTTGTAGGCTGGTCTCCTAGGCGTATATAGTCCTTGTAGGCTGGTCTCCTAGGCGTATATAGTCCTTGTAGGCTGGTCTCCTAGGCGTATATATTCCTTGTAGGCTGGTCTCCTAGGCGTATATAGTGCTTGTAGGCTGGTCTGCTAGGCGTATATAGTCCTATAGTCCTTGTAGGCTGGTCTCCTAGGCGTATATAGTCCTGTAGTCCTTGTAGGCTGGTCTCCTAGGCTTTATTTGTTTAACTAAACTGTGCATCAGACATTTGTTACATGTTGCTTTTGCATTATTATATGTGACAATTTGTTACTTTGGACCATTGTATTATGCTGTTGTAAATTAAGTGATATAAAAAAATAATGTTCACACATATATAGTTATATTTTCATCATTCTGACAATATATTTTACATATTTTATATGCAAACCGTCATACCTGTTTACTATCTTTCCTTACGGTCCTTGTACAATACAGGAATTCATGCATAAAAATGGGAATTAAGAGAAATGATGTATACCCAAATACATAATGTGAGCATTTGTGAACTGGAACATGCAGGATCCAACTGCAACTACGGTAGCAATGTCCCACCGTAGATAACAACATAATTTATGTATCCGATACACTTTATGCCACACAATATGGATTTATTTAGCTAATACTCTATTTTGAAAATATAAGGTCTGCCCATGAATTCTAAGCATGTTCCTCATAGCTTGTGACATGTATATCATGTATGTATAAAAGAAAAATACGGATTTTAAAACTAAAAGTCATATATTTTTTTTACTACCCTAAATCCTGACCTAGATATTTTTATATTTAGAGATTCAAAGATAATAATAGTATTTGGCCTTGAAAACCGAGGTAGATTTTAGATATACAAGTATAATGAATTACCAGGCAGGACTATATTAGAAGGTGCAAATTGATGTTTATTAATCTAACACATGATATGTATGTACTGCGATATCTGCCAGCTTGACTTTTAATAATGCATTTACACAATATTAATTCCCGAAAGAGATGGGAGGTATTTTCTTACATCCAGCTTGGGCTGAATGAGAGAGGGACAGTCTTCCGATTGCATACTATTATGCAAATCATGTTGTGCATATTGTTTTGCAAGCCTTTTCAAGTATTAGCAGGGTCACCAGATGGATAAGAAAAGATTTATATCCAGAACAGGATGCAGGGATGATTTTTCCATCTGCAAATCTGTGAGACTATGAATAAATGGCTCTATAATCCTATGAAGAGTATTAAACTGGTAGTTATAAAAATGAAAATGCAGATATGTTAAATTCACATCATTAGGTATATATTCCCCTTTAGAAAGATGTATAATTATATATCATCATCACCATTTATTTATATAGCGCCACTGATTCCGCAGCGCTGTACAGAGAACTCATTCACATCAGTCCCAGCCCCTGCCCCATTGGAGCTTACAGTCTAAATTCCCTAACATACACACACAGAGAGAGAGAGAGACTAGAGTCAATTTTTAGAGCAGTCAATTAACCTACTAGTATGTTTTTATGTTTTTGGAGTGTGGGAGGAAACCGGAGCACTCGGAGGAAACCCACGCAAACACGGGGAGAACATACAAACTCCACACAGATAAGGCCATGGTCGGGAATTGAACTCATGACCCTAGGGTTGTGTGGCAGACTTGATTTAACCTTTCTGACTGGGTTGGGGAGGGAGAGGAAGCCAGCACATATAGGGCCTGAGTCATTAAGGAAAGTAAGGCAATAAAATGAGTACGTTTTCTCCTCGACAAAACCATGTTACAATGCAAGGGGTGCAAATGAGTTTATTACATAGTTGCCAACATTGGCAGGTTAAGTCCCGGGAGGTCTGGGGATCAGGTGGGTGTGTGGGGGCGGGGCTCGAAGAATCGCACCGTTAGCCCTGCCCCCAAAGCTGTCACCACCTTTTTCATCCAATAAAACTAGGGGGCGGGGCCACAATGACGCATCCGTGACGCCGATAAGCCCAGCCTCGTCCATTTACTTTGTACAGACGCCCGGGAATCGGGAGAATTGCCCTCTCTCCCAGGAGCCCGGGAGACTGACCCAGATTTCGGGAGTCTCCCGGATATTCCGGGAGAGTTGGGAAGTATGGTTTATTGTTTTGCACATAAGTTAAATACTGGCTGATTTTTCATGCAGCACACAAATATTTGATAGCTTTAGTTTTACACAGGGAAATTTAAGTTGATCTAGGACATGCCGTATCCCAACTATAAATCTACTATCACATTTTAAATTTAGCTCCCCCTCCAATGCAACATGGTTTTGCCAAGATGCAAAGTTACTCTTTTTTTTTTTTTTGCTTTCTTTTCCTTAATGAAACAGGACCTCAGTGCTGTAAGGCAGAACTGCTAACCACTGAGCCACCGTGTGATTGCAAATGATGCTGATACACAGTTATGCCTGTCTCTTGCGGGTGCCTAAGGGCTGGTACAAAGATAGAGATCTGTGCTTATGATAATTGTCATCAGCACTGACTTTTGCAAAGTATAAAAATAAAGAATAATTTCTTTTTTTTAAATGGGCCCCGCCCTACCCCCTCAAAAAGAAAAATGTTCTAGTGCTTATAACCTGGTAGCTAACAGTGGAAAATTTTGGGTTTAAACAGCATGGGGTCCGCCCAAAAACCTGATACCTGCACATTGTCGATACAGCTGAACTGGACAAGTCATGTGGACAGCTTCCTCCTGTAGCGGTTTAAGTACAAACTCCAAGCTATAAGCCCTCTAATATCATAGAACCAGTGGTAATCGTATTTACGATTACCACAATTACGACACCCACGAGACCTACAAATAAAAAACGAATGTATTAAAAACCGATGTAAATATAAATAGACAATGTCGGGTTAAGTGTTTAAACACTTAACCTGCGGGGTCCCAACATTGCCGCTTTAAATTAACATTAATAGAAGTCGCGATGACACTAAACTGTAGTGCCGGACAGCTCTTCATTCGCAATCACTTGCGGGCATCATGCGGCTCCTTCAGTGATCTGCACAGTTTGTTTTCAGGTAAGTCTATTAATATTTATATCGGTTTTTAATACATTCGTTTTTTATTTGTAGGTCCCGTGGGTGTCGGATTTTTCGCAATCGAAAAACCGTACCCAACCCCATAGGACTGCAGCTATCAGCAGGGACAATTTTCTTTCTCCCTGTTTGAAACAGTGAAGTAAAGTAGAAATTATAATTGCCAGGCTGATGTCTAATGATTACCAGACTTATTATGACGGTACAGTATATAGGCATGTATGCTTTGCTGCACTGACTTTTAATTTCCTGAATAAATCCAATTTGAGTTTGCTATTTAGCAATTAACAGTCAATGATCATGACCAGCTTCTCATCATTTCAGTCACACGTACTGTCCTGTTCATAATGATATGACATTCACATTGATGTAGTACTAAGTGGAGGGGATTTGGCAGGGCGCGGAGAAGACACGCGGAGGGTAAGAAGCCATTACTTTGTCAATCTTCAGTCATTAAACTGAGCCATGCAGAACATACAGTAGAAGTCAAGCTGTATTAAAGATAAAATAGTTAGAACTTTTAATAAGACATTGTAAATTTATAGAAAAAACAACAGGAACTTCCTGCATGTACCTAACAAAGTATTTTGCCCAGGACACATTGCTCAGATACAGTATGAATGGGCCCATTTAATACAGATTTACACAAGTCTTAGTGCATCCAGATTAGGGTGGCTGTGAGGTGCATAATTTTGCTCAATCTTATGAGAATAGCTAAGTGAAATCGAGTATTTCTTACCTGAAAAAAATACAGGTTAGACCAGTGGTTCCCAAACTTTTGCAGTTCGCGGCACCCTTAGAGTCTCCAAATTTTTTCAAGGCATCCCTCCAATATAATTATTGAGCAGTCCTGTTTTAGCAGTAGTTGGGTCAAAAAATTGTAATAAGTATTTAGGTCAGGACAGAAATACTTATTTAGTTGTATGCAAAAATGCCCCCTCTGCATCCAGACACTCTGACCCCTCTGCATCCAGACACTCTGCCCCCTCTGCATCCAGACACACTGCCCCCTCTGCATCCAGACACACTGCCCCCTCTGCATCCAGACACACTGCCCTCTCTGCATCCAGACACACTGCCCCCTCTGCCCTCTGTCACGTTGTCCCCCCTCCTCTGCACTCTGTCACGCTGTCCCCCTCCTCTGCACTCTGTCACGCTGTCCCCCTCCTCTGCACTCTGTCACGCTGTCCCCCTCCTCTGCACTCTGTCACGCTGTCCCCCTCCTCTGCACTCTGTCACGCTGTCCCCTCCTCTGCCCTCTGTCATGCTTTCACCTCCTCTGCCCCGCTGTCACTCTCCTCTGCCCCGCTGTCACTCTCCTCTGCCCCTGCTATCACTCTCCTCTGCAACGCTGTCACTCTCCTCTGCCCCGCTGTCACTCTCCTCTGCCCCTGCTGTCACTTTCCTCTGCCCCGCTGTCCCGCTGTCACTCTCCTCTGCCCCACTGTCACTCTCCTCTGCCCCGCTGTCACTCTCCTCTGCCCCGCTGTCCTGCTGTCACTCTCCTCTGTCCCGCTGTCACTCTCCGCTGTCCCGCTGTCACTCTCCTCTGCCCCACTGTCACCCTCCTCTGCCCCGCTGTTACCCTCCTCTGTCCCGCTGTCACCCTCCTCTGCCCCTGCTGTCACCCTCCTCTGCCCTGCTGTCACCCTCCTCTGCCCCGCTGTCACTCTCCTCTGCCCTGCTGTTACCCTCCTCTGCCCCGCTGTCACCCTCCTCTGCCCCTGCTGTCACCCTCCTCTGCCCTGCTGTTACCCTCCTCTGCCCCGCTGTCACCCTCCTCTGCCCCTGCTGTCACCCTCCTCTGCCCTGCTGTTACCCTCCTCTGCCCCGCTGTCACCCTCCTCTGCCCCTGCTGTCACCCTCCTCTGCCCCGCTGTCACCCTCCTCTGCCCCGCTGTCACTCTCCTCTGCCCCGCTGTCACCCTCCTCTGCCCCTGCTGTCACCCTTCTCTGCCCCGCTGTCACCCTCCTCTGCCCCCGCTGTCACCCTCCTCTGCCCCTGCTGTCACCCTCCTCTGCCCTGCTGTCACTCTCCTCTGCCCCGCTGTCACTTTCCTCTGCCTCTCCTCTGCCCCGCTGTCACGATCCCTCTAACTCCTCTGCCGCGGGCCAGCCATATAAAAAAAAAGAAAGAACACAGTAACTTACCAATCCGCCGGGTGCCGGGACCCAGCAGCCTCCTCTCTCCCGCAGCAGCTGTCACTGAATATCGACGTCAGTGACAGCTGCTGTGGGAGAGAGGAGTCTACTGGGGCCCGGCGGATTGGTAAGTTACTGTGTTCATTTTTTTTATGGCTGGCCCGCGGCACCCCAGTGACAGCGCCGCGGCACCCCTGGGAGCCGCGGCGCACAGTTTGGGAACCACCGGGTAAGACCCATGAAATCCTGAAGGGGGTTCATACACAAACCAATCGCTTCATTTCACCACAGGGAGCAGGGTCAGAATGACACAAGTCTTGGCAAATCGCGTCATGGAGGCCCCGTCCCGCCCACTTCACTAGGAAGTGCATAGGCAAACCAAGTTTTTTTTTTCTAGTGCCTGGAAACCCCCCTCCAAGCATGGGACACTGTATAATTGAGGTGGCTGGACCCTGCTCCCGCTTCACACAGCTCTGCTTGAAAAAGGGGAGCTGCGTGCACCTAACAGTAGTGCATGCAGCATTGCCCATGTATATTATGCGGATAGGAAGAGTTGGAGAGCAGCCAAGCACTGTCTAAAATTATAGCCACGCCCCCATGCATGCTGGTCACGCCCACTGGTGCTGTGGTGTGGAAACCCCCCTCTACAAATCCTGCGTTTGCCCCTGAAGTGGGTAGGATGCCCGAGATTGGCCTGTTCTCTAGGGAGTCCGGGAGACCTACACTGAATTCACCAGACTCAAGGAGATTCCGTAAGAGTGGGCAAGTAGGACTTTGCACCAACTAGACTGCTATATGCAGGGAGTCGCATAAGTCAGGGAATTCTGTATAATTATTGTAACTTAATGCAGAGTTACATGTCTTGTTTCCAGGCAAAACCTGTCTCAGATTTTCTCCAAGTAAACAATTTCTACATAGATTTTTTTTTTGATCATCTATCTTTACTGGTTATTGCTTTTCTGCTTTCCTCACTTTCTTTCACAGTTCTGTGAAGTGAATGAAATGCACACACTGGCTATATTTAAAACCTCACAGGGAAAATAATTGGCTTTGAAGGAACTTGGGGGCATCATTTCATGTCTTGTATTCAACCAACGGATGGCATTTACCTGCTTCCTAAAGGTCAAGATTCTGCACTAGTTACAGATTTTCTACTTCATATTCAGTGTTACTAATGAAGTGATAACAGCAAACGTCTGTCTGTAACATGGTGATTAACTAAAAGCTCAGTAGTATTTACATGATAATACGACCTCACTGAAATGAAAGCGTAATATAGACACATATATGCAGTTATGTCACTAGTTTCTAGTGCATTGATCATACCTCCCAACACTAGGACATTGAGAATTGATCTGGCCAAACCCTGCCCAGATTATCCCCAAAACACCCACTTTTAGCTTAAAGTCCGCCCATTTCTGCAGAATCTCTGTCCTTTTGCGGCCCGTGATTAGAGACTGTCCCAACAAAATCTGTACATTAAAGAAGTATGCATTTATTCAACATATATAAATGCCAATGTTTCAGGAACTTGTTATTACAAAATGCATGTGAATTAAAACTGTACACTAGGGTGGAATGACTCTTTCCTAGATAAACCAATTTAAATTATATATGCCTTAGGGTTGTTATTGGTTCATAGCAACTTGATAGGTCCATATAATGGCTGGCTACAGAGTACGTTATTTACAAGGGGCAAATCCACCACTATACAGTGAAAATGCAGCTCATGTCCCAGTGTGCATCTCAATTTGTGCAAATGTGCTCAGAACCTGTACAAGCCCTGGAGGCCTCCCCCGTCCCCCTCAGAAGCTGCACCCCCTGTAAGTGGTTCCTCTACCCAGCTGCTTCTTACCTTGGCAGGCAAAAGTTTGGGGAGGCATCCTCGGCTCTTCAGACTGGGAGTTTGGCGCTTGGCTGTGACATCATAGCCAAGCGCCACACTCCCAGAGTAACATTACATTGGAAGAGCGGCAGCAAATAGCTTTGGTTCCACTAGTGGTAGCAGCGGCCCTGAGTGCACCTAGATTTACGCAGAGCAGCACGGATTTACATATCAAGATCATGACATTTGCAGAGTAGGACAAGTGTCCACAACCAGGTGTACCTAGTAGAGTACACAGTAGGTGCAGTGGCATAGGCAAACAGAGGGGGATTTCCTAGTACCGGGAAACCCCCCTCCAAGCCTGGGGCACTGTATAATTGAGGTGGCTGGACCCTGCTCCCGCTTCACACAGCTCTGCTTGAAAAGGGAGAGCTGCGTGCACCTAACAGTAGTGCACGCAGCATTGCCCATGTATATGATGGGGATAGAAAGAGTTGGAGAGCAGCCAAACACTGTCTAAAATTATAGCCACACCCCCATGCATGCTGGTCACACCCACTGGTGGCGTGGTGTGGAAACCCCCTCTACAAATCCTGCGTTTGCCCCTGAGTGGTGCTCCTCATTTTGTAGTGGTGGAGTCCTCTTACCGCTGCCAACCAGTATCTCTGGGGAACTGAGCATTGTTCAACTGTCCCAGCAACCTTTTAAAGTTAGAAAATGCACAGCCCGCATGTAGTTATTCTTACCTGAGGACTGTATGCAGGTTACATTGTCAAATGCATTTTGTCTTTCAACAAATATCTCTCAAAGTGCAAATGAATTGACCTGCGAATTGCTTGATTTGACCGTTGCCTCTATAATTCAATTATTCTGATCAATATATTGATTTTTGTTGTCTTTCTTTAAACCCCTTATTTACCATAAATTAATGGTCTGCAAACGATTTCTAGAACAGCAGAAAAAGTAGCTGGCTTTTCACTAAACACTGGACCTTTGTTCACCGTACCAGCAGTCAGATTGCCCTTCGTCAAGCATGCACTTAAAGTTACTGTTAATGTCTATGTTGTGCATTAAAGTGAGCAGGTCAATATAATAGAAAGACTAATCATAACATAAGTTTTAATGTTATATTAAATGAATAATATAAATGCAATTCACAAATGTCTGTTGCTAAATAAAGTGATTTCCAAAAATCCTATTACCCTGATATTCATCTATACTGTTTTGGGAATTAGTCATTATTCATCATTATTCTAAATAAAATGTTACAATATTAATTATTTTATCAATATCAACTAATGGTTTTTTGAGAAATGATTGTTAATGTAAATATTATTTATTTTAAACTTTATTAACTAGAACATGGGACATCAATGCAATGAAAAACACGAACAAAAGAAAAAATATGCTAATTGTGTATGTTAATCAATTATATTTTAGCAATATATTCGCAAAGACATTTGTAAAATATTTGTCATGCCCTTAGAGTAAATAAGTGCTAGAAATACAGTCATTAATTGTTTAAGAATTCTTGTTTAAATGAAAATTAAGCTTTTGGATTCCACTCTATAGGGGAGACACTCACAACACGGACGAGGTGACATCATTACCGTTGCTATGGTAACTTCAATGCTGATTCTTGCTCGCAGCTCCCTGAGCCGCAAGCAGAAATACGTGTACAATTACCATACTAACGGTAATGATGCGCACCTCGTTTTGTTCTAAAGAACAACGCGGGGAATTTAATCTTCCCCTATATGTTTTATAGCTTCCCATAAAGAATAAAAATGATAAGAAATATCTTAACAAACCAATAGAGATTCAAACTGGAAAATGCTAATGACATAAATGACAAAAGTCTGTCCAACTTGTCCTCCAACTTCTTTGTAAAGTTGGACTAAATGTTAAACTTGAAAAATGTGTTTTTGAACAACTGTAGGTTCCATTCTTGGAATCAGCTTAGAATATGGCCTTGAAATGGACCCCCGTCTACAGTACTGACCCGTACATGACCTATTGGCCTAAGACAGTGTTGGCTAACCTGTGACACTCCAGGTGTTGTGAAATTACAAGTCCCAGCACACCCTTCCAGCAATAAGCTGCTATATATTGGCAAAGCATGCTGGGACTTGTAGTTTCACAACACCTGGAGTGTCACTAGGTTTTGCCAACTTCCTCACTCATCGTTCCCATGGCAGCCATCACTTGAAAAGGGGGCATTTTCATGTTTTGCCACCAATCTTTCTGCCAGTTGAAACTGACTTAGAGTGAGACCTCCCGGGTGTATATTTATTATTCTAATATATTATTGATTATACTGCGGGTTTGAAAAAGTGGAGATGTTGCCTATAGCAACCAATCAGGTTGTCGTTCTCATTTATTTAGTACATTCTACAAAATGACAGCTAGAATCTGATTGGTTGCTATAGGCAATATCTCCTCTTTTTCAAACCTGCAGTTTAGTAAATATACCCCCTGGAGTCCTGGAAGAGCAGACAACTCTCCCGCACTTGTCTGCCTGGAAGGTGCCATCATGATGCCAATCTGTCATCATGCCACACCCACCTCAGTAAACACTGAGTGGATAGGGGCGTGTTGATGTATTTTTCATCATTATACATGTCTCTCCCACTTGATGATGCAAATGGCGTCACCAAGCCATGGCTACCTCTTCTTCTTTTTCAGCAGACATGTATAACAAGAAGCCAAGTATACTTTACACCATGACGACAAAACGTTATTATGGTTTACAGCAAAAAAAAGTTTTCTCTTCTTGAAGGGTATATGTGTACATGTGTATGAGCTTTCCCTAATCTTACCATGTAGGGCCAGAGCTGGGATCCCCAACATCCCACTGCGCACACCGGGCACCCGCTGTGAAGCTCTTTTGGTGCTTTACTGCGCATGTGCGACTCCCTCGTACCTATGTGCTTGTTCTGATACCGGCTCTGTTCAGAGCAGGAACTTGAACCTTAAGGACTGGGCCCAGTGCTGGTGAAGCCGGCATCCCCCTCCACCTCTATTCTTCCTTACCCTCTCCCACCCCCCATTCTTCCTTACCCCCTCCACCCCATTCTTCCTTACCCCCTCCCAACCCCCATTCTTCCTTACCCCCTCCCAACCCTATTCTTCCTTACCCCCTCCCAACCCCCATTCTTCCTTACCCCCTCCAACCCATTCTTCCTTACCCCCTCCCAACCCCCATTCTTCCTTACCCCCTCCCAACCCCCATTCTTCCTTACCCCCTCCCAACCCCCATTCTTCCTTACCCCCTCCCAACCCCCATTCTTCCTTACCCCCTCCCAACCCCCATTCTTCCTTACCCCCTCCCAACCCCTATTCTTCCTTACCCCCTCCCACCCCCCATTCTTCCTTACCCCCTCCCAACCCCCATTCTTCCTTACCCCCTCCCAACCCCCATTCTTCCTTACCCCCTCCCAACCCCTATTCTTCCTTACCCCCTCCCAACCCCCATTCTTCCTTACTCCCTCCCAACCCCTATTCTTCCTTACCCCCTCCCAACCCCCATTCTTCCTTACCCCCTCCCACCCCCCATTCTTCCTTACCCCCTCCTAACCCCATTCTTCCTTACCCCCTCCCACCCCCATTCTTCCTTACCCCCTCCCAACCCCCATTCTTCCTTACTCCCTCCCAACCCCTATTCTTCCTTACCCCCTCCCAACCCCCATTCTTCCTTACCCCCTCCCACCCCCCATTCTTCCTTACCCCCTCCCACCCCCATTCTTCCTTACCCCCTCCACCCCATTCTTCCTTACCCCCTCCTAACCCCCATTCTTCCTTACCCCCTCCCACCCCCCATTTTTCACTGTCACCACTAATCACAGGAATGTATGTATAATCTTCACAGCATTTTTTTACACAATCTTCAAAAGAACCCTCTCACAAACGGTGTAAAGCAAAGTCCCCATATTAAATGGATATGCTCCCAGTCTGACTAGGCTTTTGTCACAACACAGGAAACCTACGTTCTTTATTTATAACATGCCAGAGCTTACACACAGTGTTTTGTGCAGGATCAGATGTTTACAAACAGTTGGTACCTGAACTGCACAGGGGACCCATCTTCAGCAATTGCAGTACAGGATATGAGCAGCGACCAGAGTAAGGCTCCAACAGTAAGATGAGAGGTCTTGTAGGGTATATGCAGAGTGACGATTACACCCACTCTGCACAGTTACTAGAGACAGTGTAGTAAGCATAGAATGGGCTTGTGATGTGTAAAAAGTTAAAGGATTCCCACATCCGTGAATTTACCATACAAAATATAATGGGGAAAAAACTCTAACTTGTAGAGGGAGTTTATGCTTACACATAACTTCTCAATAGTAATCTTATCTTAAAACCACAAAGAACCTAATTTTTCAGTTAACAAATAAAAACAATTGAATGTCAAATAAATAGATAAAACCAAGACAAAATCAATCAATCAATGTCTCTCTCATTGATGTTTCTTCCATGTCTCTCTCATTGATGCCCCCTCCATGTCTCTCTCATTGATGCCCCCTCCATGTCTCTCTCATTGATGCCCCCTCCATGTCTCTCTCATTGATGCCCCTCTCCATGTCTCTCTCATTGGTGCCCCCTCCATGTCTCTTTCATTGCTGCCTCTCCATGTCTTCCCACTTCTCCGTAATATCTTGGTGCTAGTAGAAGCTGCCTCCCAGCAGCAGCTCCTAGCCATTTACAAGAGCTAGGCTGCTCTCCAACCCTGTGCTGTACTCTCCTACCTGTTCTTGCAGCTTTGACTGTCTGATAGTGTTTTCAGGTCAGCTGCTGCTTGGCTGGATCCTGGAATGTTGGGGCCCTGTTTGGAAAAGATAGCCTCTTGAAAAGCAGAGCAATGATTAAACACTAGCCCACCCTAACCCTAACCAGCAAGACATTAAATTAATAGTGTTACATTTAGTAAGAATCCAACTGCACCAAGTGAGTTACTACTTTCTTATTGTTTCGTTTATATAAGAGCAATGATTTAGATATCATACTAAAATAGGGGAGGTTCACCCACACATTTTAATTTTAATACTATTTTGAAACAGAAATAAGAGAAAAGGTGTCTATTTTAGGGCACTTTGTGATGTGACCTATAATAAAATTCAAAATTTTATTAATATTCATTATAAATTAGATCTTTACGATCTATTCCTGAGTCATCTTTGGTAGCAAACTTTTTAAAAACAATATAAGTGAATTACCTTGCAATAAAGTGAAATTAAACTTGGCAGCTGTAAACTGCTAAACCTCGCTTATGTGATTATATAATCTATCAATGAATAATAATATTTATTTTATTTAATCTCCTGTTTTTATCCAATATACAACATTGGTCTCAAGTTACACCATTTTTATTTGATGGCAATACACCTCCAACAATTTTTAGGAGTTAATTTTTATTTCCTCTGTACAGATTGATCCTAACAGTAATTAGCTGTATAATACACAAATTAACTCCCCTCCTGTAATAAATTTCTTATTACTTCATGTTACTCTCAGCTCCCTGAGTAGATAACGTTAAGAGGATTGTAGTGTATTGTATAATTCCATTATAAGGAAGCGCTATATATGGTTATATCTTTCCTTAAGCTGTCTCATTCATACACAGGGTCATCTATTCATTAGGTACAGAAGTTATCTCAGCGTGACTCATATTGCCGAGTATGTCTATCTCTTTAGATTATTAGTCTAGCCTAAGCGTTTCGCTACATGGCTTTTTCAAGGCCTATTAATCTAATGAGACATGGCTCCCATTCACTGCTTTGTTCAGAGCAGGGACTTGGAATACAAGAGAGCACATCGCCAGCGCCAAAATAAATATTTTTTGCCGCAGGCGGACTGGTTGGGGCGCCACTGTAAGCCTGGCACCATCCTGCTGTGTTCAACCGGTCTTGCGCATATCCCTTTAACCCTTACCACTCTGTGTCAGTATTGTTGAAGCAAATGAGTGTCACTAGCCTTGGTGATATTTTATTGATCAATTGCGTAAATAAATGATTTTTATCGCTGCAATAAGTAGCCATGAAAAAAATCATAGTTGTCACCGCAGATTAACAGACAGGCCCCTTGGTTCGTTTAGCATTTGTTAAAGCTAAAGTATTGCCTAAAGCGTTGATCATAGTGATCTGTTGCTCACTATTTTTACAAGTGTTCAAGCTGCAGATATAATTCTCTAAATGCACTGCAGTCCACGTTGGTGGATATAACACTGCCTCTCAATATATGCTCAAAATAGCATGAAACAGTACTGCTACCCCATAGCTTTGGAAAATGAACCATTAACCCTTAAAGTTAAGAGCAAGTGCACAAGAGAGGTTTTATTTCTTTCTTGTGGGGATCAATCCTCCCTAGTGGGGTGGCAACTACCCTCCGTCCAAAGGAAATGAAAACGGAAAGCAGCAGGAAAAGACTAAACACTTAGTGGGGCATACGCCACATTGCGCAGCGTATCTTGTGTGAAATTGCTCTTTGCGTGCCCAGAATGTGGGCTCACACATATGTGCCAATGCAGACTTATGCGATTCTGACACTTACATCCGCTTGTGCTTGAAGAAGCGGTATGGGGAAGGATGGGGGCATTCTAACGTTATCCGAGTGCAGTAAAGCTGTGTTTACGCACACCTGCAGAAAGTTCATACTTGCCAACTTCATACTTGCCAACTCTCCCGAAATGTCTGAGAGACTCCCGGAATCCGGGTAGGTCTCCCAGGTTCCCGGGAGAGCAAGCAATTCTCCCGCATCCTGCCCACTTTCTAGTAATGTTGGCAGGATGGTAACCTCAGTGACGCGATTTGCGGTGAATTGTGTAATTTTGGCCCTCCCTGACAAAATATCGATTTTATTGGGGGGGCCACAATGACGTGATTGACCATCCGCCCTACCACCATGCTCTCTGTTCGGCATCTCCTGGGACTCCACAATAAAATGTTGGCAAGTATGAGAAACGTACATATAAGCCTGTTAGCATATCCAACCGGCTGAGGATGATGACTTATGGTAAACCAGGCACATGTGCTGCTGATGGGGAGGTGGATGCATCTCGAAATGCGTAAGGCTCCGCATGTGGACGAAATAGTTTTCCGTGCACTTTTTTAACTCCCAGTCAAAGTTGTTATGGCACATAGATATTAGCATTGTATTTGGAATGTAAATTTTACTAGACTAAACAGATATATGGTATTTGCTGAATTAAAATGTAAAATTCTGTTTGTGACATTTATAGACAAACACTGTATAAATGGGTCATTTACTTGATTTGCATGTACACCTTAGCCATGGACAAGGACTGATGCTCTTATATTGCAGTCTTGTGATAACGCTAATAGTTGCACAGCGCACATCCTATTTCCCATCTTTATACGGATAGTTAATTTCATCATTATCTGAGTGCATTAGAAGGCTGCAGTGTCTGCTCAAAAGGTATCATTAGTCTATTGTAAATGCTTGTAATAAACAGCTGCCTGAAATTAAATCCTGCGCTCACACTGTGGGGCTTATGTTTTCTTGTATAAAAACATGAAATTTGTAATCAGGTAAAAAGCATTTTGTGCCAATGAGTCAGACGATTTCATGTCTGCTCTAAGCAACATTGTGAGAAACATTATAAAGAGAAGCACGTAGGAGGTCATTCGTCGGTGGTGGGACGGTGCTGGCATGTCTGGCGCCCCCTGCAAAAGATAATCTTGCGCCCTCCTCTTTTATAATTTATTTGCTCTTTCAATAATGCTTTTCTTCTTGTAAAATAAATCATATAATACACTTTAATAAAGAGAGCAATACATTAAACAGCAAACATTTATTACTATATGCATAATATAATTGAAAAATATTATTCTTTGTAATAAAATTTCACATTTTTGGCAAATTAGATTGGTGAGAAATATAGAAGAGATAAAAATGCCCCCTCCATCACACTGTGCCCCCCTCCACTTCATCATACTGTGCCCCTTCATCCACTGTGCCCTCCTCCAATTCATCACACTGTTACCGCTTCTTCACACTGTGTCTTACTTCTTCACACTGTGCCCCCTCATCACCTTGCTGTACCCTTCATAACACTGTGCCCCTTCATCACACCATATCCCCCTTCATCACACTTTTGCCCATTCATTATATTGTGCCCTTCATCACACTGTTACAGCTTCTTCACACTTTGTCTTCCTTCTTCACACTGTGCCCCCTCATCACCTTGCTGCCCCTTCATCACACTGTGCCCCTTCCTTCATCACACTGTGCCTCTTCCTCCATCGCACTGTGCCCCCTCATCACTTTGCTGCCCCCTTCATCACACTGTTCCCCTTCCTCCATCACACTGTGTCCCTTCCTCCATCACACTCACACTCACACTGTGCTCTCTCCTTCACACTCACACTGTGCCTCCTCCTTCATCACACTGTGCCCCTTCCTTCATCACACTGTGCCCCTTCCTTCATCACACTATGCCCATTCCTTCATCATACTGTGTCGTCCTTCATCACACTGTGCCCCTTCCTTCATCACACTGTGCCCCTTCCTTCATCACACTGTGCCCCTTCCTTACATTGTGCCCCCTCCTTCATCACACTGTGCCACTTCCTTCATCACACTGTGCCCATTCCTTCATCATACTGTGTCGTCCTTCATCACACTGTGCCCCTTCCTTCATCACACTGTGCCTCTTCCTCCATCGCACTGTGTCCCCTCATCACTTTGCTGCACCCTTCATCACACTGTGCCCCTTCCTCCATCACACTCACACTGTGCTCTCTCCTTCACACTCACACTGTGCCCCTTCCTTCATCACACTGTGCCCCTTCCTTCATCACACTGTGCCCCTTCCTTCATCATACTGTGTCGTCCTTCATCACACTGTTCCCCTTCCTTCATCACACTGTGCCCCTTACTTCATCACACTGTGCCCCTTCCTTACACTGTGCCCCCTCCTTCATCACACTGTGCCCCTTCCTTCATCACACTGTGCCCCTTCCTTCATCACACTGTGGCCCCTTCCTTACACTGTTCCCCTTCCTTCATCACACTGTGCCCCTTCCTTAATTACACTGTGCCCCTTCCTTAATTACACTGTGCCCCTTCCTTACACTGTGCACGGGTGTGTGGAGCAAGATCGCAGCACTTGAGAAGGAGTTGAAATTGTACCAGCCAATAGGAGGAGTTGGTACAGAGTGAGTGGGCATTCCTTGCTAAGTATGGGGTAGAACACTGTACACCTGGTTTTGCAGGTCAGTACAAATACAAGGTTTAATTTTACTGTGTAAGATAGTTGAAATAAGATAAAGGGGTGGAGGGGAAACATTTTTGGGGCTTTCCTCTCTTTGCAGAAAGCAGCATGACCATTTTCACTCTGCAAAACATTTGGATTTTGCATCAGCTCAGAGCTGGTGAACATTGGGTCTCATTCTATAATTTTAATAAGATGCACTATATATGTGTTATGTCATGTATGTCATATGTCACGTTGCCCCCTCACGCCAATGATTAATACAAGTCATAAATTAAAGTCTAAACTGAGCAGTATTTTAGGCAATAACCTTAAATGTTTTCTTTAATTAAAGGTGGTTCTAATGTTGTAGGCGTTTGGACTTTGATGTAACGCTTACACTTTTGCAGCGTTTTTCATGTCCCCGCAATCCTAGGCTCACTTGTAGCTTATGCAGGCACCTTGCAAGAGCAGAGAGTTGGCTGAGTACATTGATGTGCATGCAGTGGATCATCTATGCGCAGCAGTGGAAAACCAAGATAATTTGCATTACGCATCCCGTGAGTTTCCACTATGTGTAGGTGATGGTACACTATAACACTGCATAGCGATGACTCACAAAGGTTGTTTCAATAGTACGAGATGAATGGGACATCTCGTACTATTGAAACCGGGCAGGGGCATATGTTTGGCTCTCCAGGTGTTGCAGCACGGGTCCCAGCGTACCCTGACAGCTCTCTGCTGGCTGTTGGCTGCAAAGCATGCTGGGGCTTGTAGTCATACTCGCCTACTCTCCCGGAATTCCCGGGGAGTCCGCCCTCCATTCAATGCTGTGGATTTTGGCTTTTTATAGTGGGGGTGGGGGGAGGCTATGGAAACGCGACAATGTCACCACGCCCTCCTCCTACCACCCCATGTCACATGACTATCTTAAAAGTTGGCATGTATGCTTGTAGTTTCATAACACCAGGTTGTCCAGGCCTAGTCTAGAACCTAGACATCATCCACAGATTTCCACCACAAAGTTATGCCAAAGTGTAAAAAACTTTTACATATATATCTGTGCAGGTAAACGTGCTCTCCTTTTGAACCATTGTAAAATGGCATTTTCAAAACCATCTTGAACTGCTCCCACCTATTCATGTATAATGCACGACTGCTATGGCTACAAGTGCTATAAACCCTCAGGTTTAATCTTGTAAAATGTTTCTGCCTGTGTTAAAACCCCAGTACAATAAAACATATTCTTGATTTCTCGACTCCTTGGTGATTTCTACAGGCTGCAGAAAGTATATTTAATCTCTTATTTGATTTAGAATATTTTCCTTGTTGGAGTTAGAAGATTAATGAAAGCCTAACGATATGCAGCCTATTTATATTACAAATGAAATGTTGAGGTTACTGTGACTACTTACATATACATTGCTACAGAAAATACTTCTCTCCCGCTGTGATATGCGGTCTGCACATTGCAATTTATTTCACTTTGGCTAGGAAAGAGGTTTACAATATTATTTACACCGTGTTTGACAATAAGTGGAGTAGTCTTTGTTAAGGACTGTAGAACACACCAGGGGGTAAATATATTAAATGACGAATTCGTCAAGTTGCAGATTTTCAGCGTTTGCCATGGCCATATTTAAAACGGCAATTTCACTAAAGGGAAAACCCAGCAAGTTTTGGCTTTAATAAAATTGCTGTTTTAAATATCAATCAGCGATTTGAGGAATGTGCAGATTATTACATTTACCCCCTGGTTTATTTTGATACTTACCTTTGTGGTTACTGTGGAGGAATGGGGGAAGTTTGTGTTTGCTGTGATCCTTTGGTTGGACTTCTGCAGGGAGGGGTTGGGGCAGTCTAGTGTGCATAGGCAAACTCTGGGGGTGGGGGGTTCCTAGTGCCTAGAAAACCCCCCTACAAGCCTGGGGCACTGTATAATTGAGGTGGCTGGTCTCTGCTTGAAAAGGGAATGCTGCGTGCAACTAACAGTAGTGCACGCAGCATTGCCCATGCATATTATGGGGATAGGAAGAGTTGGAGAGCAGCCAAGCACTGTCTAAAATTATAGCCACGCCCCCATGCATGCTGGTCACGCCCCGTTGCAGTGCCCAGAGTAAGGTAGTGAGTACCGATCCCTGGGTGCCGCACATGACGGTGGAATATAAAGTGGATTAGTGATAAATGTCAGTAAACCATGCATTGTAATTAACATAGCCCTGTATCAAGCACAAGAGTTAGAGAAATTGTAAAGTGGGATGATTGGGGTAATATAAAGAATGAAAGTAAAATTAAATATAAGACAGAATAAAGTTGACATGAGAGTGTGATAAGGATGGCATTAAACACGTATACTTGATAAGAATATATTGTTCAGAGAGTCTAATAATGAAAAGGGGCTGTGTGATTTGTAAATCGCGTGTAGGTGGTGGAATATTGTGAATACTTAAAGTAAGAGTGATGCAGAAAAGAATAGTAAGATGGTGTAGAATAAAGAGTATAAATAAGCAATAAATAAAAGTAAAACAATACATAAAAATATAAATAATTAAACAAAATAAAATAAGTAAAAATATAACATGAATAAATACACCTTAAGATAAATAAAATGATAAAATAATAAAGAATAGGAGTAGTATCAAACTGTGGTGTTTCAGTGCTAATACAGTAGTATCCAAACCAGACACGTTATGCCCACACGTGGCTTCGTCAGTGTGTTCTGGGGTCATAATAGCGGTTTTGTGTTGCACAATATTTGAAAACCTCGGACCGTTCATGCCCTTTTTTTGGGACAGTGAATACATGGGTATTATTATGTTTCGGACAGCAATTAAGTCCCCTCCTCGCTAGTAGGTAGTGGTGTAAAAATAATAATAGATTAACAGTGTTAATCATATATTTAATAATAAATTCACATGTAGTCTCCTAAATAGGATGCAAGAGCATCTACCAGTGATGGGGAACAGATGTTCATACGTTTATGGAGGAACAACCGGGCTACACCATAACTGGTCTATTTTGAGAGAGAACTTTTATTCTTGTAAGGATGCAAATTGTCATGGTGTGACTAATAAAGCTTTGATTGTTTTGTATATCTCTTTACTAATGTTATAGCATACATACAAGACGGTCATCACTAGTACTCAGGACTTAGACTAGCCCTGTAGCTGGAGCAAGAGATACGGCAGAAAAACAAGTAACTTTGAGATGCCCAAGGCTTGAATCGGATGCTGCTGCGTGCGCTCCAGTTTGGCACCCCGTACTGTACATTGACTACTGATGAATGATGCTTCCCCCGCCCAATTCACCCCCAGAAATCGTAGGCTGTAGTAAATGTCCTTTGCTTACGTAGATGCAGTGAACATTGCTGCGCTTAGTTGTGTATAGTCTGGTTCTGGGAACGCACAGAGTGATTTTGTGTGTGATACGCACAAAATGGTCAGATACCTTGATGAATCGGGCCCTATGTGTTTAGAGCATACCTGCTGTCTCAACAGTCCCAATGGGTACGTGTCAATAATTTCATACCATATTTACAAATGAAAAGCTCTAAAACTTAAATTTATTGATTGCTAAACATTATCACGGATAGGAAGAGTTGGAGAGCAGCCAAGCTATTTTTTATATTTTTGTATTGAAGGCAGAGGTTGGCCAAAGTTCCCTTTGGTTCTTCAGCTCCCCCCATAAGGGTCTATACCCAAACTCCTATTAAAATGAAAACGTGACACACACAAACAAAGGCAAAGGGATATATTTACTAAACTGGGGGTTTGAAAAAGTGGAGATGTTGCCTACAGCAACCAATCAGATTCTAGCTGTCATTTTGTAGAATGTACTAAATAAATGACAGCTAGAATCTGATTGGTTTTTCAAACCCGCCGGAAAACTCTCAGCTTGATACATTTACCCCCAGATTGTTTTTACTATTCAGCAACATTACAAAATAACGACAATTACCAGTATGAAGCCAAACCAAGGGGAAAACACTTGGACATTCTTATATGTACATAGTGGGTACTTTCACATAGCAACCTCAAGGTTTAATGTTACTTTATAAAAAAACAAAACAAGTGTTTAAATGCAAATTCAGACAATACACCAAGTTATCTTAAAAAAAATAAAACAAACGGCCATGCCAGTCTCCAGAAAAAAAAAATCATTATTCTGCTATGTCACCAATGACTTTTTAATCTATTGCAGGTCTCTGTACACTTTATTCAGCCTTCAATCACCAATTTTTTATTTTTTTTTACGTCTGATGGTTTGCCAGCAGTGTTTATCAATCATATTTAGTTTTGCTTCATGGATAAAATGCTGGGCTCTGCAGTGTGCTGTTCACTAACAGCATATTAATTATATGCAGATGATCGACCTTAGTTTATTGTGAGGACACTTTTCTGAATACCAATAAAGACAAGTTAAGATCTGTAGGTCTGTAACTGACAATTAGAGAAAAGAGCTGACCTTTACATAGCAACTAACATTTTTCCAGAGCTTCGAGTTTATAGATCCGCAGTTTACTTGAAGTGATATAGGTCATAAAAAAAAACAAATACAGGAAAATAAAAAGCAATTTCTGCTATTCTCATTATTAAATGAGGATAAGTGTCAATAATTTCATACTATATTTACAAATGAAAAGCTCTAAAACGTAAATTTATTGATTACTAACATTATCACGGCTGCCTATCAAGTTCTCTTTTTTTAAATTTTTTTATTGAAAGAAGAGGTTGGCCAAAGTTCCCTTTGGTCCTTCATCTCCCCCATAAGGGTCTATACCCAAACTCCTCCTAAAATGAAAACGTGGCACACACAAACAAAGGCAAAGGGGTATATTTACTAAACTGGGGGTTTGAAAAAGGGGAGATGTTGCCTGTAGCAACCAATCAGATTCTAGCTTTCATTTTGTACAATGTACTAAATAAATGACAGCTAGAATCTGATTGGCTGCTATAGGCAAATCTGCAATTTAGTAAATATACCTCAAAATGTGAAAAGTTGGGAGTGTAGTGCATGTGTTCAATAAGTGTGTGTTCAGTACGTAAGTAAATAAATAAATAGTGACAATTAAGGCTCCAGTCGCTCAGCTGAGCATATCAAGAAATGTCCTTGCTCCTACCAAAAGACTAGGGCAAAGAAAAACTGGTGCTGCCTGAAAATTAAAATTGCTTAGTGCAAAGTGCCCTACTCTGTGCACTGGTGTCACCTACCACCGTGTGCATTTTAGGGCAAACTCTGCTCAGGCAGCATCCCGGCCTCTTGGCCAGAGATCCAGGTTATCGCCTACAGAGGGTGCCGTTAGGCCGCACTGCATACATAGACATCTATATCTGGTCTTAGCCAAAAGGCAGAAAAGCCTATTTATCTGTCTGTATTTTAAAAAAGGCCCCGAAGAGAACAGATCTTCTGAAAGATGTTGTTCCACCTTCCTTGCACTCCTTAACCTGAAATTCCTTCCAATAATATAGACACAATGGGACTGCTGTAGAGCGGGAGGTACGCCAATTTGCGTAGTGTATCTTGCATGAAATCCAGAAGAAAGAGGGGGCACGCGTATACTCCTAGGCAGACTTGCGTGAGACTGGCACTTACACCAACCTGTGCCTGGAGTGGCGGATGGGGAGGGTTGTGTAAAAACAGGTCAAGCAGGTCACCCCAGGATGCGTACAGTTGTGCATATGGGCGGAAATGTGCTTGTTTTCATTCTTTTTATTTTTTTAAGAGTAATTTACTCCGACTTTGCCGTCAACCCCGCGTTGGCCACAATACGTCCTTGAGCATGTTCTGGTGAAGATTTCCAGTACATGCACTCAGTCAGTGGCTAAAGTACACGGGTAATATAAAGCATACATGCCAACTCTCCCGGAAAGTCCGGGAGACTCCCGAAATTTGGGTCAGCTGGAATTTCTCCCGCATCCCAATCGCACACCGAGAATCGCGTCATTTGACGCGATTCTCTGTGAATCACGCCATTTTGGAGGGCGGGAGGGGGCGGGACGAGGCCAATCGCGTCATTTTGGCCCTGCCCCCGCGACGCAAATGATGGTTTCGCGGGGAGGGGGGCCTGGTCCCGCCCCCTCCTGCTCTCCAGTCACGCCCCCTCTCCCGGAAATGGTAAGTATGATATAAAGCTGTAGGGAGGCAGTGGGAGAAGAACAGCAGGAGCAATTATCTGTCCCCTGGTAGTGTGAGATGGTTTTGTCTTTTGTTTTCTATTAATCCAGCCCAGCTTAATTTAAATCATAAATATGTAAGAAAAATAAAAGCGAGCCATAGCTTCAAGGGTGACGTGGATCATACGTAAGTTCTTTTTATTGTATCACAACTGAAACGTATCATGCTATTAGTCTTCTTGTGACTGGTGCATGTAAAAGGTTCTTTCATGCTGGTGTTAGTAGTAGTATAGTCTTTGTGATGAGGAGGCGTTGTAGTCAAGTTACGTCAGGATTGGGATGTTTAGCGTTTTGCGCAGGTGTTTGTGTAATGGGAGCGATATGTTGCAGAAGCTGTAAGGCAGATGTTAAGTCTTTGGCTGCAGCATAACCAGAAAGCTACGGTGTTGGTGTTTGTGCTGGGTCGTTAAGTTGCAGTGCGGATCTGGTAGAATACATATACACAGCCAGCAGTTAGCCAGCAAGCAAATGTAACTATATTCTGAGAGAAACCTGACCTTTAGCAGAACTGCTGAGTCTGCAGAAAATGTTTTATAAGAGTGTTGCGGTTGTCAGTGTTGACTGCCACCTGCTGTCCGTAGCTGGTATTGAGGCAGAGCCTCACATTTGGCCCCTATTTAAATAGCACCGCATATTGTGAAAGATACTTTCCAATCCTCATCGCTTAGATGAGCATTGAAAGATCTCTCATATTT
This sequence comes from Mixophyes fleayi, assembly GCF_038048845.1. Taxonomy (NCBI): domain Eukaryota; kingdom Metazoa; phylum Chordata; class Amphibia; order Anura; family Limnodynastidae; genus Mixophyes; species Mixophyes fleayi. The sequence continues at coordinate 77,428,760 of NC_134412.1, forward strand.
ATTAAAAAATCAGCACAGGAACAGCCGTTCTGAAAAACGTCTGTTTCTGTTAAGTGTATCACTTGCTTTACACTTCTTCTCTTGCGATCCTTTTGTGATGTGTTTTCCGGCTTGATTCAATCCCTGTGCGCATGCGCCGACCGAAAAGCTCGGGCATGCGCACAGAGAAACTTACCATAGTGCAGTTAACGGAGTGTATCATGTGACAGGGAGGAATCACATGATCCCTTCACACATGCGGTTTGAAGTAGAGCTGTCTCCAGTGAAAGTTTTCAATTATGTTAATGCACGCCAGCTTCAGCTGGCGTACATTAACATGATTGAAAACTTAATTTCGTTGATAGGTAAATAACATTACTGAGCACTCCCCATACACTGTTATGGGGACTGCTCAGTAAAACGAAGATAGATATCTATGATATCTGCTGCAATGCAGTGATCATAAATAAGAATTTTGCGTTTAAACCCCCTGAAAACCAAGGTTTTCGGGGATTTAAGTGAGAATTTGTTTGATAAATAGGCCCCTTGATCTAATTGATTGTAAAAAAGCTCTAGATTAGTAGATACCTCTGGCACGCCCCCCCAACAAATTAGGCACTACACACAATTCCAGCTGCTTGGGTGCACATATGGTGGCTCAGTGGTTAGCACTTCTGCCACACAGCACTGAGGTCATGAGTTTGATACCCAACCATGGCCTTATCTGTGTGGAGGTTGTATGTTCACCCCGTGTTTGCGTGGGTTTCCTCTGGGGTGCTCTGGTTTCCTCCCACACTCCAAACACATACTAGTAGGTTAATTGTCTGCTGTCAAATTGACCCTAATTTGTGTGTGTGTGTATGTTAGGGAATTTAAACCGTAAGCTCCAATGGGGCAGGGACTGATGTGAGTGAGTTCTCTGTACAGCGCTGCGGAATCGGTGGCGCTATATAAATAGCTGATGATGAAATAACTGAATATCTATCAAAATCATAGTTGCCAACATTGGCAGGTTAAGTTCCGGGAGGTCCGGGGGTCAGGTGGGCGTGTGGGGGCGGGGCTCAAATAATCGCGCCGTTAGCCCCGCCCCAAAACCTGTCACCACTTTTTCCGGCCGATTTTGGGAGTCTCCCGGATATTCCGGGAGAGTTGGCAAGTATGGTCAAAATGCAGCTCTATGGTGATTGAATTAAATCAATGACGCTGTTGAAATACGATCACAAACACCATTTTGGGCCGGTGTGCATGGGCAATTTCGACAGACTGACAGAACTTTTATAACAAACACACAATCATTGATCAGTAGGAGAGATCCAACAAATAGATCATTCTAGCACTGCTGCTTAAGCTGCTCTTGAAGAGAAGCAGGGTTAATCACAAAGAAACGTCAACTTCTTCATGATAAATGTGACAGTCAGTCCGATGAATGTGAAGCCATTTATAAGATGAATGGGAGAAAAATCACTGCCACCTCTACCTGCATTGCGTGTTTACGGTGTTACAGAGCATACAAACCAAACAATTGGATTTGGCAGATGTTTCAAACGGCACAGTCAGACTGGAGTCCGGAGGGCCTACTAGTAAATCTCATTATATGGTGCCAATCTAAAAAATAATACTTTTTATCTAGGACACAGTTTTATATCATAAAGCCACAAAAATCTACAAGAAGTCAGAAGATAAAAAAAGTAAACTTTTCCCTGTTTTTCTTATATTAGACATGGTTTGGGTGCCTAAAATTGGCCATTATCTGCAGCCTATATCATCTCTTTTAATTAAATTATTTTGTGATGTAAATGGCACCAGGCTGCTTCATAAAAATCACCCACAAAACCAGACTTTTAATTAGAGATGTTCACTGACCCCCATGTTTTGGTTTTGGATCTGGATTAACTTTGTGTTTTGGTTTTGGCAAAACCGCCCTCGCGTCTTTTGGTTTTGGATCACGATTTTTTTCCAAAATACCTATTTTTTTTTGCTAAAATAACATAATTTAGCGCTTTTTTTATACCTACATTATTATATTCCTCAATAACATTAATTTCCAATCATTTCCAGACAATTTTTGTCAAGTGACAAGAACACTGCTACCCCTCCTGTTTCTGTGTGAGCAATGGCACTGAGCAATGTCACTGGAGACTGGAGAGTGACAAGAACACTGCTACCCCTCCTGTTTCTGTGTGAGCAATGTCACTGAGCAATGTCACTGGAGACTGGAGAGTGACAAGAACACTGCTACCCCTCCTGTTTCTGTGTGAGCAATGGCACTGAGCAATGTCACTGGAGACTGGAGAGTGACAAGAACACTGATACCCCTGTTTCTGTGTGAGCAATGGCACTGAGCAATGTCACTGGAGACTGGAGAGTGACAAGAACACTGCTACCCCTGTTTCTGTGTAAGCAATGGCACTGATCAATGTCACTGGAGACTGGAGAGTGACAAGAACATTGCTGCCCCTGTTTCTGTGTGAGCAATGGCACTGAGCAATGTCACTGGAGACTGGAGAGTGACAAGAACACTGCTACCCCTCCTGTTTCTGTGTGAGCAATGGCACTGAGCAATGTCACTGGAGACTGGAGAGTGACAAGAACACTGATACCCATGTTTCTGTGTGAGCAATGGCACTGAGCAATGTCACTGGAGACTGGAGAGTGACAAGAACACTGCTACCCCTCCTGTTTCTGTGTGAGCAATGGCACTGAGCAATGTCACTGGAGACTGGAGAGTGACAAGAACACTGATACCCATGTTTCTGTGTGAGCAATGGTGCTGGTTCTCCTGGGGAGGGAGGTACTAATGGAATACAAAACCCGCAAGATCCGACAACGCAACAATGACGTTTTGTCTCGATTCAGGTCCGAGGATGCACGAAAGTAACGAGCCGGCTCCCAAGTCTACTCAGATCCCCTAAGTTCGGGTGGGCTTGGTTTTCAGAAAACCGAGCCTGAGCATCTCTACTTTTAATTGTCTCATTGCACAATGCCTTAAATGCAGAATAAATGCTGGGACAAAATCAAAGCAAACATCAAATGTTCCTCACGCCCTCATTTTAATACATTATTTCCAATTGGGACCCATTTGAATATGCCTCTTATCCACTTTTGCCAGAACTTCACCAACTCAGCCATGCCTTGATCTTCCGTGGCCTCACCCTTTATGACCCTGTGGAAACTGAGACTTTATAGTACAACAGTCAGTTACTATGGTTACATACTGACATACATCGATGTCTATCTAAGATCTGCCAGGATAACTGGTCTAGAGCCTTTAGACATCGCTGACAGTCCTATTATTTTGATAAGATGACATCACTGGTGGAAGTGGGGGTGTATACGGTGGTTTGTCATACCGCCACTTCTCCTACTGCCTTCATTGCAAAACTAGCATGCAATCATTATAAGACAGGGTATTTCAAATCAAAAATATAACCAAAATAGTGAACAACCATTTGAAAATTGTTTTTTTTTTTTACAATTAAAAAATAGATAAAGAAGTGAATTAGCCCTGACATTTGGACACAAGAGATTTTAAACTGAACTGCGATCCAGTGGAATTAAATTGGTTATGCTGATTGCAATCTTCTTCACTCAGGACCTTAGTCAGCTGCATTGTTCAGAGAAAAATCCATTTGACTGAATTTGAAAAACAGTAACTTTACAATGAAGGAAATTAAAATGAAAACCTCCTACAGTACCTTATATATAATGTCCTTTACCCATCTGCTACCTCTTACTGTTTCCATTATCTTAGTGACCCTTTACCTTGCATTATTAAATACATTGATTCAGTTTATATTCTACATTTACATATAGGGCCTGATTCATTAAGAAAAGTGAGGCAAAAAAATTAGTAAGTTTTCTTCTGGACAAAACCCATACTTGCCAACTTTTCCTCGTTGGCTTCAGGGAGATCCAGGGGGTGGTGGGAGTGCGGGGGAAGGGCTTGACGAATCGTATCATTTTCGCCCCACTCCCCAAACGATTGTCACAATTTTGGCCAATTATAGCGGGGAGCGGGGCTAAGATGATGCAATCTTTGTGTCATTAAGCCCCGCCACTTATCTATTGCGGGGCGAGAACTGGTAGGTTGCCCTGCTCTCACGGGACCCTGGAAGGTCTCCCAGAAATGCAGGAGTCTCCCGGACATTCTGGGAGAGTAGGCAACTATGCGTTAAAGAAAAGCAGCTAATGAATCTCTAGAAATTGAAGTGTCTTTTACATTTCTGTCTTCATTACTTAAGTCATGTTGTCTTACCTGTCAGTCTTTGATTAAATCTTGGTCTCCATGAAAATGGCCACCTCCATAGGCATCAATACATGGACATAGGACACCATTTCTGAACTGTGTCATCATGCCACAGATGGCGAAGCCAACCACGTCTTGTACTGGCTCAGCATCAGGGAGAATGACAGACTCTTCAGGGAGTGAGGGAGATCACCCCTATTTCAGGGAGTCTCCCTGACATTCAGGGAGAGTAGGCAAGTATGACAAAACCATCTTGCAATACAAGGGGTGCATATTACTTTATTATTTTGCACATAAGTTAAATACTGGCTGTTTTTTCATGTTGCACACAAATACTTGATAGCTTTATTTTTTTCCTGAAATGTAAAGTTGATCTAGGACATGCCCTTCCCCAACTATAAATCTGTCACCACATGTTAAATGTACCTCCTCCTCCAATGCAACATGGTTTTGCCAAGGTGCAAAGTTACTCCTTTTTTATGCTTTACTTTACTTAATGAATCAGGCCCATAGAGTAGACTTTAGGTCACAATATATGGTGTATTGTGGGATAGAAGACGCTAAATGTTACAGCAAAAAAACATTAATTTCAAGGGAAAAATGGAATAACAATCACTTTAATTTGTGCTAATTGCCGAGTTCTTCATTAAAGTCTGCATCATCTGTTATCACTTTCACATACAAAGTACATTTGTGAACACTGTCTGTACCAAACAATTGTGCACATCAAGGATTATTTACCAACTTAGACTGGGGTGAGCAGAAAATGGATGAGAGAGTGGATGAGTGTGGATGCTGAAAGATGGAGAGTGTGTATGTGAGAGTCTGGAGCCACTTTCATGCTGTCTCTGACTCCGAGGCGTAAATTTACTAAGAATCGTGTTTGGTGGCAGTTTAAAACTGCCACCAAACACGATTTAGTACTCCAAACCGGTTTAGTACTCTAAGCCGCCACATGTACTATAGGACAGTTTGAGGCTGGTATGTAAACTGCCTGGAGATCAGCGGCGGATTGCAAACATCTAAACCGCAGGTGGGTTGGTTAAACCCGTCATCAAAAAGACGTGTTTTTCTATACCTGCTTCTGATTGGCTTGATAGCTCAAACATGCTGTTTCAGTTATTTTGTCATTCAGAGCATAAGAGGAAGCACCATTGACATATAAATTATGGGGCAATCATTATTTATTAAGGGGCAAAAAAAATTTAGGATCAGCTTATGGCGGGCAAATTTAAATTTTCATTATCTTATGGGGACAAAATTATTGTGTTATAATATTATGGAGACACAATGTAATGCCACATTGTGCATCATAAATAATTATAGCCAGCAATCAAATAGTATTGCCCAGTTAAAATAACTATATATTCATATTTCTCCCATAATATAATACAATAATATTATTCCCATAATATAATGAAAAATAAAATGTAACCCATAAGTTAATTATAAATTAAGTTTGCCCCCATAATAATGATTGCCCCCATAATTTATATGTTAATGGTGCTTCCTCTTATGTCCTGAATAGCCAGATAACACAACCTCCTCTTTTATTTTGGCCGTTTGAATGGCTGCTTTGTGGCGGTTTTGAAAACCCAGCTTAGTAAATCCGGCTGTTTGTATGTTCATCATTGTTAAAATTGGGATGGTGATTTGTAAAGTGGTGGACTTTAAAAATGTCAATTCTTGTCGTTTTAATGGCGGTTTGGGCTTTAGTAAATCCGGTGGTTTTAAAAATGACCAAAAATTGGCGGTTTCATCAAACCGCCCTTTAGTAGATCTGTCCCCAAGTGTAGATAGTGTCTACATGACAAACCAGACACCACTGACAAGCGTGCGCTGGTGGAGGCCGTCTTTCTGGTGTGGGGATGGGGGGCATTTTTTTCATGTAAGAAACAACGTATCAGCTGCTGCCCAGCTCCTGCATGTGCAAATCACACCAGGGCCAGTGGAAACGCTGTGGATGCTCTAATCTGTGCACCCCCCCACTCTGAGGTGGCGACATCTCCTGCTCCCTTCAGTCTGGGGTAGTGGTGCTGGTTAGTGACATCACAGCCCAGAGTCATTCTCCCAGCCAATCACTGACATCAAAGGTAAGACGCTACCGACTGCTTTTCCTCCATGTCAGCGGCCATCGTTGTGTCTGGAGGCGCCACGGGACACTGGATGAGAGATAATATGTCACTCATTTAATGTTTTTTAAGGTCCCATAACTATTGGCACCCTAAGCGGCCACCTAGTCTCTCCTGATGGTAGCACCCAACATTTGTCACACAGCACAGACCTACAGACAGTGCCGGAGCCAAGAAGAAGAATCTCCACTAATCTTCTCTTCTCACTAGGTCCACTCCTCGGTGAACAAGAAGAGTCTTCAAGTAGTGTGAAGCTAAGAGCCAGTTATATGATGGTAGTGGAGGAGAGGAGATGGGGTGAAATGAGATTACGGGGGAAGTCAGCAAGTCTGAAAAGTGTGTGTACTCTCTCCTATGTTTTGCTCATGCAACATAAAGGCACAGAACCTGCCCAGTATTTAACTAGAAATGAGCCGTCAGAGAGAAGAGCATTGATTACTCCTTAACTAGTGTCAAAAGTCAGTATGTCCAAAATGCAGCAACAGCGCGGGACAGAAGTACAGCTGAGATCCCCTGTCATGCATTTGGCGGGTTAATGTATCTACAGCACCTGGGAATAGAAGAATAATTATTTAGTAATTATTTATAATCAGTTTGTCACTCTTTTTGAAAACTAGGTAGACAAAACAATTACAAAAACTGTGATTAAAATACATTTGTTTATCTTTTTATAAAAATACATTTTAGCCTCATGGAATGTGTTTGCAGCTTTCACTATGTATATTACCCAGTTATGTGCTACAACGTTTTATAAGCTTAGGAACCAAGAAAGAAAAGGCAGAAATCATCTGTAGCAGCTATTTATATAGCACCACTGATTCCGCAGCTCTGTACAGAGAACCCACTCACATCAGTCCCTGCCCCATTGGAGCTTACAGTCTAAATTCCCTAACACATACACACACAGACACACAGAGAGACTAGGGTCAATTTGATAGCAGCCAGTTAACCTACTATTATGTCAGAAATGTACAGTAGTGTGTACATCAGCAGGAAATGCCAAACACACAATTTTATGTATCATTTCAGGGGCAAAAGCAGGATTTGTAGAGGGGGGTTTCCACACCAGGCCACCAGTGGGCGTGACCAGCATGCATGGGGGCGTGGCTATAATTTTAGACAGTGCTTGGCTGCTCTCCAACTCTTCCTATCCCTATAATATACACGGGCAATGCTGTGTGCACTACTGTTAGGTGCACGCAGCTCTCTCTTTTTGAGCAGAGCTGTGTGAAGCGGGAGCAGGGTCCAGCCACCTCAATTATACAGTGCCCCAGGCTTGGAGGCTGGTTTCCAGGCACTAGGAAACCCCCTCTCGGTTTGCCTATGCATTTGTCTACTTCCGCCTCCTTGCACAATAGACACAGTGATCAGTATCAGGGATGTAAATAGCAGTCACCAGTTCCCATATGTTTTTGTTTTTGGGTGGGGGTCTGTGATGCATATTAAATTACTACTCTGGAGACCCTCACTCTCCCCTTCTGAGCATGTGGGTGGGATGGCACATTCACAGAAGAATCTGGCTCTGTATTTCAGTCCCCACTATGATAATTGTTCTTTCTCTTAAAAATGATCACCATGGATCTGAAAGCTGAAACGGGGGTCCATTGTGCATGTGTCTGCCACCAAGGGGGACCTCTAGAACTGATGGACATCGCTGTGTCTCGCATGAAAATGAAAAGAAAAAACAGATAAAGGGGTGGGGAACTTTATTTTTTGTTTTTTTGTTTTTAAATCACTAGTTTTATGCACATTTCAAAACGGCTTGAATTACTAAAGGCCAAACCACTGGAAAAGCGCCAGAAAAGCACAGTTTTACGAAGTGCCACATTACACATCGCCATTCCCATTTTTTACATGGTAAGAATACAAGGAGTCAAATTTATTAAGCTGTGGTTTTACCAACCGCTTGAGAAAAGGCAAGAAAAAAGAGGTGGTTGTGACAGATATAGGGGCGCTCAAATTGCAGCCAATTGGCCAATGATTGAGTATGATGTCTAAAATGGGCCAAAAACATGTCCGCTAGTGTGGGTGTTGTAAAATGGGATTTGCTGGGAATATTGTGCATGCAGGATCTTACATGTATGTTGTGCGGAGTTTAGAGGATAGAAGAAGGAGGTAGAAGGAGATGGACCACAGGCACCAATCTCCGCAGAGGTCCCACAGAGTCTACGCTTTCCGAGCATGTTTGGCAATGGACTGCCGCTCAGAACAAATGTTTGGCCTCCACCAATCAAACTTCCTGAATCTTTATGAGCACATGAGAGATGATTTTGTTATGTTTTTGCTGCTCTATTGTCTCAGAACCCATTCCCGATTCTGCTGCATGTCAGAGTTGTTGGGCTAGATTTATTAAAGAGTGGTTTGGTGAAACCGGCGGTTTTCGGCGATTTTTCCGGTAGTCTTAAAACCGCCAGATTTGCTAAAGCCCAAACCGCCAATAAAATGGCCAGAATTGACATTTTACAAAACCAGCACTTTACAAATCGCCATCCCGATTTATACAATGATGAACATACAAAGTTCCGGATTTACTAAGCTGGGTTTGCAAAACCGCCACAAAAACACCATCCAAACAGCCAAAAATGAAAGAGGTGGTTGTGAGTGGCGAGATTGCTCAAACAGCTGCTGTTTCTGCTATTTCGCCATTCAGAACATAAGAGAAAGCACCATTGACGTCTACATTATTTAGTTTAGTTAATATTAAATTAATTTTGCCCTTTAATCGATAAATAATCATTAGCCCAATAATTTAAAGGTCAATGGTGCTTTCTCTTATGTTCTGAATGGCAAAATAGCTTAAACAGCATGTTTCAGCTATCAAGCCATTCAGAATCGGGCATTAAAACTGTCCTGTCTTGTTTTTTGGATGACGGTTTTGACAGTGGTTTTAACCAAACCGCTGGCGGTTTGGACCTACACTGTCGGCGGTTTAGCTTTTTCAATCCGCCACACATCGCCAGCCAATTTAAATCGCAGCCTAAAACCATCCTATAGTAAAGAAGATTCTACTTACCAAAATAATGACCCAGTGCAGGTAAGGTACAGGTAAGTCCACTCTTCCCACAGCACTCCCCGGCATTGGTGACAGCAAGTCTAAACAGATTCGTTACAGCCAATCAGATGGCTAGAACGATAAGCCAATCACGGCTTACCGCTGGCAATTTGAACTTGATGCCGTGGCGAGCCATATCGCGGTGAGCCACGTTGCTAAGGCCCGCCTCCTGCACTGGTCTGTTTAGACTGCTGCTGAAGGCTGAAGAGTGCAAATAGGAGAGGCGCTCTTCTATCAAGACCACCTGTCTGTTGTCGAGGAATAAAGAGGATGGAGCCTCTTCAATCAAGTGAAGCGCCGAACAGGAAAAGAGGCGCAACTGGTTGGAAGAATTAGAGGAAGAGGCGGGGATAAGACCTGGTTCCTGTGCCGAGCGGGTAGGTATATTTTACGTACTTCTATGATTGCCACTGACACCGATGTCGGGCACTAGGTGCATTGGCAAATTGTGGGCACAAGGCCCATCCAACAGTTTATCACAAGCCCTTGGAGTCCCATTAGTTAAATTGTAGGTTTTATTATATTTATTTTGGCCACAGTACTGTCAGGTTAAAAGCCTACCCTACATTAATTCAGGTTTAGAAACCTGGAACAGCAAGTTAACCAGACTTAGAGCCTGTGGGCATAGATTAGCTAGGCTCAGAGTCTAGGAAGGGGGACACTTTAATTCAGGCACTAGGCCTGTGTGGACAATTCAGGCACTAGCTTGCCATCAGGTTGGAGACTAGCCCCTGTTTATTGTGAGACTGCGACCGGTCCATCCCTGACATTCACCCTGTGTTCTGCGTTTCTGCACCGAATATGGCCGGGCATTGAGGAATCCCTGCAAGAACAATTGGCACAAGACTTCAAGGATAATTAATACACCCCCACCTGGAACCCATTTGTGGATGTCCCAGTTTTTGCCTCGGGATCAGGTAAGACCTCTGTGCGTGTTGTCATTTCCCCCCAGGCGTTAAAGTGCTAACAAAGTCTTGTTTTTGCACTAGAGTTGAAAATCAGATGGATTTTTGTGACTATCCTGCGTTCTGAATGGATCTGCCGATGTCTGGCAAGTTCTTCCCATAACCTTGAGAAAGGATTGCTTATGCAATGAATGGCTTATTGCAGTACTAATCCATGCATGGTTAGACGCTTTTGAAAACACGCAAAGTAAACCATGCCTACGTTTGTAAAAGCAGATCTGCATATTTCCGTCTCGTAAGTGACCCCCATAGGCCATATTTAAAGCTGTTTCCTAATTTCTATAGCATGCTATGAATATAGCATTGTGAGTGTAAAGTGTAACTCCACGAGAATACAGAGCACTTTGCAGAAAAATTAGCATTACAATTAAATTAAAGAACACAAAGGGGCTCAAATAGCACTTAGACCGAGTAAGCGCAGAATATTCCTGACGGCAGGAAAGAGGATCCTGTTCCAAAGTGCTTACAATATTTAGAAGATTTGCGTGACCTGGGAACATTTTGTTAGACAGCTTCCTATAAGATCATGTCTTATTTGATTTAGCTCTGTGTGTGGCACATTCAAAGCGACACACACATCCCACCTCTCAGACACATCTAAGCTCTGCAGATTGAAATAAAACTCTGCTTCATTACCCCCCAGCTGGGAAGTGAGAATAAAAAGCAGAATTGGTCTAAGGAATGACATTAGTTTCAACTTGGAATAACCTGAATTGATGGAGCGAGACTTAAGTGTAGATCTAGCTAGCTGCATGCATGCTAAGTGGAGAGGCATGCTGTGGCTTTGGCGGCAGCCGATTGGCTAGTGGCAGAAGACAGTTCTTCGAAGCAAGCTGACAAAGCTTAGGCTGTGAATAGAGGAATATCAAGCCCGAAACAGCCAGCTGCTAACACATGCACTTCTCACTCTCCAAGCATCACTTCTAGACACTGCTTCTCTTACGCGTAACACTCATCTCTTTACCAGTGGGAAGACCATAATGACAACTTTGCCATTCACATTTACTGCACCAAGGATCACATTCATGGATCTGACAGACAATTGCAAACAATAAGGGAACATTCGGGCAATTTAAATACAATTTCATTGTGAAGGGCGAACGTTGAATCTTGTAGGTGCTCATTATTTTAAAGGTCATTTCTAGTTTGTAAGTAAAAGTGAGACGCTGAAAATCTTGGTGTCTTAGCACTTTGCACTTTCTTTGGTGAATGTGGAAGTGCGAAAAGGAAACTGCTAACACACTGAAATAACACATTTCTTAGAAACAAGGAAAACAGATCTCTAAGGACACTTTAAGGAGTCTAAGGTTATTCTACGTCTGAAAATGTCAGACCAAGAGATTGAAGACTTTGAGGTAGATAGCATGTCAGATACCTCGCAAATGATCCCGGGGCTCCCTCCCTATACCATGGATGACCAACTCTTGCCCATGGAGTCTCGGAGTAGGTGGGGGTGCTGGATTTGGACTATGTTCGTATCTGGGGCTAACTTTGTGGCTTTTCTAGTTAACTCCATAATCCTGGCTGTCATTTTCGCTATCGTTTTGACTCCAACCATCGTTGTGGTTTATTTTGGATTTAAATGCCACTCAAGGGTAAGTGCATAAGCATGATCATGTCTGTGATCCCCAGTCCAGGATGGTATTGTAGTTCATGGCATGCCAAAATTGAAAATGTGGAATTTTACACTAATGGTACCTATATTATAATGAACACTTGACTCTGTAGGGCTGCATTAAAAATCTGCTGTTTAGTGCAATCCACGATTATTTCCTGACAATATCAGTTGTTAACACTATCATTTCCAGCTCACTACGACAACAGGGCACAGTGCTTGACATGCATTCTTCTACATGGATGGATGGATAGATAGATAGATAGATAGATAGATATGAGATAACGAGATAAGTAGATATGAGATAACGAGACAGGTAGATATGAGATAACAAGATAGGTAGATATGAGATAACGAGATAGGTAGATATGAGATAACAAGATAGGTAGATATGAGATAACGAGACAGGTAGATATGAGATAACAAGATAGGTAGATATGAGATAACGAGATAGATATGAGATAGACTGTTATGAGATAAATATGCAATAAATAGATATATAAATAGATAGATATGAGATAGATAGAGAGATATGAGATAACTAGATATGACATAACAAGATAGATATGAGATAGATGGATACATATGAGATAAAGAGATAGATATCTATGAGATAGGTATATGGATAGGTCAAACCTTATTCATAACCTGTCTTGAATCACTTGAGCATTTAAACCTAAAACATTGCTGGAACGTCATTTTCTATCAAGAAGTTGTCCTTAGTAAATATGGCTGCTGGCTAACTTTTATTCACTAATTGGACAGCACAGTGAAAACAACATCACTTTCAGCAAGCATCTGTGTACATCAAACCTCTAGCACAAGGATCAATGTTAAGCTGATAACATGGCTAAGCAGATAATTCCTACAGCATAGTAAGAACATTTGCTTTCCTGGTGTGGATAGCAAGCTAGATGTATGTGTCAGCACTGATCATCTTCACAAGTGTTTGTGGCTTTTACATAGAATGGAGCAAAATACTACTTAACACATGAGCAGGCATTGAATAGTGACTCTGTGCCTCTTATACAACACAATGAATGAACAGCTCTAGGGCACATGGCTCAATGGCTCATTAGACGTATGACTTTAAGCCTACTTTATTTTATTTTGGAGATACAGGGACAAGACAGAGGTCTACCTAATGTATATATGTTTATAAACACATACAGGTCATTTTGTATTTATTTCTTAATCATACTCTGATCATAGTGATGACTGACCAGAATTATTAAATGACATTATACATTTGCTTCAGAAATAACTCTACTGGTATCTTGAATGTGCCTTGACTAACGTCTAAAAAAAAAAGACACACGTGATTGATTGTATACTTATCAGATACTTCTTAAGAGCTCTTCTCAAATATGGGTATTTCTTATGTCTGTATTATACATTCAAGAATGTATAGGGCAAATGCAGACAAGCTCAGAGAGCTGCAGTTCTTAATGGATGGCTGAAGATGTTGGGACTCTGAGTTGTTGTTTGCAAGTATGGTAGAGGTTGTGTTATTTTTCAAATTTAGTAAACATTCAGTAATGCAGAATTCTCTCTCTCTCTCTCTCTCTCTCTCTACCTTCTTCTTCTCTCTCTCTCTCTCTCTCTCTCTGCCTATCTCCTATTACCTCTTGCCTTCTACCTCTCTTTCTCTTTCTTTACCTCCTTCTCTCTCTCTCTCTCTCTACCTTCTCTCTCTCTCTCTCTCTCTCTCTCTGCCTATCTCCTATTACCTCTTGCCTTCTACCTCTCTTTCTCTCTCTCTCCCTTTCTCTCTACCTCCTTTTCTCCCTCTGTCCACCTTCTACTACCTCTTGCCTTCTACCTCTCTTTCTCTCTCTCTCCCTTTCTCTCTACCTCCTTTTCTCCCTCTGTCCACCTTCTACTACCTCTTGCCTTCTACCTCTCTTTCTCTCTCTACCTCCTTCTCTCTCTCTCTCTACCTCCTTCTCCCTGTCTCTCTCTACCTCCTTCTACTTCTATTTCTTTCTCTCTCTCTCTACCTCCTTCTACCTCTCTTTCTCTCTCTCTCTACCTCTCTCTACCTCCTACTCTCTCTCTCCACCTCCTTTTCTCCCTCTGTCTACCTTCTACTACCTTTTGCCTTCTACCTCTCTTTCTCTCTCTACCTCCTTCTCTCTCTCTCTACCTCCTTCTTTCTCTATTTTTCTCTCTCTCTCTACCTCCATCTCTCTCTACTTCCTTCTACCTCTCTCTAACTCACTCTCTCTCTCTACCTCCTTCTTTCTCTATTTTTCTCTCCCTCTACCTCCATTTCTCTCTACTTCCTTCTACCTCTCTCTACCTTACTCTCTCTCTCTACCTCCTTCTATCTACCTCTTTCTACCTCTATTTCTTTCTCTCTACCTCCATCTCTCTCTACCTCCTTCTATCTCTACCTCCTTCTACCCGTCTCTGTCTCTCTTTCTCTCTCTCTCACTCTCTCTCTCTCACCGTCTACCTCCTTCTACCACTCTCTCTCTCTCTCTCTCTCTACCTCCTTCTCTCTCTCTCTCTCTCTCTCTCTCTCACTCTCTCTCTCTCCCACCATCTACCTCCTTCTACCACTCTCTCTTTCTCACTCTCTCTACCTCCTTCTATCTCTCTACCTCCTTCTATCCCTCTACCTCCTTCTCTCCCTCTACCTCCTTCTATCCCTCTACCTCCTTCTATCTCTCTACCTCCTTCTGTCTCTCTACCTCCTTCTATCCCTCTACCTCCTTCTGTCTCTCTACCTCCTTCTATCCCTCTACCTCCTTCTATCTCTCTACCTCCTTCTCTCCCTCTACCTCCTTCTATCTCTCTACCTCCTTCTATCCCTCTACCTCCTTCTATCTCTCTACCTCCTTCTCTCCCTCTACCTCTCTCCCTCTACCCCCATCTATTTCTCTCCAAATCCTTCTATGTCTCTACCACTTGTACCTCTTTCAACAGTCTTATTGGGGTCTTGTATCTCTGGTAACATAGCATGCTGTTCCTTTAAATTGTTTTACCAGTTGTCTACTCTGCCTATGGCTGATGTTCTCCTAAAAACGCTGTAATCTCACCGATCCAAGTGTGTGATGCTACTGACAGTAAATCAATGCAGCGGGACACTCTGACAACTACAATTATTACATGTAAAGGCATAAGTGCTACCAGCATTTTGTTATTTTGCTATCATGACAAGTTTAAATATATCCAGAGTTTCAAGCACATATTGTCAGAAGCAAGAAATGTCTATTGTGCTTACTGGACCCCTGCATACAATTGTTCTTCCAGAATTGACAGACACACACACACACACACACACACACACACATATATATATATATATATATATATATATATATATATATATATATTTATATCTATCTATCTATCTATCTATCTATCTATCTATCTATCTATCTATCTCTATGTATATATCTGTCTCTATATATATCTTTATCTATATATATTTATATATATCTATAGCTATATATTTCTATATCTATCTGTATATATATATATATATATATATATATATATATATATATCTATATATCTATATATATAAATATATATATTTATTCTCTCTCTCTCTCTCTCTCTCTCTCTCTCTATATATATATATATATATATATATATAGTGGTCAAGGTTTAGAAGTGGGGGTATAGAAAATATAGTGGTAATGTAAGTGAATGGAGTTTGATAGTCTTACAATGAAGGCATAAACCCACACTTCGACCACTGGATGTGAGGATTACTAGACACAAGCAAGTTTAGATTTAAATGATGTATCAAACTGTTCCTCTATAATGTCTCCTCCACTGACACATTCTCCCCTTTGCTCTCTATCTGTCGGGGTCCCTCAAGGTTCTGTTCTCTGCTTTTCTCACTGTACACTTCTTGGGGATCTAATTTGCTCATTCGGCTTTTAGTACCACCTCTATGCTGATGACACCCAAATCTATCTCTTCTCCCTTCATCTCGCCCCTTCTTTTCTCTAACCAATTGACTCTGCTATCTCCACATGGATGTCCCAGCGCTACTTAAAGCTCAACATTTGCCAAAGAGTATCATCTTTCCTCTTCCCAGAGTATTCTCCCCTCAAATCTCCATCACCATAAATTATAACATAGTTTCCTTAGTCTCCAAATCCTGTTGGCTTGGTGTCCCACTTGACTCAGCTCTCTGCTTTATTCCTTACATCTAGTCCCTCTCCAGGTCCTGTGCCCTCCACTTTAGTAATATTGACAGAATACACCCTTGCCTTACCCAAGATGCTACCAAAGCTCTTATACACTCTCTCAACATCTCCCGCCTTGACTACTGCAACCTCCTCCTATCTGGCATTTCCCTCACCCACCTTTGTCCATTTCAATCCACCTTAAATGCTGCAGTATTTCTTCTCTTGCCTCTCAACATCCGCTGCACCATTTTGCAAATCCCTACACTGGCTTCCCATGTCCTCCAGAATGCATTTAAAATGTCTCACCCTTAACTACAAAGACCTCAAGAACTCCACTGCTTCATACATCTCAAATCATATCTCATAACACTCTCCCTCTTATAACTTCCTCTGACTTGCTCCTCACTTCGTCTCTGGTAACCACCTCTTGCTCCTACCTATAAAACTTCTCTCAGTCTGCTCCCATTTATAGAATTCCTTACCACGCCCGATCAGATTCTCCCACCTTCAAATCCTTCAATCCTTCTCTGTGAAAGCCAATCTCTTTATCAGAGCTTATCCTATTCCACCTATACTACCCACACTATAGCATTCTCATAACTGCCCCAATCTCCACTCTGAGCCACACTTGCTCCTCTTTCTATCAGCTGTATCCTCTACCAATTAGAATATAAGCTCTCATGAGCAGGGCTCTCCCTAACCTTTGTTTTCATGTCTGCATTTATTTTGTCTACCTTATATGTCCCTGTTTCCCCCACTGTATGGCGCTGCAGAATGCTGTGGTGCCTACCAAATCAACCATAATAATAATAATAATAAATTGAAACCTGGGAATTATAATGTAATAATATAGAGCCTGATTCATTAAGGATTTTAACTTAAGAAACTTCTTATTTCAGTCTCCTGGACAAAACCATGTTACAATGCAAGGGGTGCAAACTAGTTTTCTGTTGTGCACATAAGTTAAATAATAAATCAGGCCCATAATCTTTACCTGTGCATTATAAGATAGTAATGTACCCCCTACTGTGAAATAAAATAGTTATTAGAAGTTACATTGGAGCTTAATGACCTAGCTGCTAGCATGAACCTCCTAGGTGGCTTCTAGTACTTTTTTAATATTACAATAGGGGGTGCATTATTCCCAACATATATAATAGACAATAATAGCTAATGATAATTGCATTTAATATAAAGGATAGGAGGCATTGTAGTTTGCAGCCGATCAAATAAAAGAATTTAATAAAGTGGTGAATAAGTGCTTGGGGAGTCGTATTCAATTAGTCTTAATTTGAAAAGGGTGTACATGGATGCACAAGTCAGCATTTCATAAACATGAGACACAGATTAATTTATAGTCAACAAAAAAAGCCAAACATAAAAAGTACCTAATAAGAGTTTGGCTAATATTGTGCTCTCGCTCTCTCTCTACCTCCTTCTTCTCTCTCTCTCTACCTACTTCTCTCTCTCTACCTCCTTCTCTCTCTCTCTACCTCCTTCTCTCCTTACCCCCTCTCGCTCTCTACCTCCTCTCTCTCTCTCTACCTCCTCTCTATCTCTCTCTCTCTCTCTACCTCCTTCTCTCTCTCTCTACCTCCTTCTCTTTCTCACTACCTCCTCTCTCTCTCACTACCTCCTCTCTCTCTCTCTACCTCCTCTCTCTCTCTACCTCCTCTCTCTCTCTCTCTCTCTCTCTCTACCTCCTCTCTATCTCTCTCTCTCTCTCTCTCTACCTCCTTCTCTCTCTCTACCTCCTTCTCTCTCTCTACCTCTCGCTCTCTACCTCCTCTCTATCTCTCTCTCTCTACCTCCTTCTCTCTACCTCCTTCTCTCTCTCACTACCTCCTCTCTCTCTCACTACCTCCTCTCTCTCTCTCTACCTCCTCTCTCTCTCTCTCTCTCTCTCTCTCTACCTCCTCTCTCTCTACCTCCTCTCTATCTCTCTCTCTACCTCCTTCTCTCTCTCTCTCTCTCTCTATTTGAAAAGGGTGTACATGGATGCACAACTCAGTATTTCATAAACATGAGACACAGATTAATTTATAGTCAACAATAAAAAACAAATATAAAAAGTACCTAATAAGAGTTTGGCTAATATTGTGCTCTCGCGCTCTCTCTACCTCCTTCTTCTCTCTCTCTCTACCTACTTCTCTCTCTCTCTACCTCCTTCTCTCTCTCTCTACCTCTTTCTCTCTCTACCTCCTCTCTGTCTCTCTCTCTCTCTACCTCCTTCTCTCTCTCTACCTCCTTCTCTCTCTCACTACCTCCTCTCTCTCTCACTACCTCCTCTCTCTCTCTCTCTCTCTCTCTACCTCCTCTCTCTCTCTCTCTCTCTACCTCCTCTCTCTCTACCTCCTCTCTATCTCTCTCTCTCTCTCTCTCTCTCTACCTCCTTCTCTCTCTCTCTACCTCCTTACCTCCTTCTCTCTCTCTACCTCCTCTCGCTCTCTACCTCCTCTCTCTCTCTCTACCTCCTCTCTCTATCTCTCTCTCTCTCTCTCTACCTCCTTCTCTCTCTCTCTACCTCCTCTCTCTCTCTCTCTACCTCCTCTCTCTCTCTACCTCCTCTCTATCTCTCTCTCTCTACCTCCTTCTCTCTCTCTCTCTCTCTCTCTCTATTTGAAAAGGGTGTACATGGATGCACAACTCAATATTTCATAAACATGAGACACAGATTAATTTATAGTCAACAATTAAAAACAAATATAAAAAGCACCTAATAAGAGTTTGGCTAATATTGTGCGCTCTCTCTCTCTCTCTACCTTCTTCTCTCTCTCTACCTCCTTCTTCTCTCTCTACCTTCTTCTTCTCTCTCTCTACCTCCTTCTCTCTCTCTACCTCCTTCTTCTCTCTCTTTCTCTACCTCTCTCTCTCTCTCTCTCTCTCTCCCTCCTTCTCTCTCTCTCTCCCTCCTTCTCTCTCTCTCTCCCTCCTTCTCTCTCTCTCTCCCTCTCTTTCTCTCTCTCTCTCTTCCTCTCCCTCTCTCTCCCTCTCCCCACTCTCTCTCTACATCTGTCTGTTGATCCTATAGATCTATACACAGTGGTCAAAGTGGTATCTTAGAAGTGGCATTATGGAAATTTAAAAGTATGGAAAATGTAAGTGAATGGCATTTGATAATTGTACAATGAAGGCAGTAGGAGAAGTTGCGGTATGGCGTACCACGGTATACATCCCCACTTCTACCACAGTCTATATATACATTATATACGTAATGCAATTGTGAGACCTAGTTTTATGTGCAGTCTATGAGAAAATGTAGGGAGTTGTGTCCCCAATCTCTGCATGCTCAATTTCACATTTTCGGTACTTTCAGAACCCGGCCACATCCCACCTCTTGCCGCGAAACTCCTGTATTGAGACAGGATTATCATCTTTCAATAAGATTTAGAAGGTTAAGGTATTATGGGCAAAAGACACAAATAGTAACACTACTGGAATAAACTTACTAGTACTGTCACATAAACTACGTAAAGTCCTATCATAATAATCATTTTATACTTTCATCCCTTAATATTTAGACTGGATGAAAAGGGATAAAGAAAAAGGTTAGAGTCCATCTAAGAGGAATCATTACTGTTTTGGGAGTGAAGATGCCATAACTGAGATACCATGGATTCATGTATCTAGGTAAAGATTAGTTCTACATAGTACATTAGTACTTGAGGCCTTGTTAATCGATAGATCCCAGACAGAGGGCAAGTGGGTTCTCCTTTCCCTCTCCTTACCACTCGTTCGTTTTGCTTGTGGTTTGGCAATGCATTGAATTCTTGTTTTGAATATTTTCACTTTTTGTATGGTCATGGATGTTTTTTTAGTGCCTGTCACAGGTTAAGAAACAATTAAATAAAGCTTGCTCCTGAGAATGGATTACATGCTTTTGAAGCCATTCCCAGAGTTACTAATGAGCCACATGGCCACTTACAGTATGTTCCCAATGT
The DNA here is from genome assembly GCF_038048845.1 of Mixophyes fleayi. Taxonomy (NCBI): domain Eukaryota; kingdom Metazoa; phylum Chordata; class Amphibia; order Anura; family Limnodynastidae; genus Mixophyes; species Mixophyes fleayi. The sequence goes on from NC_134412.1 coordinate 77,448,841, forward strand.
TTAGAATGTCTTCACATGTCAGTGATTGCCCATAAAGGTAGTGCAGTCCAACCTTGTTGATAAAGTGTTTGTAATAAAGAGTATCAAAGGCCCTCCATCTTCTACTGGCCCTTTAGACCATTTCGCACTTATCCGACCACAGGTACCAATTAGCCAAAAATGCAGCAGGCATCAGCTTGTTAGTGGTTGAAGAAAGAAAGAGGCATAAATTAAGTCTATACTGATGCAAGTTCTAAATTATCAGCCACAACGATGTCAGTCTATCAGAATGATGTCACAATGGTGTGCGGCTGGTTGACAAATCCTGAAGAGTGATGAGGGTCAAGCCAGATGCATCATTTGCACATTTTACACAAGAATACCTTTCTTGGAGAATACCAGCTGTCAGGCTGGCTTCCTGATTTAGATAAGCATTTCCATTGGTAGGATGCAGAGGGAGATTAAGCCCTGCCTGGGCTAATTCTTGATCAGTGTACTTGGATATAGAACTAGTATGCCATTAAATATTCTTCACAGGCTTATGGTAGGACCCTGTCTTTAGTTTTTAGTTGTTCTGCCTGTTTGAAGGTCTCATCAAAGTCAGGTCTCTTATCAATTAATTAAATGCCCAAGGGAGATGGATAACGATGCTAACAGTACTGAATTTAGGATAGTAAGAGAGCAAGTGCTTAAAGCTAGGTACACACTTGAGTTTTCCAGACAATTATCGGGCCAATCACCCAATAAATGACCGCCACATACGGATTAGGGTGTATATTTACATGATGAATGACAATCGTTCCGAAGTGCTGTTTGTTGTTTCATGTGGTTGGTCGTACAGTTTAATAATCTCATTACAATCACCTTCCGATCCTGCAGTGTGTATGCACTCACGATCACCATAGAGTTTACAGAGTCATGGTCTTTTCAGCCGATGCTGGCAATGAACATGTCCCGGTGACTAAATGTAGAGAGTGCTGTAGATGGAATAGTTTGTTCGTTCTAAGACATAGTCACAGAAGCTAATAAAATTTGTTATGACACGTGGACATCTAGAAGAAGGCGGTTAATCAGTGTGACAGCAATGAATGAATGGATGAGTGATTCAGGGGCAAACGCAGCATTTGTAGAAAGGGGTTTTCCCACCACGCCGCCAGTGGGTGTGACCAGCATGCATGGGGGGCGTAGCTATAATTTTAGACAGTGCTTGGCTGCTCTCCAACTCTTCCTATCCCCATAATACACATGGGAAATGCTGTGTGCACTACTGTTAGGTGCACACAGCTCTCCCTTTTCAAGCAGAGCCGTGTGAAGCGGGAACAGGATCCAACCACCTCAATTATACAGTGCCCCAGGCTTGGAGGGGGGTTCCCAGGCACTAGGAAGCCCCTCGCAGTTTGCCTATTTGACTATTGTGCTGTCTTTTTATAAACCACTAGAGGACCAGATGAAGAGCACAGATCTGAAAGTAAATCGTGTCAGTGTATATACATGAATTGCCTGACCGGTTGAACCTTCAGTTGTAGATACGATCGTTGTTTATAACAGATTGGTCGGAAAATTCTAAGCCTAGTCTAGGTACTACTTGACACATCTTTCCGTTCATAGACCCATCTAAGGATGTTATCTGAAAGCTGTGTGGGAGGTGAATCTACTAATAGAGTGATATATTTTTCTTTATAAACTTTCATCTGGTTTTGGGGGTCACTCATGTCTCACACACGGTGTAATGAGACATTTTGTTTAAAAATGACATGTGGCCGGCTATAGTCACAATCTGAAATCCCACCGGAAACAGACAACATACCAAAGAAATAAAAGCATATTAAAAGTCTCCTGCTCATTTTTCTCTCTGTCAATTATACAAGGCCTCGAATGCAAGGCCATCTACCCTTTGTACTGGTCGGTAGCTACATCACTCTATTGTACAACGTTACAGAAGAGTCTACCATGATTATTATGATCAACATTTATCTATATAGCTCTAGCATACTCCACGACACTTTATAATTGGGAATAAACAGACCAAGAGTCGAGAGATATAAATAGGCGATAATTACAATAGTCCAAATCTGTGAATTTACTGCACGACCATGTGAAGGATTGTGGGTAAAGATGGGACTGTGCAAACAGCAACAGTAAATACATTTACACAAAGTCCTGCCCACTCTCACTTTTATATAACCCACTTTATTCATTGACATTTTTGTCATAAATAAGTAATAAGAGTAAGGGGACATCTGGACTGTCCTAACTGCATGTGTCACATTTTTGTTTTTCATCATCAAAGCATTCAGAATATATTACATGTGCTTTGTACATTGATGAATATACAGTAGAGTGTACCATGGTTGTCATGGTTACCTGCATTGTTCCTGTAAACCAATCAGGAACAATAAAATGTTAACAATACGGTCACTTCAAAGTTATTCTTTCTGTTTGCGCTCTTCTTCTAGGTGTCCTTCAGTGCAGTCTTGTAGTGCATTATATATATATCAATATATAGCTAGTTTTGATACCTTTTGATTATTCCATATGTGTCTTTTAAAAGAGGGATCTAGCCCCTAACCGTTCTAAAATACACCAAGAAGTGAGCTGGAAGCTCTCCTTAAGTTAGGGCTTATAAGCATACTTGCCAACATGGGCAAGATGATTCCCGGGAGGTCTGGGGTGCAGGTGGGTGTGTGAGGATGGGGCTGGAAGAATCGCGTCATAAGCCCACCCCCAAAACAGACATCACTACTCTGAACCAATAAAAACCCTCTCCGTTTAGTTTACACGCCGGCCAAGATCAGGGAGAATTCCCAGAACTCCCAGAAATTCGGGAGTCTCCTGGACATTCCGGGAGAGTAGGCAACTATGCTTACAAGTAAATTGTGTTTTTATGGCAGCCAAGTTTTAAAAAATGTATTTGCTAGTTTCAGTGTTTCATGTTCAATCTGTATGGAAGATGGAGGTAGCCTGTTGGTTACCATTCTCAATAAAGGTTAATTTGGTGGATCTCATGGAAGAATAGCTTTTCCTGAGGCAGCTGCTGCCATAATCAACAGCCGTTGCTTCTTGTTATTTTTTGGGGTCCATCACTGATGTGTGAATGTTTCAAGGTGTCCAGTCAGCTATCTTATCAAGGTCCATTATAGTGTAGGGGACTGTGTCATTAAGGAGAGTAAAGTATAACAAAGGAGACATTTTGCGCCTGGAGAAATGATGTTGCTCCTTTTGATACGAGAGCATCAATATTGGGGCATTTTGATGTCAGAGCAATTTGGATACAGTCTTCAGCGTCCAATCGATTTCTCTGCTTTGTTTTTATGTTCGTAGAGTGGAAAATCAGTGTTCGCAAAGGTAGGTTGTGGCAAAAGGCAGAAACTTTTTGACTGCCTCCTCATGGGCAATTTTGAATGCATCGGCAGCTGTTGACATACAAAAATATGACAGATCTGCTTTGTTTTCAAATGCAATACGTGCTTCATTTTTGCATCGAAGCTCAAGAAGTGCCTCTGCCAACACTTGAGGCTCTTCTGGTACAACATCAATTTCACATTTAAAGGGGTCTACAATCCAACTGACAGCATGTGAATCCCCAGGAATTTCATTTTTGTCCCATTTGGGGTAATTTACCCCTGTTCGCTGACCACTGTATTAGAGGATTACTTGGAAGACTACGAGGTTTCATATGTAGCAATACTGTTAGTGGTGTGCCTGTACTGTAAGGATGTTCTAAGGAAAATGGTGAATATGTATTATTAATCTAGTTCATGGCATATCTGTGTTTGCTGCCAAGTTAAAGATGATTTCCCTAAAGGTTGGTGTAAATTAAACAAAGATGTTCTGGGTTTTGTTAAATCAAATTATTTTTTAGAAAGGCTTGATTTTGTGGTATTTGTAGGGGATCTTGGAGTCAAGGAACCTTTTCATTTTTATGAAATTGCACTTATCCTAAATGGATTTTGCAATTTGGCTTTTCTTTTGAAAAGTAACATCTTTGTGAGGGTTAGCAGGAGCAGGTTCATGTGATTGTTGGCCATAGTTTAGAAATTTTTTAGAACCTAATTTAGGGTCTACAATGAGGGTTGTTCTTGGGAGAAGTGATGTGTTGAGTTAGAGTTGCTACTCTAGCCAAATTAGCTAACAACTTTCCAGATTGAAATCTTCAATTAAAATAGTTATTCTGTTGAAATCCTAAATTAATTTGGGTAAGTGCATGTATAGTGTATCATAATTTATTTACTTCTCGAAGTGGTTAGCACTTCTGCCTTACAGCACTGGGGTCATGAGCTCAATTCCTGACCATGGACTTATCTGTGAGGAGTTTGTATGTTCTCCCTGTGTTTGTGTGGGTTTCCTCCGGGTGCTCCGGTTTCCTCCCACACTCCACAAACATACTGGTAGGTTACTTGGCTGCTATCAAAATTGACCCTAGTATGTCTGTGTGTGTTAGGGAATGTAGACTAACATACATATGATTTCCCGCACAAGAAAAAAATCTTTCCAATTAATGTATATTTTCAAGATATGATTTAATATGTTAGTCTGATAGTATGAGGTGCTGCTTCCAGTAGTAATATATTGTATATAATAGAAGAGAAGGAGAATTACTACTTGTATGGAAGGCACACTCATGGAAAAAATCCTGTATTGTTGAAGGGACGCTTCATTGTGGATAACAAGAGTGGATAAAAATGAACAAAAAAATTAATTGACACTACACAATAAAAAAACTACTATTTATTAGTCATGCAAATAAAACTGTATGGTTAAAAAGCGAAATATTAAAATTTCGGAGTCCTGGTCAGGTATGTATATTCTGAAGATCAATACACTTTAATCGGTTCCGTAAATATATACCGGGAGTCTCTATCTATGGTAGTTATATTATACAGATGTCTTGTGATGGGGTCTTGAAAATACCAACAATTCATAAATAGAGATCATATAAGGTAAGTGTATTGTGTTTCCATCACATGGACATGAGAATCATACAGTCACGTGTGGTTTACACAGATGAGGTATAGGGTCAGTGTCACTTTGATAAGTATGTCACTATAATATGTCAGTAAAGACCCAGAGATCCACAGTAATAAGGAATATAAACAGTCCTGGTAAGTGTATTACTGTGTTAATCTTCAAATCACACGAATTGCCACGTTGGTATATAAATGGCAAATTATTTCATGTCTATATACACCTGTTCTGCTGTACTAGTGCAAGGCTAGTATATCTCCTTTTTTTGGGGGGGAGTTTAAATACGTATAGCATCAGTTAAGGACATTCTACATGTGTTCTTGTATACGGATGGTACCATATATACATCTGTGCTGCTGAAGCAGTATTGCTGTATATCCCACATCAATTCTCATTGTTATGTGGCCACAAATTGGGTAAAGTCTCTAGTGTTCTAATATGCATAGCTGAAATTCAAAACATTTTCAATAACTGGAGAATCTATAAAAATGTGATTATAGTATATCAATTATGCTTTCTTGATCTCAATATATATATATATATATATATATATATATATATATATATATATATGTTATAAATATCAATTATTTTACATGTATATATATCATTGACAACACATTTGGACTCTAGATATACATACATTAAATAACATCTTATAAAGAACCTATTTGGATCTCTAATAAAAGCATCTAATCTATATACTTCAATATATTACATTATCACCCTCACACTTAAATCAATTCTATATTCCAATACGTCATGTCTGAATTTTATTTATGTCTTTTGTGTCATCTTGTCTGCTTATCTCTGGCTCTTTCTCTATTACCATTTTTATTACTAATTGCATGCCTGTATAATTATCTGGTTACTACATTCATAGCCTGGGATCATAAACTGCTATAAAACTGCTGATATATATTTTGTCTAAATAAAATTTACACTGAAACTCATTTCATTGGTTGAAACTTATGCCAATCAAATTATGAAGTACCTATTGGTGGATAGTTACTTAAATAACCAGCCTGAATTACACACTGGTTGCCTCACAGTAGAAGCAATTAGTGAAATGTATGTCAGGTGTTGTTTTTAGAAGGAGTCTGCGAGTCAGGTCAAGCAGGGAGTCCAGCATCTAGCTGGTTATAAGAGAATCATATTAAGGAACTCTATTAAGGAACTTCTCTATATGAATCTAGTGGTAGATAATTAAAGATGTCATTAACAGAAATTAAAGCAGATATACTGTGATGAAATTCTTAAAGGATTTTTTTTTTTATCATAAATTAATCCAACTAGGTCTCTATTGTCTGTGTCAGATCACTAGAAAAACAAAACAAATTGTGACAGTATAAAAAATATCCCATAAAAATTAGAGGAAAAAGATACGAAAATATTCATGTAATTTAAGATTTATCTATCTATCAGGGCCATCTTTTCCATTGGGCACGATGGGCAGCTGCCTGGGGGCCCCACGGGCAAGGGGGCCCCATAGGCACGGCTCTTAATAAGAATAAATAATCCTGCAAAAAAACCCTACAAGGGTCACTGAGCAAGTACATCTATCTATCTCTATATATCTATATCTGTATCTATATATATCTATATCTAGGGGCCCCGGTGCACTGCTTTGCCCGGGGGCCCATAATGTTGTTAAGATGGCCCTGCTATCTATCAGTTCTGGCTGCCAAACATCTGAGAAATAGCATTGGAACTGTGATTTGTATAACTAATTAACCAGCTGTGATGAATGTCAGCTGTAGAAAAAGTATGTGTTTCTAACTGAATACCAAATGGAACAGGGAACATGTAGCAAATTATGACAGTTTTGTCATTAATATACTAAAAATGAATTTTGTCCTACTATAATAAAATATTTTGCTACACTATCCCTTTCCTGACAGGCACTTATTTATATATATATACTATGATTAAGAAAGCATAATTGGTATACTATAAGGTGCTGTTCCTAGAAGGAGTCTGTGAGTCAGGTCAAGCAGGGAGTCCAGCATCTAGCTGGTTACAAAAGGATTCATATATATATCAGAATATGATTTTTGCCCTAAAAAGGAACTCCTCTATATGAATCTAGTGGTAGACAATTAAAAATGTCATTAACAGAAAACAGATATACTGTGATGAAATCTATTCTAATCTAAGTCTCTATTGTTTGTGCTAGAACACTGGAAACCCAAAATAAATTGTGACCATATAAAAAATACTCCATAAGAATGATAGGAAAAATATATGAGAATACCTATACAATTTAAGATTTATCTATCAGTCCTGGCTGCTAAACATCTGAGAAATAGCCTTGGAACTGTGATTTGTATAACTAATTAACCAGCTGTGATGAATGCCAGTTGTAGAAAAAGTCTGTGTTTCTGAGTGAATATATACCAAACGAAATAGGATATATGTAGTCAACTATGATAGTTTTGTCATAAATATAACAAATACGAACTTCATTTTACTAAAATATTTTGCTACACTACCCCTTTTCTGACAGGTACCTATATATATATATATATATATATATATATATATATATTATGTATTAAAATCAAGAAAGCATAATTGATATACTATAATCATATTTTTATAGATTCTCCAGTTATTGAAAATGTTTTGAATTTCAGCTATGCATGTTAGAACACTAGAGACTTTACCCAATTTGTGGCCACATAACAATGAGAATTAATGTGGGATATACAGCAATACTGCTTCAGCAGCACAGATGTATATATGGTACCATCCGTATACAAGAACACATGTAGAATGTCCTTAACTTATGCTATACGTATTTAAACTCCAAAAAAAGGAGATATACTAGCCTTGCACTGGTACAGCAGAACAGGTGTATATAAACATGAAATAATTTGCCATTTATATACCAACGTGGCAATTCGTGTGATTTGAAGATTAACACAGTAATACACTTACCAGGACTGTTTATATTCCTTATTACTGTGGATCTCTGGGTCTTTACTGACATATTATAGTGACATACTCATCAAAGTGACACTGACCCTATACCTCATCTGTGTAAACCACACGTGACTGTATGATTCTCATGTCCATGTGATGGAAACACAATACACTTACCTTATATGATCACTATTTATGAATTGTTGGTATTTTCAAGACCCCATCACAAGACATCTGTATAATATAACTACCATAGCTAGAGTCTCCCGGTATATATTTACTGAACCAATTAAAGTGTATTGATCTTCAGAATATACGTACCTGACCAAGACTCCGAAATTTTAATATTTCGCTTTTTAACCATACAGTTTTATTTACATGACTAATAAATAGTAGTTTTATTGTGTAGTGTCAATTTATTTTTTTGTTCATTTCTATCCACTCTTGTTATCCACAATGAAGTGTCCCTTCAACAATACAGGATTTTCTCCATGAGTACCTTCCATACAAGTAGTACTTCTCCTTCTCTCCTATTATAGGGAATGTAGACTGTAAGCTTCAATGGGGCAGGGACTGATGTGAGCGAGTTCTCTGTACAGCGCTGCGGAATTGGTGGCGCTATATAAATAGTGATGATGATAATTTAAAGTAAGGAGATGAGTTTGATAAGTTAATTTGTGTGTTTAGTGCATAGAGACACTGTAAAAGGTCTTTTTTGCATACTATTGTATAGCCAATGGCATGTCCCCTTGTAACTGGTTTTAATGCTTCCCAAAATAGGTTATATAATGTAAATGACCATTGTTGTCATCAATGTAGTTAGTAGATTTTACTCCATATAGCGATAAGGAGAAACACCAGTTATAGCAACTGGAGATGGGGTTTTTTGTAATTTCAGTGTAAACCATATGGGGTCATGATAAGAGATAATTAAGTTTTCTATGTTGGATTTTTCAGTCTGTGTAGGAGAGTGTTAATGATTATCCAGTAATAAATTATAGAAGAGGCGTTATGGAGATGAGAGTGGAAAGTGTATTGTTTTTCTAACTGATGTTGATGGTGCCATGGATCTATAATTTGTAACAATTTAAAAAAATAAAATCAATATATGGTGTGCTGCTATGTCTATAACCTTCATGAGATGATTTGTCTAGAATATTATTCCATGTTGTGTTAAAATCTCCTCCCTGTACTGTCAATCAGTTCAGTCTTGTACTGTAACATATATCTATCTATAAAAACAGATTGGGCGCAATTGTACATAGTTAATTTATTATTGAACAGGCAGAGTCCCTCCGCATTATGAATGACATCATTGAAAGGTTTGCTGAATAAAATTATAACTCAACTCTGTATAGTTGTATAATAAGCTGTTACTTATTCTCATTTCATCATCAGAGAACACAGAATCGGCAATGCCGTGCCATCAACAAAATGAAAGCAAAACAACATACAAATAAGCAAGGGGCAAGAGAAGCAATAGCATCAGTAAAAATCAATGCAAAAACAGAGAATAGAGAAAGCAACTACATTAGAAGAACAAATAAAACAAAGGAACCCTTACAGAGACGACAAGGAGATGGGAGGTAGAGAGGGTCAAGCTTGTGAGAGTTAACATTCAAAAGGAGTAGAGAAAGAAACAAAGTGGTGGCAGCGAATGGAGAGGGTTCGTGGAGAGAGATGAGGGAGTTGTTTAGGATGGGGTGGGGTAGGCAAGCGTGAAAAGATGGAACAACTCATTTGCGACGAGAGCTCTTTGCGAGCTAGTACAACGTTGTCTATTATATATTTTTTTTTTTTAAAACATAACCATTACATTAATATCCCCATTACAGTACATTAATAGGTCCCTTTACTTTACATTAATAACCTCACATCATTACATTAATACCCCCCAACTTTACATTAATATGCAAAACACCCCTACCAGGTGGGCTGCTCTGCAGATGATTGCTGTGGGAGTCTCCTCTGTCTGCCTATTGCACAGTCTCTGCACAAGTGGGGAGATAACATCAGTCCTACATGAGCTGGCCGATATAGAGGGGAAGAGCAGAAGGGAAGTTGTGGGAGACGAGAGGGGAGAGAAGTGAATCGGCAGAACAGAGGGAAGGTGATGGGAGAATAAGGGGACAAAAGGGAAAAACAGGAAGGGGAGGAGCAGTAGTGGAACCAGGCAGACCATCAGTTAGGAGGAGTGGATCAGCCCCTTATCCTTACTGGCTGGTTAGGGCAGGGGCAGGGGATAGGATATTTAATAAGGTGGCTGGTCCTTGGGGAAGGGAAAGACACAGAGGAAGGACTCAGTGCCAGGGTCTGGCCCTGTTAATTTATTATTATTATTATTATTATCTTTTATGAGGCGCCACAAAGGGTCTGCAGCGCCGTACATAACATACCAAAAACAGTGAGCCATGACACAACATGATACAGAAAGAACAAAAATTAACAAAAATATATACACAGACACAGGTAACATTGTAATGCAAATCAAATAATTACTGGGACAATGAGTGAAAGTGATGGTAGAAATCAGGTTGAAGCTTACGAAAATAGGGCTAGGGAAGCAGGCCAAGAGGTACCGAGGGTGATGGAATAGTAAAAGGAGCACACAAGAAAAGAGCACCCTGCTTACATCCTAAAGAAAAGGGGGAGGCACAAATAGGATGGTACTAACTGGGGGAGAGAGCCAGGACACGGGAGTTAGGAGGAGGACTGATAGACTTGAATAAAGAAATGAGTCTTAAGGGCACGCTTGAAGCCTTTGGGAGTAGATGCTAACCTGATGGAACGTGGAAGATCGTTCCACAGCTGGTGAGCAGCCCAGGCAAAGTCCTGGAGACAGGAGTGAGAAGAGTTCATCAGTGAAGCAGTGAGGCGGGGGGTCACAGGCAGAGCGGAGTGAGCGGCTATTAGTGTAGGTAGAGATGAGATTGGAGATGTAGGGAGGAGATGATTAATTAAGAGCTTTAAAGGTGAGGGTGAGAAGTTTAAATTTAATTCTGTAGGCTGTTAAGCTTAGATTGGCCCAGACCAGGCACATTTGCAGTTTTTTTAACCACTACAAGGAGCAAACTTTTGCACCCCTGCAGTCTCCATCACATTTCCACAGTAATCTATGTTCTTCTGATATATAAACAATCAAAATAGAATTTAAAAATATATATGTGGTGTCAAAATGATATTTGAGCTGCAGGCCTGGATTTTGAACATTTGTAACTTATTGTTGGACAAAGGGCAATACATAGAGATATGTTGAAAAGCACTAAGAAGATGCACTGATCAAAAATGCAGAACCTAACTTGTGGCATTACTTTGTTCCTAGAAAACAGCATTTAAAGTATTTAATCCTATTTAAAAGACTATATATGCTGAAAACAATTACTGTAAGATATTCCAGACCATGAACTAATATTATATTTACATACAAAAGCTCATTATATTTTCTTCAAGTTTTACCACCATTAATGGGCTTTGCGTCTGAAAACTATTCACTTTTTGTGTCATTAAACTGCATGCGTTAAATAGCTTAAATCCTTGCTAATAACAGTTTGCCTGCTGTGAGAAGCCCGTGAATAAGCCCACGAGAATTCATAAGGAATAACAGTATTTCCAATTAAAACAGGTTAGGACAAAGCCACGGAGGTCAAGCAGTGCGATGTCAATCCACCCTCATCTCTTGTGGGGGCAAAAGCTGCAAATCGCATTACCCAATCCTATTTAAAAGAAGACTGAATCAACGCACCAAATCCTGGTCAATTGAGCAATCTGAAAACAAATCTGTTTCTCTTATTTCATGGATAAGTTTGCAATTTCAAAGAGTGTTTTTGCAGTCCACTGAACTGGATAAACTAAGAATAATATTACATTGAAAGCTCTTGAGCTGTGGATTCACAAGTATATGCTCACCTACATGCATATACTCAGTCGGATACATCTCAATTTTTATACAGCTCTCCAACACTAGTACTTCACAAGTAACAAGTGTATATACTCAGTTCTAGATTAAAGTTTGATGGGTGCGGGGCAATTAAGGCAGGGGAGCATCTGTGGTCTAATACATACATATACAAATATTTCCCCCCCTCATATGTCATTCATTGTCTCCCTCATATCTCTCCCATTGACTCACTCATATATTTGGCAGTGCCCCTATCATATTCTAATATTTCTACCATTGCCCCCCTTGTACCTCTCTTATTGCCTCTCCATACTCTTACATTGCCCATTCATTTCTCTCACATTGCCCACTCATGTCTCTCACATTGCCCACTCATGTCTCTCACATTGCCCACTCATGTCTCTCACATTGCCCACTCATGTCTCTCACATTGCCCACTCATGTCTCTCACATTGCCCACTCATGTCTCTCACATTGCCCACTCATGTCTCTCACAATGTCTCTCTCATTGCTGCTCCACCATGCCTGTCTCATTGCTGCCTCCTCCATGCCTCTCCCATTGCTGCCCTCTTAACATCTCTTATTGTTGCCCCCTCTGTGTCTCCCATTGCTGCCCTCTCCATGTCTATTTTATTGCTGCTCCCTCCATGCCTCTCTTATTGCTGCTCCCTCCATGTCTCTCTCATTGCTGCCCCCTCCACGTCTCTCTCATTGCTGCCCCCTCCACGTCTCTCTCATTGCTGTAACCTCCATGTCTCTCTCATTGCTGTAACCTCCATGTGTGTCTCATTGCTGCCCTCTCCATGTCTCTCCCATTGCTGTCTTCTCCATGTCTCTCCCATTGCTGCCCCCTCCATGTCTCTCTCATTGCTGTAACCTCCATGTCTCTCCCATTGCTGTCCCCTCCATGTCTCTCCCATTGCTGCCCCCTCCATGTCTCTCCCATTGCTGCCCCCTCCATGTCTCTCCCATTGCTGCCCCCTCCATGTCTCTCCCATTGCTGCCCCCTCCATGTCTCTCCCATTGCTGCCCCCTCCATGTCTCTCCCATTGCTGCCCCCTCCATGTCTCTCCCATTGCTGCCCCCTCCATGTCTCTCCCATTGCTGCCCCCTCCATGTCTCTCCCATTGCTGCCCCCTCCATGTCTCTCCCATTGCTGCCCTCTCCATGTCTCTCCCATTGCTGCCCCCTCCATGTCTCTCCCATTGCTGTAACCTCCATGTGTGTCTCATTGCTGCCTCCTCCATGTCTCTCCCATTGCTGTCTTCTCCATGTCTCTCCCATTGCTGTCCCCTCCATGTCTCTCCCATTGCTGCCCCCTCCATGTCTCTCCCATTGCTGCCCCCTCCATGTCTCTCCCATTGCTGCCCCCTCCATGTCTCTCCCATTGCTGTAGCCTCCATGTCTCTCCCATTGCTGTAACCTCCATGTGTGTCTCATTGCTGCCTCCTCCATGTCTCTCCCATTGCTGTCTTCTCCATGTCTCTCCCATTGCTGTCCCCTCCATGTCTCTCCCATTGCTGCCCCCTCCATGTCTCTCCCATTGCTGCCCCCTCCATGTCTCTCCCATTGCTGTAGCCTCCATGTCTCTCCCATTGCTGTAACCTCCATGTGTGTCTCATTGCTGCCTCCTCCATGTCTCTCCCATTGCTGCCTCCTCCATGTCTCTCCCATTGCTCTCTTCTCCATGTCTCTCCCATTGCTGTCCCCTCCATGTCTCTCCCATTGCTGCCCTCTCCATGTCTCTCCCATTGCTGTCCCCTCCATGTCTCTCCCATTGCTGTCCTCTCCATGTCTCTCCCATTGCTGCCCCCTCCATGTCTCTCTCATTGCTGTCCCCTCCATGTCTCTCCCATTGCTGCCCCCTCCATGTCTCTCTCATTGCTGTAACCTCCATGTCTCTCCCATTGCTGCCCCCTCCATGTCTCTCCCATTGCTGCCCCCTCCATGTCTCTCCCATTGCTGCCCCCTCCATGTCTCTCCCATTGCTGCCCCCTCCATGTCTCTCCCATTGCTGCCCCCTCCATGTCTCTCCCATTGCTGCCCCCTCCATGTCTCTCCCATTGCTGCCCCCTCCATGTCTCTCCCATTGCTGCCCCCTCCATGTCTCTCCCATTGCTGCCCCCTCCATGTCTCTCCCATTGCTGCCCCCTCCATGTCTCTCCCATTGCTGCCCCCTCCATGTCTCTCCCATTGCTGCCCCCTCCATGTCTCTCCCATTGCTGTCCCCTCCATGTCTCTCCCATTGCTGCCCCCTCCATGTCTCTCCCATTGCTGCCTCCTCCATGTCTCTCCCATTGCTTCAGCAAATACACTTCTTCTCTGATCACTGAATTCTGGATTTGCCTTTGACCTCCTCTGGAACCCTCAGACAGTGAGGAGACTCTTAGCAGTTTTGCAGTCAGATTACTCTCCTACATTTAAAAATGTACAAAGTTAATATGGGGCCCACTGAGAATGGGAACTGGGGTATGTGCCCCTGTGTCCCGCCTTAATCTGGCTCGCTGTATATCTATGCACCACAATAGCATATCAAAAGCATAGAGGTAGTGCAGAGATGTGGCTTGACAGTGGTAGTAGTAAAAGCAAAATTCACATTACCGAATCTGTACACAATATAATACTGTAATGAAGTGATGAACTGTCATATATGTAAGAGAGATTAGTGTTTAGACAGTTATCAGTGAATGCGAAATTCACATTTACAATGTAAAATGTAATAAAATGCTGACATAAATACATGGAGGACATGTTGATAGTAAAATATAGTAACATAACTGCTCAGGCTTCTGATTTGCTAAAGCTATTGCACATGTTTATGTAAATGTATCTTGAGTGTCATAAATTTTGATAAATTGTCCTCACAATGCAGCAGAATTCTAATCTTTGGCATCAGAACGTACATGTTAGACAGTAAATCTACCTGGAAAAGGCCATTAAATTATATTAAAAGGAAAATGTGAGCTGACTAATGACCATGTTAGTCTTGTACTCCACTCTCGTAAACCTTATGTTGTGCCAACAGCACATAGATTCTTTGTTGTTCTGAATGTGAATCAATTCACTTGAAACCAGTAAAACCAATGAGCTATGAGGCACATAATCCCTTTTACATAACCCATATTGTGCCATTAGTACCTATAGTCATGGCCAAAAGTTCTGAGAATGACCAATATTTTTTTTCACAAAGTCTGCTGCCTCAGTTTTATGATAACAATTTGCATATATTCCAGAATGTCATGAAGAGTGATCACATAAATTGCAATTCATTTCAAAGTCCCTCTTTGCCATGAGAATGAACTTTATCCCAAAAACAACATTTCCACTTCATTTCAGCCCTGCCATAAAAGGACCAGCTGACATCAGGTCAGTGATTCTCTGTTAACACAGTTGAGAGCGTTGACCAGGACAAGGCTGGATGTCACTCTACATGCTGATTGAGTTAGAATAACAGACTGGAGGCTTTAAAACGAGGGTGGTGCTTGAAATCATTGTTCTTCCACTGTTAACCATGGTTACCTGCAAGGAAACACGTGCAGTCATCATTGCTTAGCACAAAAAGGGCTTCACATGCAAGGATTTTGCTGCTAGTAAGATTGCACCTAAATCAACCATTTATCGGGTCACCAAGAATTTCAAGGAGAGAGGTTCAATAGTTGTGAAGAAGGCTTCAGGGTGCTCAAGACTGTCCAGCAAGTGCCAGGACCGTCTCCTAAAGTTGATTCAGCTTCGGGATCGGGGCACCACCAGTGCAGAGTTTGCTCAGGATTGGCAGCAGGCAGGTATGAGTGCATTTGCACGCACAGTGAGGTGAAGACTTTTGGAGGATGACCTGGTGTTAAGATAGCCAGCTAAGAAGCCACTTCTTTCCAGTAAAAACATCAGGGACAGACTGATATTCTGCAAGAGGTACAGGGATTGGACTGCTGAGGACTAGGGTAAAGTAATTTTCTCTGAATCCCCTTCCAGATTGTTTGAGGTATCTGGAAAAATGCTTGTCCGGAAAAGGAAAGGTGATCGCTACCAGCAGACCTGTGTCATGCCAACAGTAAATCATCCTGAGACCATTCATGTGTGGGATTGCTTCTCAGCCAAGGGAGTGGGCTCACTCACAATTGTGCCTAAGAACACAGCCATGAATAAAGAATGGTACCAAAACATCCTCCAAGAGCAACTTCTCCCAACCATTCAAAAATAGTTTGGTGATGAACAATGCCTTTTCTAGGAAGATGGAGCACCTTGTTATGAGGTAAAAGTGATAACTAAGTGGTTCAGAGATCAAAACATCGAAATTTTGGGTCCATGGCCAGGAAACTCCCCAGACCTTAATCCCATTGAGAACTTGTAGTCAATCCTCATGTGGCGGGTGGACAAACAAAAACCCACAAATTCTGACAAATTCCAAGCATTGATTAGGCAAGAATGGGCGGCCATAAGTCAATATGTGGCCCAGAAGTTGATTGACAGCATGCCAGGGCGAATTGCAGAGGTCTTCAAAAAGAAGAGTCAACATTGAAAATATTGATTCTTTGCTTAAATTTAATGTAATTGTCAATAAAAGCCTTTGACACTTATGAAATGCTTGTAATTTTACTTCAGTATACCATAGCAACATCTGACAAAAAGGTCTAAAAACACTGAAGCAGCAAACTTTGTGAGAACCAATACTTGTGTCATTCTCAAAAGTTTTGGCCATGACTGTAGTGAATTGATGGTTGAATATTGGTTCATCCCATAAAATGGCTGCCTTCACTCTGTGGAGGGGATGGGTACACTCAAAAATGTCTCTTTTTAGAGATCCTATGTAGTTAGGCTATGGTGGCAGTTTACTGGAAACTTACTTGTCCACTTGCTTCTCCATGTCCTGAATATTGTATTAAAGTTCTATCTTCTGATTTGCTCTCTGTTGAGGGCATGCAGCTGAATACAAAGGCTCAACCACTCATTCTATTGTTGTCTACTTTTATCTTGGCTTGTTGTGTAATGAACTGAATAAAGCCAATCTCTTACTATTCATTTCCAGCGTCATTCATGCTTTTATTGACCTTCAGTAAACTGGAAAAAGTGTAAGTATATATACAGTACAGTGTCTGCTCCCTGGCGCAAAATAGTGTTACTATTAAATAAATACTATATGTGAACAAAATGATCATATTTATCCTCATGACTTGTGACGTGACATCACTGTACACAGTAATTGACCACGTCACATGGTGCACTTATGTCAGGAACATTTTGAACGATACCCAACTTGTTCCTGAACAAATTGTTTTCATTGGAGAAAGCATCCTATTCATACTACAGCACAATTATTTTTGGTTCAACGGTGGGTACCACAAACAGGTTCGCGGGACTGCTATGGGTACTAAGTTTGCGCCAAGTTACGTAAAACTGTTTGTGGCCCATTCTTATATTTGGCATAACATTTTGTTTCTGGTTCACATCCTTGGCTGGTATAGATACATCGATGATGTACTCTGTCTATGGACTGGTAGTGTGGAAGAACTGTAATCTTTACAAACTACATCAACTCCAATAACATCAACCTTCTCTTTACCTCTACAATCAGTAAGGAAAGAGTAGAGTATTTGGATTTAGACATATACATCAGCAACAAAACTATAGAAACCAAAACTTTTCCTAAACCCGTTGACTGCAATTCATATATCCCGGCAGACAGCAATCATCATAAACAATGGCTAACCAACATTCCTAGGGGCCAGTTCACAAGGCTTAGGAGGAATTGTTTAGAAAATGGAACAATATGAGGTTTAATCTAAAAACGTGAAAGAATGTTTTCTTGAAAGAAGTTATGACAAAGATCTAGTTGAACAAGCTTATAGTAATATAAGAGATTCACAAAGGGATGATCTGTTAGTTCCCAAACAACATGAAATTGTTAAACATCACCAGTTGAATATAGGGGGAATATGCCTTTATGACAAAATACAGTTCTACTCTAAAAGTATAGAAAAAAGAATAAAAAACACTGGAAGATCTTGCTAATGGATGAAAAATTAAAAGGGATTCTACCAACTGAACCCAAGTTCATATATAGAAAGGCAACAATTTGAAAAACACATTGGTCAAAATCTGTATACCAGTAGAGGGAGTGGAAAAAGAGAAACCTAATGAAACATGGATACAGGAGAGGAAAAAAGTTTTTTTCTTTTGTAACAGATGCAGTGTCTGTAACACCACATAACAATGTACAACCAAACCCATTGAGACATTCAGATCTAATAGAACTACCTTTAAAATCAAAGATAGGATCATGTGTGACACAAGTGGTTTATATACCTCCTTGAATGTCCATGTGGCATGCAATATGTGCGACGGATTATCCATAAAATTGGAAGCATTGTGCGTCTAACAGCTATCACTGCCAGAGCTGGTAATCACCCCAGCATGTCACAGATAATGGAGGGTATCTCTTGCCCAAGACAGGGATGCTTAGGGGCTAGCAGAAGCAATACCTCTGCTTTATCTTTCTGCTATAACATACTTGCCAACTTTAGCAGCTAGCTGTCTGGGAGGGGGGCTCCATCTCGGCGGCGTTCCCACGCGAATTGCGCCATTAGGCCACTCCCCCTGTCAATCTTTGCCCATTTCAGCCTATCGGTGGGTGGGGGTGGACCAGGATGAGGCGTTTAGCCCTGCCCGCACCTGCTTCACAAGCGAGGTGAGCTGGACCCGGGATGTTGTCCTGCTCTCCAGGGAGAACTCCCAAAAATTTGGGAGTCTCCCGGACAATCCAGGAGTGTAGGCAACTATGTGCTATAATCACAAATGCCCTTTCAAGTACTGCTCATACAGAATGGGACGGGAGAGCTGAAAGACCGGTGTCTGAATCTGCAGATGCACCAACGGCAGCGACGGGCACAAGGAGTGGACCGGGAGAGCCCACCAGAGGAAGTTATAAAATGGCAAACAGCACAAAGAGCTGGAGAGTCTAGTGTGAGCAAGGTCTCAGAGAGCGTGTCTACAGTCATGGGCAAAAGTTTTGAGAATGGCACAAACATTATTTTCACAAAGTCTGCTGCCTCAGTTTTTGCAATGACAATTTGCATATACTCCAGGATATCACGAAGAGTGATCAGATGAATTGCAATTAATTTCAAAGTCCCTCTTTGCCATGACAATGAAATTTATCCCAAAAACAACATTTCCACTGCATTTCATCAGGCCAAAATGAGCCCATCGTTAGCCACTTAGAACTCTTTAGCCCTATAGTGGACAGTGGTACAGATAATGGAATTAGCAATCTGTTGCATGCGCTCCAATACTTCCTAAGCTTGTATTATAGCAATTATATTATCTGTGCATTGCAGGCTCAGCTCACTCAGTACCCACCTGATGTTCCTGGGATGACAGGACCCTCCGACATAAGCAGGTGTGACGGCTCATTATAAGCGGCTGTGGTTTTGCCTTAACCTATTCCTCCTGGAGATAACTCTCAGGTTTACCTTATCCTGTTGCTTTTGTGGCTGAAAGAGAGATCATCATCATCATCATTTATTTATATAGGGCTACTAATTCCGCAGCACTGTACAGAGAACTCACTCACATCAGTCCCTGCCCCATTGGAGCTTACAGTCTAAATTTCCTAACACACACACACACACAGAGAGATACAGAGAGGGAGAGACTAGGGTAAATTTTGACAGCAGCCAGTTAACCTACTAGTATGTTTTTGGAGTGTGGGAGGAAACTGGAGCACCCGGAGGAAACCCACGCAAACACAGGGAGAACATACAAACTCCACACAGATAAGGCCATGGTCAGAAATCAAACTCATGACCTCAGTGCTGTGAGGCAGAAGTGCTAACCACTAAGCCACTGTGCTTGCCCGTCTATGGCCTTTTCCACACAGGCTCGTTTCAGAGCAGCCCCTGTAGTCCTAAGTCTGATGGGATATGTAGTCTCCACTCAGCCACCAATGAAATGTGATTGTCTCCGCTGCCCAGTGATGTTGCCTGACTGGAAATCACCATAACGCCAGATCCATAGGGGGCAGTGGGGGGTTACATTCATATTTGACTATTTGAACTATAACACTCAATTTATTATAAGAGCTTTGCAATGGGCATGTAATCTCTTATGTTTCACAGGTTCTGAAACACTGGAATTATGCCAAGGCATCTTGCTTTTCCAGTAGTGAATGACTTATTGGAAATTCCCTGTGCAATAGTCCAATACAGATTTGTTGCTCAGAAAAATAGGTCGCTTTGACATAGGTAATTCAAAATATTCATGCTAACACATGTGATGTTAAAATGCTAATCTGACAACTGTAAGGGCAATTAATGCGTATTTCTGCTTCATTATCCCTAATAGAGACAGAAAGCCCATGTGTTGCAGGAACAGTTGTCCTACATTTAGAGTTTCAGATTTTACTCAAGTTGCTAATATATACAGTGATTTGCCTTTCATATTATGTGTGTTCTGTGTTAGTCTCTAATAATAATAATAGTAATCCAGGTTATATTTTTCCACCTAAGGACTTGTTTGGTGGATTAAAACCCAAGTAGCGGTCAAGTACTTAGCTAAATTCACTTTTATTTTCAGTTCCTAATCAGCTACTTATAAATCAATATTCCCCTATTTCTCCCCCCTATGTCTTGTCTGGCCTATGTTTAAATTTACAATTTCAGATACAGAAGTGGAAGCTGCTCAATCAATTTATAGGCTATAGCAGGTGCTTGAAAGGATGGGGTCATCCTAAAAGGAAAAAAAACACACAAAAAGTTCCCCCAGCACACTGCTATAGCCAGCAAAAGACCTGCCAATTCTACTGTAGATAAAAATGCAAAAGTCTTAGTTACACACATTTGCAAATGTATGTTTAAGCCACCCGCCACTCCACGGTGCTTTTGCTAATAGGGTGGTTCTAACTCTAAACAATGAGAATCCCATATATTTGGGCCATACATATGTCCTTTTAAATTGAGAGCTAACTTACCAAAGAGGTACCCCAGAAGCCTCCAAACAGCAATTCAGCGCCAGAACCCCCCCTCAGCTACTGACACCAACATGCCTCTCAGACAAATACAGAAGTGGAAGTTGCTCAATCAATTTATAGGCTATAGCAGGTGCTTGAAAGGGTGGGGTTATCCTAAAAGGAAAAAACACAAAGAGAGATCCCCCAGCACACTGCTATAGCTAGCAAAAGACCTGCCATTTCTACTGTAGATAAAAATGCAAAACTCTAACTCTAAACAGTGAAAGTCCCATATATTTGCCACCAGCATATTTACAATTTACCATGTTCTTGAATCCAAGTTCACAGTTCAAATTCAGTTTTAATATAGATCAATACCATTATCCAGAAGCATTACTGTACACAGCAAGATTCACGTCTCAATGTTTCTATGCATACACATGCCTGGAATTATAACCCCACAATGCCCATATTTCTGGGCCCCTATACCCCTAACCACATAGCTTTTCGTGGTTTCAACTCCCACTGCATCTCATGTGATTTAAAATAAATAAATAAAGCTGGACCCTCTATACCCTCTGTCTCATATCCGCATCTTCTTCAATGTTGCATCAGATGTAATGTCTAATTTATTATCTATTATTTGTTTTAATGTAGGGCTTATTTTATGTACAACTTGTTATATCCACTGCCCGGTGCTGTGGTCATTTGTGGCAACTTACAGAATGATGATAAATGGTAATGATACAATGATCCAAAGACAGAGTCCAGTGGCTGAAGCAGATTACATGCCAAGGCAGATCCAAAAGTAGTCCAGGGGCTCAAAATAGGACATATGTTGTAGTACACTGGTTGGTAAACAGTGACAAAAGGATGGGGGGAGGAGCAAACTCAGTAATTAACTGGATTCAGTGCGCAGGCAAACAACCGACATTTGGCACAATACAGCAGAAGTGGGCAGGGACAAGATAGGTGCAAGCACAATATTCAAAGAGCAAGTGGAGGGGACGGTCTTAAATAGGAAATCTGGAGGCGGAACCAAAAGAACTGTGACCAAAAGAGCTGTCCAGCAGCTCAGATAATTCAGTCAGTACCTCTGGGGTTAACTCCTTACAACAGCCCTTATTGCACCCATGGTTAACTGTAAAATAGAAGACATAAAAATGCTGTGTAGTGTTGTTCTCTAATACAAATCCAGGTTTGTAATGTAAAGAACACGCTCCAAAATAACCAGATCTAGGGCCTGATTCATTAAGGATCTTAACTTAAGAAACTTCTTATTTCAGTCTCCTGGACAAAACCATGTTACAATGCGAGGGGTGCAAATTAGTTTTCTGTTTTGCACATAAGTTAAATAGTGACTGTTTTTTCATGTAGCACACAAATATCAGCTTTAAATTTCAGTGAACAAATAAGCTATCAAGTATTTGTGTGTTACATGAAAAAACAATCAGTATTTAACTTATGTGCAAAACAGAATACTAATTTGCACCCCTTGCATTGCATCATGGTTTTGTCCAGGGGAATGAAATAAGAAGTTTCTTAAGTTAAGATCCTTAATGAATCAGGCCCCTATTATCCTTGACTCTCCCTATTATAATCTTTCTTGAACCAGAGTCCTGCATCAGATTTTAGAATGATTGGGTATATAGAAAATTAATCTCACTATAATCCGCAATATTTTTGTCAGCACTTCCTTTTCTGGAGGTAAATATAGTCAGCTGATTCCGTTTTTGGAAACCAGGAATGGACAATTGCTAAATTAGTCTTTGCACAAAAGATAGCCACTTATTATTATAATTGGTAACTTGGAAAAAATAAGTCTCTGGCCGGAATAGTGTCGCTAATTATACCTTGCTACTGCTGCAGTTGTTTGACAATTCTCTACATCAGTGATGCTAATTTGGTTAATGAAACATTTCATGAGCATGCAGTAGTTGGTATTACGAGCTCTGCACGGGTTTACAGTGTGTCCTCTTGTTTTACGCTTTTGTTATAATTAGTTACCATGTTTCATTTGGCTCGTACTTTTGCATTTATTTTTTAATGCATGTTTCCATTTTTACAAATTGGGTCTGATTCATGACAGACAAGAAAAGAGAAGCAACATCCCTTCACACTTGGCTGCCAGGCCACAAAAAGCCTTGAAAATGATATTAAACATGGCAACACGTTGGCTTAGTGGTTAGCACTTCTGCCTCACAGCACTGGGGTCATCAGTTCGATTTCCGACCATGGCATTATCTGTGTGGAGTTTGTTTGTTCTCCCCGTGTTTGCGTGGGTTTCCTCCGGGTGCTCCGGTTTCCTCCCACACTCCAAAAACATACTAGTAAGTTAATTGGCTGCTGTTAAATTGCCCTAGTATGTGTGTCACGGTCTGTCTGTGTGTGTGTTAGGGGAATTAGATTGTTAGCTCCAATGGGGCAGGGACTGATGTGAGTGAGTTCTCTGTGCAGCGCTGCGGAATTAGTGGCGCTATATAAATAAATGAAGATGATGATGAAGATGATGATGGCTTCCCCATGCAAAGGCTGCTTTCCATCAAATCTTACAACCACTAGTGGCGCTATATAAATAAATAGATGACGATGTTGGTGTACATTTGTAAGTGCAAAAGGTGTCCACCAGTTATATTTCTGATAAGAAGACGCAACACAATTTGTCCAAAAATAATATTATCCATATTTGACCAGTTATTTGTGCCAAGATGGCATCTATGGGCATAAATATAGCATATTTGCAAGGACAAGCAAAATTTTGTTGTAGAATAGTGGCAGTCAGTAGGCATATGTGCCAGTCTCATATTTAAATTGGCAAATTAGGTGGCATTGCCTTCTTGCATGAAAGATTGCAAAACTTTAGAGAGCAGTAACTTTACTCTGTTTATTGAGGTAGCATAAATCCAGTAATTCAATGTACCTCTTGCAGTCCGAACATCGTTCCTGCTTTATTATATTTGTACATCTAAAGTCACGAAGAACTCCCGACGCTCTTGTCTAATATGTCCATATTACTTGCCAGTGATGCACACCATTGTTTTCAAACGAAATGTTTTCCATTAACGCTGACCTTGGCCAAATAAGCAGAGTGTCGTCCAGGGGATTTTTAATACACTAACAAAACAAAGTGATATGATAATGCTAATGTATTTCAACAGATACTTTGTTAGTCAGTGTGGTATAAAACAATTGATCCCCCCTGCTGTGTAAGCGGTCTCCGGTGTACAACATCCTGACATCCTGCAAGTGCAGGTGATTATTTATCCATCTAACAAATGTGCTAATCTGCCCGAAATTGCCTGTTGGGCCATTCTCAGCATACTCATGATAATATTTATTAGTCTGGGGAGACATTGGCCTCACATCCAATTATAAAAAGCACAATCTCTCCAAGTGTCTGTCCATCACGCGGCTACCTCAAGGTCCTCCACAACATCTAATTAATGACTGGTAGCGAACTCAAGCCCTCCAGCATATCAATATTGAATGGCGTAAAATAACAATGGAAGCATAAGTCTGTGCGGATCATTACTTTAGCCGTTCGCTCCCTGCATCAGACAGAAGAGGGTCATAGGCGACTGAGCTCAGTTGGCAGAGTTCATCATACGAAAGGAGCTGTAAATCACGAACATTTAATATTTTATTGCTATTAATATTTTATGGCATTACTATTATCGTTTGGTTTATTTATGTCTTTAAATCCGGGATAACAAGTGAAAATAAGAGTAAGTCCTTTGAGTATGAAAATTGTTTTACTTTGCCTCGAGGGTGGCAGAAAATCAGTACGTCATTCCATCATTTTTAGCAGCCTGCAGTTCAGTATTGATGTCAAGAAATGTTTAAAATAGATGTTAACATTTATATTCAGAATGTACAACTGTACTGTCCCTACAGACAAGTTTTTATGTTAATGGCGGGGCCTGATGTGAGCGCTGTTCTTTTGAGCACAACAGGGAAAGCCTAGGCTGGGGGGCTTCCCGGGCCGGTCCCATAAAAAGGTACCTTGGGCTGGGTCACACTGCCAGCTGCGTTTTTTTCCTTTAAAATGTTCCTGATAGGCTGCTGAGTCGAGTCTAGGCTCCCTGGCTAAAATATGCCAGTTCTCCCCTGAAGCACACACATGCATGTGCGCCAGTCCTAAGCATGCTGGGATGAGCAGAGCATGGGCCAATATCTTCATCTGACTCTTATGTCAAGAGTGAACAAATATGTGTTAGAACAGGAAGGAAGGAGCGCTATGAGCTTCTTACTCACAGATAGTTTTCACAATTGCAGTGTAGTCCGTGCAGGGATAGGCAACAGCGGAGAGGGGATTATTGTAGGACTTTTTTGCTCTACAGCACTCACCTGCTGTAGATTTCTCCTGTGTCTTATGCAGAAGTGGATTGGCGACGATGATATTCTTCATCCCCACTTTCCACTGTTCTGTGAGATTTAACACTGTGCCGCTAGCATCTGGTCCAAAATACCAGTGTAGAGCAGGACAGCTGTGTCAGGGAGATCAGTTAAGAATCTGAAAGTGATGCATATTACGTACTGTACAGTTTAGAAAATCCTGCTGCATCATCCAGCTCTGTCTCTGCTAGAGAGTTCTCTGAATTTTATCAGATGGGGTACGGAATAACGATGGTGATTATTCCGACAAGACTTATCCCGACGTCTCGACACCGAAGGGCTCCTTCCTGATGAGGCTGCAGGACAACTGATGTGCCCACTGACTGCCAGCAATCTCCATGAATGAAAAAGCCGGCGTGACTGGGTGACGTCACTGGGAACCGCGACGCTGTTACCGGTGCACTTAATGGGGTAATGTATGCATGGACAATGTACTTTACAAAGCGTTGTACATTATCCATGGCCGCATACTTACATTACCCCCTTGAGTGCACCGGTAACAGCGTTGCGGTTGCCAGTGACGTCACCCAGTCGCGCCGGCTTCTTCATTCATCGCGATTGCTGGCAGTCGGTGGGCACATCAGTCGTCCTGCTGCCTCGTCGGGAAGGAGCCCTTTGGTGTCAAGACGTCGGGGTAAGTCTTGTCGGGGTAGTCAGCATCGATATGATTTTATCTCAGTCATCCTGACAACTAGCTCCATAGTACATCCTACATTAGACTACTTTTTTGCTGTAAAAATGTTTATAATGAATCTTATTAAGGGATCGTACACACGAAAGGATTTTGATTTGCTTGTCAACCAGAACATTTTTGTTTAACCAATGAAAGGTGAGAAGAACGCTGATTGAGCTGCCCCTTAGGGTTCATTGACCTTTACAGCAATTTCCATAATCACTTCTCCATCACTAATACAGAACTTCATATTGAAATGTCGAAACCAACTAATTTATAGCAAGGGCTTCTAGAATTCAGTATCCTATCTAATCTAGCCGGCAGTTTCGCAGGCAGTTAAGTAATTTATGGCTCTAGCTGATACTGTTTCTCCTAGGTAATCATTCTGCAGATTTCTGTACAGTTGTTCCCATAGGAATCACCTATTACTAACGTGACAGGTTGATCTCACACTTCCACGCTTTCTTTCTTCGCAGGTTTCCTGTGGATTTACCACTTTGTGTGGGGTTCACTGTTACAGTCAGTAAACTGCTGTTATTGACTACTCCAACTATTGTCGACCATCAGATTCTCACCAACTGTGTGTGTACACCAGTTGTAGAAGAATAGTTGCTGCCACCACCATGCTACTGGAACCACTTACGTATGGGTGTCAGGGGTGGACCCAGACATTTGCCCTACCCGGGGCGATTTTAGGGGGGGGCGATTTAGGCCCCGCCCCCTTTCTGCCTTCTGAGTCTACCGGCGGCTGCACATTATGTGCAGGTCGGTTCTGCAGTGACAGTGTGCTGCCCCGCTGCTCTGATTGTGTTTAAAACACAATCAGAGCAGCCGGGCAGCACACTGTCACTGCTGAACGGACCTGCACAGTGTGCAGCCGTCGGCAGCAAGCCCCTGCTAGGGGGGGGTGGGCAATCAGGAAATGATTACCTTATCTGTTGGTCACAGGGTTACATCTGGTAATAGGCATTGTGCAGGACCTTGTAAGCAGGATGGTGCTTATTGCTCATAAGTAGCGCTTACAAGGGTATGTGGTACTGATGGTACACTTAGATGGAATACAAGAATGTACATGCAGAATACAGCAACGTGTGCTCTTTATATAAACCAGACTCCACCCCTGCCATAAATTCAAAGAAGCACTTGAAATTCTGCACCAATCCTAGTGGATGTTTATGCAGGGCGGCCAATCCTGGGAGATGGGCTAGACTGCACATGAGGCAACTAATCAGGACTAGATTTGACTGGGCCAATGGACAAGGCCGTCATGAGCATACTCTGCTCATTTATTCCCTGGAATTGAACGAGAGTAGACCTCTCTCCCTGACCACAGGAAGAGTTACAGAAAGTTACACACCGCACTGAGTATAGTCACAAACCCCCTATATTTTTTTCTAATAATGTGTCAGAGTAATATATATATATATATATATATATATATATATATATATATATATATATAAAAATAATCATTATGGGGGGGGTGCAACCACATATGACAACAATTCACAAAAAAGGAAAAAGAAAAGGAAAATGTGTTCAAGGGACTTCAAGCATGCATCTCTGCTTTATTGGTATACATTAAAAATAAAATGTAAAAGGATTGTTTCTCTGCATTCCAATTGGCTAGCAAAATATTTAAAAGGAATTATGAAACTAGAAATCCCAAAAAATAACTGTTAAAATAGCAGCCAATAGCTGCCAAACCACTTCACTACTCCTTAAATAACATATAGTTGACTGGTAACCCTTATATGCTGTATATTTATCATATTTTTGTTAAAAAAAATATGATAAAATAAACATAATTAGTAGCGCTATATAAATAGCTGATGGTAATGATTGCAAATGAGCTTTTAGCTGCAGTATAGTCATATATAACCAGGCGATTTCCCACGCCAAGAACTCAAGCCCTGATGCTGTGCACGTAAATTGCGTCCAATTGTACATGAGGCCCTGAATCTTCAAAGGTTTTCATCTGAATCCTACTGCATAAGAAAATAAATCTTACATACGTGGATTTCTTGCTATAGATTAACATTTTAGACTAACCAAAAAACAAACAGTCTATCACAAAAAATAATCACAGATGTTCCTGTTAGTAAGGTTATTTGGAGCATACTCAGTGGTATATTAAATTATCCTCCCCAGTTAAGGCCATTAAATTGAGCTCAACCAAGAACACCGCAATAATATAAAATGGAATAATGTTTTATTAGGTTAATATACAGAACAAACAAAACAAAGTCTACACTGGGGAAATTAAAAACATAAGGTCTTGTCGCAGATGAGTAAAATAGCCAAAGTTTAAATAAGAAAATACATCAGCAATGATATGTGATATAATATCAATGATATGTAATACCAATAAGCAGACCTTAAAATCAATAATAGGCTAGCAGAAAATAATTACTTGCTGCAAACATAAGAATATGATAATAATAAAAATACAAAAAAAACCAATATAAAATATAGAAGTTAATCAGGAGGGAAAACTTAGGGAACCAGTAAAACAGAAAACATTGCTTAATTTTTTTCTTGAAAATCATTTATTAGGGTGTTCTTAATGTCTACTGTGCATAACAGGTATTTTCACAGTTGCCAAAACATTGCAAACACATGTTATAACATGAATACTCAGCTGTCAGCACTAGTAATGGGCACTTAGACTAGACCTCTAGCTGGAGCAAGAGATACGGCAGAAAACCAACGTACTGCTGCGTGCGCCTGAGTTTTACTTGGACGTGGCTGCTCGGTAACACCCTTACTGTACATTGCCTATGTCCATCTGCCCATTCTCCACTCCGAAATCGTAGGCTGTAGAAAGTGTTGCTTCAGTACTTCAACCAACGCTTTACTGCAGATGACTACTTGATGTGGTAGGATCAGTACTGCCTTGCCTCCCTACTGGAACACCCGAAAATGACACTCCCCAATATACTACAACCTAAACTACACTGCATCCCACTTACACACAAAACAAACACATACTGTATTCCAAACCTCTCAAAATTCCTGCATTCAAAAACTATGAACTATATAACTATTGGAAACACTGTGTAGTCCATTCCTCTTATCTATCCAGATGGAATTACACAAAGAAAACTGGGAAAGTTGGAGTATCCTACACTGCCAATCCACAGTGCTACATCCTACACTAGCACTATACATCCACCTTGGTGTCAGGTGTGGTTTATTAACATAACTCACCATGACAGGCTACCAGAAGAATATTGATATTTACAATTTCTCTTGTTTATTCTTCGTCAGGTTGCTATTTATGATTTTTGATTCTTGTCTACCATGGCAACACCAGACACATGGCACATGATGTAGTGAGCAGAGTGGCTTTGGGACACCCCTCTGAGCTCTGTGTGAACTGTGACAACCTCCATCTCCTATCATGTGACATGCTGAGAGCTATTAGCCTGTGTCTGTGAGACAGACTGACTATGTCTTTGTCTGGCAGCCATTTTTGTTTGCCAGCCAGAAAGCTTTAGAAAAGGAGATTATAATTTGTAGGAGGATAGCTACGAAATATGATTATTGGATGCAAGCTGAAAAGATACCTAGCTTACTATTTAAAGAAAAAAAGAAAAATCTTATTTGTGGGATGCTGCTTTAAAATTACTTTTTTGAAATGTGTTGCAGAATTGCTTTGTGGTTATATATTTACCTCACTGTATTTGTTTTTTCCCTTTCTCTTGCTATTAGCAATAGCATGCTATGCAAATAAGAGATAATATGAGACATTAAACTACTAGAATGGGTTTTAAATATAAGATATAGAGGAATTCTGGTCTGGTTTTAATACGCAATTAACTAGAGAAATGGGTTTAATAATGTAAAATTAATAAAGCAGCCCAGGAATGTCTGAATATTAGGGCTTACAAACTTAGTTTCAAATGGGTTTCTCTACATCAGTTATCGTCCTAGCCCTGCTTTT
The DNA here is from genome assembly GCF_038048845.1 of Mixophyes fleayi. Classification (NCBI taxonomy): domain Eukaryota; kingdom Metazoa; phylum Chordata; class Amphibia; order Anura; family Limnodynastidae; genus Mixophyes; species Mixophyes fleayi. The sequence continues at coordinate 77,478,563 of NC_134412.1, forward strand.
AAGGAAATATATACAGCCACTGCACTCTCTACATTTGGCTCCTACTACAATAGGCAAGGCCAGAACTGGCCTCTTGAGCACCTCCTGCTGGAGTTTGTGCATGGCCGCTCCCCTATACTCCGGCGCCTATTCTGCTCCTTGGATTTTGTGCTGGAAAAAAAAATGTTCTGGCGCAGACAGACTGGCGGGATGCCCATGTCCTGGGCTTCCCATGTTCCGCTGGCCCTGAGTCTAGGGCATGCTTGCCAACTCTCCCGAGATATCCGGGAGACTCCCGAAATCTGGGTCAGTGTCCAGGACTCCCGAGAGAGAGGGCAATTTTCCCGATTTCCGACCGGCTGTGAAAAAGTAAATGGAGGGGGTGTGGCGTATAGGTGTCATGGGTGCATCATTGTGGCCCCACCCCCTCATTTTATTGGTCGGAAAGGGTGGTGACAGCATTGGGGGCGGGGCTAATGACGCAATTCTTCGAGCCCCGCCCTCACACACCCACCTGCCCCCCAGACCACCCGGGACACAAGCTGCCAATGTTGGCAACTATGCTCTAGGGTCAATAGTGATGATTGAATGATTGAGCTCTCTGTGACAATATTAGGTTGAGGGAGATTTTCTGCCTTAAGCATGTACACAACTGTGAGCTGGTGCGCTTTGCTTTAAAGCCACAGTCTTGCTCTGAAAAAGATAATGAAAATGAAATGTACAAAACGGTCTAATGCATTAGAAACCAGCCAATTAAAGAACTCCTTGTTATGGATAGTTTTAATTAACTTTGTTTTAATATAAAAATCCTTGCTAGATTCATTGTCTGAACAAACAGTCTTTGGCTTTTTCCATGATGCCATGTATCATAACTTTAATTATGATGCATTAAGACTGTTTTCTCTAGAAAGAGCTTGCAGCTGTAATGTGGTAAATTGTAATGAGGAGGGTAATGATTATGATTACTGCTGAAAATATCACTCTGGAGTAAATGGGTTCTCTTCCTATGACCTTGGAGTACAATGTACTGTGAGGGTTTTGAGGCGTGAGGATGCAGTGGAAGGATTCACATGCTCTTCTTTAGCACAATCCTCAGTGCGGTGTCTGGTGACTGGAAGTGTGGAGAAGAGGTTATTGGCTCCTATCGACAGCAAGATGTGAATTTACCCAGGACGTGGGGAAAAAGAGCGTTAGTTTTTTTCCCTTTGGATCATAAAGAACATTAATCTCAATTAAGTGGAGCTAATTCAAACAGACTTCTCGTTTACACAGTTAAACATTCGATAGAAACATTGGAACTGCTGAAAGCTCTGGCGGAAATAAGCTGTGGCATTATAAAATATTGGCGAAAATGCTTAAAATAGAAAGAGTGACAAAGGTTTTAATAAGGCATATACTGTACTTAAAGGGGAACTAACCCTCCCTATTTTTTTAATGTTTTTATTTTTTTTAAAAAAAAATCTATCAAGCTTCTGTTTATTTAACACTCAATATTTAAAATGTTTTTGCATCAAGCAGTACATGAACATTGTTGTACAAACATATACATACACATAATTCATCAATATTATCATCACCATTTATTTATATAGCGCCACTGATTCCGCAGCGCTGTACAGAGAACTCATTCACATCAGTCCCTGCCCCATTAGAGCTTACAGTCTAAATTCCCTAACACACACAATGACAGAGAGAGAGAGAGAGGCTAGGGTCAATTTTGATAGCAGCCAATTAACCTACTAGTATGTTTTTTGGAGTGTGAGAGGAAACTGCAGCACCTGGAGGAAACCCACGCAAACACGGGGAGAACATACAAACTCCACACAGATAAGGCCATGGTCGGGAATTGAACTCATGGCCCCAGTGCTGTAAGGCAGAAGTGCTAACCACTTAGCCACCGTGCTGCCCCCATATTAGTGGTAACTTCACTCAACGTGATGTTAACTAATTAACATCATTATGCTGATTACTACAGTCTACTAGATTAACTCCAGAATCTTAAAATGTTACTTTTGACTGAAATTAATTAATCATTTTACAGGTATACAATGGCAATAATAATTTATTCCACTGCTTTTCAGTTGAGGACATTTCAATAACCTATTCCATTGTGACATGCATAAATCAGTATGTTGAATGGAGCGTTGAAACTTTGTAAATTCTGAATATATAATACACAGGTAATGTTAATATATATATATATATATATATATATATATATATATATATATATATATATATAAAAAACACTATATATATATATATATATATATATATATATATATATATAATATTTATTGTAACAAAATGAGGCATTTAGCAGGCAATATGCAGAGAAAGCATGGAAGTAGGTTAAAACATTTATGCAGTAATGCACCTAGATTGCTGATAAATACTTATGTGTAACAAACAATAGTTTAAGTTTGGTTAACTCACATGATTGGAAAGGTTCCTTCTCTCAGCAAACAGACAGGGTGTGTCTGTTAGTGCAAACAGTACCACTGATGGGAGTCTCCTCTTAAAGGAAAGGTGGGTGTGTCACCTGCCCATCAAGCTAAGGCTAGGGGAGGAGTATCATGTTTAAAAGCTTGCTTGTGTCATTTTGTTCACAGAGACCAATGCTGGGGAAGCTGGCTGGTCTTGAGAGAGCTGGTTTATGTCTGGCTAGCATTTAGGGTCTCCAGAATTGCTGTGCAATCTGTATGGTGTCAAAACATTTACCATCCTGACAATAATACTACATAAAAATGAAGAAGTTGTTCACGTGCGCTTCAGTAGTAGCAGGCTCTTGTCACTATATATATATATATATATATATATATATATATATATATATATATATATATAAAATTAGAGATGAGCGGTTCGGATTTGGAGAAATCTGTCAGATCCGAGATTTGGGGTTCTGCGTAGATACAAAACCCGACTTAATTCCTTGCACCAAAATCGGATCTGAAAACAAGCCAAAACGTAATTTCCAGGAAAATATGGAACCAAAACACTTGTCATCAAGAATTACAAAAGCGATTACTGCTATTATTTCTATGAAACTATACCTCAGAGGGCCATGTAATCGGGTCAGCGTGAGGGAGGGCTATGAGTACAAAACTGCATTCAGAACACGTTATGGGCTTTCTAAACATCTGGGAATGGCTATTGGTCTTTGCAACACTTCGGTCACCCTTTTATCAATGACGTTTTAAAGATTTGCTGAATTAATTTGTCGTTGTCTATTTAGATGACATCTTGATAAAGATTTACAGACACACAATTAATATGTCCAGATAGGTTTGCAGTGTGTTAATCACCCAATATCCTGCATTCAGGGGGTATATAAGTCTGTCAGTCAATTGCACAAATTGCCAGTTATGGAGGTTCCCTGCCTTGATCCAGCGATTTACTGATTCCTGAGTTGATTCCAAGTGTATGACCGTGGATATTCCTGACTACCTTCCCAGTTCTCTGACCATCGCTCTTGCTACAGACTTTTCTGATTCCCTCATCCTAGCATCTGCCATGGACCTTCCTGGCTCCATTATCATGATCACGATGATCACTTCTGTGACCTTGCTCACTGATGCTCACACTGCCCCATACTACTGGAATTCTTGCACTAGACCTATCAGGAATGGTTTTATAGTGGAAGGAACAATTAGATGGGATTTTTTCACAGTGCTCCTCTTCACAGTTTTCCCCCGCTCTGCACAACTAGATGCAGTTCTAATGTTTGGATGCATCTCATGCGAGCAGAGAGTAGTTGTGCATCTTGAAATACACCAGGCAGACTATCTGGGAGCATAGCTGCAAAACAAAGGTGTTTTGTTGTGTTTATCCAGCGCACTTTCTAAGTGAGGTCCATGGTGTGCAAAAAAATGAGTAAATTTGCACCTTGTCACAACCATGTTGCATTGGAGGGGTGGCAAAATGTAAAATGTGGGGACAGATTTATAGTTGGAGTAGGGCATCTCCGAAATCAGCTTTAAATTACAGTGTAAAAATAACGCTATCAAGTATCTGTGTGCTACATGAAAAAACAGCCAGTATTTAACTTATGTGCAAAATACTAAACTCATTTGCACCCTTTGCATTGCAACAAGGTTTTGTACAGTTTTCTTTGCCCGTCTGTGGATTTTTTGTTTGTTCGAGTGGTTGGCATGTTGCCTGCAGGAAAAATTGTATATCTTAAAGGGGTTTTCTGCTTTAAAATTTAATGTTACCAAATAACTTCCCATGGTAATAATAGTACTTTGGTGGGTACTTTGCTCCCTTGCAATCCCCACTATTTGTTTTGCTCAGCCATCTTATCAGATCTTCCTCTGTTGTCAGAAGTACTGGCTATATGTAGATTCTAGGACCCTTCTATACAAAGAGAATGATGAGGGAGGGACTCCCAAGAAAGTAGCATTATGGGAAGTTATTTAGTCAAATAGGATTTTAAGATGGAAAAACTCTGTTAATCCAATCAATAGGCACATTTTAATTTTTATTAACATTATTATAAATATTTATTTGTATAGTGCCATACTGGGAATTACCAAACATACAAAGAGGTAAGAGGGACCTGCTATATTCTACAGGGACATAAATGTCAGATATATGAGGTTATGTATGGCCTTATCTGTGTGGAGTTTGTATGTTCTCCCCGTGTTTGCGCTGGGTTCCTCCAGGTGATCCGGTTTCCTCCCATACTCCAAAAACATACTAGTAGGTTAATTGGCTGCTATCAAAATTGGCCCTAGTTTCTCTCTATGTCTGTGTGTGTATATCAGGGAATTTAGACTGTAAGCTCCAATGGGGCAGGGACTGATGTGAATGAGCTCTCTGTACAGCGCTGCGGAATTAGTGGTGCTATATATATATAAATAAATAGATGATGATGATGTATTACATATTGATCCAGTCAGATCGCAGTGGGAAATGAGCTTAGTGGGGTTTTCTTATCCAGTCACATAGCAACGAGGGTTTGGGGCCAGTAGTTTTATGATAGAGTGCTGGAAATTCACTAGAGTATTTAAGCTATTTATGGTAAAGAAGGTGGTTTGAGAATTTGATATGCTTGTCTGAGAAGATGGGCTTGAAAGCTAGGGGAAAGTATTGTTATACAAGGGAGGGAATTTCACAAAGTGGATTTAGCTTGAAAAAAGTCCTGTAACCAGGAAAGGAAGCAGATAATAATATTATTATTATCCTTTATTTCTATTGTGCCAACATAATACGCAGTGCTGTTATAGAGTGTGTTTGCGCATTCACATCTCCCACATCAGCAGTAAGTGAGGATGACAGGAGCAGATTTTGGGCAGAGCTCAGGGATCCACTTAGAAGATATTTTGAGACAAACAAAGAGATTTATGTTGGTTGAGTTTTGTTAATAGATTTGCATGCAAGTAGAAGTATTTTATATTGTAAAGCATAGGGAGCGGTAAAGTAGCAGTAGAAGAACATTAGGCAAGAAAAATGAATCTAACAGCTGCATTTATAAAAGATTGTACGGGTAAAATTATTATTAGGGGAAGACTGGTTATAAGATAATTGCAATAGTCAATGTGGGAGATTATGAGTGCATGGTGTTTGCCGTGTCTTGCTTGAGACATGTATATTCTGTAGAGTTTCATAGATGCATGTACAACATTTGGATGTGGGGAATAAAGACAATTTTTAGTCAAAGATGACACTTAGGCAGCAAGCTTGAAATACTGGCGGAATGACATTAAACTGCAGTAGAGAGGTCCAATCATCTTAGAAACGGGGTGTGGCCAAGCGGGACCAACCAATCAGAGTACAGGAGGGGCGAAGCTATGCAAAATCCCCCCCCCTCCCCCCTAAAAAGTCTAGGCCTTCCCCTGGCTTGAAAGGCAAGGTTTATAGCCATGTTGTCAACATATGTGAGATGTCAGGTATGGTGGAAAGATGAGTTTGAGGTAGCAAGAGAAGATCCAAGATGAAATGATATAAAGTAATTCGGCTACGTGGGCCAACACATATGGTGAAAGATCAGCAGAAGATAGAACCATTGTGGTGTCATCCGCAAAGAGGTGATAGTGAACTACAATGAAGCTTATTAGTTCTCCACAAGTCGTTGTAGAGATAAAGACGAGCAGATGAATTCTGACTGAGCTTTGTGGTTCTTCATCCGATAGAGCAAGCAGAGAGGAGGTGGATCAAGAAACAGAACATTGAAGGAACGGTTTCCTAGGTAATATGAGAACTAGGATAGGACAGTGTCCTGAGACAAATACAACAGAGATATCAAGGAGAATTAGTACAAAGAAGCCTTTAGATTTAGCTGTGATCTAATCATTGACGACCTTAAGCTGGGTACACACTACACTGTTTTCGTCCAATAATCGGCTCAAACAGCCGACATACTACCGCTCGTTCAAAAGTCGGGTCAGTGTGTGCAGTGACACGATGGTCAAAAGTCTGCCCAAATGGACGATTGTCGCCTCATTTAGTTGGTCGTACCATTTAATATTTTCGTTCCAATCTCGTTTCCGCTGTGTAGTGTGTATAAACTTCCGACCGATCCACAACAGTGAGTACGAAATTACAGTCATTGCTCACGACAACATGGCTGTAAAAAGTCGCTAAAGGGACATCCGCTCTTCCCTTTATCGTTCTAAACAAGGCTAGTGTGTATGCAGTCCATGGACCGAGCGTTCGGAACATCGATTGCATGTAAAATCGCTCGGCATAAAAAGATGGTCGAAATTTCTGTAGTGTGTACCCAGCTATAGTTAGTGCTGTATCATACAGAATAACATGAAGAGCATTCAATAGGTTGTGTGAGGAAAGGAACCGTGAGGCAAGTGTAGGTAAGCCTCTCAAGAAGATTGGAGCGATACAGTAATCTGTGAGTAAATACAAGAGTAGACACTGCAAGAGTAAATACTGCATCCTCAAAAAATAATGAATGAAAGATATAAGTGGATAAGGAGAGATTGAAGATGTTGTTCAAGGCTGAGATGAACACAGGAGCTAATGAGTAGCTGATAGTAGAATGGGAGGAGAAGAAGAGGGAGGGTATAGCTTTCTTCTTTATTTGTGGGATCAAATGAAATGTAGGTGCCAAAGGATTGCGGAAAGGAATGGACAGTTTATTGGTTGAAGAAGTGAGTTCCATTTATATGGCATTTTGTCCTTGAAACAGGAAGCAAGGTCTTGGGCATTGAGGTTGATGTTGGAGGATAGAGGGTTAGAGGTCTGAGCAAAGACGAGAGATTAGAAGCAGTTTAGTAGTAGTGGTAGATAGTTTGAGGAAGTTATGGAGACTTTCACCATTTTCGTGGGAAGCTTCTTAGTTTACTTTGTGTTCCATGGTGCCCCCAAACTGTCCTATTTTTTAAAATTCTTTCCTTTGTCATACGTTTCTCTAGTTCTTCCTCTGTCTGGTAGATATTATTTGCAGTGGAAGCGAGGAGAAAGAAAAAGAGCAGATGAAATCAAGAAAAAGCATCTTGTCAGTTGTTATCTTTAATTATAGGAGAGACGCCCCTGCTTCTCGTTGGCAGCAATCTGTACCTTACAATTACATTGTGACAGGCTCCTCGCCACAATAGGTACAATGAGGAAACGTTGGTGTGTGCGTCTCAGTGTGATGCTTCCTTTTGTTCGCCTCTCTTGAGCTTGTCAACGCCGCTGATAGACTAAATACTAACAGTAACAGCCCTTTTCTTCCTTTCCATTATCATTGTAAGATCCCTAGCACCTGCTGTAGGACAGGGTCTTGAATGTGTAAATCAGCTTCACAGTAACTTGTAGAAAAGTGAGTGCCTGGAAAAGCCTCACAGTGATAGTAAACCGTAATCAATGGACTAAACTGCAAAATTGAAAATGTTGTTTTATCAAATCTGGGAAGAAGTCAGGTTGATCGGCCACCCTTTGCCAAGCACCTGGGAGCCAGGTGCCTATAACCGGAGATTAACAGAAGGGTGCTACTTATTTTAAAAAATGCCAGATGAGCTGGTTTCAGAGACCCCTTGGCGCTGAAGGTAGGGTGGGGAAGGAGGGAGGCACAGCAGCTACCTTACCACTAATAGTCTTCCAAATGTAATCCCCTGCTTCACTGTGCTGTTCTTCAACACAGAAGCAGTAGGAGAAGTACTAATGTGTTCCTCCAGGCCCCCCTGCACATGCTCAGTACAACATGGGCTTCAGAGTGAGAAGTAACCCTCATCACCATGTATATCTATCAACGTGGCAGTTTAATATCTCTTGTCTATTATGGCGACAATGGGAATTTGGAATATTATAATATTTGGAATATGGGAATTCGTAAGAGTACAGAAAATTACATCATGGGGATAATTATCGCCATGATAATAGCATTTTTGATAATAAATCCCTACATAATATTATTACTGGTTGCGATAAGATTGTAACTTATGTATTGTTATCACTGGTTGTTGTGATTTGATTATTAACTTAATGTCATTATTTTATTAATATTCAATAACTGCATTAATATTTTAAGTTTGATAAGTTAATAATATATAAATAGAACCAAATTCAAACATTAAAAAAAATATATATGTGTTTAGGAGGCAGAACGAATGACATCAGAAGGAAGCAGATGGAACAATATGAGATGAAGATGGAATGATATGGGAGGGAGATGTGAAGATATTAGGGTAAAGGGAATGACATGAGAAGGAAGCAGATGGAACAATATGAGATGAAGATGGAATGATATGGGAGGGAGATGTGATGATATTGGGGTAAAGGGAATGACATGAGAAGGAAGCAGATGGAACAATATGAGATGAAGATGGAATGATATGGGAGGGAGATGTGATGATATTGGGGTAGAGGGAATGACATGAGAAGGAAGCAGATGGAACAATATGAGATGAAGATGGAATGATATGGGAGGGAGATGTGAAGATATTGGGGTAGAGGAAATGACATGAGAAGGAAGCAAATGGAACAATATGAGATGAAGATGGAATCATATGGGAGGGAGATGTGATGATATTGGGTTAGAGAGAATGACATGAGAAGGAAGCACATGGAACAATATGAGATGAAGATGGAATGATATGGGAGGGAGATGTGATGATATTGGAGTAGAAAGAATGACATGAGAAGGAAGCACATGGAACACTATGAGATGAAGATGGAATGATATGGGAGGGAGATGTGATTATATTGGGGTAGAGGGAATGACATGAGAAGGAAGCACATGGAACAATATGAGATGAAGATGGAATGATATGGGAGGGAGATGTGATGATATTGGGGTAGAGAGAATGACATGAGAAGGAAGCACATGGAACAATATGAGATGAAGATGGAATGATATGGGAGGGAGATGTGATGATATTGGGGTAGAGGGAATGACATGAGCAGGAAGCACATGGAACACTATGGGATGAAGATGGAATGATATGGGAGGGAGATGTGATGATATTGGGGTAGAGGGAATGACCTGAGCAGGAAGCACATGGAACAATATGAGATGAAGATGGAATGATATAGGAGGGAGATGTGATGATATTGGGGTAAAGGGAATGACATGAAATGGAATTGTGTGCTATTGGAAGGAGATCATATAAGATGAAGTTGGCATGATATGAGAGGGAGATAGAATGGTATAGCGTCAGTGGTCTCATCTGGTATACGGTGGTATGCCATACCGCCATTTCTCCTACTGCCTTCATTGTAAAACTAAAATCAAATTCTATTTACTTACATGTGCCATAACGCTGCTTCTAAATTTCCACTGTGACTATTTTAGAGTGGGCATGGAATGATATGGGAGAGAATGTGATCAGAGGACAGGGAGAGAGGAAACAGGAAGGATGGAGAAAGTAGTAGGGATAAAAGGAATGTGACAGGAACAAGAGGAGGGCTGATAGTGAGTCCTTTTCCCTCTGTTTGCAGGAAATATATGTTATATCCATAGGCCAGTTTATGTGCAGAGCAATATCTGTGTTTTAAATGCAGAATGATAGGCCTCACCTTTTGCTCTTAGGACTTCCAACACCCACTGAAATAATTGTTAAGTTAAAGTTTGCAAACCTTAACACCTTTAAAAGCACAACATGCAGACAGACCCAATGTTGGCAGTTGTCACTCTGCAAACCAAGGTGTACTTCTAGTTTGCAAAGGGCTCTCTTTTTGAGAGCCTAGAGAAGGTAAACACCTTGACGTGTGCTGGGCAGACCACCTAAGTGCATTGATACAAAATAAAGGTGCACATCTAGTGTGCTTTGGAAAAGAGGTGAGGTTACCAGTAAACATACCGCCATGCTGTATATACTGATGAAACTTACAAAAGATCATACACATCTGCTGACAAAAAGAAAAGCAGCGACCAAAATTAATTAATGTAATACTGGGCTCAGAATAGCACTGGCTTATGCCCATGTTGTCATTTATTTTCGTATATTACCATATGCCTACAGACCTGGCCATTTATGGTAAGAATTTTTAACACTCTTTGCTGATAGGAAATATTTTAATTTCCTCCTTTTTTAAAGTTATAAAATATGCTTTGAGCTAAGATTAAAATGTGTTTTCTTCCGATCCATCATCTGTTTATGTGACGTGCTAGGATTAAAGGTAGACTGTGTACATACAAATGTTTTTACCATTCTCTAGACACAATGACAGGAAATACTTACCGACAATGTGTTACAGAAGGAAGTAAGATTTATGCTGATAAAAAACAAGTCAAACAGTTATAAATAAATGATAGTGTCCGGATTATTTTCAACCTTTCTGGAACACTAAAAAGGAGGGGTAGAATAAATCACATTACAGTTCTGTTCTCATTTTATATGTAGTGGGTAAAATTAATCTTAAAATGCAATATGAATGCAACTTGCATTTAAACAAATTGCATGATGCATTGTACGCACGTATACCCGTATTCACATTCACAAATCTCAAGAAAGTCTACATTTGAATATGGCCATAGTTATATGGCACTTGCTGTATGCAGACAGACACAACAGACTGAAGAATACACACATGCATATGTACAATATAAAGTCCCATCAAAACACATGCAAAAAAAATATATTTTAAATAAATCAACCACTCTTAATGCTATAATCATTAATTAAAATGCATGTTAAAAACATTTTAATTAATTTTTTTAACATAAAATACATAAATCAGGATGTTCATATGGCGACCTGTACATAAAATTAATTGTCATCGCGTCTCTTGCTTGCATACACATGTTGTGGCAGCATAGGTGTAGTCATCACTATCAGTCGGCACTTAGACCTGTCCTGTAGCTGGTGCAAGTATATGGCTAAAAACACGTAACTCAGACATACCCAGAGCTTGAATCGCACAAATGTGTGTGCGCTGAACTTCGGCACTCCCTTATAGTACATTGCCTATGGGTGCTTGGTTTTTAGCACTTCTGCCTCACAGCACTGCGGTCATGAGTTCAATTACCGACCATGCCCTTATCTGTGTGGAGTTTGTATGTACTTCCCGTGTTTTCGTGGGTTTCCTCTAGGTGTTTCGGTTTCCTCCCACACGGCAAAAAACATACTAGTAGGTTCATTGGCTGTCTATCAAATTTACCGTAGTCTCTCTGTGTATGTTAGGTTATTTAGACTGTAAGCTCCAATGGGGCAGGGACTGATGTGAGTTCTATGTACAGCGATGTGGAATTAGTGGCGCTATATAAATAGCTGATGATGAAAGAGAAGACCCAGACTTCAGAAAAAAAACACTTGTACTTAGTATATTGTAGTAATTTCCCGACAAGGTATAAAAGAACTAAAAAAAATATATCTTTACTAGATATTTTGATGCCAAAATATCTGATTACTAAATCAGCCAGCATGGACCACGTTAAAAAAGGAGATGCCATTGTTACAGTGACAATAACATCGCCTTGAGTAAGGAAGAAAACAATAAAAGGAAAGACAGAAAACATAGATAAGATCCAGGAGCATAAAAAAAGGAGGCTGTGAATTGGCAACGCTATTTAAAAGTTGTCCCTCTGCGTGTGTTGGAAATAATAATAATTCAAAATAAGTCTCCCAGGGATTTTAAGTTATAATGTCCTCATAACTCTGCTATACCTTTTTGATTTAGCCCAGCGTGAGATTTCTACAAATAGTTTTGTATTGATCTACATTTGTGCATTATGCTGGGAAGCCGAAGTTGCCTTGTTTGCTTGCTGAAAAGGTGGTTTGGTACATGCAGCGTTTCATTAACTGACACATGAAAGGCTTCCTACTCACTTGTACTGAAACGTGGTGTCTCCGTGGAATTCGTCCTTTGATGATACCCATAGTGAGGAGCTCAACCCATTTTATAACACCAGCACCAATGGTCTTAATAAATCACTGTAGAATACTAGCATTGCTGACGTAAGGCTGCATATGATGTATACTATAGAACAGACAGTGATGTATTGTATTATTATAAACTTTAGAATGAAGATGTTACACTTTTCTGCTATCCCAAATTAAACCTTAAGTTATAATTGCTTAACTTACAATAAAGACACGACACAAGTATTTTGGTGAAATAAAGGTCACCGTTTATTGAAATTAAATGGTGGTGGAGAAGGCAAATTGAGAGGCGGCACAACCGTTATCCAAACCAAACAGTGTATGGCCACCCGACACTGACCAAAGTCCTTTACGATTGGCCGGTGCTAAATCTGGTGTCAGAGTGACTACGCCCCCCTCTGGACTCACAATGACTAGCTCACCTAATGCCGGTCAAGGGATGCCCCACACAAGGGAACCAGGAACCAAAGTACTTCGAAGAGGGTATGTGACCTGCGGCCAGTCAGCGATAGCACCGTGTGATCTGGTCGCAGACTCACAAATGCCTTTCTGCCAACTGTGTCTGCTCTGTAACGAAAACAGAAATTGTTAAACACACACATATGGATATACCCATAGCATGGGAGGTTGGGAGGTTTCTCTTTTCATTATCATCAGTTATTTATATAGCATACAATTTGGAACAAACACTGTGATGAAACATGACTAGATATTAACAAACAGACACACAGGGTCCGGCTTGCAAGCTGTCTATGGGAAGCTAGTAGCTTGGTGCAAGAGGTTAAGTGCTGGAGATTGCATGTTAGTCAAGTCAGATTGCAATAGGAAAAAGTGCTTAGTGGGGCTATATGATCCAGTCATGCAGAAAAGTGAGTTTGGGGGTCAGTAGGTTGCTTGAATGTAGAAAACGATTTTGTGTGAACTGTGATGAAGGTGGAAATTGGGTTGACTAGACCTGGGAGGTTAAGAAAGTAATTCTGGAATTTAACAAGCTCATCTGAAGGTGAGGTTTAGAAGCCAGGGGAAAGACTAGGGGCTAGATTTACTAAGCTGCAGGTTTGAAAAAGTGGGGATGTTGCCTATAGCAACCAATCACATTCTAGCTTTCATTTATTTAGTACTTTCTACAAAATGACAACTAGAATCTGATTGGTTGCTATGGGCAACATCCCCACTTTTTCAAACCCGCAGCTTAGTAAATCTAGCCCTAGATGTACAAGAGAGAATTCCACAGAGAAAAAAAATCCACAAGGAAAAAAGTCTCTAAGTATGAGGGTGGATGGGAGGCTCAAATCTTGGGCAGAACAAGGGGGCGAATTGAGCAGAGCAGCAGAAAAACATTTGGCAAGGAAAATTAGTCAAACAGCTGCACCTAAAACGGGATTCCAGGGGTCAAAGTAGGGTAAGGAGAAGACAAGTAAACCCCAGAAGAGAAATGAGAGATTGGAAGTATATTTGAGTGTCCAGGGCACTTCGGCAGTCTTGGTAGATATTAGTACATTTGAGGAAGTCCTGAGAAGTTCAAAACTTTCGAACGATGTTCTACTTTGCAGGAGAGTTTTTGAAGGCAATTGCATTATTTTTATGTGCCACAGCTGAGATTGTTGTAGTCAATACTGAGAAGAAAGAGAAGGTGGAGCGACTTGATTTTGGGCTATTGCTAAGAGGTCAGACTACTAGATCAGGATAGAAGAATCTTTAATAACGGAGGGAAGATGTTGTAGAGAGATGGAAATTTGTTGAATATTAATAGAACTGAGATTTATTTGGGTATGAGAAGACTTGGGGCTAGATTTACTAAGCTGCGGGTTTGAAAAGGTGGGGATGTTGCCTATAGCAACCAATCAGATTCTAGCTTTCATTTATTTAGTACCTTCTACAAAATGATAGCTAGAATCTGATTGGTTGCTATAGGCAACATCCCCACTTTTTCAAACCCGCAGCTTAGTAAATCTAGCCCTTGGTTGAATTAGAGTGCAAAGAGGTTAAAGTGGTGGAGGACAGATTGCAGGTTATCTGGTTTATACAATATGGACTGTGAATTCAAAAAATGAGCAAACCTACCCTGATTTGACCGAGTTTTATTAGCTTAACCCTACTCTGTCGATTTCTCAGAATGTATTTAGTCCTCAATTTGCATAACTTCTTTATCATACTTTTTATTTCCACTCTCATTGTGTGTGTGCTAGGAAGGGAAGAGCGTCTGCTTGCAATGATAGTGATGAATAAATTGGATCAGCACCCCCCTTGCATTGCATTAAAATTATTTAGTAAAATAGAAATTGAGCACTAAAGGAGAAAAACCTCATAGATCAAGTGAGGTTAGGGTTTTATTAATATTAATAGAAGATAGTACTTACAAGCAATGTAGAGTAACAGGCATATAACAAAGGGTTTACTCACCTTTCCACAGGCTCAGTGAGCACAGACACAGAATGCAGACAGAGGGTCTGGGCTCACCGGTGTGGTGCAGTGAAGCTCTTACCGTTGCACTACTCACAATGATTTCAGAGTATTTCAATATGTGGAATCTATCTGGAACTTCTACTAAGCCTAGATTACAAACTGACAATATTTGCAAAGAATCCAATATCTCCAAAATGGCAAGTCATGATCATCATCATCATCATCATCATTTATTTTTATAGCGCCACTAATTCCGCAGCGCTGTACAGAGAACTCATTCACATCAGTCCCTGCCCCATTGGAGCTTACAGTCTAAATTCCCTAATATAGACACACACTGACACAGACAAAGAGGGAGATAGACAGACAGAGACTAGGGTCAATTTTTGATAGCAGCCAATTAACCTAGCAGTATGTTTTTGGAGTGTGGGAGGAAACCGGAGCACCCGGAGGAAACCCACACAAACACGGGGAGAACATACAAACTCCACACAGATAAGACCATGGTCGGGAATCGAACTCATGACCCCAGTGCTGTGAGCCAGAAGTGCTAACCACTAGGCCACTGTGCTGCCCACAAGTCTCTTGTGTCTGCTGTTAAGTGCTCATTACAGTTCTTTTCTGACCACAGCAGTGCAAGAATGGCAGGAATACCCATGGTGCCACACACTATGCACACAGTATGCACAAAACTTTTGCTTTATCATTCATATATCTCAGCATTAATTGACTGGCTAGGCTACAGGCTAGGGTAGGAGGCTCTTGGGCGAGGGGGGAAGCACAATTGTGACAGGGAGAGGTGTAAACTGAAATTAATTTTAAAATATAAGAGATTATCTGTTCCCCAAAGTAAAAAGACAACATGAAAGAAAAGTGTAGTAAGGATCAATCTTCACGCACTCCCACGGTAAAGGCTGAAGACAATGAGTTATCCTTGGGCGGCCGCTTGAGGATAAGCAAGTAGGAGAGACTAGGGGGTAAATATATCAAGCTGAGCGTTTTCTGGCGGGTTTGAAAAGTGGAGATGTTGCCTATAGCAACCAATCAGATTCTAGCTGTCATTTTGTAGAATGTACTAAATAAATGATAGCTAGACTCTGGTTGTTCAAACCTGCCGGAAAACTCTCAGCTTGATACATTTACCCCTAGGATGGCAACAGGCGCAGGCGTGACAGTCCTCTCCACCTTATCTTCACCCTCAGTTCTGCGATACAGTGCTGATTGTCGTGACCCTTTAAAAAGCCAAGAAGAGCTGAGTTTTAAAACACGGGACATAGACATTGATGGTGGGGGCAGGAGTTGGAGGAAGCCAGATTTTAAATTGAGGATGAGTTTGTTTTTCCCTTCCGCGTTTTAGCCTGGCATGGAAAGTAAGGGGGCACTACCTGCTTATTAGCCTAGGGCGGCCCAAACCCTTAATTAGGCCCTGACTTTACTCATACCAACAATCTGCTTTTGTTGACTGACTTGCAAAGAAGTCTGTGCAGTGAAGCAGTGGAAACAGTTTTCCAGCACAAAAGAGCAATTAATACATTGATACATGAGTGTGAGAAATCAGTTACGTAACATTAAAAATACATGGAGTTCATATATCTGTTTGGCATCCAAAGATCCCAGGCACTATGAAACTTATTATATGATCTCTGACGAAAGGCTGGAAGATCCTCTTGAAAGACTATTATAGTTATTTTATCGTTTACCAATAATCATTGTCTATGCAATTTGTGTGGTTCCAACTCACAAAGCGATTTATTAGCAAAAGCAAAAGAATAACAAATAAATAAGTACACCTGATACATAAGCCGTGCTCTGCTGGATCCTGCTTACAGTCGTTCAATCCTGAGGTCTGTGGTCAAAGAGACTGTAAGCTGATTCCAGAGAGCAATATATACACATTTGGTATTACAGTAAATACAATACAGATGACTTGGCATGTTTTCATAGGTTCAGGCTTCAGGACAGTCCAGTATAATGTAGTTCATAGGTCAGTTCAAACGACGCCCTACAAAGGTGGTGGTCAGCTCTCCGATCAGATGCATACTAATCGTCCCGCAGAAAGCTAGTTCAAACTGGTCTATTTACATTATACGCACAATACTATCCTGATCATTAATTCCCTATATTCCATAACTAGCATACACAAGGTGCAATCTCATAGCTGATTGAACCGGATCACTAAGGATAAATAGGGGATTAGAATGACACCAAACATGATATGTTTCCTGTAACCTGAACCTTAGATCTCAATAAAGTGATTCTTAACATTATCATAACTATAAATTCAATAACATTTGTTCATAAATTACTGTGGGTTGGAACTATTATAAAATGAACTATGTACAAGGGAATGTTTAAGTGTATGAGTGCGTTATTTATCGTGCGATTGCGTCATGACACGTGGCGTACTGATCACAATTGCACAGTAAAACAATATTAATCAATATAGTTTTTCATCCAAATATTCGACTTTGACAGGACCTTAGCAGATAATATGTACTAAGAGGTAAAGAAGCACATTTAAAGCAAAACAAAAAACACAACAGCTGTCAAACAGGTTGAAGGACCAATCAGAAACTTTTAATATAAGTTTTCCAGGGCCAAATAACTTATACATTTGGGCCCACAACCCATTAGTAAATAGTGACCAGGCTAGCCCCCTTTTCCCCTAAGGCTAACTGCAATCACTGGTACTTGGTTGTTCCTACGTCTCAAACACAAGTTAGAGATGTTTACGATGGACGATGGGACGATGGAGATCCAGATAAAGAGGCGGTGTAGTAGGAAGGTAGGACCAAGGTAATAACAAAATCCGAACCCAACAAAATAGTCCAAGCCCAAAGCAAGGTAATCCATAGTGGTCAAAATCATATTTTGCCTACATTCTTGGGATGTCTGCCAAGCTCACAAATTAAGGTGGGACCTCCCAGAGTCCAAAAGATCAGGCAATTCACCCATAGTTGTGCTTACTGAGTATGCATATGTGTGATGAAGCAAGTGGCATCGCCATAGCCTTGTACTGCCCAGTTAATAAATAAAACAGAGTTGAGGTATGAAAATTCAATACCCAATTCCAGAAGTCAGGGCAGGTGGCTAACAAGTAGAATCCAAGAACAGAGCAGAAAATAAAATACAGAATTCAACTGCAGAAATGTCCCCAGGTATAAAGGAGATCTTATTATGATCAGCGGATCACAGTCTGTCTGTACTGTACCACGTAACACTGTGTGAACATGCTCATGTCTGCCTAATGTTCATGAGGAGTTACGGATACATAGCAAGCAGGATGGCCAACAGATGACTACCAAACAGGCACACATGTGCCTAGCCACAATATCATTCAGTCAACTCCTACCAATACCAAAGTAAGATCATTTTAATGACTTGTTAATTTTCTTGCATATTGATAAATGCTCGGCCCCTCATCCTAAAATGTTAGAAGCTGCTAAAACCAAGCATCCCCAATTATATTGGATACTGCAAACATTACATTTTTTATCATTGTAATGAAACAGAAGGAACTTATATCATCTTACTAACTTCCTAATTCCCAGAATACATCTTTGTTGTTATTTCTCAATTTATCACTTTGATCTAGAGTTAGGGCTATTAAAGCACTTGTTAATAGCAAGGAATAGTTGTTGCAAATTTAACTGGGTAAATGTTTATGTAAAAGCTAATCCCCCAGAAAGTTATCAGTCCCACAAACATAGCGTAAAATAGCTCCATCAGCAAATGAAGCACAAACTGAGCCAAACAATCTGCCTCATAATAATTTTTGTTTTAGGCTCCTAATAATAGCCTACCATGGTCTACAGGGTCTACATGTAATTTCAATACCTTTTTATTTGCCTTGAAAAACTTAACAGCGAAACGCGCGTCGGCACCACTGTGCTTGTGTGAACGTCTGAAGTGATTACAAATGTATCAAGCTATCCAGCAATGCACTTCAGTTATTAGCTATCGTTACAAGGGACATATTAGAGAATACGTTGCATTATAGGAGAACTGAATACTTATTAGGGAAATTCCCTCTGCCCGAGTTAACTTACTCTGCTGATACAACATGTGTAGTCTTAATGGATTTTGTGATGGGAGTATCTATCTCCACAGTCCAATGTTCTGGAGGATATGGTGATCACAATTTATGATATCGTATTCTTAGTGATAAAAAAAAATAACGGAGGTTGATTATAGCTCTGATAATTGGATGTCTTGAACTAATGAACCACTAATATAAGTACTTTAATCCTCATTTAAGATGCGGAAGCAAATTTGCTAGAACAATACGGGAAATATCGACATTACAGGATTGTGTAACTGAGAAGAAACTGAATATAACTACTTTAACAATCTTCATCTAACCCAGTGATGGGCAAACTTTTTCAGGAGCGAGCCAAATAAAAAAGAAAAACTTTAGGCGGGCCAATATAATTTATTAAAAAACTCAAATATCGAAATATATAATACAATTTTTTTATAAAACTAATGTGATGAATGAAACTGTGACTGCATTTCTATAAGTTCCTTGTATCTATTTTTTTTTATTTAAATATAAAAACAAATAATTATATTTTAATAATTGTATGCATATTTTAAGGAAATTTTTTAAAATATTGGCGGGCCGGATAGAACCTCTAAGTGGGCCGGATCTGGCCCCGCGGGCCGTAGTTTGCCCATCACTGATCTAACCTATTGAAAAAAAATGTGTTATGATAATATAAAAGGTATTGAAATTACATGATTGTGTAACAGTGATCACATACCAGTTTATTAAATATATATGCTAAGAACGCACAAGGAAGCGGTATTATAAGAAAGTAAGGGATTACACTAATGCCTTCATTGCTGATATACACCCGACGAAGTAAAACCCACACATCACACTAAACATGGTTGGTCTGATTAATAAGGAAAGTAAGGCAAAAAAATTAGTAAGTTTCCTCCTGGACAAAACCATGTTACTATGCAAGGGGTGCAAATTAGTTTATTATTTTGCACAGAAGTTAAATACTGACTGTTTTTTCACGTAGGCCACAAATACTTGGCAGCTTTATTTTTATTACAGACAAAAAAAAAAAGAGTGTGTTTATTTGGGGCACACTAATGATTTTCCAATTATGTTAAAATCATAATCTTTATTAGGGTATATTAAATTCCAAATACAACTATATTGGAATTATTCCATCCCACAAATTCAAAAAGGAAACTTGTAGCGAAATATTAAAAGATGTATATTAATTAATAAACAAAAGAAAAAAAAACTGTGAAGATAGACAATGAAATACTGTCTAACAGCGACGCTGTTCTATTAACACCTCTTAATAAATTTTTGGAAATAAATACCAAATATGATTGTGTTTGTTACTAGTGTAATGCTCAATTGTCACTTTATTCAAATTCCATACCACATTCGTTTTTCTTTTTTCGAGTCCACAATTTTATTTCTAGAGCCTCAATTGATAAATATCGTTCAAGAGATCTTAAATGGACAAGAAACATATATATATATATATATATATATATATACATATATATATATATATATATATATATATATATACATATATAGGTGCAAGGTTTTTCCCGCTTAATTAGTTATTTAAGGACATCACGTGTATCTGAAATTTCTTTCAGAATATATTAATATCCCATCATATCTTTTACTTTGATTTTATATTATACTAATGCTATATACCAAGGATAATAATGTCCCCCATTGAGATATGCAGGGACAGGATACTCTCCTATTATAGTTATATCCCATATTGAGGTGTGTGGGGATAAGGTAATCCCTACAGATACACATCACCTATTCACATTCATTGGTTCAATAGGAGAGACTCCAGCTGCCTAATTTACATACTTAAGCAACTCATCAAATTTAGATCAGTGGTCATACACTATGTATTTGCGACTCAGAAACAACGATCTACATTGACCCTATCGTCTTTTGTATATGATGTCCATTTCTAATATCTTTTGTGAATTTCAGCTAGATCGATTCACGATTTGGTATTCAGTGACATGTAGACCATTGAATAGCAAAAAAAAATAAAAAATATATATATATATATATATATATATATTTTTTTTGCCTAGACAAAGCTTAAAGCGAAACGCGCGTCGGTGGACGCCGCATCTGTTGTTCAATGCTCTACATGTCACTGAATTTGCAATAGTATGAGCTTACTTAAATATAATACTCCCTCTCTATATGCAAAAAGTGTTAGGAATACATGAATTTCAATCCTTATAATGTCACGTGTCCGACCGACTGAGGTGGGTGTTTCTGTGTACTTTATCTCTCTGCATCTATTAGTCTGTGGTTGTGACATCCAGTACCTGTTACATTAGTTTTCTTCCACATTGACCTATACATACATGTAAGTTTACTATAAACACAAAATCACAAACAGTAATAAAACCATCCCTATGTCTAGTGCATTGCATCATACAAAGAAAATGTCATCTGGACACCGAGCACACCCTTGTTGACTGCGTTACTAAATGTAAAATAAAATATTTTTTGGTCTGTTGTAGTCTGAATGGGAAACTAATGGTGTCAGAAGTTCCCAAGACCGGCTGTGTCATTTCATAGTCCTTGTTCATAGTGGGCAAGTTTTATTTTAGGATTACTTTGGGGGAAAGAGGTTGGCATATGGAATCGTTTATGTCAAAATTGTGTATGTCTGCTTATTTTTTTTTTACTGTGTTGCCATAATGGGCAAAGGACTTAGGGGACCATTGTGGCGGCAAAGATGACCCCACCCGGAATCCCAATCTTGTTAATTCTCTCGGCTCCCACAGCTGAGGGGATCGGTGAGAGCCCCCTGTGCTTTCAGCGCTGGGCTGGTAGACTCTGGAAGACATAGGTCATGCCGTTATTTGCTGCTTTCCCCCTAGAATTACCAGTTCTGTTCTGACCAACCTCAGGCTTGTTCTCGCAACATTTATTTTACTTACACATTGTACTGTTTATGGAAGATGTTTTTTCCTCAATAAAAGTACAACATCTGAGCTCTAGGCTGGTGCAAGAATCAAAGTCCTTTTGCAAATGAGAATGACTGCTCATGACAAGGAACACACCTGAAAATGCACCATTCAAATCCCTTTATTGCATTGCGATAATCTTGATCCTGCTCTGATTTGCAGAACTAATAGCATCGGTTAGGCTCTTCCATACTTCCGTGGAATGTTTTAGTTTTGCTCCCCTTCTCCACACTGCACACTTCTGCTCCTCCGCAAATGCTACCATTTTTCTCTAGATACCTATGCGCCAGGGGCAGGCTGGGCTGGGGGGCATCTGACCCCCGAGCCGGTCCTATAGTGGGCTACCTTGGGCTAGGTCATTGGGTCATTGAATCGAGTCTTGCCCCCCCGGGCTAAAATCTGCCAGCCCTCCCCTGCTATGTGCCCACGCTTATAGCTGTATTTGCGTTACATAGCGGCCATTCTGCCCTTCATAAATGACTGTAGGAGGCAGGGCCAGATTAAGTGAATGGAGGCCCCTGGGCTAAGGGCGCCTCCATTCACCCGTGAGGCCCCCAATGTGAGCCACCCGCCACCCCCCCCCCGTACCCCGTGAGGGCCCCCCCAAGCGCTTACCTGTCACTGTAGTCCTCCATCCCCGGCGCGCTGTAAGCTCCTTACTGAGGAGATCTCGCGAGAGCTCACTCGCGAGATCTCCTCAGTAAGCAGATTACTGAGCGCTGGGGACGGAGGACTACAGTGACAGTGCTCAGCAGCATTGATCGGGCTGGGGGCGCCCCCGCCCCCGGACCGATCAATAATGCTGCTGAGGACTTTGAAGGGCCCCTTGGATGCCCAAGGCCCCTGGGCTATAGCCCAGTTAGACCTTGGGTTAATCCGGCCCTGGTAGGAGGAGGTCCTTGATGGTCATATTTATGTGTGATATTTTCATTGAGAAACAGCAATTAATTACCTTTTTTACCTTACTGTTTTTGGAAATTTCTGGATAATAAGTTTCCATAAATACCCACTACATACACAGCTAGATATAGTAGAATATAATGCAAATGCATTTTCTTTTCTGCATTGATTTTTTTTGAGTACTTACCCTACGGTAAGATTTTTGGACCCTAGTTGTCCTTTCACATATATTCTTTTGATTCACTGGTTGTCTAGAACATACTTTCTTCTCAATTTGCATTTTAATCTCACTCACTGGGCAACACAATCAGAGCGTGTACTCAGAGGATGAATCTCAACTTTTTATTGCATTTTTTCCCCTAATAAAACATAAGTTTATGCCATGTAATATTCAGCGATGAAAGTAAAACTTAGAAGATCACAGTTATGAGACATTTTCCTGCTGCATCTAATCTAGTCTTAGTCCCTATGGAATCTACTTGATTCTTCTACAAGACAGAACAGTATAATAGGTGTTTTATGCTTCTTTAATCAAACTTCTATGTACTGAGTAGTCTGGTTCATGGGCTTAACACTATAGCATGCCATAGGCAGGGTACCACTAAGTATATTACAGTATAAATCCTAAAATATTATTGGCATTATTGTTAAAATATAGGCAATGCTGTATTTATGAGGGCTAAATGCCTAAATTACCATAGCTGAAAACTATTGACCTAATATGGGCACCCAAAACCATTGATCGAGATTTAAGATTGCACTTTGCATTCAAAAATTCATGGGTAATTTATCAATTATACTTATTGATAGCAGAATTGTCCATAATATTATACACTTAAATTATAAACGAAATGATAGATAGCATTATTGCAGTTTAAGAGCGGTGTATTCACTCATTTTTCTTCTTTCTGTATGGACAGTCATCATCATCATTCATTTATATAGTACCACCAATTCCACAGAGAATATTTATTATTCCCATCAGTTCCAGCCCCTTTGGAGCTTAGTGTCTAAATTCCCTATCGCACAGACACACTAGTGTTAATTTTGTCAGCAAACAATTAACCTACTAATATATTTTTGGGATGCGGGAGGAAAACCAGACCACCCAGAGGAGACCCACGCAAACACGGGGAGAACATACAAACTACACACAGATTAGGTTATGGTTGGGAATAGTACTCATGACCCCAGTGTTAATTACTGAGCCACCGTGCTGCCTATATATAGAGAGAGAGAGAGAGAGAGAGAGAGAGAGAGAGAGAGACCAACCAGTGGCTCTGTATTTTGTGTAGCCATCAGAAAAGGGACTTATGAATACTGTACATCAGAAAAAGGGTTTTGTATTTTACACTAGCCTAGCAGCACTGTGCTGTGTCTCATACACTAGCCACTGGAGAATGGGGTCTATATTGTATACTGGTCACCAGCATGGGTTCTGCACACGGTCAGTGAACTGGTATGCTGTGCAGAGCTAGTCATTCTACTTGGTATAATATGTTTAAGGAGTCACATTCGGCATCATGAGGGGTTGCTTCTGGGTTTAATGTCTGGGTGCAATGTTGAATACATGTGTAGATGGTAAGGATGGGAAAGAAAAATGGAGTTCACAGGGAAGGGTGGGAAGATAGAACATGCTGAGAAAGATCTTTTTCAAATACTATATACAATTCACGCTTAATGCTCTTAAATAAGAGTTCACTAAGATAAATGTAATTTAAAAATTGTGGTAATATTGTAACTCCTCTTTAAAGGACCATGTAGCACTAGAACTTATGTAATTAAATAATTATTAGTAACATTCTCAAATACATATAATTTTTTCAGGGGTTAACTATATTGGGCAGCACGTTGGCTCAGTGATTAGCAGTTCTGTCTCACAGCACTGAGTTCAATTCCCGACCATGGCCTTATCTGTGTGGAGTTTGTGTGTTCTCCCCGTGTTTGTGTGGGTTTCCTCTGGGTGCTCCGGTTTCCTCCCACACTCCAAAAACATACTGGTAGATTTATTGGTTGCCATTAACTTGACCTTAATTTCTCATTGTGTGTGTGTGTATGTTATGGTATTTAGACTGTAAGCTCCAATGGGGCAGGGACTGATGTGAGTGAGTTCTCTGTACAGCGCTGCGGAATTAGTGGCGCTATATAAATAACTGGTGATGATTTGAATTAATATGGTTGTTTTTGGGTCAAACATTGCGTCTATAAATGTGTTTTATGGCCATAGTTGCCTGCTTTCCCTGAATATCCAAATTAGGGAGAAGACCTAAGACCTTTCGGACTCTTGAGAGCGCAGGCAATTCTCCATACTTATCTCTTTCAAGAGGGACAGGGTCATTGTGCAATTCACATCATCATGTCCTTGCTCCTTGGTGTTCATTGGTAGATGACATGATTGTCTACCCACTTGATGATGTAAATCGTGTGATCAAGCCCATCTGCCTCCTCTTTCCCTAACTCAACTTTGCATCGCCTTGAAGCGAGGTAGAAATAGCTTATGGCATATGGCGGTATCTTTGCTAGAGACAGTCACCTCGCTCCAGAAGTAGCGATTGTCCTCCTTGGTGCCTGAATTCACACTGACATTTACTAATCTGCTAAGAGAACTTAGTTAAACTCATGGCTCTGCCTCCCTTAGAATTGTGACATCTGAAATGGGACTCTCACCTTGGCTAAAAATGGTACAAACAATGTTTAATAAAGTAAGTTCTGCCCTGTTTGGAAAACGTTTTCACATATATTTGGAAATGTAACAAGATGCCCTTTTCACACCGGAAGACACTTCAGCTGCTCGGCAACCTTTTGACTTTCATTTAGAAAGAAAGAGCACAGGACGAAGTTTGTTCCCGGATGTACACACAGCAGAGAGTGAAGAAGCTGCAGAAGAAGGGACAAGAAAATGTTTGGCGATTCAGACAATGATTCATAAAAGGAGCACAGTCTGGCTGGAAGAAAACAAATAGTCTCCATAGAAATCCCATTGGGGTTGCTATCGGAGCAGCAGTGTTATGTTACCTTGGAGAAACATTTGTGTAGCTCTTCATGCATTCGTGTTCCATTCACTGTAATTGGACATCTTTTAAGTAGCCCATTAAATGGAAATGGACTCCCTCTGTGAGTAAGAGCTTGTTATGGAAATAGACTTTGAGAAGCTCTTTTGTCCAGCCAGTTCTGGAGCAAAACAATCAGCTCAGCTGAGTACAGTCCACAATCACATTACAGGAAGCACTCGGGGACACTTTCATGTAAGAAAAAAAAAAAGCACATTTCGTCTAGGTCAAGGAGTACAATATATTACTGGACTACACATACAGAAGGAAATAGTTTGCTAATTTCCCATTTCAATGTTCCCTTAATGAAACCGTTAAGTGGCAGGAGGGCATAAAATGTCATTATTTGCATTTTGCCGGCCATCAGTGCTAGTCACTTTAATGGTCCTGTATGATTGTACTTTGTGCGGGATTTTTCAGTGTGTTATTACAGAGGTGAGCGGGGGAAATGCGACAGATTTAGTCTTGGGCGCATCCCCAGATACACCTTTCAGGAGGCGTTACTTGTTACTAGAGGTCTGGTGCAATAATACGCAATCATGATGATGATTATAAGCCTATATTAAGATTAAATTTTATGGAATTATGAAAATGCAACTTTGGCATTTATTAAGTACAGCAGAATTGGAGCAAACTTGGTGATAGGAAGAGGAAGGACGGTGGATGGGCCACTGACCAGAGATGCTGAAGGCTTGCAGTTCCACCCAGTGGCGGATCCAGGGGGGGGCGATCGGGACAATCGCCCCCCCTAGCAGTACAAGTCCTTTAAATTTAGTTCCAAGATGCCGTTCAAACTGGGTGGAGGGGGCAGGGCCAATAGTGGGTGGTAACTGGGTTTTCCAGGGCCAGCCAATCAGAATGAAGGAGGGGCGTGATTATGCAAAATCGCCCCCCCCTAAAAATTACATCTAGGTCCGCCCCTGGTTCCACCCCAGAAGAGGCACAGATTTGCTCAGTGAACCTGAAGGAGCTTGGGTCAGCTCAGGTACTTCCTGAGCCCCATAACTAGGACTTAGCTGGCGCGGGAAGCGGCTTGGGGCGTTCCTGTGCTGATCTGTCTCTTGCACAAGGTCTGTCAAGCATCACGGGGTAATTGAGTAATCAGATGTCCAGATTTGGAGGTTTTAAACCAAAACCAGCAAAAAGCCTAACAACTGGAATCCCTAATGATAAATGCAGCATTTTATAAATTTTTGCCTAATACACACGTCTTAAAGGCTCCCTCAAGTAGAAAACCAAAAGAACATTATAGCAGTTATAACATTATAGCAATATCAATCATTCATTCGATAGTGGTGGCTCTATGCATCCTCACAATCACATTTCCATACTATATATATAAATTATCCTTTACCCAGTGTTACTTGTATTTAATGTTTGATATGGAGCTTTTTCTCTATGTGGATTTTTGGTGGCACCTTATTGAAATATAAAACTTAACATAAAAAAACAAACAAGAAAACCTTATGAAAAACTCATCACCCCACATTGGGACAGGAGCAGCCTGTATAAGGGAAACTGACAACTCCCTTAAATAAGAGAAACAAGTACAAAAACAAAACTAACAGAACTAAGTGGTCCACTAATAAATTCTGATAAAAATTAGGAGAATTAATGTCTAAGAATAAGAATTGAATTGTTGATAAAAAAACATTTACAATTTGATTAAACATCACAAACAAAATACATTATAAAGGGGATCAGTACACATGCCCAATGGTGAAATGTCTGGGAAATTCTACTTCATAAATTGTGACGAAACGAGTGTGTTAACACTAACCTTTCTGTTTCTCCTTTCTCATATAATGTGGATTATAGCAAGTACTTTTTATAGCCCTTGCTTTTGTTCCCCAGCTCACCAGACTACAACTGCATTGTGTAATTACATGTGGCTAAGGGAACATTGCAGCTCAGTGTAAATATGTATATTGTGTATTGTATATTGATAACCTAGCATTGAGGTTGTTATGCATTGTCTTTAAAGTGAAGCCAGGGGGCTATGGGCGGGGCTAAACTAATTAGTGTCCATTGTTCTTAGAAGACTATTTGTCACTCACCGGACTGTGAGTGCTTCTTCCCGGACTATTAGGAACCGTGGACGTCCTCTATCCTGAGGGACTGCGCATGCGCAGCCCTTTCCAAACCTTCAGTGTATGTTCCTTTAACTTAATTGGCAGATCAGGCAACCTCCCTATATTAAGCACCTGTGGTCAACACCACGTTGCCTGATCTTGGAGTCTCATTCCTCATGAGTCTCTGAAGGTGTTCCTGTATTACTTGTGTATTCAGTGCTGCTGATTCCTGTGGTTTCCAAACCACTTCTACTACTGTGGTTCCATACCACTTCTACCATCAACTTTATCATCATGACTGTTTGCTGATTCCTATCCGCTGCCTCCGTGCACTACAGTCTTCTACACCACTTCAACGTTATTTTATATCAATGTGACTGTTTGCTCATTGCTATCCGCTGCCTCCGTGCACTCCAGCTTTTACCTCACTCACCTGCTTCTCATCAAGTCTGTTTGCTGATTTCTATCCGCTGCCTCTGTGCACTACAGTCTCCTGCTTGCAACTCGCCTGTGTTCAACATCGTGACTGCCAGCTGACTACTATCCGCTGCCTCTGTGCACTACAGTCTCCTGCTTGCAACTCGCCTGTGTTCAACATCGTGACTGCCAGCTGACTACTATCCGCTGCCTCTGTGCACTACAGTCTCCTGCTTGCAACTCGCCTGTGTTCAACATCGTGACTGCCAGCTGATTACTATCCGCTGCCTCCGTGCACTACACTCTCATCTCATCTTTGCTGTGACTTCCTCGAGACTGCCGCTTTTCATTACCATCTGCTACACTTCGTGATCTACAGCTCCTGCCCTGCGCTGCACTCCTGTTTCCCATCGCTGTTGGTTCCTGTGGTTGCTACTGGTTACCTCCGTGTGCCGCTGAGTCCTGCCGCTGTGGTCAGCGCTATCGTCCATCTCCTGCTGATCCACTCTCCACGCCTTCACGTGTTCCACTGGCCTCTACCCTCCTGTCAGCATTGGATTTGTATCTCTTCTACTACCCTCTGCTGGATCATCTCCATTCTCCTGGGTTTCCTATGAGTCCAGTTCCACGTGTTGCTGACTCCTGTGGATTCGTGTCCCTGTCGGTCTACTCACCTGTGCGCTGCACCTGCTAGACCGCTGCTTCTCCTATCCAGGGACTTCCTATCCAGTCGGCCTCCAGCCGCTCAGGTACCGCTGCAATCCCATCTGACTGCTACTGCTGAACCACGGTATGCATACTTCTCATTGACTGTGCTGTGTATTGCATATCTTGCTGGACTGTGTTTGGTTCTCTCTGGAGTCTGCTATCCGCTGAGTCTATTGCCATCATTGACTGTGTTATCATTGTGCTGGACTACTTCAAGAGACTTTCTAGATTGCAGACCTGATCAGTCATTTACATATATATATACCTATATTGTGCATATTACTGTGGATCGTGTATAAAGTGCCTGTGTATATCCTGTGTTGCAGTCTTCCCCCGTGCACCTCCTCACATATATATGCAGTGGTACAACTTGCTGATGTCAGACCACTGATCCCTGTTTCCGGTATCACCTGTTCCATTATCCTCTCACATAGCAGTGGTACAACTTGCTACCGCAGACCACTGACTACCTGGATACCTCCACTTGGATTCCATTCCTTCACTCAGACAGCGGTACAACTTGCTACCCGCAGACCGCTGACTCTCATCACCTCCTTGTTTCTGTTGGACATTCCTCCTCACTATAGCAGTGGTACAACTTGCTATCGCAGACCACTGACTACCTTCACGTGTCCTTGTCCATACAGTTCCTTGTGTATCATTACCTCATTATTACCAGTGTTGCTAGTCATAGACTTTCCTGAGCATCTCATCGGCCATCATTTCATGTTCCGTGATCACCCAGCTACCAGAGTACCCTATTACCATCTACATTGCTCTGGTAAGCCTACCATCTGGTGATCCCTGGGTAAAGACTCCTAGTGCCCGTGACAGTAAGATCAGGCCATGACAGACCCAGATGTGGAACCTACCGCCAAAGAGATGTTGCAACATCTGGTTAGCCGTGTGGAGCAACAGGATGCCCGCCAACAGCTGTTACTTCAGTGTTATCAGTCATTAACCTCCCAAGGAACATCTGGACAGACTGTGACAGCTACTACTGAAGCTCCTGTGCTTTCCTCCGTTTCCCCATTGCCATCCCAGGTGTCTATAGCTTCCACGCTTCACCTGCCTACTCCGTCAAAGTACGATGGAGACCCCAAAACTTGTAGGGGTTTCCTTAACCAATGTTCAGTCCATTTTGAGCTCCAACCTCAAAATTTTTCTACCCATCGTTCCAGAGTGGCCTATCTTATCTCTTTGTTTTCAGGACAAGCCCTGGCTTGGGCCTCCCCTCTGTGGGAGAGGAACGATCCAATATTACAAGATAGTGCCAAATTCATTTCTACATTCCGAAGTGTGTTCGATGAACCAGGTCGTGTGACCTCCGCTGCTTCCAGCATCCTCCGTCTGCGACAAGGATCTCATACTGTAGGCCAGTACGTCATTCAATTTAGGATCTTAGCCTCTGAACTTCAGTGGAACACTGAAGCCCTAGTTGCCGCCTTCTGGCAGGGGCTTTCCGATAAAATTAAAGATGCACTGACTACCCAAGAGCTTCCTTCGTCACTTGAAGATTTGATCTCTCTATGCCATCGTGTTGATATGAGATTTCGTGAAAGAGAGGCTGAGAAAACGACTTCTGCTAAAGCACCTTTTCGCTCTAACCCTCAATTTCGTCCAGTGTCACCCGCTGTGATTCCCATGGAGATTCGACGTTCCAAGTTATCTTCTGAGGAGAGGAAACGAAGAGTCAAGAATAGACTCTGTATCTATTGTGCTGATTCCACTCATGTCCTCAGCTCCTGCCCTAAGAGATCGGGAAATGCCAGGCCCTAACTAGTTCTGGAGAGGTGAAGTTAGGGTCCCTGGAGTCCTCTCCATCGTCTATGAAATCTAAAGTCTGCGCTTTTGATGTGACTATTTCCTTTGCTACCAAGACCTTTGAGTCACAGGCATTGATTGATTCCGGAGCAGCAGGAAATTTTATTTCCAAATCGTTAGTTAATCAATGGTCTCTACCAATGATTACCTTAAAAACTCCCATTACTGTGACGGCTATCGATGGATCACGTCTCATCAACGGTCTCATCACCCAGAGTACGTCTCCAGTAACCCTTCAGATTGGTGCTCTGCATCATGAAGAGATATCGTTTTTAATTCTTCCTGTTACGACAAGTCCGATTGTCCTAGGCCTTCCATGGCTTCAGTGTCACTCTCCCCAGATTGACTGGCGCACCCCTCAAGTCACGTCTTGGGGGCCTGAATGTCACCATCATTGCCTTTCCCAAGTCATTCCTCTCAAGGTACAGCAAGCTTCCATTTCAGCTATTTCACCGGGACTCCCTCCTCAATATGCTTCATTTACCGATGTTTTTGATAAAGCTCAGTCTGAACGTCTTCCTCCTCATCGTTCTTGGGATTGTCCGATTGATCTTCTTCCTGGCAAGACTCCTCCCAGAGGCCGGGTCTATCCACTCTCGTTACCTGAAACTCAAGCTACATCTGAATATATACGGGAGAACCTCCAGCGTGGGTTCATTCGACCTTCCACCTCGCCCGCTGGAGCTGGGTTCTTCTTTGTCAAAAAGAAGGATGGATCATTACGCCCTTGTATAGATTTTCGTGGACTCAATGCCATTACTATCAAGAACCGGTATCCCATTCCGTTGATCACTGAGCTATTTGACCGCATTAAGGGAGCCCGTATTTTTACTAAGTTGGATCTTCGTGGTGCTTACAATTTAATCAGAATCCGTTCCGGTGACGAATGGAAGACGGCGTTTAACACCAGAGACGGGCATTACGAATATCTGGTAATGCCTTTCGGGCTATGTAATGCCCCCGCTGTTTTTCAGGGCTTCATCAATGAGATTTTTCGGGACTTATTATATGTATGTGTCGTCGTCTACCTGGACGACATATTGATTTTTTCACAGGACCTGCCTTCTCACCACCAACATGTGGCAGAAGTCCTCTCCAGGCTACGGAAAAATTCATTGTTCTGTAAATTAGAAAAATGTTCATTCGAATTACCCCAGATTCCATTCTTGGGGTATATTGTTTCCGGAGTTGGTCTGAAGATGGATCCTGACAAAGTAAATGCTGTACTACATTGGCCCCAGCCAACTACTCTTCGTGCCATCCAGCGTTTTTTAGGTTTTGCCAATTACTATAGACGCTTCATTCAAGACTTTTCTTCCATTGCATCTCCTATTGTGGCCCTGACTCGTAAAGGGGCTAATCCTAAGCAATGGTCTACTGAGGCTATTCAAGCCTTTCAAACATTAAAAGAGTCCTTCTCTTCGGCTCCAATCCTTCGTCAGCCTGATGTGACACTCCCTTTTTTCCTAGAAGTAGATGCCTCTAATGTGGGCTTAGGAGCTATTCTCTCCCAACGCTCGGAACAGCAAAAATTCCACCCTTGTGCCTTCTATTCTCGGGGTCTCCTACCCGCAGAGAAGAATTATACCATCGGAGACAAGGAATTACTGGCTATCAAAGCCGCATTAGAGGAATGGAGATACTTGTTGGAGGGAGCTCGCCATCCGGTGACGATCTTCACGGATCATAAGAACTTGTCATATCTCCAGTCTGCCCAATGCTTGAACCCTCGTCAAGCAAGATGGTCTCTTTTCTTTTCCCGTTTTGAATTAATAATTACCTTCAAACCAGCTGCCAAGAACAAAAAAGCTGATGCCTTATCTAGAGCCTTTGCTACGTCCTCTGATATAGAAGAGGTTTCCAACCATACCATTCTAGACCCCAAATGTATCTCACTGGCTGCTTCATCCACCAAAACGCTACCATTTGGGAAGACCCTCGTGCCTCCTACTCTAAGGAGGAAAATCCTTTCGTGGTTCCATGCCTCTCGTTTTTCTGGACACGCCGGTGAACACAAGACTTTTGAGATCCTCTCTCGAAGTTACTGGTGGCCTTCAATGAGGAGAGACGTCAAAGAGTTCATTTCTTCCTGTGAATTATGTTCGCAATTCAAATCCTCCCGCAGAACCCCAGCAGGGTTGCTGCGACCACTACCCATTCCGTCCAAACCATGGACCCATATTAGTATGGATTTCGTTACTGACTTACCACCTAGTAAGAACCATAACACTATTTGGGTCGTAGTGGACAGATTTTCGAAGATGGCTCATTTCATCCCTCTGTCTGGTTTGCCTTCCTCGTCTATCCTGGCTGAACATTTCATTAAAGAGATCTTCCGTATCCATGGATGTCCATCTGAGATTGTGTCTGATAGAGGAGTACAATTCGTGTCCAGATTCTGGCGAGCCCTTTGTAAAACCTTGGGCATACGATTAGCACTCTCATCTTCTTACCATCCACAATCCAATGGACAAACCGAACGTGTCAATCAAGATCTTGAGACTTTTATAAGGATATTTTCATCAGCCAATCAAGACAACTGGGTAGAGTTACTCCCTTGGGCTGAGTTCGCCCATAACAACATGTACCATGAGTCATCATCCAAAACTCCATTCTTTGTGGTCTACGGTCACCATCCGTCTTTTCCGGAATTTCCTGCCCTCCCGCCCACCCAAGTTCCTGCGGTGGAGACTGTTTGTCAGACCTTTAAAAATATCTGGTCTCAGGTTAGAACCTGTTTGAAGAAGACATCTGTCAAATATAAATCTTTCGCTGATAAGAAGAGGCGGGCTATTCCACCACTAAAAATTGGAGATCGTGTCTGGTTATCCACAAAAAATATTCGTTTGAAGGTTCCATCCATGAAATTCGCCCCTCGTTTTATTGGTCCATATAGGATCATTCAAGTTATCAATCCAGTATGTGTGAAACTTCTTCTTCCTAAGAGTCTTCGGATTTCTAATGCCTTCCATGTATCTTTGCTCAAACCTCTTATTATCAACCGTTTTTCAACTCCTCCCTCAGCTCCGCAGCCAGTTCAAGTCCATCAGGAGGAGGATTTTGAGATTACCGAGGTACTAGATGCAAAAATTTCGCGAGGAGTCCTCCACTTCCTCGTTCATTGGAAGGGCTTTGGTCCTGAGGAGCGCTCTTGGATCAAAGCTGAAGATCTTAATGCTCCTGCCCTTTTGAAGAAGTTTTACTCCAAAAATCCGGACAAGCCCGGTTCCAGGCGTTCTGTGCCCACCTTTAAAAGGGGGGGTACTGTCACTCACCGGACTGTGAGTGCTTCTTCCCGGACTATTAGGAACCGTGGACGTCCTCTATCCTGAGGGACTGCGCATGCGCAGCCCTTTCCAAACCTTCAGTGTATGTTCCTTTAACTTAATTGGCAGATCAGGCAACCTCCCTATATTAAGCACCTGTGGTCAACACCACGTTGCCTGATCTTGGAGTCTCATTCCTCATGAGTCTCTGAAGGTGTTCCTGTATTACTTGTGTATTCAGTGCTGCTGATTCCTGTGGTTTCCAAACCACTTCTACTACTGTGGTTCCATACCACTTCTACCATCAACTTTATCATCATGACTGTTTGCTGATTCCTATCCGCTGCCTCCGTGCACTACAGTCTTCTACACCACTTCAACGTTATTTTATATCAATGTGACTGTTTGCTCATTGCTATCCGCTGCCTCCGTGCACTCCAGCTTTTACCTCACTCACCTGCTTCTCATCAAGTCTGTTTGCTGATTTCTATCCGCTGCCTCTGTGCACTACAGTCTCCTGCTTGCAACTCGCCTGTGTTCAACATCGTGACTGCCAGCTGACTACTATCCGCTGCCTCTGTGCACTACAGTCTCCTGCTTGCAACTCGCCTGTGTTCAACATCGTGACTGCCAGCTGACTACTATCCGCTGCCTCTGTGCACTACAGTCTCCTGCTTGCAACTCGCCTGTGTTCAACATCGTGACTGCCAGCTGATTACTATCCGCTGCCTCCGTGCACTACACTCTCATCTCATCTTTGCTGTGACTTCCTCGAGACTGCCGCTTTTCATTACCATCTGCTACACTTCGTGATCTACAGCTCCTGCCCTGCGCTGCACTCCTGTTTCCCATCGCTGTTGGTTCCTGTGGTTGCTACTGGTTACCTCCGTGTGCCGCTGAGTCCTGCCGCTGTGGTCAGCGCTATCGTCCATCTCCTGCTGATCCACTCTCCACGCCTTCACGTGTTCCACTGGCCTCTACCCTCCTGTCAGCATTGGATTTGTATCTCTTCTACTACCCTCTGCTGGATCATCTCCATTCTCCTGGGTTTCCTATGAGTCCAGTTCCACGTGTTGC
This sequence comes from Mixophyes fleayi, assembly GCF_038048845.1. NCBI lineage: Eukaryota > Metazoa > Chordata > Amphibia > Anura > Limnodynastidae > Mixophyes > Mixophyes fleayi. The sequence continues at coordinate 77,513,515 of NC_134412.1, forward strand.
TGACTCCTGTGGATTCGTGTCCCTGTCGGTCTACTCACCTGTGCGCTGCACCTGCTAGACCGCTGCTTCTCCTATCCAGGGACTTCCTATCCAGTCGGCCTCCAGCCGCTCAGGTACCGCTGCAATCCCATCTGACTGCTACTGCTGAACCACGGTATGCATACTTCTCATTGACTGTGCTGTGTATTGCATATCTTGCTGGACTGTGTTTGGTTCTCTCTGGAGTCTGCTATCCGCTGAGTCTATTGCCATCATTGACTGTGTTATCATTGTGCTGGACTACTTCAAGAGACTTTCTAGATTGCAGACCTGATCAGTCATTTACATATATATATACCTATATTGTGCATATTACTGTGGATCGTGTATAAAGTGCCTGTGTATATCCTGTGTTGCAGTCTTCCCCCGTGCACCTCCTCACATATATATGCAGTGGTACAACTTGCTGATGTCAGACCACTGATCCCTGTTTCCGGTATCACCTGTTCCATTATCCTCTCACATAGCAGTGGTACAACTTGCTACCGCAGACCACTGACTACCTGGATACCTCCACTTGGATTCCATTCCTTCACTCAGACAGCGGTACAACTTGCTACCCGCAGACCGCTGACTCTCATCACCTCCTTGTTTCTGTTGGACATTCCTCCTCACTATAGCAGTGGTACAACTTGCTATCGCAGACCACTGACTACCTTCACGTGTCCTTGTCCATACAGTTCCTTGTGTATCATTACCTCATTATTACCAGTGTTGCTAGTCATAGACTTTCCTGAGCATCTCATCGGCCATCATTTCATGTTCCGTGATCACCCAGCTACCAGAGTACCCTATTACCATCTACATTGCTCTGGTAAGCCTACCATCTGGTGATCCCTGGGTAAAGACTCCTAGTGCCCGTGACACTATTCCAGACAGACCATCTAGCAGGGGAGGTTCTATGGAAGGACAGCTCATCTTCATTCCCCTCTCCAACACTCCCCTGGTCTAGCACTGACCAATGGTTAAGAATAATAGACACAGGGGTTTGCCTAGGGAGGGGAAAGAGTGTGGAAATTAGATCCTAGATATAAGGAGCTACTCCAGGGGGGGGGGGAGGGGGTGTTCATTCTGAGATTTCATTCATGAAAGGTGCAAGATCTGGTTTTGAGTTGTCATTCTCTACCAGAGTCTACATATGCATCTGAGAGAAATCCATGGGTCGTCAAGTCTGGACAGCCAGGTGATTGTAACTCCTTAAGTTAGTGGGGTAAGGGACAGATGATGTGGTAAACCTGCCTGGCATTTATTTACTGTGTGTACATAATAATATAATGATTGTTTTTATTACCATAAATGTATTGCTTTACTTTCTAACTGCATTTGCCTGAGTTACTATACGAATCCTAGAAGGTACTGGGTAGACTTCCCTGGCATAGGAAGGCACCCGTCGGTGGCCAGCCAGCGTGAAGTGGGTAGCATTGGCCCAGAAAACCTGGTATCTTTACATAAATGAACAATACTTTCAATGGTTTCTCTGCAGATCCTAAGGGTGTAGGCAGAGAATGTGGCGTTGGGTTTTATGGCCAATATGACGTTTAATTCAAAATATTGTAACACTTTTGAGGGAAAGGAGCACCATAGACAGTTTTTTTTTCAGGACTGATGTGGTAATTTTGGGCTGTGATGAGGGTCCCAGTGACAGACTTTGTTCGTGTGCAAATAGGGTCAATATTTTTAAGGGTCTCCAACCCTATACTTGTTTTTCTTTTTCTATTTTCCTTACATTAAGGAATGAATGTAAACCAATATTCTTATAGTAGGACTTTATGTAAATTCTAAGAACGTGCTGATAAGGCTGCTTGTCCAGCTCACCAATTACTACACTTCCATTCTTCTGCTTTATTCCCCCCAGAATCTCTTTAACGCCCCCAGAGCCCCCCTGTCAGTAGAATTGAGATGTGATGATATTCTCACAATACAGTAGCTTGTGGGCGTGGCCTAATGGCAATATGTGACATAAATGGAGGACGGGGTATTGTACCATTTTGGGGTGTGGCCAGGTCTGGAAAGGACAGCAAAAATGACAGAGAGGTGACAGACACCAGGCTCAGCAGCAGTGGGTGTGTCTGCAGAAGAGGGATCCACAGGAGTGAAGTAAGAACCACATGATCAGCTCACATCCAATCACAAGATGTCCCTTGGGTCTCACAGATAATTTCTCAAATACATCATGCCCCTCCTATGAGGAGCCTTTATATCACTTTTAGAATAAGAATTCCTGACTGTGCTGGACCATACCCACCAATGAGACCTCTCCCAGGGTGCTGAGTCTGTGCTTAGGGGCCATAACAAACTTTCATCTGAAAATTAAAACCTGCACAAAATATAAAGGACTATTGGTGTTGGTACTTGTTTTAGCTAGGTTCATAACAGTAAATACGACTCCGTAGACAATTTGCAAGGCAGCCTCAGTAGCATTGGATAAAACGGCAGGTTAAAATAATTTAAATCAATGTAAAATATATTCTTCTGATGAAGAAATAGTGTATTACATTTTCTTAACGTCCGCTACACTGGTGCTTGCAGGCGTGACTTTTATAGGTGCTCCCTTCCCAAATGTAATGGGCAAATCTTAATGAATGTTTAATTTAAGTCATGTTTTTATAATATTAACAGAGACTGCATTGTGGAGACCAAATATTGCTGTTAATTTCAACTTATGTTTAGAGATGCTCACTGACCCCGTGAACTGGTTTTGGTTTTGGATCTGGATTAGCTTCGTGTTTTGGTTTTGGTTTTGGCAAAACCACCCTCGTGTGTTTTTGGTTTTGGATTTTTTTAGAAAAAATCCTAAAATATGCTAAAATCACATAATTTTGCTCCTTTTTTGTTCCTACATTATTATTAACCTCAATAACACTAATTTCAAAGTCATTTACAGTCAATTTAGACCACCTCACGGGTCACAATATTATTATCATACACTTTCAAACAAATACTGCAGCGACCTGGCTGGATGGTAAGCGACAGAGCAATGACACAAACACATGGCAGTTCCTAGCACATCTAGGACACATTAGCACACAGCAGTGGCAGAAAAGATAAATGAGGGTCCCTCCTCCCTCCCACCCTCCGTGATGTTGGATGAAGAAATTCAAAACTAGCGAGATTCGAGACCGATGATGTCACAATGACGTTTTGCCTCTTTTTCATTTCCGCCGACTCGGTACGCGGATCCCCTAAGTTCGGGTGTTTTCGGTTCTCGAGGAACCGAGCCTGAGCATCTCTATGTATGTTTAGAAAAAATTTGGAGTTGTTTGAAAAAATTGCAAAAGATTTTTTGGTCATAATTGTACATCACACAGGAGTGTCCTCGCTCACCCCAATTCCTCCCAAATGCTAGTGTGACCTTCTGATTTTCCGCAAATCTTTTTTGCATATCAATGCACTTTGACAGAGACTTTGGCGCACGGTGCCACTAAAGAGTATTGTGTGCCGTACCTCAGTCAACTTACGCTTCTTAAATGAGATGCACTGACGGCAACTATAGGCTATAAGAAGATGAATATTGAATATTGCCGGAGATTGCTGGTTGTAGTTTAGTGAAAGGGAGTAACTCACAGGCTAAGGCAGCTCACCATATGTCACCGACACTGAGAGTTATGCTGGAGAATCTAGTTTACAATGTCACATCCTCATGACCTTGCAGAAGTCCATTCATCTCCCAAAAATAGTAGAATTCTAAAGACAATGGCTGCCATTCATCAAAGGGAAAGAAGCTGGCACAATTCCTGTAGTCTAAAAGCTATCTCAGGATGGTGATTACAGATTCAAATAATTAAAACAATTATTTGTTCTTGGAATAAAGCATTGTTTAACATGTAAAGTTTTTTAATTTAAAAAATTATATTTTTGTTATCTATTTTTCACTTTTTCACTCCTATTTTTAATTTGTTTACTTTTTTTAGTGAGTTTACAATAAGGGATTTTGTTTAAATAACAATAGCCTTTAATACCATTGGGGTCTATTTATAAATAAACCCAACAGTATCAAAAGATGTGACTGGTTTGGGAGTCCAACTACAAAGAAATGTTTGGTTGCTTTCAGTTATTGCACATGAAGTCCAATAAAGGTTTTACAATACATTAACTGCTTCTCTGTTACATTTTTCCTTGAAAAACTTAAATAGCGTTTTGAAATTTCCATTTCATCGCTCTTGTTATTCCTGCTGAATTGTGGTTGTGGTACAACAACAGCTGAGAACTTCTGCTACCCTTCGGCTGGGGAATATGGCCTAAGACATGATTTACATTGTAACATAAACATAATACTTTTATTTTTTACTCAATGTAGGATACACCCTCTCTGGAATGTCTGACAGTGTGTTTATTAAATATAATACAGATATGTGCAATATGGCTCATCTATAATGTTTAAATTAGAGATGTTCACTGACTCCTGTGTTTTGGTTTTGGATTTGGATCTGGGTTAAGTTTGTGTTTTGGTTTTGGTAAAACCGCCCTCGCGTGTTTTGGTTTTGGATCCCGATTTTTTTTTTCTAAAATCCCTATTTTCTTTTTGCTAAAATCACATAATTTGGCTCTTTTTTATTCATACATTATTATTAACCTCAATAACATTAATTTCCAATCATTTCCAGTCAATTGTTGTCAAGTGACAAAAACACTGCTACCCCTGTTTCTGTGTGAGCAATGTCACTGGAGACTGGAGAGTGACAAGAACACTGCTACCTCTCCTGTTTCTGTGTGAGCAATGGCACTGAGCAATGTCACTGGAGAATGGATAGTGACAAGAACACTGCTACCCCTGTTTCTGTGTGCGCAATGGCACTGAGCAATGTCACTGGAGGCTGGAGAGTGACAAGAACACTGCTACCCCTGTTTCTGTATGAGCAATGGCACTGGAGACTGGATAGTGACTAAAACACTGCTACCCCTGTTTCTGTGTGAGCAATGGCACTGGAATCTGAAGAGTAACAAGAACACTGCTACCCCTGTTTCTGTGTGAGCAATGGCACTGAGCAATGTCACTGGAGACTGGAGAGTGCCAAGAACACTGTTACCCCTCCTGTTTCTGTATGAGCAATGGCACTGGAGACTGGAGAGTGACAAGAACACTGCTACCCCTGTTTCTGTGTGAGCAATGTCACTGAGCAATGTCACTGGAGACTGGAGAGTGACAAGAACACTGCTACCTCTCCTGTTTCTGTGTGAGCAATGGCACTGAGCAATGTCACTGGAGAATGGATAGTGACAAGAACACTGCTACCCCTCCTGTTTCTGTATGAGCAATGGCACTGGAGACTGGATAGTGACTAAAACACTGCTACCCCTGTTTCTGTGTGAGTAATGGCACTGAGCAATGGCACTGGAAACTGAAGAGTAACAAGAACACTGCTACCCCTCCTGTTTCTGTATGAGCAATGGCACTGGAGACTGGATAGTGACTAAAACACTGCTACCCCTGTTTCTGTGTGAGTAATGGCACTGAGCAATGGCACTGGAAACTGAAGAGTAACAAGAACACTGCTACCCCTGTTTCTGTGTGAGCAATGGCACTGAGCAATGGCACTGGAAACTGAAGAGTAACAAGAACACTGCTACCCCTGTTTCTGTATGAGCAATGGTACTGAGCAATGTCACTGGAGAATGGAGAGTGACAAGAGCACTGCTACCCCTGTTTCTGTGTGAGCAATGGCGCTGGATCTTCTGAGGAAGGTGGTACTTATGGAATCCAATTCCGCGAGATCCGACAACACAACAACGTTTTGCCTCGATTCAGATCTGAGGACGCGTGAAAGTAACGAGCCGGCTCGCAAGCCTACTCGGATCCCCTAAGTTCCGGTGGTCTCGGTTTTCAGAAAACCGAGCCTGAGCATCTTAATTTAAATAAACACATTATACTTTGTTATATTCAGAGTACATTAAGAGGAGCAATATTTGCTCTCTATGATATCGTTACTTGTGTAAAACATAACTGGGGACCATAATGACCAATCATAGTGACATATAACCAACAATAAAAGCAATATTTACATTGCAACTGACAGCGCCCTAAGGCTTTCAAACACTCAAAGAGATACATGTAATTAAGAAGGGATGTTCCTTCAGCTCTCATGGTTAATTTAAAACTTAAATGAGGCTAAACTGTGCCGTATGGTGGAGATAAACCTACAAGTTTAAATGGATAATATGGATTATTATTTTTACTATTATTAATATTATTATTAATCTTTATTTATAGGGCACCACATGAGGTCAACAATGCCGTACAGAGGATAAACAACAAGACAGTACATGGTATAACAGTACAAGACAGCAAACAAATAATGCTACAACTCTCAGCACAGCTACTGGGGTGCAAGGGTTATATTCAGTGCAGGCTGAAACCTGAGCCCATTAGCGTGGGAGCAACTAACAGTTTCAAAACCACTGAAAGTGGTGCAAAGACAATGGTAGAGTGGACTCAATGGGCAGAGAGCCCAATGAGAACAGGAGGGAAGAGGGCCCTGGTCACTAGAGCTTACAATCTAAAGGGAAAGGGGCAGACAACGGTTGACACATGGGGGTGAGCCATTGTATGGGGATCTGAAGGCAATAAGCAACAGTGAAAGAGACTGAGATATACCACATGGTGAAATGGATAAGTGGAGGACTGGTAGGCTTTTCTAAACAGGTGGGTTTTCAATGACCGTTTGTAGCTATACAGGCTATGGGATATGTGTGGCTCTACAGTGATAATATTGATTTTCAGAGGTTAACTCTCAAAATGCAAGTGTACGCCTCTATGTGCTAGGTATGCAAATAGAGGCACTAGTAGACAAAGAAATGCTATGAATGTCCAAATTTTTGCACTTAAATAAGGATAAAAGAGACAGTCCTGTATTTATGATATAAGATTAATTGCAGAATATTTAAACAGTGTTATAACACACAATGCATATTAAGAAAAAACATTCAGACTGTTCATTATCACCGCTGGGTAAAACCACACAAACACGTTTGTGATTAACACTCAAATATATTAGAATAATACCACTACTGAACTCTCTAACACCAAACATCTGCTCAATTAACAAGTTGTGAGAACATTTTCTATTTTTAATCTGTTAGTGACTTTGTATTGTATGCAAGTCAACGAGAAGCTAATTTGAAAAGAAAATCATTGAAGATCTATAAATACATGAAAAGATGTAGCTAAAGCAAAATGAAGACTACAGTGCTGACGAGGTGGATTCAATATGGACAAATATATATATATATATATGTATATATCTCATCATCATCATCACCATTTATTTATATAGTGCCACTGATTCCAGAACGCTGTACAGAGAACTCACTCACATCAGTCCCTGCCCCATTGGAGCTTGCAGTCTAAATTCCCTAACATATACAGACAGATAGACAGAGAGAGACTAGGGTAAATTTTGATAGCAGCCAATGAACTTACTAGTATGTTTTTGGAATATGGGAGGAAACCGGAGCACCCGGAGGAAACCCACACAAACACAGGGAGAACATACAAACTCCTCACAGATATATATTATTTGCCCATATTTGGCTTTGTCTTCTCCCCATTTCCTCTGAAACTGGCCACAGCAGGTGACAACAACATTAACAGACACTGCTTCCTCCTCTGTTCACACTTTAGGACAAGGGCGGCCATTTTCCTGTAGTACAACAGTGAGTAATGAGGGAGAAATACAGGGTATTTAATGCATAACAACATTGGTCCCCATTTACAAGAGAGTGCCATTTTCTTGAAGTATACGAATTATTTAAATATCTGCTAGTGGAGAAAGTGGAGTGAGTTGTGCATTGGTGACGGTGGGGGAGCTCTATCGGCGCAGCACTATGACCAATCCACAAAATAAAAGATTATTGTCAAAACTACAGGCAGAAAGAACTTTTACAGTAAGCCACTAAACCTATGTGGTGTTTTTCTCACATGTGAGTGAAAAGCTTTGAACTGGGTATTCCCAGTTACTTGCAGGCCAGAAGATCAGCTGCAGACTGTAGATGGCACTGTAACTTTTAATGTAGTGTAAAAAAAAAACAATTTATAGGAACTAAATTAAATAACAGAATTGTACATTGGTTGTGTGGTGGTACAGTGATCTTCTCACTTGAGAAATGATAACGCGGCAGACACGCAGCTCACACATCACATGACCGACGCCATGACAACCTGGTCGTAACACATGGGGCTTCAGGCCTTCAGAAGCAGTGTATTTAATGCGTTTTGTGGTAGCTTTCCCTTTTAACCGGAGTACGAATCCTTCTATTAGTTGTGTGAATCTCTGAACTTCCTGTACTCGTTATACCATACCTGTTGCAGCCAACAAATATGAGGATACTTTTACTTTGTAACTCTCACCATCTGCCCTTTCTGATAACAGAGAACAATAGCCAATGACCTACTGAGTCATACATTGCTTACCAGAAAAATACAGTGTCTCCTCTATGTCATCATGAGCCCCCATCCCAACAAACAGCTTAGACAAGAGGGTAATCTGTAGCTGCCTGATCCATAGGGGGGAAGAGGGTGACTAGTGTCAGTATGTTTCCAAGTCCTGTCTGTGTATCTGTCTCTCTCCCAGTCTTTTCTGTCAGTCGTTCTCCCAGACTTGTCAGTCTGTCCTATCATTGTATTTTCCTGTCCAGTCAGTCTGTCTCCCAGTCCTATCACTGTCCTTTCATCCTGTCACCCAGACCTGTCAGTCTGTCCCACGGACCAGTCAATGTGGGGGGATTCAATTAGCTGCGATGTTCCTCAGAGCACTGCAGGATTTTTAACATAAATCTACTCTGAAAATGAGCGGAGATTTTACTGTAATAACGGGAAAAATGCTCAGCCACAATATTCTGAGGAACATCGGGGCTAATTGAATTACCCCCAATAGTCAGTCTGTCTCCCAGTCCTGTCATTCTGCCTGTCTGTCCTTTCACCCTGTCACCCAGTCCTGTCAATGTGTCTGTTCTGTCAGTATGTCTCCCAGTCCTGTCTGTGTATCTGTCTAGCTCCCAGTCCATTCTATCAGTCCTATTACCAGACATGTCAGTCTGTCCTGTCAGTGTATTTGTTTGTCCAGTCAGTCTGTCTCCCAGTCCTGTCACTGTGCCTGTCTGTCATTTCAGCCTGTCACCCAGTCCTGTCACTGTGATTTGAGCTGATGTGACATTACTGACCCTGAAAAGATTGCACGGTGGACATGTTTAGTTAAGTATAAAAACTTCACTTTTTCCATATATATTATTCAGCTCAACAATACACAGCCTTTGATGTTTATTAATGTCAAATAGTGCCTTCGCTTACTCTTTAGAGATAAATTCTGAACAGTCACTTCAAATGATAACAATTATAACAATTTCACAATTTGTGAGACTTCTATTGTAATTATGAAGAAACAGAAGATTAGAGAAATTGTTATTATGATGTGTGTTTGATATTTTCTTTTACAATGTTTTTATTTCAAACTGCACTTAAATAATTTTGATAAAATTGCCAAAATGTTTGAAATATATATTTCACTTCAAAGGAGTAAAGGATGAAAAACCCACCAGATAACTAGCTAATAAATAACGTGTGATTTCATGGCGCTTAATCCTGTCTTCACACTCTAAACACCGAGACTTTGAGCGTAACAGCGAAATATCTAGAGCTGTCTATATCCACAGCACCTGTAGGTTTATGGTATGACATAGATAGTACATGTCAGGGCTGCATAGGAGATCACAGCTTAGTATATCAATGTGGCTTAATTACACGTTGTTGGCGACTTATCCTTCAGTAAAAAATGGTGCTTCAAGTGAAGTTTATTTATCGTATTCAAACCAAGGACATTGGTTGCCCCTACAATATATTAATAGCCCTCAACAACCCCACATTACATAAAAAAGGACTCAACAAATATTTCAGAATCTAGCAGCTAGCCTAAAACTTTAGGGGGTATATTTACTAAACTGCGGGTTTGAAAAGTGGAGATGTTGCCTATAGCAACCAATCAGATTCTAGCTGTCATCTTGCAGAATGTACTAAATAAATGACAGCTAGAATCTGATTGGCTGCTATAGGTGACATCTTTCAAACCCGCAGTTTAGTAAATCTAGCCCTAGGAGTCAGGCAAATTTTAAAAACATTTTTATATGGTATCCACTAATTAATAGTGGAAAATACATATAATGCCACCCCCTTTACACACGGTTTACCCCCTTACAGACATCATAGCACCTTCAAAGCTCATCATAGACTCCATTTTTCTATTCTATCCCGACCTCAATCTTCCTCCTCATCTCACTCTTTTATCCCCCCCTTCAAGTTAATTCTCTGTGCTCCCTCTCGCTCCGTAAACCCATTCACACCTCTCCTAGCCATCATCACCCACTCAACCCCCTTCTCCATCCCATTGTCCCCCTCATCGTCCTCCTCTCCTCATAATCTCCTAATCAACATGTCTGCTTCCTCCTTCTTGCCGTCCTATTACCCTCACCATCACCATTATCCAGATCAATCACCATTATCCAGACCAATCACCATTATCCAGACCAATCACCATTATCCAGACCAATGACCATTACACAGACCAATCACCATCATCCTAACCCATCATCATTACAGTCATATTAATTAACCCCCACATTCACATAGTCATTATAAACCTCCATCCACATCAACCCCTCATCTTCATTAACCCCCCATCATTATTATTAACCCCTCCTTCACACTTCATCATTAACCTTCCATCATTAACCGCCGTCCTCCATCATTAACCCCTGTATCAATTATCATTAAATAATAACCGCTGCCTGTCTCCTTTTGCTGGTCTGTAATATCATAATGTACTGCTTTCTTATAAACTCATTACCCACCCACTTAGAAATCCTGCATTTACTGGTGTATTTACTGTAGTGTTTTGGTACAGGCTTCTGTAATCCATTCTTCAGTGTATGAATATCTCCCCAACTATAGATACAACATTATTAGAGCGACCCACATATAGCAGCATTATTTGTATTATTACATGGCTGCAAACTAACCTATACTTCTACTGAATAAATTAGAGTGTTAATTGTATTTCATAATAACCCCACTACCACAATCAAGGTTGTTTCCTTGTTGGTCTCCTTTCCACTAGCCCCAAGAGCTGACTGTCTTCTGCTTATCCCTTAATAATAATAAATAATGACTCTTTGGGGCATATTCCATTGTCAGCAAGATTTTTTCGTCCCCGCGGCGTTAAAAAAAAAAAAAAAAAAGTCCCGTGTGGGTTTTTGCTGGCAATAGCGACCGTTTGAAGTTAGCACAGCGGGAAAACTTGTGCAATTCAACTGCAATAGAGGTAACGCTGCCCCCGCGTGTTAAAAATTGTGTTTGCGAGACTTTTGGGGAGTGAAGGGGAGTTTTAGCCCGGTGATGTATAAGACAAAAAGAAAGTTTTGCATACATTTCCATACATTAGATTGCATTACACATTAATAATATCTACATTACAGTACTTTCTTTAGCATATTTTTTTCTTGAACTATTTTTTACCATACAATCATCTATACCATGTCAAAACACATTACTACATTCATATTTGTACCAAAAACATACATAAATATAATAATTAGTGATTTATTTTTTTTGTTGTTTTTTTATTTATTTCATTATTTGTTTGCAAGAAAATCAACTTACACAAGTTAGTCATTAGTGATAAACATAAGTTTAACTTTTTTTCAACATTTTTACGTGATTTCAACTACTTTTCAGAGGTTTTTTATTTTTAACACGTCCCAAGGAGGTGCGAGATAAAACAGCATATTTTCCTGTTTTACCCGCCGTGTTAGAAAACAATTGATAGCTTTTAACGTGGCTGCTTCTCGCACCCTATACTTTTAATAGACCTTCTACTGGAGCGCAAGAGGACAGTTGGATGGAAAAAAACGTAGCGTTAAGAATGGAATTGAATTGAGGGTAAATTTAACCCACTCGAAAATGATGAAAAACAGCGTTAAAATGACTTAACTCGCTCTAAAAAAACAACTTGCTGACAATTGAATACGGTTTTTATACGGTTTTCTCACAAGCAGTTGAATTGGGTGAGGGGTAGGAGTGCACCATCAACACCTCCTTCCCAGCTAACAGACTGTCAACATGTGGTAGCAAAACAGTACATAGGGCTAGATTTACTAAGCTGCGGGTTTGAAAAGTGGGGATGTTGCCTATAGCAACCAATCCGATTCTAGCTGCCATTTTGTAGAAAGCACTAAATAAATGACAGCTAGAATCTGATTAGTTGCTTTAGGCAACATCCCCACTTTTTCAAACCCGCAGCTTAGTAAATCTAGTCCTTAGTGTTATCAAGATCAATACCTCATTGCCCTAGCACGTCACATCCGCAGAGACTACTACATGTCTGGAACTCTAAAGTATCTCTATTCTAATCACATTCTAATTGTTCAGTTGCATTGTGTGGGTAACAACAGCCATGTCCAACAGGTTAAATACACAATGGTTTATTATTAATACTGATTGTTGGATATAGTATTTATTATCTTGCCTTTTATTTATAAAGTATCCATATATTCCATAGCACTGTTCACAACTCTAAACATCATATGCGTCTCATTTATGTGTCTCTCATCCGCACTCATTACATGCTCCCATTCCCGATTACAGGACTTTTTCCGGGCTGCACCCACTCTATGGAATTCTCTCCCTCGCACAATAAGACTCTCCTCTAGTCTACAAGCTTTCAAGCGTTCTCTGAAAACCCACCTCTTCAGACAAGCTTATAATATTCCTCAACCACCCTCTTAACCTCACTACATTACCCTATTACCACCTGTTATACAACTACCCCTTGACCAACATTGTTGTGTGACAGGATCATTTAGCTTATGCGTCACTTTTACCTTTGCAGTCTGGCTGGGCCGACTGCAAATGTAGACTTAACCTTATGTGTCAAACTCCCATTGTCCAATAGATTGTAAGCTTGCGAGCAGGGCCTTCTCACCTTTTTGGCTGTTTTACCCAGTTTGTTTATTAGTTTACTATGTTTGTCCACAATTGTAAAGCGCTATGGAATATGTTGGCGCTATATAAATAAATTATGATGATGATGATGATATGACACAAACAGCTTTTTTTCTTATTAACTTATTATTAATATTGTTCCTCAAAATATGCAGTAGTATTGGTGCTTGCAGGAAGAATCTCAACCTGTTTGGGGAAGCCCTAGGGAATTTCCTCCTAGCGTCCTGATACCACTGCGATTAGCCGTGATGATGAAGCAATAAGCAGATGCGCTGCTCCTTCAGGAAGTTTTGGGTACAACAGTGTCAGAATGTCCTTAAATAGCCGTCACCATAGAAGTAATTGACAGCAGGGAGGGGAGGAACATAAAGGAGCCCAGGCAAGCTTCTGAAATAAGTGGCTGAATGGCAAATAACTTTTTATTTCTGTGACCGGATGGGCTTACTCTGCCACCCAGTCTTTACCAAGTGAATATGTTGTTAGTTAGACATAATATATTTGTTGTAGAGCGAGCGTAAGTTTAAGGTTCTATTGATTGCCGCTTTTAATGGGTGGACCCGACGCCTCTATAATGTGTTCTAGCGCAGGGTCCACCCATTGCTGCCTTAAAAGCGCCAATCACAATGTGACCATTGTAAATGATGAGGTTAGCAGTGGATAGATTTTCTCTATTCGCAATTTACAGCTGCCGTAGAGACAGCTCATCTAAATAATGGTATATAGATATTTATTCATTGTCGCATTGATGCCCATCGTGATGTTTATGTCTGTGTCCTTCTTTTCGTTATTGTAGTCATCGGGAAACTGACTAGCACCGGTCAATGTCCTTCCTAAACTTTGCAATTATGCAATTGGAAATATCACTGGAGAGGCTTTGATAACCTCAATGCTAATTTGAAAAAGTCCTGTCCAAGCAGAAGAGATGATGTTCTGCAATGACCATTATAGGCATCAGGGGATGTCAAGTTGTGTTGACGCCAGGGGCTGGCTAGGCAGGGGGGCACCTGCCCCCTGGGCCAGTCCCATAGTGGGCTAACTTGGGCTGGGTCACTGGGCCATCTGCATTTTTTTCCTTTAAAATGTTCTTAATAAGCTGCCTAGTGGAGTCTTGCCCCCTAGGCTAAAATTTGCCAGCCCCTTCTGGTCAGAGCGCATATAGGATTTGACATTTTACGTTACCTTACTTTATTCCAATCACAACTGAATTTTTAGTTTTCGGTGGAATAACCCCTGAAATCGAAAACAGAGAACATTTACTGTTTCCCCTGCTCCCACCCTGTCTATATGAATTGTGACTTGTTCTCACAAAGTAAATGGTTCTTAGTGATTTTAAAGCATAGTGGCTCAGAGCGTACCAGGTAAGTGGGTGAGGAAAGGGACAAAAATATTAAATAAAATTAATTAAAAAAAAATAAAATAGAAAACAGGCCACTTTTAATGGTTTGTAGTTAAAACAGTTACAGTATTACGTAATAATTAGTACATGTGTAGCTCTCTTATACTAGTCAAATGTTATACACAACTTTAAAAAAATATTAATAATATGCCTAATATAATAAATAATATAAGGCAGAAGAAATACTAAGTAAATAATGAACACACAGTTCAGTTGTCTATTAAATTAAGACTTGTATCACTACAGCAATAAAAATGTTAGAAACCTAGCCCAGGTCTATAATGAGGATATAGAACCAGTTCTTCAAACTCTATTTTTGTAAGCTGTAGCGGAAAGACGACATTCAAGCGAAAAATGGATTTTGCCTTTTAATTCATATACTATATGAAAATGTTGACCTTTGACTTCACTGCTTTAGTAGACCTTTGTCCTAATTAGACATACTTATAACTGTTTCTTACTTAAGAATGTCATAGTGAAGGCCCAATTAAAAATGAAAATTAAGATAATTAAATAATAAATTATCCTAGATAAATTTCTGTAGGAATGTGGCCTGCAAGTGGGTGGAGGGGGGAATAGGGGGATTATGTAAAATACACTGAGGGATTGAAGAACACACAGTCTAAGGAAGCCAGCTTAGCATATGCATGTCACAAACCTGTATCAAATAAGCTTTTCTTGTAAAGAAAGGGGGATATTGGTTTTGAAATGTGTTAGTCTTATTCATTACTGAGAAGATGTGACTCAGTAGTATAGTATCCATAAGCCAGGTAGATGCACGGAATCCATGCTGCTTCTAAGAACAATAAGCTGTAACCATCCATCACTCACGGCCTATATTTTTACATAGAAAATATGAGACTTCAAAAGAATCATCTTTATATTTCATGCTCTGAGATATCTCTGTGCCAATCTAAACAGGAGCTGCATGAGGTGTGCCAACTATAGAGAGCAACTGTACAGAGAAACTAGAGGAATTACATATCTACCTCAGCGATTTTATATTTCATATTAATATTTGGTGTGTAACTGTGACTAAACTCATACCCCGTGAATGCGACAATATCTTTCTGTGATGCTCCTGGGAAGATATATTTTATTTCTAAGAATCCCTAAAGAAAAAGTGCTTAACACTACCAGAGTTGTAAGCCCTCATTAGCATTCAACCTGATTTTCTTTGGCACCACAGAAGGGAAGGGGGCTAAGGCAAAGAATGGGGATTTTTAAAAAACCTTTGTAAAACTATCCTTGGGTGTGGAAACAATCAAATTGAGAAGCTGTCCCCTTCTGCCGTTACCTTGGCATACAGATTATACTACGTAAGTGTTCTGTTTTCTGTCATTTTAAACTGTTTTGCATTTATTTTTATGTTATTTATTAAATGTTCTTATTATATCCAAAGCCCTGTCCTGTTTTAAATGAAATCAATAATTTAATAAGTTTGTCCTTGCTACTCTAACAAATCCATACTTTTCTTTTAAGAAGAGAAGCATGACTAGGCTGTGTTAACCCTTTGAATGCTAACAAACGCTAACAAAGAGCATAGTGTGTGCCAGCGTGTACATTTCTGTAACAGAGTTTTAGGGTCCCATTGCCCGAATACAGTAGGAGGTGGCAGAAATGTAGTTGTGTATGGATGTGAGAGAACCGCTTTGGGGTGTTGCTCAGCTAGATCCGTAACCAGTGTGATAGGTCAGTATGAGATTGAGGGCTGAATTCTTGTTTAAGCCCCGACAATAACATCCAAATTATGGGCGTATTGAGTGCGTTCATGATAAATAACTAGTAGTTGGTTAAGACATTAAGGGATGAATTTTCTACAAAAGAAAACATGGAGGTGTTACCCAAAGCAACCAATCAAATTCTAGCTATCATTTTCTAGAATGTAATAGATAAATGATAGCTAGAACCTGTTTGGTTGCTATGGCAACACCTCCACTTTTCCTTTTTAGTAGGCTTGATAAATCTAATTTATCCCTGAAATCCTTTTTATTCCACCATTCTCATCTCCACCAAACATTAATTTCTGTCAGGTTTGTGAAAACCTCAAGCATCAGACTTCAGAGGTTTAATTTAAAATAATGTCATAAATAGTGTTTGTAAATAGTGTCATGAATCATGATGTCTGTAGCAAATCTACAATATCTAAAACACAGGCAAACACTTCAGGACATAAGATGTAGTAGAATACATCAACTCTGGTAAGCTAAAGAGCAAATTAGAAAACAGTAATAAATAAACACATTTGTCTCCAGAGAGCACATAGAAAGCATAAAAAGACTAAGGGCTAGATTTACTGAGCTGCGGGTTTGAAAAAGTGGGGATGTTTCCTATAGCAGCCAATCAGATTCTAGCTGTCATTTTGTAGAAGGTACTAAATAAATGAAAGATAGAATGTGATTGGTTGCTATAGGCAACATCCCTGCTTTTTCAAACCCGCAGCTTAGTAAATCTAGCCCTTAGGGGTATAGTTACAAAACTGCAGGTTTGAAAAAGTGGAGATATTGCCTATAGCAACCAATCAGATTCTAGCTGTCATTTTGTAGAATATACTAAATAAATAACTAGAATGTGATTGGTTGCTATAGGCAACATCTCCACTTTTCCAAACCCGCAGTTTAGTAAATATACCCTTGAGTATTACAGATTAATGTCAGTTACTGCTTTACACAAAGTTGAGAGAAACTGCTTCTGAGACAGGTATATATTGTATACTCATATGTTCAGTATAAGTTTATGTAGGTGGCACTGCACAGTGCATTATCGTGTATACTAAACAAATAAAGGAAATAATCAGACAGATAGGAAGGAAAGAGTTAAACATGTAGAAGTGCTGGTCACAGGTGGAAGTGGAGTAAGTGCTGTTATCCAGTAGACAGCTGGTGTAAAATGATGAGGGATGGAATTCCCAGTGTTAGGAGTAGTCATCGAGAGCTGTGAAAGTGGATGGTGCAGAACGGTCATTTTGAGAGTAATGAGATAGATCCATGAAGACATAAGGATTTAAAAGCGGAAAATGAGGCTGAATGGATGGCTTTAAGTAACATTACACTGTAGGTAATATGGTGAGACGTAAGAACACATGGTCTGATCCACCAAGGCCACATACTGAGGGCAACGTGTGTTTGTTTAAAAACGCATGGAATCCGGGCGAATTCAACAAGGAGCGGATCTGAAGGTACCTATGCTGATGACTACGGGTGTAGATCTGCTGTGCTCTACTACCCCAGACGCTGCAGGATACGTCCAGTATGTGGAATATACATTTGCAAAAGAACGTACAGAAAAAAAATTCAAGTAATGTCACCTGTTAATATTAATATAGGGATTAGTGATTAAACAGATAAAAAAAAGTGGGTGTATTTTTTCATATTTTTTAACCATGAAATACATTTATTAGGATGATCTTAATGTCCACTGAACATAAAGTGCATTTTTTGCAGATGCTAGGGATTGCAAACATATGTTAGAGCATGCATGCTCAGCTGTTATTACTAGTGATCAGGACTTAGACCTGTAGCTGGAGCAAGAGATATGACAGAAAGACAAGTAACTTTGAGATGCCCAAATCTTGATACACACATGGCTGTGTGCGCTCCAATTTGGCACGCCCTTACTGTACATTGACTATGGGCTAACGCCCAATCCTCGCCCCGTTCCCTTTCAGGAATCGTAGGTTGTAGTAAGTGTCCTTTGGGTATGAATATGAATTAAACGTTGCTGCGTTTAGTTGTGTATTGTCCGGTTCTGGGCATGCACAGATCAAATTTGCAGATTGTACACACATCGACATTTATGTTCCTTGATGAATAAGGCCCAATTTATTTAGTTTAATTTTGTAGAACGTTTGAAGAGGGGAAGATCCTCATGGTACGTTTTCAAATGGACTGTAGAGCAGAAATGTAGGAAGTAGGCGAACCAAAAAGAATGAGATTGCAGTAGCCAAGAGTTGAAAGACGATGGCAGATTTAAGTATTTCAGTGATGGCTTTAGATGATGATAATGATATAAGGGAAATAGTGACAAGTTGTATCCACAGTGAAGATAGAAAAGTCAAAGGCAACTTATAGAGTTCACAGGTGGTATCTCTGTTCAACCAAGATCTTATGGTCCAGCATTTGGTCATATTTCGGTGGAACGGTCAATGTGCAATGTTGTCGGATTTGATTTTGACATAATGGCATGTTTGCCATAAAAAGTAAATTAAGGTTTTTGCCCGAATACAGATGAATGGATAAAATCCTCCGAATCGAGAACATAGAAGAACAGTAAAAGACTCAGGAACTTATGGCACCAGCATAGTCGGAGAATTAGATACGGACAAGGGTGATCTCAGGATAGATAGACAACCTGGCACCAGTTTACAAAATATAGATTTTTAAACTAATCAATAGGAGAACTAGTTCTATTTTATATAAAAAACCCTGGACGCAGAGCAAGAACTGGGCCCTTGTTACTGTTTTCCGTGACTTCTGTAGAGTTAATTATCAATATGCCATAAGGATAAAGAGCTTATTATACAAAAAATCTCCTCTTATTCAGTTATTACAGTATGAATTTGGTTGCCGTGACGACCTTAACCCCAGGCTTTGGCGCAGATTAACCCTTTGAATGCTCTAAAAGACGGGCATCGCATTACTTTGCAAACATAACTAACTTTCTATTAGCCCAGAATATCCAAGCAATCAGCGGACACTGTACACCCATTAGCACTTCAAATAATCATTTTCAGATGCCGTCTTCAGGGCATGAAGCAGCTGTTCTAACTTTGATTTTCTGTAATCAGAGGGAAGCCGAGGAAAGTTCTACATAACAGCAGTGAATGATAATAGCTCAGGTTGTATACTGGCATCAGCAAGTTCAATGCTTGGCTAAACAGACACGATAACATTTGTTAAATGCACAAAGTCAGCTGAGGCAGTGAGCTCTCAATGCAATTCATTCCGTTCATTTACCTTTTCCCAGGAGACATTCCGATCTGAAAGATATTTTACATAGCTTGTGAAAGTGTTTACACAGCCAGCAGGAAACAATTTATTGGAGTCATTTGCAAAGTAACACACTGCTCACAGTTTAGTGATCTGAAAATAACTGCGTTAATAAATATCACATCGTTCCCATATCCCATTGGGAGAACAATATTTAGGAATGGATCACTAGAACTGGGTTTGTCAAAGGACATTGACTACAAAAATAATGAGAAATTAGTTAGTTGCAAGAGGGCATATAAAGGCCAATAAATTAAAGTTATATGAAGGTGGAGAAAACCCCTTTGAAGTATACCTTAAGAAGAATATTAAAGTCTAGGGGCCTGATTCATTAATGAACTTAAATTAAGAAGTTTCTTATTTAAGTCTCCTGGACAAAACCATGTTACAATGCAAGGGGTGCAAATTAGTTTTCTGTTTTGCACATAAGTTAAACACTGACTGTTTTTTCATGTAGCACACAAATATCAACTTTAAATTTCAGTGTACAAAATAAGCTATCAAGTATTTGTGTGCTACATGAAAAAACAGTCAGTGTTTAACTTATGTGCAAAACAGAAAACTAATTTTCACCCCTTGCAATTGTACCATGGTTTTGTCCAGGAGACTGAAGTAAGAAACTTCTTCATTTAAGATCCTTAATGAATCAGGCCCTAGAATATTAAAATCTTGCCTCATCACTTCTGGGTCAGGCCTTGGGGGGACTAAGGCCACAATTGTGTACGACCCTTCAAGGCCTCCCTGTTTATAAGCTCAGTGACATTACAAAATGACAGCAAACTTCCCTGCAGCCATTTTTAAATGTCAGTACAATGATAAAAGTTGCTTTGTTGACATGAAAAGGATTCTGAGAAGAATTTGTCCCCGCAGTAATGGAACAATTGATGGATAAAATACATGGTACTGTTGCACTTCCATCAGAAAGTACAGGGTAAGAACTAATATGCTGCTTTTAAAACCTGTTAACCAGTAAGGACCCCCCCGACCTCGCTGTTGATACTGATCAGGCTCGGCAGTTGTTGCACACGTTCAAGGCAAAACCTGTTTTCTCCTTCCGTAGCGCTTTCATCTTCTGTGCTTTTAGATGTAATTACAAAAATACAGCATGGGAGAATCTGATTCTATCATCTGACAGGGAGTCCGGTATTTGAGCCTCTCGGATAATACAAAGCCCAGTCATCTGTAAGCTTTGCAGTCATTACAGGTAATTTGTGATAGCATCAAATGAAAGAAAGGACCTCTTGTTTTCTGGAGACAGCAAGCTCATTCCTGCCCTGATGAAAATAGTTTTATTATTACTGTGCTTGAAATCACTAGATATTAATAAGCAGACCCCACCCCCCCCCCTTCTCTGATGTATTAATTTCTAAGAAAATATTATTATGCTTGGGTGTGTTGGTGACAGCAGTTACTCTAGATCCAGCGCACCTTTTACATTTAAGACTTTAGGGCCTGATTCATTAAGGATCTTAACTTGAGAAACTTCTTATTTCAGTCTCCTGGACAAAACCATGTTACAATGCAAGGGGTGTAAACTAGTATTCTGTTTTGCACATAAGTTAAATACTGACTGTTTTTTCATGTAGCACACAAATACTTGATAGCTTAATTGTACACTGAAATTTATAGTTGATATTTGTGTGCTACATGAAAAAACAGGCAGTATTTAACTTATGTGCAAAACAGAATACTAATTTGCACCCCTTGCATTGTAACATGGTTTTGTCCAGGAGACTGAAATTAGAAGTTTCTTAAGATAAGATCCTTAATGAATCAGGCCCTTAGTTTTCTTTTATTAGCCCCCCTCACTGACTTGCAGACACACCATCTTTCCTTCCATTCAGACCCAACATTTAAAATTGTCCATCCTTTTGTGGTATGTTAGAAGCCAACTCATTGGGCATTTTATCCAATCAGATTCTTATCAATCAATCAATCAGTGGGTTTAGGGCTTCTGCAAACAAGCATTAAACAATGCTAACTACACTAAGGGTTATTGATAGCTATAGAAATTGACAGTTTAAACAGCTTTGTTCTATCCGTGGTCATCATTCTTTTTCTTAAAACATATGTGTGTCTGTAAAAAAGATAATGTGGAACTAGAAAGGGTTCAGAGAAGGGCGACAAAATTGATATAGGGTATGGAGTCATTAAGTTATGAGGAAAAGTTAGCCAGTTTAGGCATGTTTAGAAAAAAGGCGTTTAAGTGGAGATATGATTACTATGTACAAATACATTAAGGGTCAATACAGAGAACTTTTGTGGGAACTTTTTACCCCAAGGACTATACACAGGACACGCAGTCACCCCCTAAGGTTAGAGGAGAGGAAATTTCACAACCAGCAAAGGAAGGGGTTCTTTACAGTAAGGGCAGTCAAAATACGGAATTCATTGCCAGGGAAGGTTGGGATGGCAGATTCAATAGATTTGTTTAAGAAAGGATTAGGCAAATTTTTAGCGGAAAAGTGCATCCAGGGACGACCGTTAATTAAAATGAAGGATAGTAGTGGATATAGGGTAAAAATAGGACTGCAATATTGGGTCTGGGGGGATTTTCACAATTGAAACAGATTGACGGTTGCTTACTCTGGATCGATTTCAAATATAAGTGCAGGATCGCAGGAGATCCAGAATAGGTTGAACTTGATGGACTGGTGTCTTTTTTCATTCTCATCTACTATGTTACTATGTTACTATGTGTAGACTGTTTTGTGTAAAGATCTACGATCTCTATATAACACTAATGAACACTCCGTTGACCATGCAACATTAGTAAAGCTGTCGGCACATGGCGCAAACTGGGCACACATGCAGTAGATGTCCGCATAAGACACAGCTGGCCATTCGGGGCTCAGGCCAAATCACATGGATGCCCATTAGCATAGTCATCAGATGGGCTACACAGACTGGCAACAGCAATTTGCCACCCTGATTGAGGGAAAGGCTTAATAATAAGCCAACTGTTTTTGAGTAGTTCATTCTCGGACACTCTGCTTGTTTGTGGCCACAAAAGCAAATATCAGGCCAATTTGTTGATACCGCTGGCAATACTTTTGCATATGTCGCTAGCCTAACACTCACGTGTGAGGCCTTACATTTAATACTGGATACGGTACTCCTTTAGGCTACATTTAAAGCATGTGAGAACTCACCATGGAGCTCCATGACCATACAAAGACCGCGAACCAATCGGTTTTAATGCTGGTCATGAAACTCTGAGGTAACTACTAATTATCTTTTTATAAACAGACAGTTGTTGCCTGCTGTGAATTTAATACAATTAGAGGAGTTATATTCATGGCTGCATCCCCCAAGTTGCCCCACTGCCTGAGTTCTTCTTATATTGTATTACATTGCATTGTATTTCTTCTATTGTATTTCTTCCTGTATTATATTACGTTAATTTGCATTAATGTTTATTCTAATAGTCACTAGAGCGGCAATAGCATAAATATAGAAACTCCCCTCTCCCCGCTATTCACAAAATTCTCTCTAAGATACATTTAAGTTATGGCATGGAGACGTCAGACGCTCCGTATTCTATGGCACAGTCCTCTCCCATTGTTAAGTGGATGTCTTGGCGTGAGTTTTCTACCAATGGAGAAGGCTGTAGGCTTCTACGCCAAACAGTGGTAGCTGACTTCTCCACCCCTGACCCAGGTGCCCTACCTCTGCTGTCCATAATCCAGTTCACATCTGGTCCCTCTATTATTGAGAGACTTTACGCCTGAGATAAGATCTATATTGCTTGGTGTACATTGTTTTGTCTGCTCCCCTCCCCTTTTCTTTTTTCTGTACCTCTCCCCCTTAACTAAAAATAATAATGTTAAACTTGCATTAATACTGAAGTTGAGGTAATGTCTATTTCGATCTAATATTAGTATTACACATATTATTTATGCTGTTTTTGTTCCAATATGGGCTATTTTTTACTTTATTCACATTCTCCATGATAAAAATAACCCCACGCGTTTTGTGATAATTCAATTACTCTCGGATTCTTGGTCAATAAGTGCTCACTGCTGTTCACATAATGCTGCAGACCAACGCATTAGTGATAGTATGTATTAATGACAGGGATGTGACATTTTTCAGTTCAGAGGAGTAATTAACTTTTATATTCATGTTCCTGATGATAAATATTTCCCCGGCTGAGAGGAATGAATGAAATTAAAGTGAATATCGGCGTCTGGAGAGACATTACACAGTTGTAGCTGCAGGGGAAACAGCGTATTTAAGTCCGCAGCCTCCTCTTGCCTGAGGCAGTCGCTGATGTAAGTGCTCTGACATTATAAAATGTGACTGGATTCTCTTTAATGGATTCTGATACATTTTAATTTCACATATTAAAAGGCAATAAGTTGATAGACTGGTTATTAGTAAAAGTGACTTTATGGGAGTTCTTCATTACTCCTTATACGGCAGCTAATTACTCCTTAAAGGGTATCTCCACCCAAAATTTTATTTCACTATATAGTGTGTGTGAGTGTGTGGGTTTTGGGGGGGATGAATAAAGAAATATACAGTGATTCCCTCCCACATTCCTGTCTCCCATCCAGAATAATGCAAAAAATCACAACACTGACACAGAATCAAAACAGTGCACAGACATATGCGTTTAAGTTCGTTTTGCTTATAGCCTCTCTTGTCAAACGCTAGAGTGTTAGCAGTTTGTATTGTCTTACCCTAAGGCAGTGCATTCCAAACTTTTTCAGTTCAAGGCACCCATAGGGTCTCCATAATCTTTTCAAGGCACCCCTAAGCCAAAATTATTACCAAGTAGTCCTCCGCCTCGCTTACCACTGGCCCTGGCTGAGGCACCCCTGTGAGATCGCCGAGGCACCCCAGGGAGCCTAGGCGCACAGTTTGGGAACCACTGCCCTAAGGTGTTAAAAGGAGGTAAAGCAAAAAGGGTAACTAGCACAGCTGCTATGGGGTCCACCCCTGCCAAAGCCCCGTGTACCCCTGTTTAGCTTTGGCAAAATGTTGCTATGGAGCCCACAAATGTCTAGTTATGCTTTAGGGTTGGCCAAGGGGGAAGAAGGTTGGGACTCAACTCAGCAGCCTATTAGGAACATTTTAAGGAAACAAAAATGCAGGTAGTCCAGTGACCCAGCCCAATTTAGCAAACTATGGGACCAGCCCGGGGAACAAATGCCACCCTGTCCCCTGGCCCAACCAGCCCAAGATCCATCCTTTAAGAATTTTTTTTAGACAAATGGAAAGAGTCTGTCCCAATATGAGTCAAAAGCCAGGGCCCCCATCAGACGCAGCACCCACGTGCCTGCTGGTTACCTTTGCTGGCTGGAGGTGGGAGCAGTATCCTCTCCTTCTAGGACTGGAATCTAATATATATAAGCCTAGCGGCACGTGTTAGTGTGTGGAAAAAACTATTTTCTCAGAAAGGGCTCATCCAATTGGCCTGAAATTTGGTCAACTGACAATATTTGACAAAAAAATTATAATAGTGAAGTCAGTTAACTTCCATCATCCCCCCTTCCCCCTGTGGGAGGGGTAGTAAAGGCTAAATTCACGAGTTGAGGGCTCAAACTCTTGACCGTGTGGGTATTTATTTACCAGAGCCCGTGTTTGGTCATGGACAATTGTATGTCGCATTTTCACGAGTACGGAGATGCAGTGATGTGAAAGTGCAGGTTATGAATACTGCCCTTCAAGGAAGACTGATTGAACACAGCGATAAGGTGTTTAGCAGAAACGTTGTGTATCGAGAGGTTTAAGAACAGTAAGACGATGGAGATTGAGGATGTGGCGATGAAGATGAAGGATGAGGTGATGGAGAAGAATGATGAGGTGGTGACATGTGGACAAAACCACGTTAAAAAAGGGCGCTTACGTCGGGAAGTAACGCTCTTCCCCTGAGGAGGCCTGGCCTAGCCCCAACTGCATGACAAGAACCTTTTTAACACCTTAAGTAGCTTGATTTGACTAGAATGCATGAGTATCATGCACGGGTTAACTTGTATATAAGAAGCTGCCAATTGCTTCTTCTTTATGTTAGCAGCTGGAGCTCCAATTAAAAATACTTAATGATTGACACTATGTCACTCATTCAGTGTTTTAGATGCCCCCTAACCAGTGGCGAAATAGACAACCGCCTAAGTTCGCCTACTGGTAACCCTAATGATGGCGTCTTTTCCCGCTTAACCTGCGGCTTTATTTAAAAACAAACTTGTGAGCTCTTCGTGTTTCGGTGGTCACCAGACAGCGCCATTAGTCTACGCAAAATACTTTCCATCTTAGCAGGCATTTTATATAAAGGCTTTACGTTCTGCATTAAACAATTCATTATGAATTCTGATTTTTGCAATATAGTTTCACTGTTTTATGAAACTTTCATTTTTTTTTTGTTTGAAAGAGTAAACTTTGTATAATAGTTGCCTAAATCAGCGTCTATCTGTTTGTTTGATAACACTGTATTAGGAGGAATATGTGGGTGTATTGTGGAGATCAAAGAACGACGCTTTCAGAATGTAAGTTTTATTTTTCCATATTGCTTTGAATCTATCAAAATTCCTTGGAATTAAGCTGATAAAAAATAGCCACTTAGGAGCAGTAAGGAATTTCTTGTGTGTGGCAGTTCAAAAGATCTGACCTTAAAAAGCACTTAAAGCCTCACATATTACAGCGTTTCTGGATGTGTAATTTATCACATGAATGGCCACAAAGCTGGTTTAGCCTTCGCCTCTCTCCTAGACTAAAAAGAGAAAGACCTTTTATTTACCTCTTGTGTTTACTGACCTTGGGAAGTATTCTAAGTAAATGTTACAACCATTCCAAGATCCATCGTTAACCTGTACTTGTTATACAGAGATCATTATACAATGATTTGAAATTTATGCTCAAACTGTGCAGAAAAAGTAATTCAGCATTTTTAAGCTATAACTATATACAACTATATAACTATATACAAGCGTATAACTGGTAATTAAGGATACAGCCAGGCAACCTTCATTTTACAAGTTCCTATATACAAAGTCAGCTTCAGTAGGTTGTTTGTTGAGGACTATAAAGTCCTCAACAAACAATTTAGTTACATTTCCGCTAGGTACACACTGGAGTTTTCTCAGCTGACTATCAGGCCCATCACTCGATAAAGGACCACTCGGCCACATATCGCGTTAGTGTGTATACTTACACGATGAACGACAATCGTTGCAAAGTGCCGATTGTCGTTTCACGTGATTGGTCGTACTGTGTAATTATCTCATTACAATCACCTTCCGATCCTGCAGTGTGTATTCACTCACGGTCACGATCTCCATAGAGTTTACAGAGTCATGGGGGTAAATGTATGAATCCCTGGATTCTTCATCTCCGGCGTGTTCAGCCTCTTCAGCGCTTAAATTTAAAGCGGCGCTGCATTGTAAAGGGAAGTTTCCCTTTGTATGAATGTATGAATGTATGAATATAAATGTATGAATCCGGAGATTCATACATTTACCCCATGGTCTTTTCAGCAGATGACGGCAATGAACATGTCCTGGTGACTAAATGTAGAGAGTGCTGTAGATGGATAATTCATTTCAGAGTCACAGAAGCTAATGAAATTCATAAGGACATGTGGATAGCTCAGTGGCGGATCCAGGGGGGACGATCGGGGCGATCGCCTCCCCTAGCAGGGGCTTGCTGCCGGCGGCTGCAGACTGTGCAGGTCCGTTCAGCAGTGACAGTGTGCTGCCCGGCTGCTCTGATTGTGTGTGTTTTAAACACAATCAGAGCAGCGGGGCAGCACACTATCACTGCCGAGCGGACCTGCACATACTGTGCAGCCGCCGGCAGCCTTAGAAATTAGAAAGGGGGCGGGGCCTAAATCGCCCCCCCTAAAATCGCCCGGGGTATAGCAAAAGTCTGGATCCGCCCCTGGGATAGCTAGAACAAGGTAGTTTTAATCAGAGCGACAGCAATGAATGGATGAATGAATGAGTGACTGCAATGAATGCAATTAGTGAACCATTCCCAAGAGTAACGCCTACCAGTTAGCAGTGAGATAAAGTATCCTGTCCAGGCAAATATTCTGAAGCAATCGTTTGACAGGTTAAGGAATCCACCTCCATGATCTACTGAGGCTGAAAACCAAGAAACACTTTACGTGTCATAGTACCAATGTGGTTACACAGTGTGTTAACTATAGTACAAATCTTTTGATGTGCATCCCAGAGCCTAACACACATCAGGTAAGAACGACGGTATACTTTGACCAGAGATGTGTTTCAAAGTAGAATCACTGACACCACTTGCTCATTTCATTGTACATGTCAACGGACTTATCCTTAAATACTAAATTCCACAGATCTTTTCAGTAAAACTCAAACTTGAGTCAAGATTACAAAAATTCGAGGGAGCATGTAGGCTTTAACAAATAGTGATATAAAGCAAACTGTCCCCCATTTCCAAACATTCAAAGATCATCAATAGTTAGAGAAGAGCCTTGACCATCCAAGCCCTGATGTTTCCAGATCTTTTCATATTGTGTCCACAGATCAGAAGGAATTATCACAGAGCAAATACCAGATGACAAGTGGTAACTGAATACAAAAAGCAGAATAGTCAGGTACAATGTAAAATAGTAGCATAGTAGCAAAACAAAAAGGACAGTTTTCAGCGCAGGTAATGGGAGTGTGCTGCTGGCAGCCTTATAATGCCACCTGGAACCAATCTCAATGCTGATCAGTGATGCTAAGCATCTGAGTGTCAGGGAAGTTCAGTAATGCTCAGACAGCCGGTTTAAATAGGCTTAGATGTATTGGAATGCTCAATCTGCCAATGTTTCTATCCCAACCTCTGGTCATAATCCTGACAAACCTACAGGAAATTAAGCAGCTTCAAATTTATCTCAAACATCCCAAATCTAAGTGCTGAACAAACTTCGGGATGTAAAAGCATTAATGTGACAGAGTCGATATCAGCGCCAAGATTTTCACATAATTCAACCTTAAATGTGATGCCCATATTAAAAACTACCTATCATTTCACCCAAAATATATCACATTAACAAGAATAGCTCCTCCTGTGGTGCACATCTTCATGGTCCAGCTGAGTTATCCCTTGACAACCCCCTCTAGGAGTTGTCCGTATTCCCAACTTCTTCACTTGATTTTTATTGGCTGCTCCATCTGGAATACAATAATAAACGGGGATCAAATGGAAATAATTGTGAGAGTTTACCTGAAAGGCAAGGAGTAAAATGTATAATGGGACACTTGCTTTGTTGGAAGAGTCAACAAGTTCTCTGTAGCAAGCTAAGTACTTAAAGGACTCACTGTGCTAGTTTATGTTGTACCCTAATGCAGTAATTTGCAGATACAGCAATGTGAGTGGATAAAGAATGACCTAAGTTGTATGTTTGTTTTACACAGGTCCTACATTCCGATGCCTCGTACTGCAGGACTCTACTAGATGACAACAGCTCCTCTGCTCTCATAATCCTGGGTTTTGTTATGATGTCTCCTCTCATTGTGCTGGCAATGGCTGTATACTGCGGTCTTGCCCGACGCATGCGTCTCTTCATGCTCTTTCAGCCATACACCAGAGCCCTCTACAAGGGGGTCCGATGGAGGTGGTACGAGGAGGGAGGGCTGTGCAGCTGTGTCAGAGAATGGAACAGTCATGTCAAAGCTTGGGTATAATGACTTGTATAAGACTGCAGCCAGCAATCTGTATTTGATGTCCATATAAACGCTCTATGGAAGCTGAAAGAGCTACAGCCTCAGTGAATAGAGCATCACCCTGAAATCGAGTCTATTGGAATCTGCATTGGTACATTGGAAAAACAGTTTAATTTGCTGGGAAAAAAAAACAGCCTCGCCTCCATAGTAAACTGAAATATTGTCATGCCCATATATTGTTGTACAATATATAATTGAGAATATGCTTATTTATTTTATAATATGACCGACTCGTGAGAGAACTGTATGTAGATATAATCATTTACACCTAAAGACCACTTAATTGCAGTGGAGCTATTTTGGCCAGCTGCTGCAGCTGAACTACACAACCCATGATCCTCAACCAGGATCTGCTGAGCATCAAAGTAAATGTAGTTAAGTGTTAAACTCTATGGGGTATATTTGCTAAACTGCGGGTCTGAAAAAGTGGAGATGTTGCCTATAGCAACCAATCAGATTCCAGTTATCATTTATTCACTACATTCTACAAAATAACAGCTAGAATCTGATTGGTTGCTAGAGGCAACATCTCCACTTTTTCAAACCCGCAGTTTAGTAAATATACCCCTATGTATCCATGATGTATAAAATACATTCTTTTGATTTAAGAATTATATTATATATATTAAATATTACCTATACTGTCATTAGTCACTTACAGTGGTAGATTCAGCGGTGGTTAATACAAGATTTCTATGTTTGTATAGTGTTTTAAATATACAGTGTGTTAAATTTTAGCTTGTAGTAAAAGCACATAGAAGTAGCACATATCTGCCATGAAATATTATATTAATGTGAAATTAGCACTGAAAATGGTAAACTAGCAATTCATTTCACCCAGCAGAGATTCGCTAGCACAAGTCTATACACAAATGTGAAAAATTAATGTTATCGCTAATCTCAGAAGCTTCACGCACTCGAGGCCCAGTGTTATAATCCAACCATACATATTGCATGTCCACATATTACAACACAAATACCAGCTACCCCTGGAAGTCAGCACCCCTCTCCAATTAGTGAGCGCTAACTGTACCAGATTGAAATTATAAGTATAATATATTAACTTAAAAACATTATATATAAGAAAATACACTTATACATTGCAGCGAGATATGCTGTATATCTACTGGTGAGATGATAACTGCACACTGCTACTAGTAGGCAGTTGCTGGTGGCAGATTTGATCAATTTAAAACACCAGCAAAAGTATGCACAAAGTATAGGACATTATAGAACAGTGTCAGTTATATCTATACTTATATTTGTAATACTAGATTGTAAGCTTGCGAGCAGGGACTTCTCACCTCTTTGTCTGTTTTACCCAGTTTGTTTATTAGTTTACTGTGTTTGCCCCCGATTTTGTAAAGCACTACAGAATATGTTGGCGCTATATAAATAAATGATGATGATATATATATATATATATATATAGATCATCATCATTTATTTAGATAGTGCCACTAATTCCGCAGAGCTGTAAAGAGAACTCATTCACATCAGCCCCTGCTCTGTTGGGGCTTACAGTCTAAATTCCCTAATATAGACACACACTAGGGTCAATTTTGATAGCAGCCAATTGACCTACTAGTATGTTTTTGGAGTGTGGGAGGAAACCCACACAAACACGGGGAGAACATACAAACTCCACACATATAAGGCCATGGTCAGGAATCAAACTCATGACCCCAGTGCTGTGAGGCAGAAGTGCTAACCACTGAGCCACTGTGCTGCCCATAGATATATATACATATATATCAATTTAATGACGGCTCCCTTTTCATTCATGGAAACACCTTGAAATGAACTAGCAAGTTATTTACACCTAGGAAAAGTGTTTACAGTAGAGCTATAAATACTTACTATTTCAATGCATGGACCTCTATCAGAAATATAACAGGTCAATGTTATCGCAGAGAGGTATCTGTTTGTATCCATGAACATTGAATATCAACGAGCAGATACAATAGTACAAAAATAGACTGAGATGACAAGATGTCAGTTCCAGCTTCTTCACAGCTTTATGCTTCAAAAGGTAAAAACCTAGACAAAAAATGCATCATCACCTATATGTCATGAATTAAATCAAACGTTGGTTTTGACTCAGTTGTCACAGTGACACATTAGCAATTGAGTTTAAAGGTGACTTCCTCAATAATTCTGTTTCGGTTTGCAGGCGTCCTAATTAAAAGTTTTAAATGCATAAATTTAAATATACAATGATAGCTTAATACTTAAGCCCCTACAATTTGCTGGCTAGGCAGAGTTCATGACATACTTGCCAACTCTCCCGGAATGTCCGGGAGACTCCCGCATTTTGCGAGTGTCTCCCGGGCGAGTGTGGCAATCTCCCGAATTCTGCCCACTTCCTAGTGAAGTGGGCAGAATTAGATCCCAAACGCCGCGATTCCCGGTGAATCGCAGCGTTTAGCCCCGGCCCCCGCTGTCAAATGACGCGATTTGTGTCATTACATCATGGGGCGGGGCCAAAATGACGCGATTTTGGCGCCCCGCCCCTCGCACACCCACCTGCTACAGAGAGTCTCCCGGACACCAACTTAAAAAAGTTGGTAAGTATGGCTCATGATCAAAATAAAATAAAAGCAAAATAGGCTGGTCTTCTTTCTACTTGACTAGACAGGAATGAGGGGAGCACTGATCCAACAAGGTGGTATAAAGTTATAGCTCTAGTAAATGATATCTTCATTTTTGTTAATGCATATTTTGTATTTGTACTAATTGCTACTAGTTGCATGTCAGGTCCACTAGAGGGAGACAAACTGCTCGACGAAAAAAGAACACCTGAGGGTATCAGATCTGTGGGCGCCACTTGTGTCGTGTCGCGTCGCAGGTGTGTACAGGAATGAGGTCTATTATCCAGAAACCAGGTATCTGCAAAGTCGACACACAGACATGTTCCCCAAATACCTTCTCCTACAGTCACTGCTATAGGTAAAGAAAGAGCAATGCCACAGGCTGTGTGGGGAGAGGTAGGATTATCTTTAAATGTGTTTTACTTGATTGTGAGCGTTATGCTTCAAAACAAGGAAATCCCTGGAGGATTCTGGGTAACTGTTACATACGTCTACACAGATCTCAATTTATTTCTGTAAAGGCTATTACTGCCTATTACAAACCTATTTGAATATAGTATGTGCTACAATAATGACACCAAAATACTACAAAACTAGTTTTAATCTTGAGGTCGGGTCACTTTTGGACTACAATAAGGGGCAGATTCAGTTTGACAGCTCCGTAACAGTCCGTGGAGACACAACACCTCAGTGTTTAGACCATACTTGCCAACTTTTCCTCGTTGGATTCAGGGAGATTCTGGGGGAGGTGGGCTTGATGGATCGCATTATTTTGGCCCCGATAACGAGATATTTGCGCCACTTATTTATTGCGGGGCGAGAACCGAGAGGTTGCCCTGAAATGCGGGAGTCTCCCGGAAATTCCGGGAGAGTAGGCAACTATGCGTTAAAGAAAAGCAGTTAATGAATCGCTAGAGACTGAAGAGTCTTTTACATTTCTGTCTCCATTACTGAAGTCATGTTTTCTTACCTGTCAGTCTTTGATTAAATCTTGGTCCCCATGAAAATGGCCACCTTCATAGGCATCAATACATAGGACCCAATTTCTGAACTGTGTCATCATGCCACAGATGGCGAAGCCAACCACGTCTTGTACTGGCTCAGCATCAGGGAGAATGCCAGACTCTTCAGGGAGTGAGGGAGATCACCCCTAGTTCAGGGAGTCTCCCTGACATTCAGGGAGAGTTGGCAAGTATGCTTTAGACTCAAATCATCGCTCATTTTCCCTTAGAGATGCAAGAAAAAATGAACAGTGATTTCTTACCGTATTGACTGGTAATATGAGCATCCAGACATAGAGGCCAATTAAATCCGCCCCTCAGAGACAAATTTAGCAATGATATTACAATAGCTATACCACATCCTACAATACATGGAATTTAATAGAGTTATTCAGTTAGGTCATCAGACACATAAATTCATATCTACTGCTAATCTAAACATACACTGACATATTTACTATGTATGTACCCCTTTGTATATGTACATCACTGTCTTTGTTTATCCATGTATGAATTTTGCCTGCAGAAAACATCATTCCGCAAACAAACTGCCAAAACCTTCAAAACATCCGGTGGAGAATATTTATTTTTAATTTATATAATTCCACTTTTATAACGAAGATTGGCCTTGGGAACTTATTGTGTTTACATAATTACTTTCTAAATGTGGAATATATATTCTTTTTTAAAACGAATGTTTATTATTATTGCTGGACTTAAGAAACTGTAATGACTAAAGAAGAAAAATGGCAATATTACATTAACGGCTAGGGACTCACCTACAGGAGATGCCTTGACGTTGGCAGGTGAACTTATTCCCAATATAGCTATAATGTGCACAAAATTCTCCTTTAGGTACATGCTGACACATAGTGATTTATGTATTGTTTGTTTTTCAGTGCCTGACAACATTTTTCTTTTGTTTGCACAATATTACATTAATACCTACTGGGAATATTGGGGGTTCTCTCAGAATCAGTACAGAGAATGGATGTTCTATAGAAAAATGCTTCAGCGTTTTTATATTTAAATCAAGCATGCATTGAGCATTAAATACAGTAGGTCTATGCTTTAGGGTCAGTGGTAGACTGTAGACGGTCACGTTGTGGACCACGATCCTCGGGTGGTATGCCATGTTCATATGAGTCAGTTTGCCTTGGTGAGCCATTCATACTCCATGTTTTATTGCGATATTAACTAAACCACGCCCCCTTGTTATTCATTAGCATAAGAAGAGGCGGACGTGGAGGGAGAACGATATAATGTTATGGAGTATAAATTAGGACAATCCTGAAGACAAGTTAGGACAACATTTCCATTTCTCCTCTTGTATAGAGTATCCCTTATATTCTGCTCACTGGCAGATAAAGCTAGAGAATGTTCTGTGTAAAAGAGGCGGGGCAGTAAGATGTGGGGCGGGGCTGGACGCAAAAAGGATTGTGTGCCTACAGGCTCCATATAGTACATTCAGCCCTGGTTGAAATATTACCCATGAAACACCATTGGCTCATTAACATTTTGAGTTTGCTTCACTGTTTTGAGAAAATCCCAAAAATTTGGTATACAGACTACAGAGCAACCAGTGTGCGTACCAGGTAGTGCCTGCATATTTTAATTAATGGTAGGAGTGCTTTGATGGCAAATGTAAACGTAAGTGTCAGTGATATCAGCGATGGGGCTAGATTTACTAAACTGTGGGTTTGAAAAAGTGGAGATGTTGCCTATAGCAACCAATCAGATTCTAGCTGTCATTTTGTAGAAGGTACTAAATAAATGACATCCAGAATCTGATTGGTTGCTATAGGCAACATCTCCACTTTTTCAAACCCGCAGTTTAGTAAATATACCCCATAGACTCATTCATAACAGCACCTATAGTGGTGAAATATGATAAACAAGAATCCACAATTGCTATTCCATATCAACTCTCAGACAGTTGAGCACCCTTGTTTTATATGGCAATTCTGTGACATGATGGCTTCTGGCAGCAGGGATTTGAATGGGACCTTTGTAAGGTTTGTTAGTTAAAATACATTGACAATAAGGGTCATTTAGGAACTCCGAAACCTATGAACTCGCAATATATGTAAAGTTCCCAAAGTGACATTGTCATATATAGTGCTTCATCCCACGTTTCAGGGTGTCCGTCCACTTCATGGACTTTGGGAACATCCATGTAGTATAAATCCGTGCCTGGTTTTGCAGGTTGAAGATACTCCGAAAAATTTGATAGGTTAGAACATCAAAATGTCACATCAATCTCCAACCTGAAATTCATATGCTTTACCTAAAATAGTACACACTTGTGCAAATCTAGGAGCACAATGTCACAAAAGAGCATTTGAACTGCAGATTTACACTGTTCCGATGTTCATTCACAATTGCCAATAGATCATTCCATTTCTGAAGGAAATAGATGCTCTCTACCTTTGTAGGATGAGACTCTGTTTGATAAGCACAGATTTCTTGAAAAATCACAGCAATTTTAATAGATTATAATGCAATATATAGCATGTGGATTTATCAATCTATAATATAATATCAGTAAAAGTCTCCTCTGTGCTAAGTGGATACACTGTGATACAGGTATTAAAATGATGTTGTGCCCTGCCTGGAAAAAGGCCACGTTACAATGGCTACATGTATATATACACAATGTATCTGCTCTCTATGAATATTCTGTATTTAATGTAAGGTAATAAAGTATAATTAGAATCACCCATGCTGCTATCTTTTGGTATCTAGTTGGATATGGTTATTCTCCTATTAATACATACCTCCCAACTGTCCCCAATTGGGGACAGACAGTCCTGATTTGAGGGGACTGTCCGGCTGTCCAAACAGTCAGCATGTTTGTCCTGACTCCCACTTTGGGAAGCGCTAGTCATTCCCCGGGGAGCGTGACACAAATGACACAATATATATATTTATATATATATATATATATATATATACATACACACACACACACAGTATATATATCAGTCACCAAAGTGGTGGTATGGAAAATGTAAGTGAATGTAATTTGATAGCTTTACAATGAAAGCAGTAGGTGAAGTGTTGATATGGCGTACCACCGTATACACCCCCACTTCGACCACACACACATATATATATATTCATCACATGTCTATTACAACATTATAGAATACATTATAAACATTATAAAATAACACTGTGTAACAGTGTATATTGTAACTATAAAGTGGGTGCAGATGTCCTGGAAGAAATTATTTACAGAAACAGATTTGCCTTAAGAATTGCAGGCATTCATGAATATAGTAATGAAAATGTGCCCTATTTAGGGGCTAAACCCAGGTTACTAATTATGCAATGCTCTGCAAAAAAAAAATGTGAGTATGTAGATGTCAGGGCAATGTTCTGCAGATATCTAGGGGTAAATGTATCAAGCTGTGGGTTTGAAAAAGTGGAGATGTTGCCTATTGCAACCAATCAGATTCTAGTTATCATTATTTAGTACATTCTACAAAATGACAGCTAGAGTCTGATTGGTTGCTATAAGCAACATCTCCACTCTTTCAAACCCGCAGCTTTTTGCAGACTTTCCGAATAAAACAGAACATAGAGGCAACTGGTCTTAATAACACAAAAGAGCATGCTGTTTGGGGTCAGGAAAGTATTCTTGTATATTTAAAAGATAAATTGAACTATGAACTATAAGGGCTGTTATCTTTCACTGGATTAACCTGGAATTCAGAGGATGAAAATCTGAACCTGATGGGCAGATGCCTTTTTTCTTTTCAAATTAATTAACTATATAAATTAATGGATACCGTTCCTGCAAGCAAATAAAAATATGTGCATTCCTGTCCATATTTAATTTACGCTGCAAACACACAAACAAAATGACCATTTGTCTATGTTACTCTTTCTAATTCAGAAATGTACAATAATGTTCATCTTTCTTAAGCTCTGGATTAGCAGAACAAATTCTTTCAACTAGTCTCCGAGTCAACACTTTTATGTCGGTTGCTTCTTTGCTTGTTTTCCTTCTCCCCCAAAGAAAGCAGAAATCTCACTTTTCTCAAAGTAATCCCGCTTGGGTGAAGTGTCAGGGTCAGCTCTGGAGGACGGGAATGTAATACAAATGATGGTGAACACCTGGGAAAGACAATTTACTGCTGGTGCTCGTGTGTGCCAGAAGAACCTCCACAAATCTTTCAGTAATAGGGCCTGATTCATTAAAGATTGTGTAATTGTTCTCCTGTACAAAACCATGTTACAATGCAAGGGGTGCAAATTAGTTTATTATTTTGCACATAAAATAAATACTGGCTGTTTTTAAATGTCGCACACAAATACTTGATAGCTTTATTTTTACACTGAAATTTAAAGTTGATCTAGGACATGTCCTACCCCAACTATAAATCTGTCCCCACATTTTTAAATTTACCTCCCCCTCCAATGCAAGATGGTTTTGCCCAGGTACAAAGTTACTCATTTTGTTTGCTTTACTTTCCTTAATGAATCAGGCCCACAGTGTGTAAAGGAAATCACAAGATGCATACAGAGGACCCCATTCACAGCTATGAGCAAATCCAGCTACAGCGTTACACCTGGATAAACCATGCAGTGATGCAGTGATGCAGGGATGGGGGTTGAAATGCATTTTCTTCTTATGCAGGGAAAATACTTCTCGCTTCTACACCATACTTGCCAACTCTCCCTGAATGTCAGGGAGACTCCCTGAAATAGGGGTGATCTCCCTCACTCCCTGAAGAGTCTGGCATTCTCCCTGATGCTGAGCCAGTACAAGACGTGGTTGGCTTCGCCATCTGTGGCATGGTTCAGAAATTGTGTCCTATGTCCATGTATTGATGCCTATGGAGGTGGCCATTTTCATGGAGACCCTAGATTTAATCAAAGACTGACAGGTAAGAAAACATGACTTCAGTAATGGAGACAGAAATGTAAAAGACACTTTAGTCTCTAGAGATTCATTAGCTGCTTTTCTTTAACGCATAGTTGCCTACTCTCCCGGAATGTCCGGGAGACTCCTGCATTCCTGGGAGACCTCCCGGGCTCCGGGGAGAGCAGGGCAACCTCCCGGTTCTCGCCCCCGCAATAGATAAGTGGTGGGGGGCGGGCTTAATGATGCATATATTGCGTCATCTTAGCCCGACAAAATGATGCGTTATGCATAGCAAAAACAATTTAGGGTGCACCAATTTTATTTTTATTTTAAATGTCTCTACACACATAACTATTTTGTGGGCTAATCCAATAATTATAAGCATGTAACCTATCAATTCACTGGGAACTAGTTATATCACTGATGCCTGAGACATAAAGTGGTTTATACCTCAGTGACGTTACCAGTTCCTAATGAATTTATAGGCGACATCCTCGTAAATAATGTTTGTGCCCACGTTAGCCGAAAGTGCAGCTTACTAAATAGTCTGAATACATCAAGCATCATTGTGGGCTGACAACAAGTGTAATCTGGATATTTGCTTTTAAACATAGGCACATTATGTGACAACGGAGCTACCATACTGGGTAGAGGTTTAGTTCATAATGGAAATAACATGAGAAGCAGCTGGAGCAACGCAATGAAACTGCAATTTGTGTGGAAGAAATTGTTCCTGCACAATATTTAATTATCAATTTGTGTACCAAGTACCGAGGGGCTGGCTGACAAATTTTATCCCAGGCGCGAGATCTGGCTAAATAGTCTATGAGGAACATTTTAAAAGTAATAAAAATGCAGGTAAAAAAAACTTGCAGATGCCCCCCCAGCCCAGCCAGCCCCTGCATGTGCCAATGATTAGATATCTGCAAACAAATATTTTTATGGTGTGCCAGGAGATACTGGCGCTTGTAAAACATGCGCCATTAATTCAGATGAAGGAACATCCATAGGAGTAGTTTTATTCCAAAACAGCCAAAGACTACAGTATTTCAGCAACATTACATATAATTGATAGCATTAAACTACAAGAGGAGTTCTGCAATTAGCCTGCACCAGTCATTATATGGGTGAAGCTGACTGATTCTGCACCCATGGATGGTGCTAGGATGTCTGGTGCTCCCCCTGCAAAAAATAAATTTGTGCAGTGATGCCCGTAATATGTTTTTAAAAACGGCAAGTGGCCGATTAAAAAAAACTATGTAAAAAGATGGATGAGTCTGCAGCCAGCATAGAGCATTGGCAATGCTGAATGGCAAGGTAGTACTGGAACCTTGAGCCTTAATTCCAACCAGGACGGTCTGAGATTGTCTGCACAATTTATTCTTGTTTAGTTCATTGGTCCAAAGACATAGTGGTAGATTTATAGGCGTTTGACTACATTGAGTGGTTATTTATGCCTATGTGTTAGGGACTTTGTAATTTCTTGGTGCTATATCAATAAAGAAGATTATTAATAATAATAATAATAATAATAATAATAATATTACTGTTTACATTTCAGGGCTCTTTTATATTCTCAAATTGTTGTCAGACGGCAGTTTGTGGGTGCAGTAGTACAACCCATGTCTAGCATACTGACCAAGCAATGAAATAAAATGGAAAAAAAAAAAAGATGTCAGCAGTTTTGACAACTGTCATAACGACAGGATAAGAAAATGTGATTCCTTCAGTGACATAATTCAGTATGCAATTTAACATGTGGTAATGTTTTAATTGGTGACTTCATCAATTTATTACGGATGCGCAACAGTTGAGTATAAATTCAACTTTAATTATCAAATATCTTTCTGTTGAGTTTAATTTCAACATTTGAAGATTTTAGCCAGATTTTTTTTCTTGCAAAACAATGGAATTGAAACCTGTAAATGTAATTAACAAAAATATGTTTTGAAGTTTACAAACACATTCTATAATTTGTGAGGCCATAAGTCAATGTTCTTAGAATTAAACCCCTAGAACCAGCTAACGGTGGTCTTCACCTCTATCTGACCCCTTTCCCAAGCAGCGGCAGATGCTCACCGATACTCGATTGCCCCAGGTCTTAAGCACGTATTAGGAGTAGATGTTACATTCCAGAATTGACTGTGGCATGAGGAATGTAAATCTGGGAGTGTTGTGCATGGTGAACGGAACTCCAGGTACTGATAGCTAGACCAGGCAATAGAATGTCATTCACCAGTTTTAGAATGATTGTCAGAGTGAGAGAAGTCCGAGTGCAGAGCTGAGGCCTAGGTGGCTGTAATCCTGGAATAGACAGTATCAAGGGCAGGTTGCGGTCTCCGAGTAGTTATATCCAAGCAAATGGTCAGGGCAGGCTGCAGTCAAAGATTGGTCAATATCCAAAGGAAATGGTCAGGGCAGGTTGAGGTCAAAGAGTGGTTAATATCCAAAGGAAATGGTCAGGGCAGGCTGCAGTCAGAGTGGTCAATTATCCAAAGGAAATATTCAGGGCAGGCTGCAGTCAAAGAGTGGTCAATATCCAAAGGAAATGGCCAGGGCAGTCTGCAGTCAAAGACTGATCAATATGCAAAGGAAATGGTCAGGGCAGGCTGCCATGAAAGAGTAGCCAAAATCCAGAAATTGGGGTCAGAATCCGGAACAAGAAAAGCACAGAATCAGCAGGTTTTTCAGAAACATGATAGCTGAGCCTATAATCGGCACCTGTAGCTATTTGCACTTAAAAGTGCAGGGAGCCAGTCAAAAG
The DNA here is from genome assembly GCF_038048845.1 of Mixophyes fleayi. Taxonomy (NCBI): domain Eukaryota; kingdom Metazoa; phylum Chordata; class Amphibia; order Anura; family Limnodynastidae; genus Mixophyes; species Mixophyes fleayi. The sequence goes on from NC_134412.1 coordinate 77,553,838, forward strand.
GCTCCTAGCAAGCTAAGTCCCTTTAAGCCTTTTAGCTACATTCCATTGGGCTGCACTGCCTATCCGGCTGTTCGGAGGCACGAGCAGCTGGGAACAACAGCATTGTGGTGGCACTCATCTGTGCCCACCGACCCTAACAGATAGCATAATAAAATCAGCAGCAAAAAAATAGTGATCAGAGTGATTCCTGCAAATTAAACACAATGAAGAATTCTACAATAACTGCAAAACACTGGTAAAAATCTGCTAGCAAACGTGTTTTCAGTAACATTTTTACAGTATAAATATTTATACATAAGGCTGATACAATCAGAATTTCTCTGTAACACAAAGCTGATATGCTTGAGAAGGCAAGATTGTGGCAAAAGATTAGTTTTAAAGTTGAAGACTCTGATTAAAACCATGTGGCTATATAATGAGCTTAATCCAGTTTAATCTGTGCCTGGTTTTTTAAATTAATGTTTTATAGCTGCAAGGAACCTTGAAGGTATTGTAAGACATTTCAGATGCTAGTAATGTTAGTTGCACACCCAACATCTATGCACGTTTCATCTACCGTGTACTCTCACCCATTTATGTACCAACATAAATGCATACACTTGCACAATGATCAGGAAGAGTCTGGAATGGCTCTATGACCCATTTATGAGCAGACAGTGTGTACATCACATGCACTGGGGGTACAAAAGGTCAAATTCATGTAAAAGCACTGCCAACATGTGTTCGTGCGGCTGATACATACAACAACTCAGAGCTGCTCTGCTAAGGTCCACATTTAGTATTTTCCATTCTGCCCCATATACACTATTGCTATAGCTCTGTGCGGTCCATGCCCCCACAGAATCAGTTACAGAATCAGTACATTGAAATAATTTAGAACTAATTCAGCTTTGTCCGCATGTTAGTAATAATAGGCACATGGTAAATTGTTAATATACAAAATAAAAATAAAATAAAAACAATGACATGTAAAGTGAGCAGAGTACCGCCACTACCCCATTTAGATTCAGGCCTGGTTCTGCTGACATAGGAATGCCTTTAAATATGTGTAACCTGAAGTTCATTATAATATCCTGTCCACAAAAAAAAGAAATATTTTTGTATTTGTGCACAGGATCAGGTGTATTATTAATGAATCCTTATGAAAAACTGTACAGCAAATAATTGCTCATCCCACATGCAACGCCAATTTTGTTGCAACTGTGTCAGTATAAGCACAGGTCATCGCACAACGGAATGACCCCACATGTGACTATTCCTTGTTGATCAAGTTATTACCATCCAGGAAATTATTCCTTAGATTTAATTTCTGGAACCTTGGAAGAAATCAGAAAGGCTCATTTCAAAGAAGGGAAAATGAGTAAGTGCTTAGACCTCAGTTTTCCGTCCTTGCATCCTGTGCCCAGGGGACGGGCACCATAAAAAACGAGTTACGTTGATGAAGTGAGCTCGGCATTGGACGAAGGAAATCGATAAACGTCTCAAGAAAGTTGCATTAAATTGTGATAGTCATCTGGTTGTAAATTCTCTTCAAAACTGACATCTCCTAATACAGGTAGGTAATGTATTCCACAGGGCATACAGAATGCTTCGTATAAGCTGCATGGTTGGGTTCTCAATATCCTTGCATATAACTAGATATGATTGTGTGATTAGAAATTAGACCATTTCATAGAGATCAATGATTCATATGGATGTTATAATATATTTGCATGAGTTTTATGGCAGCACCAGCCCTGAATGAAACGTCTGTGTATATAGGTGTTTAATGAGAAAGGGCCTGGATGCTATTGAAATTATTAGGGGCACAAAGATTGAAATTGGAAGTACATGCTTATTACAGAGTAACATAGGCAAAGTGCTCTTTGATGTCCTGTGCGATTATATTGAACAGAGCAGGTAAGTGCAGGTCAGGAACCTTCCTGGTTTTCCCCTATGGGAACCCCATGTCTGTATGTGTTACCAATCCTTAGTTACAGTCCCACCCTTTGCCTGTCACAGGAAAATAATTAGAAGCCGAAATTTCAACTGTGTCCCTTCAGGGCAGTAAGTGCTGCCAAAAAGGTGGGCAAGCTAATTTCCTCATGGGGGTGAAGTGCTAGACTGGCACAAGCCCCTTCTCTGTCATGACCCCCCACCCACATTGTCACATGAACCAGTACTGTGCAGAGTGGGTGGTAGATGGGACACACTTCTCAACAGTTCTGACTGTTGAGACGGTGGGACAGTCCCCTAAAACCAGTACGATAATGCCAAAACTGATACAGTTGGGAGGTTGCTTATATATATATATATGAGCATTTTTATGGTAAAAACCCCTTCCGAAAATCTGTTTTTCTAACACGCTGGATCTATGAACTTTGTGTGTTTGACACTATTCTCCACTGCACCATTGTAATCATAACTACTCTGTACTGTTGGAGAATCCCGCTCCTTCCATTATCTTATTCCCCTCTTCACATAAAGACACTGCCCCTGCCACAGGCAGCCTTGTCCTCAGTGACATAATCATGAGTGGGCAGGACACTGCCTCCTACAACACAATCATCTCCTGCTGCTGTGACCATTCTGATGATCTGATTGTTCTACAGGTTGTTCTATCCCTGCCCAAAACGTCCTTTATTTAAATAGCCTTAAAACTAAGTGACTGTCGGCCGCTAGAAAACTACTAAACATGGCAAACCTGAAGCCCTGATATACTTCGTTCCTACAAGCGTATCAGGAGTCTAATACACCATTTTTCACTACCGTGAACATGTAACATTATCAGCAGGCAGGCCCGGCTCTCCCATTAGGCAAGGTTAGGCACTTGCCTAGGGCGCCGGGCTCTGGAGGGCGCCACAGAATTCTAAAAGACTTTAAAACTGTGCGGCGACCGCTGACCATACCTGTCACGGCCGCCGCACAGCATTCAGATGGACGGGGAGGGGGGGAAGAGGCTATTTTGTCACCACCGCCGCCTCTCTGCTCCGTCTCCTCCCCTCCACTTACTAGTGTCAGTGAGCGGAGGGGAGGAGACGGAGCAGAGAGGCGGCGGTGGTGAGACAAGGTAAGGAGAGGAGGGCGGGGGGGGCGCCGCTTTTTTAAAAATGCCTAGGGCGCCGTGGACCCTAGCACCGGCCCTGTCAGCAGGGCAACCATTAAGATGTTACAGGCGCTATAGCTATAAGGGGCCCACACAGATTAGGGATCTGTCTGGGACCCCCTACTTTGAACGCCGTGACTCTGCGTCCTTCCGTGATGTGGAACCTCCCAGCCCCTGGCATCGTCACTGTAGTCTATCAGTGGAATCATTGGGAGGAGGATGTATATTGCAGAACTACAGCAATGGAGATATGTTTTGAAGAAGCACAGGTAGAAGGATGTGTGGTGAAGTGGCACAGAAAGGGCGACGTGTGCACTTCGCAGCTCTCCACTGGGGTGTTATCATGGGAAATGTAGATCAGCACAAACTGGAGTGCCAAAGATGCTATTAAACTATTTTGTGGGAGTTTTATAGTACACATGGGAGTCTGAGGGCATGTGGGACTATTTTGGAGCATGCCTGGGTGGCATGTGATGGTATTATTATGCATGAGTGGAGGGGCATTTTTGGATAAGTGATGAGTATGAGTCATTCAGATGAGCAATTTTCAGGGTATTTTTTCATTCTCAAAATTAGTGGATAGTCGATACATCCAACCTTTTGAAGGTTGGATGTATTTATTATATACTGCATGATCTGTGTTATGTACAGTGTTTACGTATTGCTCAGTTTACATATTTCATGTACTATACATTTTCCAAATAGGCCCCAACATTCCAGGATCCAGGCAAGAAACCAGCAGCAGGTTGTGAAATCTGCAATAACAGGTCGGAGAGAACAGTCCACCAACAGCCTTGTCCTTTAGTCCTCCTAATTTTGCTCCCTAACCTCTCTTGCTCTCTCTCTCTCTCTTTTGCTCTTTTCTCCCCCTCTCCCTTACTGTTTCCACTTACCGCAATCTCCTGTCCATTCACCTACTGTGTTTCTACCTTCATCTTACCACCTCCCTGCCATCTTCACTCCTCCTCATCTTCTCAAAACTTATAGTCTCTCCTCAGACTTTCAGGACAGTAAAAATCAGCCTGAGGCACACACAGCAGAGCCTAGCCATTAATCTTCATGGAAGTTAAAACTTTATTTTCTTACAGCTGCTGTTTGTCAGACAACAACTATTGTTTTCTTTTTGCCCCCGCATGACGGCCACTTCCGCTCCCCTGACGCACTTCAGTAATTGGGGAGGGTGCATTACATAAACTTGCTCCAGGCTTCGTGGCTCTACTCTACACTTCTGCGTACTATGGACAGAGGTGGAGGAGGAGGGGGGCCCTGCTAGATTAATTTGTACTGATGGCAGCCCTGATTACCAAGGGCTTGTTCTGCTATTTGGAAGATGGAAAATCAACTGTAAAAACAACATATAAATTCCATGTGTGCTAAATACAAAACAAAACTATCTTTCTGTAATGTTAACGCTTTTTTTCCACCTTTAAGTGCCTTTGGCCATAGATGAAGTCACAGCTAAACTCTGGAACAAAAATATCTCAGAAAGCTTCAGGGTTTAATTCTCCTATCAGCAGCTTCTCTGTTGTTTATTCTGCAGGGAAAAGAATACAACCCTATTAATTTTGAGAGCTTTTGTCGGTTGCTTGACCTGACAGTGGAAAAAAAAATAGCTTCCATACATCTCTTCTGATGCACTACTCCAGCAGAAACCATTTCAAATTCGGAGAAGATATACTGTCAAATTAAACCCCTCTTGTCCCTACAGGGCTCCTGTGTGAATAAAGAATGTAGGATCATGTTCTAACTGGAGATTACAGAATTGAGGTTGCAGCAGCTGTAATTCGTTCTCCATCTCTTATTAACCCTTTGATTTCCTAGATTCCTGCTTGGATGGTTTTTAATTGCTTAATATTGTATCAAAGCTGTAGCTTGAATGTCAGAGCTCAGTGTCAGCGTATACTGTATATATGGTACCATGGACAGTGTCGATTGCCGCTCAGCATCACTTTGTAAGGTGTAGTATCAAAGAGCAGTATCAAATGCCACAAGGTATTATCGAGAAGCACATGACCATGGTCCTGTAGAGTAACGGATCTGGTAGTATAGCAGTACTGTAGGTACTTATCGAGTAGAAGAAAGGTTCCCTTTATTCTTGATAGCAATGTTGAGTGACTGAGGTAGGCTGGGCTGGGGGGCATGGGGGCAACTTTTCCTTTAAAATATTCCTAATAGGATGATGAGTCTTGACCCACGGGCTAAAATTTGCCAGCCCTCCCCTGCTGAGAAATGTTGGAATCTGCTGAGCACTATTGTTATAATTTGTCCAGGAAGAAAAGCTAAGCTCCCTCCACAGTGACATCACAACTGGCCTATGTTTCAATGTCCGGCCGTACTGTGTCGCTAGGGAGGTCAGTACCACTTTAAGACATTAGTGGGTGCAGCGCAAAAATCCCATTAGTGGGCACCTACACCCCTTTGTAAAACACAAGGGGTAACTTGCAACAGTAGCATAACCTGCATAAGGTTTGTGCAAGTGTTATGAACTTGCCTGTTATGAACTTGCCCTTAGAATTGCCCTCATTCAAGATGGCCGGGACTGTCTCATGAAGATTCCACCTTGGATCTTATTTCCTGTTTGGGCCTAGAAAAGGCACTTTCTGTTTTGAAGCCTTTGCCTGAGTATTGTGTTTGTATCTGAACTAGATGCTTCCACAAAACCATGCTCCCTCTTGTGATTTGGATTGCAATTGCTTGATATTTCTATCAAACCTTTATCTGCCTTGAGACTTTGGATTTCACTTATTGGATACTTGAGATTTATATATATCAAAATAAATCCTGTTTACTACAGAACTACTTGGCTATTGGGTTCCGTTTGTGATACCAGAAGTGTGACAGCAAGAGGCTGTGCAACATTGTTTTGCTTTACTGATACACCACACTTGCCAACTCTCCCGGAATGTCCAGGAGACTCCCGAAATTCGGGTAGGTCTCCCGGGCTCCCGGGAGAGCAGGCAAATATCCCGCATATGGCAACATGCTCCTCAAAATGACGAGATTCGCCCCGCCCCTCCGTGAAAAAACCCGGCATTGTTGTCGCAGGGGGTAGAGCCAAAATAACGCGATTTACAGCATCCTGCCCCTCCAACCACACCCCCCTGCCTGGGATCTCCCGGAATTAGCTTGCCAAAGGTTGGCAAGTATGTGATACACTGGTACATGTGTTGGGGCTGTCAGAATTTGGGGAGGCAGCTTGTCCTAGGTTTACAGTTAGGGCTCACTATTGGGTTTGGTCTTCAGGTGGTGTCAGGCTTTAGAATTAGAATTTGGTTGACTATGAGGTTAGAGAATAAATATAGGTTGAGAAGTTTCAAGTGTCTCTATGACATGGCTGTATGCCCTCTCGCAAAACAAGGAACACCCCTACAAATACCCCCTGTCTGCTATCTCATCTTTGCGCTGCTTTTCAAAAGTAGGCGCCAACTTGTCTCCTATTATCTTTGGCAAAAAACTAGATACAACTGTGCAAACTGAAGCACATTAGACCACTGAAAATGATTTTCTACTGTACATTGGCTGTCCTGCATGTTGTAAATGATGCTCATTGTATTTATATATTTTTATCTAAAATATCATCCATTGTGGTAAGCTCCTGAAATGTTTACGGTGTACAAATGTTTGTGTTCTATATATACACCCTTTAATTTGCCCCTAGTCGGTATTTTATAGGGGATATCCACCATATAAAAACTTTCTGTAAGCCCCTCCCTCGTTAGCGGTTTGCCTTGTGTCGCTTCTTTGCGTCCCGCCATTAGCATTAAACAATACTTACCACCTATTACAGATATCTGCCAATGTTTGGGGGTGGTTGTCTATGCATAGGAACAAATATATCTGATTGAAATAGTCTGAACCCCTTTGTTCACTTTGCAACCCCCACCCCTGTGCAATAAATTGGGCAAATTCAACTTTTCACAATTTAACTTTTTTCCTATTTAAAATCTTAGAGCCGAAAATGAATAATAATATTTTATTTCAGCTGAGATACTAAATCTTAGTATTCACTAATTATTCTTAACCACATCCAGATTTTAAAATACTATTGTTAAATTACTTTGTCGTTTTGTCAAACTTTCAGAGTCAATTTAAAAAAACCTCAGGGACCTATTTTAAATTATGAATCGTGTGCTACAGAACTTTACAAGAGAGAGATTTTCCACTGCGTTGAAGATCGCATAGGAAAATGAGACATTGAAGTGAAAAATGTAACTGGGAGCAATAGAAAATATTTCAAGCATCTATATATTTAGCCTCATGTACCAGTGGTTACCGACTTTTTATTTAATTAAGATTTCATAGATAACACAAGATGAAATAGAAGAGTGGATTTAAATTCGGCAGAAGAGCGTTATGGAGAACAGACTGTGGAAATAATTACATGGGATGTAGACGGACCGCTGTGTTCTAGAGGAATTAATAGAAGAGTTACTTGGGGCTCAAATCTGAACTATTTCAACTGGTTCTGAGCATTTCATTATTTCAGTTTAAATTATGTTGAAGGCACAATTGTTGACCCTATGAGAAAACTCCAGGGGGTAAATGTATCAAGCTGAGAGTTGTAGTTAGTACATTCTACAAAATGACAACTAGAATCTGATTGGTTGCTATAGGCAACATCTCCACTTTTCAAACCCGCCGGAAAACTCCCAGCTTGATACATTTAACCGTAGGAGTGACTTAAATCAAACACGGAATACAATAGGAGATGTGAGTAACTGTGACAAGGTGCTGCAATTATAGAATAGTCTAACTTTTCTAGTAGAATGTACAATATTTTTTCAATATTTACCTCATTAGATCACATTTCCAAGTTACTCATTTTTCAGGCTAAAAAAGCTCTGTAAGCTCCCACCTAATCACCATTTATTTATATAGCGCCACTAATTCCACAGCGCTGTACGGAAAACGCATTCACATCAGTCCCTGGCCCATTGGAGCTTACAGTCTAAATTTCCTAACACAGAGAGAGAGACTAGGGTCTATTTGATAGCAGCCAATTAACCTACTAGTATGTTTTTGGATTGTGAGAGGAAACCGGAGCACCCGGAGGAAACCCACGCAAACACGGGGAGAACATACAAACTCCACACAGATAAGGCCATGGTCGGGAAATGAACTCATGACCTCAGTGCTGTGAGGCAGAAGTGCTAACCACTAAGCCACCATGCTGCACAATCAGAAAATGTGCGCCATCTCTACCCCGTGAATTTAACTAAAACATCCTATAGAATCAGGCATACCGTCCCAGTTATGTCGCACTGTGCTTAGAAAACCCTATAATGCCTGTTTTCAACCCTGCCAGCCCTCTGCAGCAAAATAAACTCCTTCCACAATCTATGCCGTATTGCCATGCTAATCCTTGCACAGAAACATCAACCTGGACAGAGGACAATCAAGGTGGCATGCAAAGCACTTCATTGCCATGGGCATGTTGGTATAGACCCTGCATAGTTTGTGCACTGTTTGATGTGCTCATTTTATAAATGTTGCTTATAGAACATTACAGGGAACAATACACAAGGCTGAGAGCATTCTGGGAATTAATATACAATAGAGATTGTAATCTAATCACCAATATACAATATGGCAAGTTTTTAATGACCAATGTATAATACAGAATGCAGTCTATTGAGCACCCTATGCTGGTGACAAGGATACAATACTGGCTCTTACTGCTGATCACTATATTGATGGAGCATTGGTAATCTAGACCAATGGCATGTTTGAGCGACTGTCACTAGGCGCTCTAATCACTCCGCCCACCCTACCTTCCACGCATCGTCAACATTTATTTACATAGCGCCTTACAATTGCGAGCAAACACCGTAATAAAACAATACTGCCCACATCTCTGCTTCCAACATTCTAATCATGTAAGAACTAAGGGTAAGTGCAGATTTGCGGGGCTAGATGATGCGTTTGGATTGAAGGCGATCTTGTTGATTGCGGATCAGGTACATGATTAGGTCTGGTTTTATAGTAAAGTGAAAAAACAAGATTTCGTTTTGTGGAACAGGATTATTTAAATGAGCTGGTACTGGTAGAGAAGGTGCTTTTAGGAAGGTGTTTTATGGGTAGCTACAGACTCTTCCTCTACACAAAAGAATTAGAATTATCTAGTTTTCCGGAGGGGCCCATAACCCAATATTCTATACTTCAAACATCAAACACGCGTTTGAGTTTTGCCTTATCGGTTTCAAGCACATATGACTGCTTTAGGTGATAGCTGGACTCCCATTGAATTACAATAATTCACTTTTAATATAGCAGTATTTTTAAGTTAACAATCACCATGATTAAGGTGGCACTAAACCACAAAATGAACATTTTCAGATACAGAGTATGATGGTAATGTACATAGTTCAGTGTGATGTAGGTCACAAGATGAGGCTGTAATAAGATAAGCTGCTTTGATTCCACTGTCCCAATCCCACTTATGAATCTACCAATCCTCATGGCCGATTTCTGCAGTGCAAGTCTCAAAGCCTGTCACTCACTCTCTGCCTTCTCAGAAAAGCACATTCTTTCTTTGCAGAGTGGTGAAGGAGAGTATGATGCATATATTTAGTTAAAACAAGTAAAAACAATTTGTTGCAGGTATATTATTCAACTCAGTAATACACACAGCCTGCGCTGTATGTCAAATAGCGGATTAGCTTTTTTAATACACAGTAGATAACTTTAATTATAAATATGTCAACGAGAACATGCATGGACCAGGGAGCAATGTAAAGCAAAGTACTGTAACTATCTCTTTCTGCAGCTGTTACACTCAATATTTGTAATGGATCAGCAGGGATGTGTCTGTGATATTTATCTACTTAAGCTGAACATGTATCAGAGTAGAGCAAGTGGATTGAATTGATGGTACATTTTAATAGCCAGAGGCTGAAATGAAAGGAGGCGGCAAGGTGGACTAAGGAAACATACACTTATTATGGATGATACAGCTAGAGTTGGATAAATGTAAAAAGTCATTACTTCAATCTTGGAACTGAACTGTGTAGATAAAGTGATTAGTATAAATATACCGTACTTGGAGATAGTAGAGTTTACAGAGGCATCACACCAATGACCTCATTTTACAGTGTGGAGGTTTCAAAAGCTACAAAACTATACTGTAGAAATATTCACTGCAAATGTATAACTATACCAAAAAATAGACCAACCAGTCCCAACACTAAAATAATATCATTCTCACTTAAAAAAATATATCTAAATGCCCCCTTGTAATCAGCTGGTCATAAAATTAATATCATTCCCAATTAATGAAAAAGCTTATTACCCCCAACCAAGCTCAATATCAAGTTAATACCATTAAAATTTCCTCAAACATTATTTATTAGCCCCCCATATTTAATAGAAAATCCATGTTGCCTTAATAGCCCCTGCAATATATAATAATAGCTCTTCAATACAACATTACATTAAAACGCCTCAACAGCCCCCACATAACATTAATAACCCCACATTACATTATGTATACATTGGGACATCCTCCTTCTGCCATCATTACATGCAGAAAACAATATGAGCCTGTATCTGGCAGCCAACCAGAGAGCTTTTGAAAAGGAGATAATGATTTGTAAATTGAGAGCTAAGAAAAATTAACTTCTTCTATGTAGGATGGTTGCTTTAATACCCCTTCAATGTCAACGCTCCACGTGGTCGGCAATGGAATCTTCCCCTTTATGTTTCCACATGATGTCATTATTTGCACTCATTTTTGTTCCCTCTTATAAGGTGTGAGCAAATATTAGTAATTTTATTATTACATTTATTATTGAATCACCCCATAGTTAATTCAATATGTAATTTCTTGTGACTGTGATCCTTTGTAGTCCAACTCCATTATAAATTTGCGGCAAGTATGTGAAAAAAAAGATCAACCAAAATAGTGTACACCGTGATCAGCACCCAAAAACTAAAGCAAGTTTTACTGTACTCACCTGGAGCATTCACAAATATAAGGCAATAACGGGGGCATGAAGATATAATGGAAAATTGGGGGCATGAGGAGATGATCCCGCTTCATCACTTAGTACAAGAGGGGTTGAGGTTGGTTCCCCAAGGGGTCAATTCATATATTTTACAACCTATTAACACGATGCAGAGTCTCTGTATAAAATTTGTGCGCTTATAATGTTTTGTCAGTAGGATATTATTTATTAAAAGTGTACATAATAATTTTAATGTGTGGACTGGTTGGGGGAAAGAGGCATAGTTATTAATTGTAAATACTATTAGTTTAATTTAGTTTAATGTCAGGACTGTTTGGGACAGACATAATATTAAATGTGGGAGCAATAGATATAACATTGGGTCTGGGTGAGGCCAGAGTGTTCACTCATTGCTTGGCTTCCAGTATCTATCTCTTCCAAACAGAACCCTAACATTCCGGAATCCAGATCCAAGCAGTAATAAAGCTTAAACCAGCAGCAACAGGCAGTGAAGGCTAAAAGAACAGATAGGAGAGAGTAGTACTGTCTGCCAACTTTCCAGAATGTGGTGGTGTAACCCCAATTTGCGGGGCCAGTCAGGAGTTATTTCCCACTTCATACTGCTCTGCTTGTGAATAGTGGTAGCTATGAGAGGTGTGCACAGCATTGCTGATGTGGTGGAAGGGAAGCGGTTGTATGGAAGCACTATGTAAAGTGATAGCCGTTCCCCTTGCTTTCTGGTCGTGTCCACTCTGGCAACATGGCTGCATGCATTGCCCCAACACCTGCCAATTTTACCCCAACCTACTAACCCCAACTGTACCAGGGCTTCATTAGGTTCCCAATCTGCCCTTGCTGGGAATGCACGTTATAAACTTACTAGGAACCAGGGATATCATTGAGGCATAATTAAACAGCCTGTTGTGCATACTTACCTACTTTTGACAGGCTCCCTCGGGGAGATCACTGAAGAGGGGTGTGAAAGGAGGGTGGAAGGGGGCACGGCTTCGTAATTTGCATCATTTTGCCCCCCCCCAGTGATGTATATCTGTTTGGGGACTTTTTACAGTGGTAAAAAGACCCAAAGCAGGCATTACGTCTCGGGGGCCAAATTGACGCGAGTCGCGATGGGCCGCTTCCCTTTCGCCCATAAACCCCTCCATGCCGACAGATCCGGGAGAATTGCCAGCTCTCCTGGGATTCCGGGAGACCTACCCGGAATTCGGGAGTTTCCTGGACATTCCGGGAGAGTTGGCATGTATGCTGTTGTGTCTCAGCTGTTGTTGACCTCAATACCTCATAACTGTCCTAATTTAGATGGGACACTTCTGATTTGAGTGGATTGTCCCACCGTCCTGACAGTCAGGACTTTTGTCCTGTCTCCCAGGACTGTTGGAAAGTGTGTCCTGCTTACTGTCGTGAATGACTGCACCATATTTATGTCACTGGTGCTGGAGCATTTTGAGGAGAGTGGATGGATCTTGGGAGTGTGCCAATGTTGATGGGCCTGCTATAACTTCTATCTGTCATGGTTGATAAGAGATGTTGAGAGTTGCAGTCAGTGGCGGATCCAAAGGGGGGCGATCGGGGCGATCCAGGGGCTTGCTGCCGACAGCTGCACACTGTGCAGGTCCGTTCAGCAGTGACAGTATGCTGCCCGGACCACACTGTCACTGCTGAACGGACCTGCACATACTGTGCAGCCGCCGGCAGCCTTAGACATCAGAAAGGAGGCGGGGCCTAAATCGCCTCCCCTAAAATCGCCCGGGGTAGGACAAATGTCTAGATCCGCCCCTGGTTGCAGTAGACCAGCTGCTGTAAAACCAGAGGTTGGATTCTGTGCTTATTGATGAACATGAGTCTATGGAATCCTCCACATAATTTATCTTTCCTCACAGAATACAGCTGATATTATAGTCTGACCACAGCATGAAATACACATTAGAACCTTCTGTAATACAATGTGAACCATAACAAACATCAAGACAAAATCAACAGCTGCGAGCAAAAGACCAATTGCCCCTCAGGGAAAAGCACATGTTGTTGATGCTCAAACTCACTGCAGAACATAACAAATATTTTACCGTTCATAAGGATAGAAGAGAAGAGAGAAGCAGATCTGTGGTCCATCGACAGTTAAATGAGGCTACCCATGTGACAGATCATTTTTGGCCCAGAGACTTCCTGTGCTTGCTTCATTAAACTGGTTTAGGGAACGTGTAAAACTCAAAAAGCATACACACCCCATTACCTCACCGCTACATGGGGAATGTGGCACAATGAAACCAGTTACTAATCTGCTTACAGACTTAAAGACACGTCTTGTTGGAAATTCACCTTTGCTTCTGTATCCTATGGTAGTTTAAGAGTCACATTCAAAAAAATCTGCAATTATGTATATTTCAGAAGACACATTTGTCTTATCTGAAAAATGGGAATGTTTTTTTTTTACCACATTTTCTTCTGAAGGCTAATTAAGATGCTAACACGGCAGTGTATTTATTATTCTGAGTTAGCGAGATGGGTTTGATACATACAGTCATAGAAACATACTTGCCAACTCTCCAGGAATGTCCGGGAGACTCTCGAATTCCGGGTGGGTCTCCCGGACTCCCGGGAGTGCATGGCAGTCTCCCGAATCTGCCCACTTCCTAGTGAAGGGGACAGAATTAGGCCCAAAATGCGGCGATTCTCTGGGAATCACGGCATTTGGCCCCACCCCCGCTGTAAAATAACGCGTCTGCGTCATTACATCACGGCGCGCGGATCCAAAATGACACGATTTTTTGGAGCCCCGCCCCCCACACACCCTACTCCCCCCGGCAGCTCCCGGACACCAACTAGAAGAAGTTGCAAGTATGTCATAGAATATGTCAGCGTTCAGTGAACAACTTTGAAATCATTTCCTGAGAAGCAGTTGTGACAGTGCAGGATAGGGAAGATCGTGCAGTAAAACTTTTAATTGTAACATATCGGGATATAGTTTCTACATTCCACTGTACAGGGCAGATATTGTTTTCATGCAAAACTATTTAATGCCTATAGTTGACATCCACAAACGTACGTATAATGAGGTATACTTTCTTATACTAAGACATACTATAAATACAAGCATTATACGTGTGGCAGATGCTTTTCTCAAATCTTAACTGTGCTGTCTGGCAAACTTCCAGATGGGGTTTTGAGTAATGGCTTTTTCCCTGCCTCCCTCCCATGTGTTATGCAGAGGACTTGAGTGATGCAGGTCCTTTAAAGTGATTTTGGCCTCTTAGTGGTTTCCTACTTATTCAGATTTTTGATGGACAGAATTTCTTAGTAGAGTTTTTAATGCAGCCTCTACTTTACTGAATAGACAGTGCTCACCAGGATACTCACTGATATGTTTATACATTTCCCTAATCTTTATCCTTACTTTAGTTCTCTTACTTAGAACAGCTTTCTGGTTAGCAAAGTCCGCAAACACCTTCTTAACAACTCTGGGGTACCTAGGTACCTCAGGTAAGACTGTAAACAGTAGAGATGTGTAAGCTCTGGGATCACTGATCCTCATCCTTACATTGTTTCCTCCAAATAGCTCATCTGAAGGAGACATTTGGGGTAGATGTACAAACATTCTAAAAAGGAAAAGTGGAGGTGTTGCCCATAGCAACCAATCAGATTCTATCTATCATTTATCTAGTACATGCTGAAAATGAGAGCTAGAATCTGATTGGTTGTTATGGGCCACACCTCCACTTTTCCTTTTAAGAAGGTTTATATCCCTTTTGTCTTAATTCTTATCCCTTTCCTACAGAATCATTACGTCATTATCTGCTGACTTGTAAGCAATTTTGCATTTACAAATTCTCATGTTTGAGCATAATGGATTTAAGATATAAAATGCAGCATGGAAAGTGACGTAACAGGTGTACACTATGCAAAGTCCAATGATGTCAGCAATTAGCTTGAACAATTTAATGCCAGGTGGACTTATGTAAGCGCCTGATTGGTTGCTTGGTCATTCCCACCATTCCTGTTCCTATTAACAATATTTATGTTACCAATGGTGTGGCTTTGTGATTTGGCAGGTGTAACTTTCCAACGTAAGTGCATGGCTTTTGGTCAGAATGGATACTAAAATATCTGTATTTTCAAACGAAGAATGTTCCTCTCTCACCGCTCCACATCTGCTGCACCACTTTGCAAATCCCTACACTGGTTCCCTGTGTCCTCGAAAATCAAATTACTCACCCTTACCTACAAAGCCCTCAACAACAACACCCCTGCATAGATCTCAAATCTCATATCAAAATACTCTACCTCCCGCCCTCTTAGATCTACCTCTGACCTGCACCTTGTCTCGTCTCTGGTAACCACCTCTCACTCCCGCCTACAAGACTTCTCCGGTGCTGCTCCCCATTTACGGAATTTCCTACCACGCCCAATCAGACTTTCCCACAGCCTTCAAATCTTGTGACGCTCTTTGAAAACCCATCTATTTTTTAGAGGTGACCTTATCCCCGATAACACTATTCACACTAATACACCCTCACAACTGTCCCAATCTTCACTCTGAACCACATTTGCGCCTCTTGTTTCAGCTGTGCCCTCTTCCACTTAGAATGTAAGCTCTCTAATGAGCAGGGTCCTTCATACCCTTTGTTTTCATGTCTCCATTAGTTTTGTTTACCTTGTATGTCCTTGTTTTATGTATGTCCTGTTTTCCCTACTGTACGGCGCTGTGGAGCACAGGGGCACCTTACAAATCTACGATAATAATAATAATGTTTTCAGGTGTGTTACTGCACTGTGCAAATTTGCGCCTAGGTTAGAAGATGGAGAAAAGTAGGTTGCAAATTCCTACTATAGCAGTTTAGACTTTATGGGGCTCATTTCTAGGGTGCAAAAATACGTTGCAACTCATAGCAACCAACCAGATGTTCGTTTCAAGGGATTGTGGGTGACAGGGAAACCAGTCATGTGACTGGCCATTTTTGCACCTCCAAGAAACGGTGCCATGAATTTAGGGGAAGGCAGAGTTTTCTCACCCATTGCACTAAAATATCTATTTACAGCTGTGTTTACAAGTTTCTTCTACCTTTGTCATATTTTTTTTTTGTTTCAGCTGACAACTAACATATGTTCCACCTCTCCCTGTGAGACATCAACAGCGGTAACAACTTCAAGTTTCACTGAACACATCATCACGTCAGTGAAGCTTGTCACCGATCCCTTACTTTAATTGTGTTCTCACTGAGCAGTGTTGGAAGAAAGGAGTCTTTCTAAAAAATAAATTCATTAAATAAAAAAAATACTCCAGACGTTTTATTTACCTAGTGAAGGTCAAAGCCTATGCTTGTTGCAGGAAGGCTAAGATATTTATTTTTGCCTCTGCAATTTCATTTTCATTAAGCTGTTTAACTTCCTTTTTATGTTAAAACACTTAAAACAAGACATTTTTGTGGGAAATTTGGACAACACAATTCACTAAAAGTACTTTTTTATTTTAATGTAGTAAACATAGAACAGAGGCAAGTAACTAAAATATATATAAAAAAGGGAAAGTACGGTGCTACACCTTTTCTAAATTGTAAGGAGAGGTTGTTCTTTGGCCTAAAACCAAATGTCCCATGAACTATATAACCAGTTTTCTAAAAATCTGCTTAGTGTTCTTATGAGTTACTTATTCCTCCTGAAGCTGTTAATAAGTGTACAATTGCCCAATAGTATAAACCATTGTTGCCAACTTTTAAATGTTGGCCTCTGGGAGATCCACGGGAGAGGTAGGCGTGTGGGGGCAGGGCTCATAAAATAGCCTCATTTTGGCCCCGAACCCGCGACGCAATGATGCGATTCTCGGGGAAATGCGTTATTTTGGCCCGTGGAAAAATGACGCGTTTCCCAGAGAATCGCGTCAAGGAGGCTCCAAATAGACATTGCGGGAGAGTTGGCCAGTATACAATAAACTCCAAATTGTTTAGAAAAATGTCTTTCTCTATGTGGTTGTTCCAATAAATATGTTCCAATAAATAATCTCCTTAATTTTTGACACAAATACTGTTGCAAGTAAGATGTCACAATCTTGAAGGGAGTTTAAGAAATCACATGTCCACTTTATACAAAAGTAGTTTACATTGGATCGAATCCATTGGGTTGCATCTCCTGGATGTTGTTGAGTTGTTTGTAATGTATATGCAGACCAAATCGATACAGTGTAAAATTAAATCACTGTTGTATTATTAAACCATATATATCACCCACCAATGGGTTTGCAGTATTATTTACAATTGCATACAGAATGCCAGATAGACTATGTGCAATTGGAATAGTAGCTGACAGGTCTGGAAAAATAGAACAATGTAGAAAAGAACCAGCGTATTCTTAGGAGCAGTATTAATGCAGCTTAGGTATGTAGATTAAAGCGCTGCATATTAGCATAGATGTTCATTAGCATAGTCAATAATTTTTGTTAACGGGTCAATAGAATGTTAGTACCCAACGCGTTTCAGCTTGGGATTTCTGTCAAAGTAATATATAAATATATAGTAGATAATGCTCCCTTGTGGCGTGCGTGTGTGTGTGTGCGTGTGTGAGTGTGTCTTCTTGAGGAAGCTGGAGAGAGGGACAAGAGCGGGAGCGGAACATGAGAGAACTTCAAGTGCAGGAGCAGAACATGGGAGGAGCTTAAGAGGGAGCGAGGAAAGTAGGAAGTTAAGCGATAAGACGGAACTTTGAGAGAAAGAGAACTTACGACGCAACTAAACCTGACCTATGTCAGATGTTTAGACCATGTGTGCATTCTCTCAGAGACTTGTGTGAGCTCTAGAAGTCAGAAATTGGACTACTTAGTTAAAAAGGAATTACCCAAATCCAGTTGGAGGACATTTTTATGGGTAGTTATTATTTTCATCCCTCAATAGAACAATCCGTACCTGGTTTGTCTGAGGCGGGTGTGGTCATAGGAAGCCTAGCTTCTCAAATATGACTGTCTGTGGCCTATTCATACTAAATTCAAAGGCAATAAATTGGGACAAAAGAGGCAACACCACTGATCAGCTCCGGCTATGGCTGCTATTATCCAAGTTACGCCCCTGAATCGTCAAGCCATTCCTCATTTTTGCAGTCACCACATCCCAAAACCACTATGGACACCCATTTTGACAGATGGAGTTCATGATTATCCAATACGGACCTATGGTTTCAGCCCTTAGGCTCAGATTAACCACTAGGCAATCTAAGCAAAAGCCTAAGGTTTGTAATTACCGTAGAGGTCTACTATTGGGTTACAAGGGTGGAACTTATGAGGGTATGCTGTTTGATATTTCCCTGTCTTGCAACCCTTATTATTCCTGTGCAGATTTGTTTTTAGAAAGATAGTTATGTTAGAACTGGGCTTTAATAATTCATTAATCTTAAATGTTGATTTAATAAACGGCATTTTGTAACACAACTGTATGTGAAAAAGGATTTTGAACAATACGAAGGGCAAGCACGAAACTTGTGGCTTCCTATTCGTCCATGTAACTCCACCAGCTATCAGCTGCCATTTTAAAATGGTGAACAAGCTGCATTCCTGGCTAACCAGGAGCGCAGATTTAAGATAAATACAGGGAGGTAAATCATAGTTGAATACTCTCCTGTAGACTTCTGGGATTCTGGGAGTCCTCTCGGACTCCCAGGAGAGCAGGGCAACCTTCTGGTTCCAGTCTCCTTCATTAATTAAGTGGCGGGGGGCTTATGGCGCTATTCATGCGTCATTGTGGCTCCACCCCCTGCTGTAATAGGCCAGAAAAGTATGACCGCTTAGGGGGCGGGGCCAAATGATGCAATTCACCAAGGCCCCACCCACCACACATACACACACCTCCTCCAGGATGCCAGCTGTCTAACATTAGCAAGTGTTATGTAAATAAAGCTGACAATTGGTTGTATTTTGCATCCTTATTATTATTTTTGGTTAAGGATAAATGACTTATAAATGATTCATAACACGATAATATAACACTGCATTGTGTTGCAGAGTTAAATAAATATTATAGATACACAAGATTGCTGCTAGAATGATTTAGAAGCTTTCAGCAAAACATTCCATTAGGTATCGCCTGCTCTAGACCCCATGAAGAAATATTACACCTATGAAATAGCTCTCAGGAAACCAGGAAATAAAAACTGAGATATAAAATGGAAACAGGTGACTGTGTAACAAAATCTACCAGGAATCATTTCCAAGGTTAAAAGCATTTTTTTTATTCTGACCCATCTCAACCTAAAACTCAGCATTTTGATATGAAAAAATAAAAATAAAAGTATCTGGATGAACTGATAGACAAATACGACAACGAAAATTTGAGAGTTGCTTTATTTTTGTATAATTGGAATAGCAGAAACAGACATACATGCAGATAACAAGTCCATATACAAAGTAGACACGTACAATTGGATTGGTCTATTGTTGATAATAATGTTAATAACAATTAATGGACAAATTGTATTTGAATCACATGATCATGCTAATTAAATTAATTTTCGCTCTTAAAAACACCATTTTCTGTACCTGTAATATCCATAATGAATATTCTTTTTTATTGTTATTGATCAAGCAGGGGGTTTCCAACACCGATCTAACAGTCTACAACACACACCACCCTGGTTCGGAATATTATCTGTTATAGCACATTATACTTCTAGGGCCTGATTCATTGAAGATCGTAAATGCCGATAAGTGCAGCATTTCCCGTAAAAATCCACTGCGCATGCTCAGAAATGGTCTATACGCCAGTGAACGCAAGTACATCCAGCGTCAAACGCAAAGGACACTTACGACAGCCTACGATTTCATGGGGGGAAGGGGAAGGGAATGGGCGCATGCGTGTAGTCAAGTTACAATAGGAGCGCGCGGAGGCCGAGGGCACGAACCAGCGTTCGATTCAAGCTTTGGCAACTCTAAGGTTCGTGTTTTTCAGTGTTATCATTTGTAGGGCAGGTGTAAGTGCCGAGTGATAGCGATGACGGACGCGTATGCAGCTAGAACGCGTGCTAATAATTAAAAGCAGCTGTAAAAAGTCATTTTATATTCAGTAGAACATCTCCATAAATGTATTGGGTGAAAGAAAACAACTTTATTTTTTCAATGTCATTTTCTTAACGATTCATTTTTTAACAGGTGACAATAATCAAATTTTTTATTTTTCTATGCGTTCCGCTGGGACCTTATATTGCACATATGTATTATACGTATCCTGTTCTCATCCTGCAGTGCGTTGTGACCGTCTCAATACAGCAAGTGCCCTATATGCAGAGTATACCTGCACCCATATTCAGCAAGAGGCGCTTCTTCAGATCCACTTGTAATTGTATACGGACATTCGTATGCAGATATTATGTGCATTTTTGTTTATTTATTGTTTAAAAAAAAACCCATTATGTGGATTTTGCGTGTCTAGGGGGTAAATGTATCAAGCTGAGAGTTTCCGGTTAGTTTGAACAGTGAAGATGTTGCTTATAGCAACCAATCAGATTCTAGCTGTCATTTTGTAGAATGTACTAAATAAATGATAGCTAGAATCTGATTGGTTGCTAATAGTATGGCAGACTGGAGGATACGACACTTGGCCTCTTAACAGTTGCATCAGCTGCTACATAGGCGCTAGAGTGGAAGGCAGCAAGGAAAGATAGGTCTGCAGAACCGTCAAATGGTTTCCATGCTGGCTAGGAGCAGGGAGATGAGTGCTATATATTGTATGTACACAAATGCATTTCTTGAAAGGTGTCAATGGTTCTTGTGAGCTCCTATCTATATATTTTATAGCGATTGGAGGCGCATTTTATGGTGTTTTCTTACGGGAAGGTAAATATATATATTTTATATAACAGGTTAAGTTTGAAGGGTTTGCTTATTTTTTAAACTTCATTAACTATGTAACATTTTCCCCATTGCATTTGCTAGAACCTTAACCCTTAATCTGTATATCCTGCGTACCACACTAATCCCTTGTTTTATATCCTTATATCCTGCGTAATCCCTTGTGGGGGCACTGCCCACGATGCAGTTGCTGTAATTGCTTGTTTTGCCAAGTTATCCAGGTAGGTTGTTCATGAATAGCTACCAGCTTGCTTCCAGATACTGCTGTATAGATGCACCGCAGTTGATCAATCACTTCCTCCTCCACACACAGAGATGAGTCTGGGAGAAAGCCAGTAGCAATTCATAAAATAAAGTGTTTGTGACATAGATGGAGAAGCCGTTTCTGCCCAGTAGGTACAGAGCCAGCACAAGATCATTTAAGAGAGAGCACATTGCACAAGCAAAGCTGTACATCAACTCTAGCGGAACAGGGGAATTACTCTAACACAAAATAGTTACAACTTCTTTAAATTGTCAGCACATTACAGCTAGTGCCATTAGAATAGAGATCACTCACAGGAGAAAAAAGCAGATCGTGTGATTTCTGCACCTTCGATTTTTAGATGCATTCTTTTTTTTTTCTATTGAAAAAATACAGTTCCATGCAATGTGCATTAAGCAGTTTTATGTTTGATTTTGTACAGTGTTAGGAATCTTTTCTGGCATTTTAATAAAGTCACAATATTAGGAATTGTAACATTAGTTTATTGAGTACATATGTTTCTTTCCGCTCTGCAACAAATACCTAAAACTTGTCTCAATACATTTAAGTAAATGACAAACGTCATGATCAGTGTTTGAATTGCCACAAGCGTCATAGGCAAACTGAGGGGGGTGTGGGGGGGTTCTTAGTGCCTGGAAAAACCCCTTCCAAGCCTGGGGCACTGTATATTTGAGGTGCCTGGACCCTGCCCCCACTTCACACAGCTCTGCTTGAAAAGGGAGAGCTGCATGCACCTAACAGTAGTGCACGCAGCATTGCCCATTTATATTATGGGGATAGGAAGAGTTGGAGAGCAGCCAAGCACTGTCTAAAATTATAGCCACGCCCCCATGCATACCCAGTCACGCCCACTGGTGGCGTTGTGTGGAAACCCCCTTCTACAAATCCTGCTTTTGCCCCTCAGCATGGTGACTGTTAATGGGGCTTGAACCCCACGGAAAAAGCAACCTGTGCTCTCTTCTGAACCAGTATTCAGGGTTACACAGGGCTGGCGCCTTAGCCGCCGTCCCCCTCCCTGGAGTCTGGTGCCCCACCCCTCCAGTGCTGCCACACAACCCCTTCACAATTCCTAAATTGTGTGGAGTGAGTGGGAGGGAACAATGTTCAACTCTTCAGACTGGAGTGTGGCGCTGGTGTATGACATCATAGCCCAGCGCCAACATGGAGAAGCAGCAGCTGGCTGCTTTACAGGTAAGACAATGTTGGTTTCTTTTCCTCCATGCCAGAAACCAGCACCAATCTAAAGGGTGAAATGGACTTTGCCTTTAATAAAATTGCAGCTTTTGAATAATGACAGCAAACCACTGATTGATTCATTTACGCCTATGTATTCACACAGGCTTAGATGTCTCTATAGCCCTGTGTACAGGAAGTAATTCTCCTTCTGTGCCATATAAAATTTTGATTTTGCAAGTTTGGTCAGCAATGTTTCAGATCCAGTGTAAGAGCTCTGAAGTGGCTACTTTAAGACCATACTTACCAACTGTTGAATGTTCACCTCCGGGAGACTCTGGAGAGGTGGTGGGGTGTGTGGACGGGGCCCAGCAAATTGCGTCATATTTGCCGCGACGCAATAACTTGAAAGCATCATTCTGCCACATCGAATTGTGTCATGGAAGCTCCATGACACAATTCAGGAGAATTGCCTGCGCTCCTGGGAGTTTGGGAGACCTACCTGGAATTTGGGAGTCTCCTGGAAATCCCGGGAGAGAGGACAAGTTTGTATAATACCTGCTGCAAGTGAGCACTGTATTTGTAACATGGACCATTTTGTTGCTTTAAAAAAATCACAGATGTGCAAAACTAATGTGTACAAGTAAATAAAGTGACGCCAGACTTAAAGCACCTCAGTATTTGTAGATAACTGTCTGGGTGCTGCCCATCCCAATATTTTTTTTTATTGTACTGAAATAAATGACAAAGTTAAATTCTATTTTATTTTACCCAACAAATGAATAGTTTTCCTGTAAAACCTGAGCCTGGTCTCACTGCATCTAAATACGAACAATGCAGCGAACTCAACCAGTGTAACAATGTATGATGTGTTTATTGTCATAAAAATAATCAGGAGAAACAAAAAAATAGGAAACATATGATATAAATTTAACTCTCCGGGACACATATCTAGTCTAAATACAGACATCCTCCTCCTGTATATCCTGTTATAAAACAGTGTCCACAATATCATACTTCCCGGTAGAGATTCGCATGCACTTCCAATCCAGGACGGTCACAATGCTGTTCTTAAAACTGGCACATCTGATCGTCTGCTAAACTTGTCTGCATTACATCCTGATGACCGATACCGAGAGATACTTATAAATAGCTGATGATGATGAGTCCATTACTTAACCCTTTTTTGACATTGGAAGGAACAATGTTACAGTCTTTCTAAGTCACATCTTTAAAGTTGTTTTTCACAAATGTTCTGTTCACTTAGGAAATCATTTATAGATTATTATTATTAGTAGTAGTATTTTAATTATTAACTTTAATTTATAGGGCACCACATGAGGTCTGCAGAGGGCAAACAACAAGACAGTACATGGTATAACACTACAATACAGTAAATAAATAACACTACGACTCTCAACACAGCTACTGGGGTATAAGGGGTATAGTCAGTGCAGACTGAAACCTGTGCCCATTAGCGTGGGCGCATCTAACAGGCCTAGAGCCACTGACAGAGGTGCAAAGACAATGGAGGAGTGGAGCCAATGGGCAGAGAGCTCGAGGGGGTGGTGCACAGGGTAGCCGGTGAGCAAAATGCCGTTGCTGCCATATTTCTAATAAAGGCTGTCCCACAATGAGTTAAGAACATACAGTGCCATGTTAGCAATGTATGTGTATGTAAGTAATTGACATACTGTTTTGCCAAATACCATCCAACAGCTATACATGCACCCTGTAGGTATAGTATATATAAGTATGGTGTATATGTATCCTAGTATAGCCGACAAACTACATTGTAAAATAAAGGGTGGTCTTCAGCGGTACTGCAGCATCTTTTGGGCAATTATACAATTATATCTTGGCTTGGGGGGGATTCCAGGTACCAGTATACCCCCCCTCCCTCTTCCTTAGCTTGGGGTCTGTCTACGTGACTTGTCTCTTGTCAACAACGCTGTGCAGTACCGCTGCCTTCCTGTAACTGAATGTGGGACTTTATTGTGAACTCTGCTCCTCTAGACCTGATGTGAGATCTCTGACTAAAATCAGAACCAGACAAGCCTTCTGCTTCCTACCGCAAATGCAGCATCTTCAGTAGTGGGAGCCCAAAAATTAAGGTTTGTCTTATACACGGGGAAATACGGTATCTTCAAAGAAGGGCCTGACACAATGGAGGCATCCATTTTGTTGGTTGATTCAGTACTCTGCCTTCTAAAAACCTTGCTGAGACACTGTCTGATGTTTATTCATGGGGTCTGACTTATATCTCGGGGTACTGGTTCTTCATGAATATAAGTCAGTTCTCTAGGAACCTTATATTTATGAGGTATTGGTCTAAGGGAATTGATAGGCTACATTCTCATGAATATTTAGTTCAGCCTATAAAATAAATGCATTCGCTGTGCATAGGTGACAGGTTCCTGTTTAGTCATCTCAAAGCTGAGCAGTGATTGAGGTCTTCCCTTGCAGTCATGCCAGGCATAACTAGATGCAACCTGACCAGAGTAAAATCATTATACAGTACACGACCCCGAGTATACTGGGATATTACAGTATGTACAAGCCACATCTGTTAGCATACCTCCAAACATTTACTTCTGACCAGTGGGACAATGGGCCTGATTCATTAAGGAAAGTTAAGCAAAAAATTGAGTAAGTTTTCTTACTCAAGTTTTCTGGACAAAATCATGTTACAATGCAAGGGGTACAAATTAGTTTATTATTTTGCACATAAGAAAAATACTGGCTGTTTTTTCATGTAGCACACAAATACTTGATAGCTTATTTGTACAGTGAAATTTACAGTTGATCTAGGACATGACCTACCCCAACTATAAATCTGCCATCACATTTTAAATTTACCTCCCCCTTCAATGCAGCATGGTTTTGCCTTACTTGCTTACTTTTGCTTAACTTTCCTGAATGAATCAGGCCCAATGTTTGTGAAGCGCCGAAAAGTTGATAAGGTAACAGAAGTGGGGGACGTGCCACCCTGCTTCTACTCCATTAAAATAATCCCAAAAAATGCTGCATGCACCAGTGTCAGGTGTGCACATCACATGATCACCTACAGAGCGCTTGTGACCAGGACATACATCCGTATATCTGTACAACCAGGACAAAGGATGGCGGGATAGTCCCACAAGCATTTGTGATAATTGTGAGGATGAATTAACTTGAATACAGAAAGAACTGATTCACAACCTGTGTCAGGACTGGCTAAGTCACATGAATTTAACAGGTGATTATTTAAAATATGTGGATATTAAGACTTTCCTCTGGTCTGCAAGCTTTCAAGCGTTCTCTGAAAACCCACATCTTCAGACAAGCTTATAATATACCTCAACCACCCTCTTAACCTCACTACACTACCCTATTACCACCTGTTATACAACTACCCCTTGACCAACATTGTTGTGTGACGGGATCATTTAGCTTATGAGTCACTTTTACCTTTGCAGTCTGGCTGGGCCGACTACAAATGTAGACTTAACCTCATGTATCAAACTCCCATTGTCCAATAGATTGTAAGCTTGCGAGCAGGGCCTTCTCACCTCTTTGTCTGTTTTACCCAGTTTGTTTATTAGTTTACTATGTTTGTCCCCAATTGCAAAGCGCTACGGAACATGTTGGCGCTATATAAATAAATGATGATGATGATGATGAGCCATTAGAACTATCAATGAACTATATATTATTGTAAATGAAAAAAATTAGCCGCCGCCTGTTCTTGTAAAGATATACTCGTATATTCGTGATTCCAGTTTAACATATTACAGAATTGTAATATCTGTGTCATGTCATGTATCACAGCACCAAAAAAGATTTGTTATCAGTGAATTAAAGAAAGAAATGTGAGCTGGGGTTTCAAGCCTAACAATGCTAAATATTCTTACAAGTTTAACAAAATGACGAAGGCGAGAATTCCGCAGAGAACAGCTTATGTAAGAGTAGGACATGGAACAAACATTCCTTGGAATAAATATTTAAGTGCTCCTATTAAAATGTTATGTCTGTGAGAGATTCTTTAAGGCTGTTTAAATCATTGATGGATTCTGAGCAATTAAATGCATGATCGGTCTAAGGTCTGCATGGGCTCAGGTGTGAAGATTTAACTCTGATAGACTTTAACCTGTATTATTAACATAAAATAGGTCAGGTCATATTGAAGAGATGCAAACGGTGGGTGAAAAACCTATATAAAAGCTATGCTTTTGCCCTTGTGCCTGATAAGCGTTTTGATTTGCACTGGACATATTTGCCTGCATTTTCTAATACATCCAGATATAAGTGGCACTGAGCTTTTCCTATTCATTTTAATAACCCATTCTTTTCATTGGAGTTTCCAATGTGTTCATAGCTGCAGAAACCCCAATGAAATGAATGGGCTATTGATATGAAATGAGAAGCACAAATAAATAAAGAAATAAAATTGGGCAGGATGGCTCCCCTACAAATTCCTCAACAAGCCCCAGCACTAGGGCTGGTTACAAATGTTAACAGGGAATCCTATAGTGTGAGGTCCCTCTAGCCTGCAATAGGACATTTGCACGGGGGCACATTCAGAACTGGGAAGTGTACACTAAGAGGTCACGTTCCTCAGAACATTACGGCTGTGCACTTTTACTGTTACTACAGTAGAAATATCCGCTCATTTTTTCTCGCACTTCTATGGGGTATGAGGAAAAATGAGCGCGAAATGTCTCCGGAATGTTGGCGGCGAATTGAATTCCCCCATAAGTATATACTATTTTATTAAGCAGACCAAGTGGCACACAGAGCCGGATTAACAATAGGGCTAAAGGGGCTACAGCCCAGGGGCCTCGGGCAGCTGGGGGGCCCGCCGACATTTATCGGGTCTCTGACTGTCACTTGTTCAAGGAAAATGGTAGGCAGCTAACGGCAAATGTTATGCTGTTAACTGCCTGCTGTCACTGTAAGATTTACCGCGTAATTGCTACAGGGAGTGGAACAATAGAAGGAGGTAAGTTCACGGGGGGGCCTCATGGGGGGGCCCTCACAGTATCCTTAGTCCGGGGGCCTCCCTTCCCTTAATCTGGCCCTGGTGGCACATTTAAACATAATTTAAAACATTGTTAAATTAGTCTTTCTGTTTCTACCATAAATTCATAAAATATGCACTTAATATTTTAGGTAAGGATGAAGTGCCCACTTTAATGTGTTAATAAGCGCAGGTCAAGCAGCCGGATCTACTTTGTCTATGCCTGTATGGATCCTATAATATTTGCCAGCAATGTGCCCTTTTTCCATTGTATTTAAATATGTTTATTTTGTCACATTCCTAGAAAGACTGTAGACACAGGTGTGTGTCATAAACCCCCCAGAGATCCAAACAATGCCTTTAGGCTTCCTACGAATAGAACTTATCACATTGTTAATAATTAACTGACATGGCACAGATACATTCACAAATAAAATCAATGTATCCATCCCGATTTCCAAGAAGGAATTGAAGATAGCAGCTCTGGCAGTTCAAGAGGTGAAAATAAATGGAATAAATTATCTACATGACCGCATTAAAGTAGAACTAGTCACATTATTATGGGTTAGATGTAATAACATATTATTCTGTATAGCTTCCTCTGACAGCAGTTTTTTTTATGTACAGTTGATAATGTAAGGCTTCAAGAAAATTCTATGATAACACATCTCAAAAGCAGCAAAGCTCGGCACAGATACCCATGATTCAAACCTTATCCGCATAGTAAGTCAAAGGATAATGCCACACAATTTGTTTTATAACTACCACCCCCTAAGTAGCAGAACCCTTGGGGGTCCTAGGCCAAAGGACCACTATAGTTAGCGAGAGCACCTCCTTCTAGTGCTCCGAAGCTGCTTTAGCACTGTTCAAATGAAGAAAGCAATGCCCATATAATGGGGTGCTTACCCTTACCATTCAAAGCCCTGACAGGTTCAGCTCCTGACAGTATTGTCCAGGTTGCTTAGGGTAACCTTAACAGAATTCACAAACCTATCTTGGTGGATGTACAGTTTCTGCTCCTTATTTAAAAAATATTCCGGAACTAACAATTCTTTCTACAGCGTACTCTACGTCTCCACCAATTCTAAAGGATTTGAGTGTCCAGCAATTGGATTGGGTTTTAATAGAGACAATTAAAAGACTTTAGGCATCTTTATGGAATCAGGGAGTTTTAAATGAAAAGTCCCTTGGTTTATTTGCGCTGAGATCTCAAAGAGCCCAATAGACCCATTTTTGAAGAATCTTTAATTTTATCTTCACTTTGAAGTCAAACTTTCTTACCTACGTGGTAATCAAAGAGATTTCTGCAGTGTCTGTCAGTCTCCTTATAGTTTGCCTGAGCCAAGAAATCATCATCATCATCACCATTTATTTACATAGCACCACTAAGTCCGCAGCGCTGTACAGAGAACTTACTCACATCAGTCCCTGCCCCATTGGAGCTTACAGTCTAAATTCCCTAACACACACACACAGACAGAGAGAGACTAGGGTCAATTTTGATAGCAGCCAATTAACCTACCAGCATGTTTTTGGAGTGTAAGAGAAAACTGGAGCACCCGGAGGAAACCCACGCAAACTCCAGACAGATAAGGGCATGGTTGGGAATTGAACTCATGACCCCAGTGCTGTAAAGCAGAAGTGCTAACCACTAGGCCACTGTGCTGCCCAAGGATAATAAGAAAAACATCACATGAAATAGATGGTTTACAGTGATTGTTATGGACAACACTAATGGTTTCCAGGTTATTGTTGCTATGGAGCCCTAGATGCAGTGATTGTGAATTCACATAGTTTGTTGGGTGTGGTCGTGTAAGCCTTGGTTCACTGTAGCCAGACTGACACTTTGTCCCGACTGATGAAGGGGGGATAAACTCAGGGTTACGGCTTTTACAGGGGGACACCACACTGTTCATCCCCCTCGTATAAGCAGCAGCCAGCTCGGCTATGAGCACTGGTGCTTGGTTCACCATTAAGGGGGCTGGGAAGACACACTGTTATTTAGGAGTTACAGGAGAGACAGGAAGGACATGCAGTTCTTGAATCTGTTGTTGTAACTCAGTCATTTCATCTGTATAGTTGCAGACCTGGCCGGTAAGATTCTGAACCTAATTTTAGAGAACTTGTATTACCTGGGCTTGAGAGTGCAGATTTTCAGTCAAAGCAATCACTTGCTGTGTCTGAGCAGAATCGGTTCTGCTGAGGTTGAGGCCTGATTATTCTGTAACAGATCTGGTATTAGGGAAGGAGTCCAAATTCCAGGATCAGGAACAAACCAAGGTCAGTGCAGTTAGAAGTGGATTGTAGTTAAGCTGAAATCAGCACATGGGTTATCAAGCAGAGACATAGTCAAGGACAAGTTTTGGTAAATAGGAAACAATAGAAGTATGACACAGTGAGTACTTTTACTGCTTCACACGCAATAATCAGACAAGGGGAACAGAAAACCTCTGGGTTTAAATAGCCCACGACTTACTGATTAGGAACACGTGAAGCTCCTTTAGTAATCAGAAATCACTGGAAATAGTCTCTCAAGAACTGTAATGTAACGAGAAACAGGCCAGCCTCAAAGAATACAAGGCTCCAGCAGGTTCAGTTATTCAGCTAATTTACCATTATTGACATTATTCACCTTCTCGCATATAGCCTCTGTTGTTAGCAATGAATATATTATTGTTGGCAATAGTGGAGAGTGGTTAGAGTTTTCTCTGACGCCATTTGATTTTTCCTAATTACAGATAATACACAAAACTGTTCCCTGGGCCATACCTTAGAAATGGGCCATACCTTAGAAATGGGCCATACCTTAGAAATGGGCCATACCTTAGAAATGGGCCATATCTTAGAAATGGGCCATACATTAGAAATGGGCCATACTTTGGAGATGGGCCATACATTAAAAATGTACCCAGTTTTGTACATACCTCCCAACTTTTTCAGTTTAGGAATTGTGACAAGAAGTGGGTGCATGTTACACTGGAACATGGCCACACCACGATGAATGTGCCACGTCTCCTAGGAGTCATGTCCCGCACTTCTGAAGCTCTGGCTCTGACTTCCCTAGGAGAATTGGGCCCAAAAGACATGAAGCCTCCTCCCCTAGAAAAAACAGCCCTGAGCTGAAAGCACTAGGGCTCCGCACAACATTGTATTGAAGTAATAAATGGTAAAATGGTAGAAAAATCAGTATATTTTTCCTGTGGCACTATGGGTCCCAGCAAGCCCTGTCAGACAAAAAATACTTTGGCATGCTGGCACTTGTAGAACTACAGGCACTGGCAGCATGCCCCCGCATCCAGAACTCTCTACACCTTGTAATCCACCAGGGAAAAAATACTGTTAAACACAAACACTGATAAAATCTTTTATAAAAAAGAAAAGTACTCCCCCCACACACCCTCTTTTACCCATTTATTAGTCACCTAAATTCTGAGGAATCCTGCTTTTAATCCATTTGGAAAAAATAAAGAACTCTATAGACGAAGACTTGCTCTGCAAGGAGCCGCCACAGGGATGACAAGACTCCTGCCTTAACAAAAGAGAGCGGCTTCAAAACACAGCTGCTTGGTCAGAGTGTTAATGCCTCTCTGATTGATAACATTGATACAATATAGCTCATTCATACATTTTTTGAATGAAGTACATGAATATTTATATATTTATTCCCATGCAACATACACATTTAACATCATATGCTGAGTTGCATATATCTTAAGGTAAGTGCAACTCAGCATAAATACATAATTGAATCATTGTTTGTAAACATTTTGTGTCTGCGTTTTTTTATGTAAAATGCACCCACCTCTACATGACATGAGACCCTTAGAGCATGATATGTCTATTTGACTACCGTGCATGCTTCCATTGTACTTCTTGCAAACAGCTAAATAACTTGTATGACAACTTGTGAAATAACACTTTTAAAAGGATTGCACATGCCTAAAAGGTAAAAATGTCCCTTCAAAGCCTTAGCTTCAATAATTCCCTTAATTAATAGCAGTTCCCATTTTTGTCTTAAAATACTGATTGTTAAAGGTTAATGTATTGTCTTAAGTAAATCAAGAGAGTAAGGCTGGGTACACACTACAGAAACTTGCTCCCGATGCGACCGACATCTTGAACGATTTTACCAACGATAGAAAAAAAATGTCCCGCTCAACCTGCCGATTCCTGTGTACACACTACACACGTTTTACAAAATTTACCTTCAAGTCTGTGCTCTTCATCAGTCATAACCATTGGCTGCAAAGATCATGACTCTGCACACTCCATAGAGATCTACGGACACTGCCGGTCCTGAGTGCTTACACACTGCAGAATTGGAACGACATTTTTAGTGATTTAACATTATCATTTTTCATATTTAACGATACGATGTGCTTTGAATTGCTAATCGTTCATTGTTGCAGTGTACACACTAATTCGATATCGGACCGAACGGTCTTTTATTGTTTGATTGGCCCAATAATCATCCGACATACTTGTAGTGTGTACCCAGTCTAAGGGGAAGATAGAATAGTCTTTTATGTGTCACATTTGTACATTTTAATGTGCACTTGAGTTTGAAACTGACACAATGATGTTTGATTGTCCCGGTTTTCAACAACAATCGGTGCAACACTGGCAAAGGTGAGTACTCCGGAACAGTGAGTGTCTTGCATGGAACCTCCACACCAACACAGTTTTTGCTAGTTGGGAGTAGAGAAGGATGTTGGTTAAATGTGGGCAGCACAGTGGCGTAGTGGTTAGCACTTCTGCCTCACAGCACTGGGGTCATGAGTTCAATTCCCGACCATGGTCTGTGTAGAGTTTGTATGTGGGGTCTCTGTGTTTGCGTGGGTTTCCTCAGGGTGCTCTGTTTTCCTCCCACACTCCAAAAACCACACTGGTAGGTTAATTGGCTGCTATCAAAACTTGACCATAGTGTCTCTCTCTCTCTCTCTCTCTCTCTCTCTCTCTGTGTATGTAAGGGAATTTAGACTGTAAGCTCCAATGGGGCTGGGACTGATGTGAATGAGTTCTCTGTACAGTGCTGCGGAATCAGTGGCGCTATATAAATAAATGGTGATGATGATGATGATAAATGTTTAATTAAAGGAAAAAACAACCTGAGTCTGTCCCTGGAAATTAGGGAAAATATAAACGTATGAAAACCCCTTTGACAAATTTGCAAAAACATGTATTTATTTTTCTAACTGTGATAGAATATTTTATTATGGACACATATGTCGTTGCTACTTAAACAGTAAGTTACGCAAGCAGAGAGTTATCACAACACTTGCAGATGGTGCTAAATGTTCCATTGTTTGTGACCTTCTACTTGTCTTCCCAAGAGTCCCAACATTTGTACATCACGGCCAGATGTTTGTCATGTTGTTCACTATTTAATCGCTAAATTGATATTGCGCAACACTGCAGCTACAAAGAGCCTGGGAAATATTTATCATTAGTGGGATTGTCAAAAAAGAGAAATTTATCATCAGACGGGGATTCATTTAGCCCAAAGCTCCGTTCCACATCCCTTTAGTGCGGACAGGGAGCTATGTGTACTCAGGCAAAGGTTTTGGTCAATCACTCACCCTGAACTTAGCTTTTGCTTAAAGGGGTATTAAATCATGTGGAGGCATCCCCAATATTTCACCATCATGGAAAATATAGAGCGGGTATAATTAATAAACTGCGGGTTTGAAAAAGTGGAGATGTTACCAATAGCAACCAATCAGATTCTAGCTCTTGTTTTGCAGAATGTACTAAATAAATAATAATTGGAATCTGATTGGTTGCTATAGGCAACATCTCCACTTTTTCAAACCCGCAGTTTAGTAAATATAACCCCAGGAATTGAACAGTGAGACAAATAATTTTTTTGTCTATTCCCCTGTGTGTGTACACCAAGATAATGAAAAGTAAATAGAAATGAGACAATAAGTTTCTAATTAAAACGGAGTACTCATATGTTAATCCACTAATTTGAATGCTGTTGATGTAAACATAAAGTGAAACTTCAATCCTTGCTGCCAGAACAGAGACCTTGTTTATCATTTGACAATTTTTAGGCAGCTAATTACAAGAGTTCTGTTACAGGATTAGTGAACTATTAAAATATTCAGTTAGTTCAATTGGATCTTAAAGCAAATGCAACACTTTAGAGGATTGGATTACAAATGTATTTTAAAAAGAGCTCCGATGGTGTTCTCAATGCTGGTGAACTGTAACATACATGACATTAATTTAACTAAACGGATTGTTTATGATTTGTCAGACTATGGGCTAGATTTAATAAGCTACAGGTTTGAAAAAGTGGGGATGTTGCCTATAGCAACCAATCAGATTCTAGTTATCATTTATTTAGTACATTCTACAAAATGACAGCTAGAATCTGATTAGTTGCTATAGGCAACATCCCCACTTTTTGAAACCTGCAGCTTAGTAAATCTAGCCCTATGTCTAATATTTATAAAATAATAATATACACTATTGTAATTCCATATATTTAATTTACTTAGCTAAGGATAAAATTGTTATAATTATATGTCTAATGCTTGTTGGTAAGTAATTTCTATTTAGGTGCTAAAATAATGTATTTGCTAATATAAGGAAACTTATTTGATTATACATATAATACTTCTCATAAATATTTTGTAGGCTAGGCTGGGTACACACTACAGATATTTTCTCCCAGTGTGTTATCTATGCAGATTTTACCAATGACTGATTAAAAAAAAAGTCCCGTTCAGCATCCCGATTCATGTGTACACACTATACACGTTTTACCTTCAGATCTGTGCTCTTCATCTGTCATAACCATCGGCTGCAAAGATCGTGACTCTGTAAACTCTATAGAGATCTATGGACACTGCTGCTCATCAGTGCACATACACTGCAGAATTTGTCAGACATCGTTCCATCATTTATATAGATTTTTAGTCTGTGGCTGACTCCTCCCCTGGGACCAGACACCAATGAGCAGCCTTCATTTCTAGCCCCTCCCCCTCCCATTTGTGTCCCATTCTACACCTCTCTACTCCTACCCCAGTCGCCCCCTCTCCTCCTCCTCTATCCTGTCTGCTCCCCCTCTCCCGCTCTACATGTGGATGATTGACAGGTTGGCTCCTGCTGCTTTGGAAGACAGGGAAGTGACAAGGGGTGATTAATGTTATGTGTGGGAGGGGTTTATAATATGTAGGGTGGGTATTATTGTTAAAAGAGGGTTTTATTTTTAATATGTGGGGAGGGTATTAATGTTATGTGGGGTCTGCTGGTTCTAATACGAGTAAAACCTTCCCCACAGTCAGTGAAATATACAAGATAGCTCTCTCTTCCTCTCAGTATATGTGTCCATAAAACAACTAGGCTCTTTTTATGTAGTAAAGGGCATATGGGGAGGTCTGAGGGGTATGTGGGAAGGTCTGATGGCATTTAGGGAACTCTTGTTTGCATGTAAAGGACATGTGGGAAGGTCCGGATAAAATGGTTCCACACTACACCTCTGCATCGTGCGGACTGAGGAGGTGGGGTTGGTCAAGGAGAAGGAGGGGGAGCCCCATCTGTTTTATTTGTAATGGGCCTCACAATTTCTAAAGGCAGCACTGAGTTCTATGTCACATCATCATCAGCAGCAGCTATTTATATAGCACCACTAATTCCACAGCGCTGTACTAAGAATTCACTGACATCAGTCCCTGCCCCATTGGAGCTTACAGTCTAAACTCATGACCCCAGTGCTGAGAGGCAGAAGTGCTAACCACTAAGCCACCGTGCCGCCCATACTGCAAGGTGAATGAACGCTGTACAAGGCACACACAATACACAGTGCTGATATTACACCCTGTAACAATGAATACATTGTCTGGGCTGAGTTTACTGCATGTATTGAGGTATTGGAGACAATGATGTATGTAAGAGCACTCTGTGTGGTATTGATTTCCGTGTCACTACAGATTAGTGAAAGGTAGTACGTGTTTCAACAGCCGAAAGTGGATTACTCAAAAATGAATTATTTAGGAAGCTGGTTCAAAAGAGCTCAGCAAACTAACAAGTGCATACTATTCCCTTCTGAAACATGGCTTACATTAATATTAGCCAATGCATATGAATGCCACGTGTTTCTTATGTGCCTGTGCTATGATGCGTTACAAATCTTACTTTACATAAAATAGATGTAGCAATTCTGTTTTTGAATAACACAAAAACGTTTACATTGATGAACGGTGAAGTCATAGATTTTTCATGATAAAACTCTGCTAAAAACATGTTTAATATGAAAGCCTTCAGATATACGGGTTCTGCATAATTTGCTTATTTATTGAGAAGCCAATTAATCCTCTCAAAACAAAATAAATAAAAAAAATCCATTCTTTCCTTCATATTTGCCTTAGGACATAGACCCCAATGTTCCTGTCTGTCTCTTTGCGCCGCTGTCCGTTGAGGGGAGTGTCTGGAAGAGGACTTAGGACGGAGTCATGGAGCGAAATACATGCTAACGAGACTGATCATTACCATACTCTGCTCCTTTTTTGGAGAGTAGCTCTGTTGTATGTAAGAAACAATCCTTACATATGGTGTCGTTCTGCTCCAAAAACGGATTACTGTGATGGCTCAGGTGCTCACTGAACATAAAACCACATATTTTCTTCAGCAAACATTTGTTTGTTTTTTTTAACAGCATAATACAGAGATAGAACTTATTTGGATTTTACAGGATAATGTGGAGAACAATAAAAAAACAGATATAAATTTTCCAAGATACCAACCAGATAAGCCCGCTTTGATCTGTTTTTCTACAGATTTGTGTCTATGAGCAACCCAGTGTTAATGGACTAATGCCCCTAGTGTATAATAATAGTGCTAAATAAAATCATACCTGAGTTTTATTCAACCTGGGGCTGGAATTGTTTTCTGGGAGGAAAGAAATTATCAAATGCTTGCGACAAAGAGGTCTGTGTGATATCCCAACACTCCACACTGTGGGTGCGGTGGAATTGCAAGTTACATGGTGAAAAGACCACATAATCATGTCCGTGCTATCACTGCCAGCAAAATAATTCTTGCAGGATTTGTAGGTCCAAGCAGGGCCATCTTTTCCATTGGGCACGATGGGCAGGTGCCCGGGGGCCCCACGGGCAAGGGGGCCCCATAGGCAGGGCTCTTAATTAGAATAAATAATCCTGCAAAAGAAAAAACATGCAAAAAAAACCTACAAGGGTCACTGAGCAAGTACATCTATCTATCTCTATATCTATATATCTATATCTATATCTGTATCTATCTATCTATCTATCTATCTATCTATCTATCTATCTAATAAATATATATATATATATATATATATATATATATATATATATATATATATATATGTAGGGGCCCCGGTGCACTGCTTTGCCTGGGGGCCCATAATGTTGTTAAGATGGCCCTGGGTCCAAGAGCAACAACAGTGGTTTCATATACATTTATTACAAGCAGAACCCCCCCCCCCCCTCCCACACTCACACACAGAGATTCTAGAGAGCCATTGTGGTTTGAGATCTGGTGGTTTGACATAATGTGGTTTAATGTGCAGCTTTGCCTTTGATAACTTGTACAGTTTGAAAACTACATGAAAAAACTACATCTCTATATGATATTGCAATTTAGGGTCCCATCTTTATAGGGTTCATTCAGTCTCAGACATATTAAACCAAATATTGTTGTATTTGTAGGAAGGGGCATTCTTAAACCCCAAATGAATAAAACTGATGCCCTTCAAAACTGGCCAAATTTCCCAAAAAAAGCTAAACCATTCTTGGCTACATTTTATAAGCTGTTCATCCCGCAATATGCCTCAATACTAGTACCAGTGACTAGCATGACAAGAGCCAGGCCATCAGAAATGGTCACCTGAACTAAGGAAGCAGAAAAAGGTTTTCTAATGCTTTATGCAAACCTCCTGTCTTTATGGATTCTGACTTTGAAAAGTGTTTTGTAGTACAACAGATGCCTCTGAGGTTGGTCTGAGATAATGTTCTTTTCTAAATAATCAGGGGGGGGGGGGGGAGAAGAGAATGGTATCTGAGAAGGTGACAATGTGGCAGGAGTAGCCACAGTTTGTATGGGTTGGTTTTGCCTGAATTCATTTCGGGAAAACCAAGGCGCTCATTAAGGAAAAGATTGCAGGGTCTTACTTCAAAACACTTTTATATATATTAAAATATAATTTGCATCTAGACATAGCTTATACAGGAATCAGAAGCTTGGTCTCCTGCTGAGGACTCCTGTAGGATCTGCGGTAAATCTATGTTGCCTCATGGTTGGAAGGAGCTCTCTGATCCAATGTAGATCTACAATGACATGGGCAGATTGCCTATGTTGAAAATTAAAGTGTCTACTGAGGAACTGGAGCATGGTGAGCACACCAGTAAAAGTCATTAGAGGAGAAATTTCAGTTATCCTCTATCTATTGAACTAATGTGTCACAACGGGATCTATAGATAAATGATTATGATTACAAGGACATGTTTAAGGAGTTATTGTATAATGTGTCATCTACATGCAATAAATAGCAGCTATTGATCTGTACTTTTAATGAGGCTCATGTGTAGGCACATTGCAAACAATGTAATAATAAGATTAGCACACAAAACTGCCACATGGAATAAACAGTCCCAATGTCTCCTCTACCTCTTCGCAAACTCAAGGGTATTTTTAGTCTGTGGTCTCTTGGGAGTGGAGAGAAGGTGTGCACCTTGATAATGCACTGCAGGGTCCACCTAAGCACCCAGCTGAAAAGCCAACGTGCCTGAATCATTAAGGAAAGTAAAGCAAAAAAAAGAGTAACTTTTCACCTTGGCAAAACCATGTTGCATTGGAGGGGGAGCTAAATTTAAAGCGTGGGGACAGATTTATAGTTGGGGTAGAGCATGTCGTAGTCCAACTTTAAATTACAGTGTAAAAACAAAGCTATCAAGTATTTGTGTCCTCCGGGAAAAAACAGCCAGTATTTTCCTTATGTGCAAAATAATAAACTAATTTGCATCCCTCGCATTGCAACATGGTTTTGCCAAGGTACAAAGTTACTCATTTTTTTTGCTTTCCTTTCCTTAATGGATCAGGCCCAGCATGTTTTTTATTGTGGATCCAGACAGTGTTTAAATGAGGTCCTCTGTGTGTACACATCAAATTCCTTATGCCTCAGAGATATCCCCTCTTCTTAATGGGCTGAGAGATTGCAATTAACATAGGTTTATCGCAAAAAATTCCTGCTTCCATTATGTGTAGACATCAGGTGCACTAGGTGAACCATTTAAGTGCCCCGATGCAAAACCAATTTACAGTAGCTTGTGGTGCACCCCAAGTGGCTGAATTACAGCTAGGAGCAAATCCTAATGCAAAATTTGCTTCTGGATATATTTTTTTATGTGTGTGGGGGGGGATTAAATTGCGCAACCTGATTTGGATTTGTGAGGGGTTTGCAGGCCAGCCTAACTCTTGCATTTGCCCCCTGATTTCAGCTCCACTTGCTAAAAACTATAAAAATAAAGCTTAAAAATAAATACAATTTATTTTATAAATGAATCCATTGTGCAAGTTATGCATTCAAATTCAAATAATAAAGATCTGTTTAATTCTTTTAGACTGTTCTGTCCATCTTGAAATAACAGAACGGGTATATTGTGTTGGAACAAGTGGTGCTACTATACTTGTTAAACTGGCTTATTGGCAGCACAGTGGCCTAGTGGTTAGCACTTCTGCCTCACAGCACTGGGGTCATGAGTTTGATTCCTGACATGGCCTTATCTGTGTGGAGTTTGTATGTTCTCCCTGTGTTTGCGTGGGTTTCCTCTGGGTGCTCCGGTTTCCTCCCACACTCCAAAAACATACTGGTAGGTTAATTGGCTGCTATCAAAATTGACCCTAGTCTCTGTCTGTCTGTCTCCCTCCCTCTCTGTCTGTCTGCCTGTGTGTGTCTATATTAGGGAATTTAGACTGTATGCTCCAATGGGGCAGGGACTGATGTGAATGAGTTCTCTGTACATCGCTGCGGAATTAGTGGCGCTATATAAATAAATGAAGATGATGATGGCTTCCCCATGCAAAGGCTGCTTTCCATCAAATCTTACAACCACTAGTATAGCACTGATAACGTGTTACCTATTTGATGTAAAGGGCTAAGAAAGCAAAACAAACAGCTCCTTGATGTCCTGTCAAGGTCATATTTGCATCACTTAGTTTTTCATGGGAAAAGTATTGACACCTTACAATCCTAGGTCTCCTAGTAAACACTCCATCCTCCTATTTTAATGCATCCCCCTTTTATAATCCATTAATAATTCTGAGCTACTTGCCACTGAATACTGTAAATATTAACAGTGATTATAAATCTGACACTTAACCACATTAAAGCTGCCATAGCTTCAATAATCACAGTCCCCAAAGTCAACTTTAATTATTAATCAGGGAAGATCCAAGGTTAATTTCTCATGTGTCACTTCACCCAACTTGCCTGGTTTCTGAGAACAATATATTGATTTCTTGTCAGTTGTGTATTTACTATTTTCATTCCCTACTCGATGATTCATTAATCTGAGAATAGAATGTGGAATTAGAATGCAGAAGAGCTACTTGCATGCAAATAGTACACTGAGGGTAGTCAGGAAATGGGGCTCCTGGGAAAATGACACTGTACATTTGCAGAACTCTGACTAAGGCAGTGGTTCCCAAATGTTTTCAGTTTGCTGCACCCTTAGGGTCTCCATTATTTTTTCAAGGCTTGTGAGTCTCTGTTTCCTATCACCATTTCCCCTCCGTTCCTTTATTTACCTTACTTGGCCTTCTTTTTTCTGTCTTCTCTTGCCTGTCTACTTTATTCAGGCTCCTCTCTGCACCAATCTTCACTGAATATGTTGGACCTGATGATGTCACCCCCGACATTCAGTGAGAAGGGAACAAGGAGGAGTGAGGAGGATGCTGGGTCCCGGAACCACTGTCACATCGCCACAGCTCCCTGGGAACACTTTGGAAACCGCTGGAGTAAGAGAAGTGGTACTGTGCTGTTATGTGCGTATTGTCGCTAACCAATAACGATTGTCGAACCTCGATTTGTGTTTCCAACGCACAAAGATTTATTCGCAAAAAGTAGTATAATATGTTTAAGCGAAGTCATAATAAATACAGCCGTTACTTATCGCAGGTGCTCTGGATCCAGTGTGCAGTCATTCAATCCTGAAGTCTGGGGACAAGATGTCTGAACACTAATGTGAAGCTGCTGCTTATATACACACCGAAATACAGTAATACAATGAAGATGGTATAGCTTGCATCTATTGGTCCAGGTCTCAGGAAGGTCCAAGGGGTTGTCAATCATTGGCTAGTTCATCCTAAGGAATCCAAAGGAGGGGGTCACCTCTCCAGGGGATATGCTCTGCTCTTCCCGCCAAGATTCCTTAGTCTTAAGTAGTTCATAATTCCCTATCATTCATAACTTGTGTATGCATTCTGCGATTCCTTCGCAGAGTGAACCAAACAGTAGGAAATGTTAAGAGGTTTATTATGATACCACTCATGATGTGATTCCTTCAACCCGTTCCGTGTATTTCACTAATATGCATGTAACTCTAATATAACATATAAATACTACTATATTTCGACATAACTGACTATGTGTTGCAACTACCATTAATGTGTACTATTTTATAAGTATGCGTGTTTGTGTGAATGTATGGTAAAAGACCAATTACTGTTGCTGCCACGTGTAGTGGATGCGTACGCCCTTTCACGCCGTAGCGTGCCCTTGTACGCCATAGCGTACCGTACGCATCTTTTCAGACAAAGACAACCAAGTTTGCTCGACTTTAATTGAAATGACTTTATCCAATTTGCTGACTTCGACAGTGCATTTGTCCATACTGTACCTAACAAAATGCAGAATACTGACATTGAGGAGTAGTTCTGTGCAGTGGTCCATCATGTACCCATAGAATAAAAGGAAGTTGTACTGTGCAGTTAATGTAAAATTGATGTCTACTGCTATGCGAAAATTAATTTATTATATATCATTCACATTTATGTTCTATAGAGATTACTGTTTAAATTGAAGCTGAGGCATTTTGAGGCTTTAGGGAAAATAAAATGAATCCTTCCAATGTTTGCTTTGGTTGAGAGTATAAGTGGGCATATTTAGGCTTCATGAAGGTCATCATGAAGGCCTGACTGCTTGTTTTGTTCATTATGTATTGTGATAATGCGAGAACCATCTAAGCACCCATACAATGACGACAATTATAATAAAACCCAGTGCATGTGTATTATAAATATGAAAATGCAAATTTATGCAACCATTTAAATAGAAACAAAATGCTGAATTTTAATGGCCATTATACAACCGTATATGTGAATGACTATATTAATATTATGCAAATGTAAACTGTTTGCATGTCTGTCTTTGCACGCAACTGGATCTCTGCTGTAGGAGGACAGTCGTTTCAGGCTGTCAGCTGTGAATGCAAACGGTGATTGCTGTTTTAGAATAGCTGTATTCATTTTTAAAGACCTACACTAAAAAAATGATTTAGCAATAAAACATTTTTTTCAGGTCTCTTCTGGTAATGCCATGCTGAGATGGTAACCCTCCTAATTGTCGAAGTCAGATAATTGGATATGGTCATTGCAAATTAATATGTAACAATCCGATTGTCTATGTCTGAAGCTATGCGACTAGTACGCTACGGCATGGAGAAGCGTTGTTAACCGCTACAAGTGGGAAACACTTATACACACATTCACATGAACATATACACTTGTATTTAGCTCACTTTAAAATTAGTTACAACACATAGTTATTTGTACTGAAATGTAGCAGAGTTTATGGTGAAACATTGTAATGTTATATACATGTTAGTGAGATCTAAGGTTCAGGTGTCAGGAAACACATATTGTTTGGTATCATTCTAACCCCCTATTTATCCGCAGACATCCGGTTCAATCGCCGAAAGGATCGCACCTTGCGTATGCTAGTTATGGATTATAGGGAATAAATGATCATGTATGGTATTGTGTGTAATGCTAATAGACCGGTTTGGACCGGTTCTTGGTGGGAAGATTAGTATGCATCTTCTGGAGAGCTGACCCCCACCCTTGGATGGCATCATTTGAACTGGCCAATGACCTGCATTACACTGGACCTTCCTGAAGCCTGAACCTATAGAAAAATGGCAAATCATCTGTATTGCTTTCACTGTATCACTGACTGTAAATAAGCAGGAGTTTTGGGACCAGTATTCAGTCACATTGACCACAGACTTCAGGACTGAATGACTGTATACTGGATCCAGGGCGCCTGCTAAGTAACGGCTGTACTTATTTTATTCTGACTTGTTATTCTGCTACTTTATTAAATCATATTGTGCTTTGGAACCACATCACTGGAAGTGGACAATCGTTATTGGATAGCGACTAGACATACGTAACATAATATATAGGCCTAAGCAGAAAAAAGCCATTTTGCTGCCAGAAACACTTATTTTCTACAGAAGTAAGGCTTTCCTCCATTGATAAATTATTTCCGTAGATAAATTCCATCTGTTTAACCTGGAGAAGTTCCAGGGATGAGATGGGTTTGGGGAAATATATATATTTTAATATTACCTGTTTTTATAGTTTATTATTTATTTATAAAATACAGTAATTATAGATTATAATGAGATCTAGGTACATTTTTGCTTGAATCCCACTGTCCCAGAATCATTTTGTCACCAAAATCTGGTGAGCAGATTCAGGTGAAAGCAATTCATTACATGAAAGTGAAAGTGTTGCGCAATGAATTTAGGACTTTTCACGTACTATACTTTCTATTTGCATACAACATAGGCACAAGATTTTTTTGGTTGCAAAAGTGAAAAGATTTGATACAAAGCTAAAAGTGGATTGTGTTTTTATGCCTGATAGTTTATAGACCCCTACAATTTCAGCATCCTCAGTTGTTCAGTGTCGATGGATTTTGTTTTCCACAGTGTTATTAGAGTGTACAGTCTTTGTAGTATGTTCAAACTTAACACGAGTTCACAACTAGTGATATACTGTATTTGCAAATAAAATGTTACATTGTGCAAAGAGTGCCTAAAAATATGATGAAGAGATGATGATGATGATGATGACCTGGGAGTAAATGTATCAAGCTGCGAATTTCCTGCGGGTTTGAAAAGTGGAG
Organism: Mixophyes fleayi; assembly: GCF_038048845.1. Classification (NCBI taxonomy): domain Eukaryota; kingdom Metazoa; phylum Chordata; class Amphibia; order Anura; family Limnodynastidae; genus Mixophyes; species Mixophyes fleayi. The sequence continues at coordinate 77,597,327 of NC_134412.1, forward strand.
ATGTTGACTTTAGCAATCAGATTCTAGCTGTCAATTTGTAGAATGTACTAAATAAATGATAGCTAGAATCTGATTGGTTTTTCAAACCTGCCGGAAAACTCTCAGCTTGATACATTTACCCCATAGTGTAATACTGTCAATATAGTTAAAAATCAATGGATACTTATTCCACTCACATAAAACAACAAGTCCACTTTTCAAACCCACCGGAATCTCACAGCTTGATACATGCACCCCCTGATCTCCTCCAACTCTGAGCATATCTTAACTCTGAACTATTAGGCTGGTATGTACATCATACATGCCAACTTTTGAGACCTCCCTTCCAGGAGGGTAGATCTCACTGGCGATTTTTTTTGGGGTGTGGCCAAGCAGGACAAGTCACTTCGCTCCACCCCCTAACGTGTCACAGTCAGTTTGGCCTATTTGAGTGGAGGCCGCAATGACTGTTGAACTGCGTCACTAAGCCCCGTCCCCACCAGTCAAGTAACCAAACGGGCCAGGAACCGGGAGGTTGCTCTGCTCCTCTGGGAGTCTCCTGGACATTCCGGGAGAGCAGAGCAACTATGATGTACATTCCGAACAGTAGTTTTAAAAACCAGTCCAATATAATAGCAAACATATGGCCACCCTTTTATCTGATGCCATAAAGTGGTTGGCAGTGGACAATTTTAATAGGGCCTTTATGATTTACAGCTTCATTCTGCAGATAGATTGACCAAACTGCCCCCGGGTACACTTTGCCGGTAGGATTGTATTTCTCACATTGTGCATTACATGGCTAGATTAGTCTCCTGGATGTTAAAACTACCTTTCCAAAACTAAAAAATGGATTGTCATCTGGAATAATTTAGCGATCACTTGTGTACTCTGGGATGTCTCATCTACTCTGGTTATTGACTTTTTAGTTTGTTGCATTATTATTTCATATTGATGGACACAAACAATCTTTCCTTTCCATGTATGCAGTGCATGAATGAGTGATCTAGCAGAGATCTGTCTATAGACAAGCACTAAGCTGCAACACAATATATTGCAGCAGTCCATAGCCCCTCACAGCGGGTTTCCATGTTTTGAACATCTTTCCAATTTCTCAAAGCAAGTGGATGTCAAACTAAAACATTACATTATTACAATTAAGCCAAACCTATCCAGCCTACCGAATATTCCCTGGTATCTGGCAATACCTAAATCCACTTATTTTATGCAGTCATGTAGTTAAATGAAATATATTATGGCTTATTCATCATCATCACCATCATTTATTTATATAGCGACAACATATTCCGAATAATATTCCGTATTTATTAAAGTAGCACAAGCAGGACACAGGAACTGTAATCCATAGCAACATATTCGATATAAGCTTCCATTAGTAACACTGCACTGCAAAAAGCAGTCTGATAAATGATTGGTTGCTATGAGAAAAAAAAATTAATAACGCTGTATCCAATGTTATTAAATATGCCCAATTGACACTTTGGGCTAAATTTACTAAGCTGCGGGTTTGAAAAAGTGGGGATGTTGCCTATAGCAACCAATCAGATTCTAGCTTTCATTTATTTAGTGCCTTCTACAAAATGACAGCTAGAATCTGATTGGTTGCTATAGGCAACATCCCCACTTTTTCAAACCCGCAGTTTAGTAAATCTAGCCCTTTATGTTTTCTCCCAGATGAATTGCAGTGACCTCCATATCTGCTACCAGTTACTGCAATTGTAAGTTAACAGCAGCTAAGGAATTAGTGTTGTATTTTTTGGAGAGCTGGGTGGTCACTTTATATACACAGAGCAGGGTTGTCGGCCCCTGTAAGTATTTTTTATTATTGATGACTTTATAAAAATGCAATTATCACAGAATGTCTTCCAATGTGAGAACCATAACAGAAGGGATTAAACATAGTAAGAAAGACGTTTGCAAACCTCTAAAGTAGCGACGGGCAATCTGATATACTTCGGGGGCCACATGGATGGCCCTCTAGCCCTCTAGCCTCTAAAAAGCCTACAGAAGGGCCGAATGTTACCCTCAATCTCAAAATAAGATTTGGGGCCGCAGATTAAACAGCAAGGGGTATAAAGGAAATAATAAGAGCTGTAATTGTCAAGGCATAATGCAGAGAAAAGAACTGACAGGGCATTAAACTGGGATAAGTTGGGGACTGTAGGTGAGGGTATGGTAGGCCACATTTGGTCCTAGGGCCCCACCATTATTCTAGTGTCTCAAAACATTGGTTAGGTAGTTGTACAGGCAACAGGGTAGTATCAAGAAGATTTGATTGATTGAGCAACTTCTACTTCTGTATTGTTTGTCTGGGAGGCATGTTAGTGTCAGTAGCTGAGGGGGTGTGCAGGCACTGTATTGCCATTTAGAGTCTACTGGGGTACCTCTTGGTAATTTAGCTCTCAATTTAAAAACACATATATGTATGGCCCAAATATATGGGGCTCTCACTGTTTAGAGTTAGGACCCCCCTTCTAGCAAAAGCGCCGTGGAGTGGCGGGTGGCTTTAACATACATTTGCAAATGTGTGTAACTAAGACTTTTGCATTTTTATGTACAAGTAGAAATGGCAGCTCCTTTGCTGGCTATAGCAGTGTGCTGGGGGAATTTTTTTGTGTGTTTGTTCGTTTTAGGATAACCCCACCCTTTCAAGCACCTGTTATGAGCCTATAAGTTGATTGAGCAACTCCCACTTCTGTATTGTTTGTCTAAGAGGCATGTTGGTGTCAGTAGCTGAGGGGGGTGCAGGCGCTGTATTGGCATTTGGAGGTTTCTGCGGTACCTCTTGGTAAGTTAGCTCTCAATTAAAAGACACATATATGTATGGGCTAAATAAATGGGACTCTCACTGTTTAGAGTTAGGACCACCCTATTAGCAAAAGTGCCGTGGAGAGGCGGGTGGCTTAAACATACATTTGCAAATGTGTGCAACTAAGACTTTTGCATTTTTATGCACAAGTAGAAATGGCAGCTCCTTTGCTGGCTATAGCAGTGTGCTGGGGAATTTTTCTCTGTGTTTGTTCCTTTCAGGATAACCCCACCCTTTCACGCACCTGCTATGAGCCTATAAATTGATTGAGCATTGTCCACTTGGGTATTGTTTAGTATCAAGAAGATGCCAGATTTTTAATGATCTCTATTTATTCTGATGGATGAAAATGTCACTACATACTTACTGTAAGTAACTTGTTGGTACATTGATGGGGAAGACCAAACATTTACATTCTCCATAAGCAATACAGGATATTCCTTAATCTCCAGATCCAGCAGTTCTTATTCCGGACGGGCACTGTCTGTAATGTGGATGCCTTATACCATTTTATATCTGGTATGGATATCTGTACGTCTGTGTATGGAATTGTCAATGAAGTGATATTTTTTACATCTTTATATGTTTTTTTATGTGAGTGGAATAAATATCCATTGATTTTTAACTATATCAACAGTATTACACTATGGGCCTGATTCATTAAGGATCTTAAATTAAGAAGTTTCTTATTTAAGTCTCCTGGACTAAACCATGTTACAATGCAAGGTGTGCAAATTAGTATTCTGTTTTGCACATAAGTCAAATACTGACTGTTTTTTCATGTAGCACTTATTAGCACTTGATAGCTTATTTGTACACTGAAATTTAAAGTTGATATTTGTGTCCAGTATTTAACTTATGTGCAAAACAGAAAACTAATTTTCACCCCTTGCATTGTAACATGGTTTAGTCCAGGAGACTTAAATAAGAAACTTCTTAATTTAAGTTCCTTAATGAATCAGGCCCTCGGTCCTTATTTTTCCTCTGTCTTGGACTGGATGCAGAGAAAGACGTTTTACAGAAATTGTCTATTTAAGAATTTGTCATTTATTGTTTTTGTGCTCTGACTCGAGTAGGCGCCCATTATCCTTTTTCTATTTTTGGTTATTTGTATATTTGATGTAGGAGGTGACCCTACCCTAAAAGGAAGGGTTGCGTTGCTTGTCTATGCGCCTGTAGAAGTCTAAAATAATTTTTATTAGTTTATGATTTACAGCTTCGCCCTGGTTCAATGGGGGATTCATTTGTCCAACTTATTCCTATGACTCAAAGCAATAAAGCCTCCCCACAGTCAGAGGCAGGTTTGTTAAGCACTATTATGCCTTAGAGCCTGTTACAGTGATCTGCAGCATACTGGAAGATTTGGAGTAAATTGCCACATAGAGCAGGTACTGTAAAACTCAGATTTATTGAAGCATTGAAATCGGAGAAAGAATAGACAGCAGAAATAATATCATACTGGAGGGTAGCAGGACATATTTCACGCTCCGAAGGTATCTAATTATAGATTAAATACGGCTGGGAAGATACAGGCGTACACGGGCCAAGCACTAAAACAAAAACAGGTGATTTAGTTATTTTGCAAACAGGTGATGCATAGAGGGCTCAAGATTGGACGTAATAGCCTTTAAAGGGACAGTTTTATATATATATATATATATATATATATATATATATATTTATATATATATATATATATATATATATATATAATGTATATGTATATATATAAATATGAATACGTATATATATAAATATGTATATATGCATATGTATATATATGTATGTGTATATATGTGTATATGTATGTATAAATATTTGTGTTTATATATATATATATATATATATATATATATATATATATATATATATATATATATATATATACACAAGTTAACCCATGCATGATACTCATGCATTCTAGTCAAATCAAGCTACTTAAGGTGTTAAAAAGGTTCTTGTCATGCATTTAGGCCATAGCCCAGGCCTCAACTACCAACCACACCCCACTGTCACCCCCGGCATCCACCAACCACTCCCAACTGTCACTTCTCCTTCAAGAAATATATATATATATTTTAAATCTTTATAAACACTTTTAACAATTAACAAATTAAATGAACAAATTAAAAACATTTTAGTATACCAAATTTCAGCCCTTTCTGAATTTTTTTTTCCACACACACTAAGAATTTAGTAGGTCAGTGTATAACTCCGCCCAGCAGGTGGCGCTGCAGCTTGGTTTTATTTTTTCCACACACAGACAGACTAACACACGCCACTAGACATTTATATTATAGACATATATATATATATATATATATATATATATATATATATATATATATATATATATATATATGTAGAAAATATACAACAATAAACAGATGGCGCTCACAACAGTATTGTATATGTATAGTAAACCAAATATGTCCACAAAAACACCTCTTCCACGTATGGAGGCAGCTTTCCTTAAATGGGTGGTAATATATATGTGTGTATATATATTTTTATATATATGTGTATATATATTTTTATATATATGTGTATATATATATATATATATATATATATATATATAATTATAAACTGTTTATTAGAAACTCCAAATGGATAACAGGAAAACATATAAAATCTTTGTGGGTGTAGAACACAAAACATCTGTAGCATGTAATGAGAATACAACCATGAAATAGAAATTGTCTGTTCAACCAGCTCTGTGCAAATAAACATATTGAGACAAGTTGTTCCGTTCTTTTCCTTTTGTCTGCTGCTTCAAACACCATCCTTGAGGAACATGCGAAACCCAAGTAGAGTCACCTTGTACTTCAAATAATGAGTTATAGGGGGGAGGTGCCTGCCAGTATTTTGAGGTTGTACCATGAAATTTTTCCGGAAGATCACTTGTATGGTAACCAGGTGCTAGTTTTCCTTTATTGCTGTGTGTTTTAATCCCGTCCGTATGGAATAAATATGGAATAAATACGAAAGACGTTTAGTCATCATACTAAGATTAGGGATATTCATTGTGACACAATTGCATTTTTGACGCTGCTGCGGATATCGTCAATAGTTTTTTTGTTTCCTATAGTCAATTTGTGCTTTGACTCTCTTGTGTGATTGTTACAGATTGCTGTTATCTGTTATGTTAAATGGCATTTTAAGTGAGAACTGTATATAATTCTGTATGGTCTCCCAAAACTCCTAAAACGTGGGACATGCCCACAAACTGTGCAGAAGTTCTGCATTAGGTGACATTTATAACAATTAGGAGTATATTGACTAAACTGCGGGTTTGAAAAAGTGGAGATGTTACCAATAGCAACCAATCAGATTCTAGCTGTCATTTCGCAGAATGTACTAAATAAATGACAGCTAGAATTTGATTGGTTGCTATAGGTAACATCTCCACTTTTTCAAACCTGCAGTTTAGTAGATATATCCCCTAGTGTTCAATATGGCTCCTATAGTGAACCTCAAATTTGGGGTGAGGTAGGTTTTAGGGAGTCTTTCTAAAACTAATTTCCTTGTAAGAGCTGGACAGCAGTTATTTGTCCATGTTAACATTGACTGTAAAAATATCTTTGAGTTCAAATTGCGAAAATATTCTTTCCATTTTGCCATGCCAATGTTAATGGTGTCAAAGCCTAACACAAATCTAGTCTACGAGTATATTTGGTATAAGAGGTTGAAAGATAATTTGGGTTTCAACACCGCAGCACGCCATCTAAAGCAGATTTTTTTTATCTGTAGGACTTAAGTAACTTAGTATTTTGTCAGCATAACCTGTTCCCTGTATATATAATTATTTATAACAATCAGGGTCACTTGGCGTTGCACGGGTCCGATTTGTAATGTGTAGCAGTCTTTATATATTAGCAAATTAATTGGTAAATAGACCAAAACTGCAATTTAGAAAATAAGATTTGTTACTTTGTCGTTTTATCGTGTTGTGGTGAGGTCTCCTTCCACCCGTCAAACAATTGTTTACAACCAAAAAATTCTGTTTTCAATATTTGTCACTCTGTCGCATTGTTGCAATGTCACTATGTCACTTTGTGGTCTAACAGCTTACTTTTTCGATACAAAATTACTATGTAAAATTTGGCGGCTTTACCTAGAGAGCTGCGGAAGATATTCGCCAACAAACAAACAAGAAAACAAACAAACTTCTTCTTTTATATATGTATAAAGATTTATTATTCGTTCTTTAATGCAAATATATTTATAAAGGTCTATAAAATGTCTGAGCCTAAGACTTCTTGACGTCTGTCTTACTTTCTTTTAAATCCGTTCTGACTCTTAACCAGGAATCAAACAAAATTAACACATAACCTTTGACTTTGAACGAAAAACAATTGTCTCTACATTTTTTCCATGTTGGTGGGAGATCAGCTGCTGACACAGGAAGTTGAAATCCTGGATTAAACACAAGAATACCTTTGATGGAAACCCAGCAAAGCTTTATCCTACACCAGTTGGTTGGAAATAAAATATAAAGAAGACTGGGAAGTAATCTATAAAGGAGGAGAGGGTCCTGGATCATTATACTAGTTACCTTAAGTCACCGAGCCAACATAGAGCTATCATTGACGTAAGGTGAATGTGCATCGGGAATCTTCGCTTACTTTCCAACATGATCTACATCACCGAGTACCAAATGCTTCGGACTTCTCACATATTTAAATATTGTAGTTATCTGTGCTGAATTTATTGGCGTGGTAGGTGTTTTTTCCACATAAAATAATTCCTTCAACCCTGGATGTTAACATAGGCAAATAAATGAGAAATTCAGAGCAGAACATTATATAAGGGGTGGTAATATGTGCTTTCCTACAGCACATGAGCACAAATAATGTATACACATACATCCATATACAGATTTAGTTATATCTTACACTTACAATATGTATAATCTCCATGATCTGCCTTTCCAATGGGGTTTATTAAATCCAATCCCATTGGTTGGATTTTGCACAGACATAATAGGCTAAGTACACACTGGAGGGTTTACAGCCAATTTTTGAGCCAATCACCTAATACTATAAATAGTGCCACCACCCCACCACTGGTTTGCCTAGTGCTGGTTCTGTTCGGGCCGCATCGCCTGTCATGTGATGCGGCCGCCTGTGCGCCCCCCGGGCTGAGACTCGCCAGCCCGCCTCTGCTAGGGTTAATAGTGAATAGAGGGTTTTTACTGCTGCCGAAGCTCCGGCTCTATTGCAGACCAGTGTAACAGTGATGGGGTTACAGAACAAGCTGCTAGAATGCAGCGTGTTGTATCTGGCGTGTTTGAAAGTAAACTCTCCTGAGTTTTCTTAATCGCAGCTTCATACATTGGAGACTTGTATAACTGCAGTGGCAAACAGTCGGGAGTTTAATCTCTATCGATTTTGGAAATAGCGATTTTGACAGAAGCACAACTCTGGCGATTTAACATGATATCTCAGCTTCATACATTAGCGAGTTTCAACTCTCCCGAGAAAATCTCTGGATTTGCAAAATCACACCTTGATACATTTACCCCCTGGTTGCAGATAAAAGAGTGATGAAATGCCTCCTTTTGGGCGAAGGGAAATTTCATTGGCTATAGATGGTTTTGTAATAATTCATAGCTGTCTAAAAATAACCAATATCAGCTTTGCCTCCTGACAGAGAGGAGCTGACAATCACATTGAGTTTAAAACCAAGTGAAATGATATCACTGATATATAAGTGTTACAGGAGCAACGTTCTGTTCTCTTCTCAATGCTGCATTTATGAAAGGGGCTTACATGGTCAGATGTGGGTGGTTGGAGGGATATGTAGCAAATTTGGTCAAACACATTGCCACGTATGTAATAACATACATGTACCCACGTGTATCATTTCCTGATCTATCTTTCCATTGTGGCTGGTTAAATGCAATCTCATTGGTTGGATTTTGCCTGTACATATCTGGCTAATTTGATGTACAGTGTAAGTCTAATTTGTTCTAAATCTATCAAATATCCTAGGAGCAGCGTGGTGGCTCAGTGGTTAGCACTTCTGCCTCACAGCACTGGGGTCATGAGTTTGATTCCCAACCATGGCCTTATCTGTGTGGAGTTTGTCTGTTCTCCTTGTGTTTGCATGGGTTTCCTCCGGGTGCTCCAGTTTCCTCCCACACTCCAAAAAACATACTAGTAGGTTAATTGGTTGCTATCAAAAATTGACCCTAATCTCTGTCTGTCTATCTCTCTGTCTGTGTATGTTAGGCAATTTAGACTGTAAGCTGCAATGGGGCAGGGACTGATGTGAATGAGTTCTCTGTACAGCGCTGTGGAATCAGTGGCGCTATATAAATAAATGGGGATGATGATGATCCTGATATCATTGATGAGTCCATAGCCAGCTTTATAAGGCAGCATATGTGTCATTTCACTAGAACATGACTTAATTGTATACAACTGCAGAAGAGAACAGTTTAATTTTCCATTTCCAAATTTGTCCACGTTAACATTGTCAAGGAGAGAGAGTAGCTTCCTTTGTCCTTTGTGCTTTGAAAGAAGTGGGTGGAAAATGAGTTATATTTTCCAGTTTCTCATGATTCACATAAGGATTTAGATCCATACTGGGCTGTGACGGAAAAAAAAATGAAGAGTCTCTTTTCCAGATATAAAATGTTGATAGTGCTATAAATGTCGTTAGTGTATGATACTCTTGCATTTCTGTGCTCAGCTCCTGTATATAATTTATGCTCTCTCAGTCGCAGAGGAAATTGATCTCAGCTCTGTGATGTAAATAAATGTGAAGTCGACACATTTGTACCATTCTTACAAGCACAGAACAAGAAGAGAATAAAAATAAGCACTTTCATATTGTATAATCATACAGGTTCTACCAATTACTGAGGGGTCGAATTTTAATTTAATTTTATTTTCATCAAACTTATTTTTGTTAATATTATAAAAATTGTAGCAACTTAAGGTGCATATTTTGTTAACATAGTTCATATGTGGGTTTGTTATTTTTATTAAAATGTCTTATTAGTAAGCTCTCATTCTGGCTGGTGATCATGTTTTATCTCTATTTAGTTTCATGTTTATGTTATTCCAATTTTTATCTACATCATTTTTTCCATTGTTTCATTTTTCCCGGTATTAATACCTTTGAGATCATTGTCTGATACCTGGCACTGGTTCTACTGAAGATCCAAAGAACTTTCAGAAATACATTTTCCAAGTGTGAATCTAATAAGCTTTATACCTAAAGGGAAACCTCACAATGAAGGGTGATATATTTATGAAGGCACACTTACAAATTTGCATGGTGTAAGTTTTCCCATAAAAGGGGACCAACACTTTGGAGATCTATGTGGATTGTGATTTCTATACTCTCCTCACGCTTTCTCAAAATTAACACTGCTAAAACAGAACTCATGGTCTTCCCTCCTTCTAGCCTCTCAACCCCCCGTTGATCTCTCTATCACTGTTAATAACACCACCATCTCTTCTGTCCCCCAACTCCGCTGCCTGGGTGTCACCCTTGACTCCGTTCTCTCTTTTGCCCCCCATATTTAATCCCTTGCCCAATTCTGTTGCTTCCAACTATGGAACATCGACCGCATCCGGCCCTTCCTATCCCAGGATGCCACTAAAACAATTATCCATGCGCTCATCATTTCCGGTCTTAGTTACTGTAACCTTATCCTCACCGGTCTCCCCCTCTCTCACCTTGCCTCCCTTTGTTTTATACTTAACGCATCTTCCTCTCATGCCGCTCTTCTTCTGCTTCCCCTCTCTGTGTTGCCTTACACTGACTTCAGAATTATTTTCAAACTCCTCACCCTCACCTACAAGGCCCTCTCCCACTCTGCTGCCCCTTGTATCTACAACCTCCTCTCCATTCATACTCCCTTTCGCTCCCTGCACTCGGCCAATGACCGTCGCCTCTCCTCCGACCAGATCATTTCTTCCCAATCCCGGAATCCAAGATTTATCCCGAGCTGACCCCTGTCAAGATACCTGTGCAGGACAGCTAGTGGGGAACCCAGAAGAAAAGACCAAGAGCATTTGGAAATCGAAACTTTAGCGATATCACTGATCAAGGTGACCACATCATACCAAAAAGGAGCATTTTTTGGGCAGGACCAACAGATGTGTAGAAAGGACCCTCACTCCACACAACCCCTACAGCACAAGTCCGAGGTGGTACCATTGAAAGTATATTGTATAAGGCATTTTCTTTTACAAGGGATGAAATAGAGGTCTTGGAGACCCTCTTGTTCAAGTCAGCTTCCCATCTAAGCTCATGCACCAGTGTGGTGGGCTGTTTGGAGGTGGTGAGGAGATAGTATAAAATGGAGATAATACCCCTCGAAGGAGTGTGTGAACACAGAGACTCCAGTGAGGTTAAAGTTCTTGTTATATCAGGCTTAGGAAGGGAATCAACATATGCCTCACTTGTACGTAAGCAAACAGGCTGACGGCTGGATAATCAAATTTCTCCCGCGGCATCAGTAGTGGAATGCATTAGCCTGAGGCCAGTATATCCCCAACCATGCTAATTCACATGTCCTACCAGGATACAAAGCAAGAGAGACATTTTCCAGGGGAGAAGTCAGGGTTTTCCCAGCAAAGCATCATGGAGGAAAGGACTCGGATGGTCTCAAAATAAAATTTACAATGGTCCCAGATCTGACAGGGGAAAGAAGTGACTGTATGTGATCTTAATAAAGAAGATCTGAAAGAAAGAAGATCTGTCGCCTGCCGGAATGTTCAGTGCTGAACCTAAAAACGATACTTTGCAACAGGAGGACTCCAGATCTATCCACTGTGAACCTTGATCTCTTGCAAACCACGCTACGGCTTGACTCAGTGTGTAGCTATATAATATAAGCCAAGATCTGGAAAGCCCCTGCCACCATTAAATGTCGCTCTACGCAGAGTAGTATATCTACATCATTTTTATATATATTTATTATGTCATTATTTTATTACCATATCCTACACATCCAGAACACACTGATATCACCAACATAAGTGTCTAACTTCTCCTGAGTTGTACCTGTATCTTTTTTGTCTAATACAATTTAGTAAAAGAGGTAAGGGATCTCCATTTTTATAGGCAGTATCTGGGCAACCCCCCTTCAGAAATCCATAGATTGATACCTTTTCTTTTTTATTTGTACAATTTCCCTTTTAACAACGGAGCCAAGTTGTTTAATATACCTCAATAACAACAATAAAACAACATTCTTAGTACAGTAGCCAGTAAACTGTTATGCCAAAAAAGTAAGCCATGACAAAGCTATTGTGTCTGTACTAATTACGAGGTAAGATACAACACTTCTAACAAGTTATTAATTTCAATTTATTGGAAAAAAAATCAGCAAACAATAATGCAGAAATATATAATATATAATTTAGTTGCATGAATACATATGTCAAAGTGTCATTTATAGACAGTCTATTTCCTTCCATTCACTGCTTGAAGGTTTATAATGTAACCAACATAACCCATGATCTCTTGTGGATAGAAGTAGACAAGGCTGTTTTGCCAACAAAATAGCAGATGAAACGAGCGATAACAAGTTCATTTTGTAATACAATGGTTTCATGTGATTTGCTTTCTGTCACAGATTTAATTATATTATTACAGTTGGTGAGAGGATATTTGGGCTTGAAACAAGGTTAAAATACAGTGTTATTAAGAGATGTGGATTACAAGTGACATCACCTGTCACCTACAAGGGACCTCAGCCTCTATGGGAAATAGGATAAAATGTTATTGGTGCTAAATAACATTATCTTTCCTAATGCATCCTGACAGTCTGGTAATCACTACAATTTATTCCGAGCATTCCGGCCTAATTGCCGGCATAGCTGTGATCCTTTGAGCACAGGAGTGCCAAAACATGAGGGCTTAACACTAAAAATAAAGGGATCATTTGTTTTACGCTAGCTTAAAAGATAACAGGAGAACTGGGTGTAAAGAAAGACTGAATGCTGAATGCATTTTATGAGGATTGAGGTAAGTTTCCTAATGTTCATGTTTGTTTTAAATCACATGCGATGGTGCACATGTATAATGTCTAAACTCTACATTCATACTTGATAATATAAAACAATGTAAGAATTTATACACACTGATGTCTATACATAGGGGAGACAGCTATTTTGTGAAATGAACCAACATTATTATTATCGTAGGTTTGTGAGGCGCCACAGTGCTCCGCAGCGCCGTACAGTAGGGAAAACAGGAAGTACATAAAACAGGGACATACAAGGTAGACAAAATAAAGGAGACATGAAAACAAAAGGGTATGGAGGACCCTGCTCATTAGAGAGCTTACATTCTAAGTGGAAGAGGACACAGCTAAAACAAGATGAGCAAGTGGGAATTAGAGTGGAGATTGGGACAGTTGTGAGGGTGCATTAGTGTGAATAGTATTATCAGGGATAAGCTCTAAAAAGAGATGGGTTTTCAAAGTCCGTCTAAAGATTTGAAGGCTGTGGGAATGCCTGATAGGGTGTGGTAGGGATCTCCATAAGTGGGGAGCAGCGAGGGAGCAGTCTTGCAGGCGTGGTGAGAGGTGGTTACCAAAGACGAGATAAGGTGCAGGTCAGAGGTAGATCTAAGAGGGTGGGAGGGAGAGTATTTTGATAGGAGATTTGAGATGTATGAAGGGGTGGTGGTGTTGAGGATTTGTAGGTATTAGTGAGTAATTTGAATTGGATTCTGGAGGACACAGGGAGCCAGTGTAGGTATTTGCAAAGTGGTGCAGCAGATGTAGAGCTGTGAGAGAGGAAGATCAGTCTTGCAGCAGCATTTAGGATGGATTGAAGTCTAGATATATGGGTGTCAGGAATGCCGTGTAGCAGGAGGTTACAGTAGTCAAGACGGGAGATGATGAGAGAATGGGTAAGAATTTTGGTAGCATGTTGAGTAAGTAAAGGACATATTCTAGCAAATGTTTTTAAGGTGGAGTTGACAGGACTGGGAGAAAGTCTTGATGTGAAGAATAAAGCAGAGGGCGCAGTCAAGTGTGACACCAAGGCAGCGGGCTTGGGAGACTGATTAAATCGTGGTCTTCTTAACAATGAGGCAGATTTAAGGGGAGGTGGCGACTCTATCAGGAGGGAAGATGATAAGTTCTGTTTTGGAAATGTTGAGCTTTAGGTAGCATTGGGACATCCATGTGGAGATAGCAGAAACAGTTGGTTACACGAGACAGTACATAAGGGGAAAGGTCAGAGGAAGAGATATAGAATTAGGTGTTGTTAGCATAGAGGTGATACCGGAGGCTGAATGAGCTAATTACTTCCCCAAGAGAAGAGGTGTACAGTGCAAAAAGTAAAGGGTCAAGAACAGAGCCTTGTGGGACCCCAACAGATAGAGGGTGGGGAGGATGTGGCAGAGGTAGAAACACTAAAAGAGTTTCATAGGTAGGATGTAAACCAGGAAAGTACTGTGTCACGAAGGCCAATGGAGTCAACGGTGTGGAAGTGAAGAGGGTGATCAACAGTGTAAAAAGCAGCAGAGAATTTCATGAGAATGAGTATGGAGAAATGACCCTTAGAATTTGCAGCCTGTAGTTAATTGATCACTTTTGTGAGAGCAGTTTCAGTGGAATGTTGGGAGCAGAAGTTGAGAATGGAATGAGAGGAGAGAAGTGAGCCAGGCATTTGTACGCTAATAGTGCAAGTAGTTTGAAGGCAAAGGGCAAGAGAGAAATAGGGCAGTAGTTGGAGAGAGAAGCTGGATCGAGAGATGGTTTCTTTAGAATTCGTGAGATGAGCGCCTTTTTATCCTGCTCGCTACTGACCTTTGTTCTGTCTCTGGTACTTGCCTCCTGTACTCCAGTTACCCTCCACTTCTGTGCTACGGACGCCATTAATAAACTTTTACTATGCTAGAGTGAAGTCCTAGGGGCATACGAGTACCTTTGAACGCAGCTAGTTCTATGGAAAGGCAGCTGCTGTTGGTGAAGACCTCTATCCTATCGGTTCTAAAAATTTATCTAGGTAGCTGTTAGCCCTAACCAGACAAAACAGTTCATGTGTGCAGACTGGCGTGGAGGGAAGAAGTGAAGGGGAAATAATAATAGGGGAGGGAGAATTAGGATGACGGAGAGAGAAGAGGAGTTTGGAGAGAAATGTGGTGTAAGAAAAAGAGAGAGTGTAAACTTTGTAGGTACATGATGAAGAGATGAATGTGTGTTAGGATATGTAATGAGAGAGTGGGAAGGAACAATTGATCCAAATTGTACAGGGCAATAGAAGAGGTGAAGGATACTTTACCGCCCCCTGGCTGGGGTTAATAGGATAGGCAGTTTCTACAGCTCTGACATGACAATGTCCAGGATGATGACAGTAGGATGCAGAGGGTCCAGCAGAACAGTGGGAGCTTGGGCAAGCTTGCTCTAGCTGCCGTCCGCATGGCGTGCATGCAACCAAGATTCATTAGACTGCGCCCTATCAAGCCACCAGGATCTGATGACATCACAGAGATAAAGGGAATTAAACACAAAGGACCTTATTTCCCAACTGCTTTGAATGCACAGAACAAACGTATAGGTTTTCAACCAGCGATCCCCAAACCAATGTACTTTAGCAGATATCTAGGTGGAGCTACGCAAGTAGAGGCAGGTAGCACCACCACCAAAAGTGGCTGCTTTCACTGAGTATAGGGAACGGGTGCACCTTAATTGAGAACCGTACCTCTTAATTAGTACAGTTCATAAGTACAGCACAGTACAGTAACTTTATTTGTTTTTTAAATATTTAGTAAAATAAAAAATACTTCAACTAACTAATGTTTTGTAATATTCCAAAAATTCTGTCATTTTTATTTTACCCTTCTGATTTCTCCCGTGTTGTCAACTTCTCACTAATGTATGTAGCATTCACTGACAGGAGTGCACTCACTATAGTCCCAGCAAAACACTGTATTGTGACCCCATATCTCACATAGATGAGTTTAATATCGTAGGCAGCACAGTGGCTAAGTGGTTAGCACTTCTGCCTCACAGCACTGGGGTCATGAGTTCAATTCCTGACCATGGCCTTATCTGTGTGGAGTTTGTATGTTCTCCCCGTGTTCGCGTGGGTTTCCTCAGGGTGCTCCAGGTTCCTACCACACTCTAAAAACATACTAGTAGGTTAATTGGCTGCTATCAAAATTGACCCTAGTTTCTCTCTTTCTCTCTCTCTCTCTCTCTCTCTCTCTCTCTCTCTCTCTCTCTCTCTCTGTCTGTGTATGTTAGGGAATTTAGACTGTAAGCTCCATTGGGGCAGGGACTGATGTGAATGAGTTCTCTGTACAGCGCTGCAAAATCAGTGGCGCTATATAAATAAATGATGATATACTGTAATTGTATTATTAAAGTAATTCTATCGTTTTCAAATAAGCATTGCATAGGCGATTGTATTGTGTTTCTAACGCGCAAAGTGATTTATTTTAGCAGATGTAAATAGTCAACAATTCAATACATTATTATATTATGATACAGTACAGTACAGCCAATACCAAAAGATAAATACATACCGCTTGCACTACGCTGCGCTAACCACGGGCACCAGTGAACAGTGATTCACCCTTTGAATACTGTGATCAGTGAAGACTGAACCTGGTGGGGGTGCAACTATGATTATATATACAGTCAGTGTTACACAGTGAACAATAGAGATGACGTAGCTTGCTTCTATAGGTCCAGACAAGGGTGGTTCCAGGGTAAACAGGTCATAGGCTGATTCAATCGAAGGAATTCAAAGGTGGGGGTCATCTCTCCAGGGGATGTGCTCCAGTTACAATGAGTTCATTAGCACATCGCATTCTGATATCAATCTGGCTATTTATTCCCTCACATCAATAACTAGAGTATGCAATATGCGATCTCTTCGGCGATGGAACCGGACAGCTGCTGATGATCAGGGGATTAGTATGATATCAGACATGATACATTTCCCATAACCTGAACCTTAGATAACACTAAAGTGTACATATAATCATAATATATAAACTAATAATAAATAGGGATGTGCACCGGCGACTTTTGAGGTCTCGTGTTTTGTGTTTTGGATCCGGATTTTCGTTATTTTTGGGGTTCGGATTTGTCTCGCAAAACACTTGACGAAAGGTCTCGGTTCGGATTTAAGGTTTTGGATTCGGATTTTTTTTGAAAAAAACATAAAAAGTTTAAAAATCAAGTTTTTGGGCTTATTTTCACTCCTAGGCTATTATTAACCTCAATAACATTCAATAACAAGCATAATTATATAGTTATTAGTCCAAAACGTTGCAACAAGGTATCTTTCTGGACTGCGTAGAGGAGTGGGTCACCACAATATATATTAAAAACCCTGAACTTTTATGATTCGCACCAATAAATGTACCTGGACTGCGTAGAGGAGTGGGTCACCACAATATATATTAAAAACCCTGAACTTTTATGAATCGCACCAATAAATGTACCTGGACTGCGTAGAGGAGTGGGTCACCACAATATATATTAAAAACCCTGAACTTTTATGAATCGCACCAATAAATGTACCTGGACTGCGTAGAGGAGTGGGTCACCACAATATATTAAAAACCCTGAACTTTTATGAATCGCACCAATAAATGTACCTGGACTGCGTAGAGGAGTGGGTCACCACAATATATATTAAAAACCCTGAACTTTTATGAATCGCACCAATAAATGTACCTGGACTGCGTAGAGGAGTGGGTCACCACAATATATATTAAAAACCCTGAACTTTTATGAATCGCACCAATAAATGTACCTGGACTGCGTAGAGGAGTGGGTCACCACAATATATTAAAAACCCTGAACTTTTATGAATCGCACCAATAAATGTACCTGGACTGCGTAGAGGAGTGGGTCACCACAATATATATTAAAAACCCTGAACTTTTATGATTCGCACCAATAAATGTACCTGGACTGCCTAGAGGAGTGGGTCACCACAATATATATTAAAAACCCTGAACTTTTATGAATCGCACCAATAAATGTACCTGGACTGCGTAGAGGAGTGGGTCACCACAATATATATAATAAGAAAACCATCAACTTGTTTGATTCGCACCAATAAATGTACCTGGACTGCGTAGAGGAGTGGGTCACCACAATATATATTAAAAACCCTGAACTTTTATGAATCGCACCAATAAATGTACCTGGACTGCGTAGAGGAGTGGGTCACCACAATATATATAATAAGAAAACCATCAACTTGTTTGATTCGCACCAATAAATGTACCTGGACTGCGTAGAGGAGTGGGTCACCACAATATATATTAAAAACCCTGAACTTTTATGATTCGCACCAATAAATGTACCTGGACTGCCTAGAGGAGTGGGTCACCACAATATATATTAAAAACCCTGAACTTTTATGAATCGCACCAATAAATGTACCTGGACTGCGTAGAGGAGTGGGTCACCACAATATATATAATAAGAAAACCATCAACTTGTTTGATTCGCACCAATAAATGTACCTGGACTGCGTAGAGGAGTGGGTGACCACAATATATATTAAAAACCCTGAACTTTTATGAATCGCACCAATAAATGTACCTGGACTGCGTAGAGGAGTGGGTCACCACAATATATATAATAAGAAAACCATCAACTTGTTTGATTCGCACCAATAAATGTACCTGGACTGCGTAGAGGAGTGGGTCGCCACAATATATTAAAAACCCTGAACTTTTATGAATCGCACCAATAAATGTACCTGGACTGCCTAGAGGAGTGGGCACTGGGCACCACAATAAAATATATAAAAAACCTTCAACAGGTCTGCATTACACTACACATACGGCTGCTCCTCCATCCTCTCCATCATATACATGTTGGAGTTTTAGCGTGTGACAACCTCTTGTTTTTGATAATGTCAGTGCATTTTGAATATTTTTCAATTTGCCCCACACCACTGAATGTACTTTATCTATGATACGCATCTATCTATCTTGACTGCGTAGTGTGGTGGCCCCGGTACACAATTTGGTACCGAGGCCACAATATAATTAAAAAACCCTCCACGTGTCAGAATTCCACCAAACAAGTATCTGGACTGCGTAGTGGAGTGGCCCCGGTACCCAATTTGATACCGGGGCCACAATAAAATAAATACACCCTCCACGTGTCAGAATTCCACCAAACAAGTATCTGGACTGCGTAGTGGGGTGGCCCCGGTACCCAATTTGATACCGGGGCCACAATACCTCCTCCAAACATGGTACAGACAATTTGTCATTGAGATCCCATCAAGTATGTTAAAGACAGACAGGGTCCAAGTGTTATTGGTTGACTTTGTAAACCAAAAAACTGTCCCTGTTGCACATAGTCGTGCAATGAAGACTGACTTTTTCATTTAAAGGCACCATCTTTCAAGTGTAGTGTTTGTAAGTCTAAGTCATATTATACTTTTGGTAAAATTGGTTTATTTTGTTCCTCTTTATGGTAACTACTAATAGAATTAAAGTATTAAATAGAAGCGGCAGTTCCTCTTTATGGTAATTAGTAATAGAATTAAAGTATTAAATAGAATTAAAGTATGAAATAGAATTAAAGTATTAAATAGAATTAAAGTATGAAATAGAATTAAAGTATTAAATAGAATTAAAGTATGAAATAGAGTGGTATAGAGTTGTAGTGTGGTATAGATAGAGTGGTCCCCACAATATAATAATAAAACCCTCAACTGGTCTGAATTCCACCAAACAAGTATCTGGACTGCGTAGTGTGGTGGCCCCGGTACACAATTTGGTACCGAGGCCACAATATAATTAAAAAATTGGGCATCAACTGTCACCGTTGTTTAATATCTGATACACCTAAATATGGACTGCACAGTGGAGTGGCCCCGGTAGTAAATTTGGTGCCGGGGCCACAATACCTCCTCCAACTTCCAAGTGTAGTGTTTATAAAGACAGACAGCGTCGAAGTGTTATTAGTTGGCTTTCTTAACCCTAAAATTGTCCCTGTTGCAAATATTCGTGCAATGGACAGTTACTTTTTTATTGAAAGACTCAAGCTTTCAAGTGTAGTGTTTATAAAATATAAACAACAATACAGTAGTTTTAGAGCACGTCAATACCTCTTGTTTTAAATTATGACACGGCATTTTACTTTTGGTTTAATTTCTTGAATTTTTTAAAATTTGGTTTTACTTTTTGAACATGGCAAACGACTGTTGATTGGTCATATAATGCCAAAAAAAAATTTCTAAGATGGAATTGTCCTTGGGCCCTCACACCCACCCTTATGTTGTTGAAATAGGACATGCACACTTTAACAAACCAATCATTTCAGCGACAGGGCCTACCAAACAACTTTGGCTGAAATGATTGGTTTGTTTGGGCCCCCACACCAAAAAAGCTATTCATCTCTCCCTGTACAGACTAAACAGGCTCTACTGAGGCAAGATGTCGTCCTCATCCTCAACCTCTGATTCCTCTCCCCCTACAGTGTGTACTTCCTCCTCATCACACATTATCAATTCGTCCCCGCTGGACTCCACAACCACAGGTCCCTCTGTAGTATCTGGAGGGCAGTGCTGTACTTCATTGAGGAATTGATTATTCATTTTTATAAACATCATTTTTTCAACGTTCTGAGGAAGCAACCTCCTTCGCAGCTCACTGACCAGGTTCCCCGCTGCACTAAAAACTCTTTCCGAGTACACACTGGAGGGGGGACAACTCAGGTAAAATAGAGCCAGTTTGTACAGGGGCTTCCAAACTGCCTTTTTTTCCTGCCAGTAACAATATGGACTGTCTGACATGTCTACTTGGATGGTGTCAGCAAAGTAATCATCCACAATTTTTTCTATTGTGACAGCATCCAATGCAGCGAGAGTAGACATGTCTGCAATGGTTGGCAGGTCCTTCAGTCCGGACCAGATGTTATCAGCATCCCCGCCAGTGCCTCTTTTGGGAAAACTGAGCTTTTTCCTCGCAGCCATAGATGTGGAAGAAAATGAGGGTGGAGCTGTTGGCATGTCACGGTCCTCTTCAGAGGACAATCTCCTGACCAGCAGGTCTTTGCACCGCTGTAGACTTGTGTCCGCCGGAAACAGAGACACAACATACGCTTTAAACCGAGGATCGAGCACGGTGGCCAGAATGTATTCCTCTGACTTTAAAAGAGTGACCACCCTCGGATCCTGGCAAAGCGTACGAAGGGCTACATCCACAAGAGCTACATGCTTGGTGTAATCGCAATGGCTTACCAGCTCCTCCCTCACTTTCTCCAGCTGCTTCTGCAACAGCCTGATCAGGGGAATGACCTGACTCAAGCTGGCAGTGTCGGAACTGACTGCTCGTGTGGCAAGTTCAAATGGCTGCAGAACCTTGCACAACACGGAAATCAGTCTCCACTGCTCTTGACTGAGGCGCATCCCCACTCCTTTGCCTATGTCGTAGGTGGCTGTGTAGGCCTGAATGGCCTTTTGCTGCTCCTCCATCCTCTGCAGCATATAGAGGGTGGAGTTCCAGCGCGTCACAACCTCTTGTTTGAGGTGATGGCAGGGCAGGTTCATGCTTTTTTGATGTGCCTCTAGTCTGCGGTAGGCACTGGCTGAATGCCGAAAGTGTCCAGCAATTTTGCGCGCCACCGCAAGCATCTCCTGCACACCCCTGTCACTCTTGAGGTAATGCTGCACCACCAAATAATGGTGTGGGCAAAACATGGGACGTGCTGGAAATTGCCCATATTTAATGCCCGCACAATGTTACTGGCATTGTCTGACACCACAAATCCCCATGAGAGTCTAAGTGGGGTAAGCCACTGGGAGATAATTTCCCTCATTTTCTCTAATATGTTGTCAGCGTTGTGCCTCTTATTAAAGCCCGTAATACACAATGTTGCCTGCCTTTGCATGAGCAGCCATTTTGTAGATGCTGCTACTGATGCAGCTGTTGCTGTTGCTGCGGAAGGGGATGCATCTACCCAGTGGGCTGTCACAGTCATATAGTCCTTCGTTTGCCCAGAACCACTTGTCCACATGTCCGTGGTTAAGTGGACAGTGGGTACAACCGCATTTTTAAGAGCACTGAGGACACTTGATCGTACTTCTCTGTACATTTTTGGTATCGCCTGCCTAGTGAAGTGGAATCTCGAGGGGATTTGGTACCGGGGACACAATACCTCCATCAACCCTCTAAATCCCACTCCACTGATGGCGGACACCGGGCGCACGTCTAACACCAACATTGCAGTTACAGCCGCAGTTATACGCTTTGCAATAGGGTGACTACTATCGTATTTTGTGGTCATGGCAAACGACTGTTGGACGGTCAATTGTTTTGTGAAAGACTTAGCGGTCTTACAACTTCCCCTCTGGGAAGATGACCGACTAACAGCAGCAACAGCAGCAGTGGCAGTAGTAGGCGTACCGCTGCAGGATTCCTCGGATGAATCCCGTATTGAGGAGGACTCAGTCTGGCTGCTGACTTGGGCTGCAGGACTGAATCTGATGGAGATTGTGGAGGAAGTTGACGAGGAGGGTGTTGCTGGTGTGTATCCAACTGGACCACGGGATTTAGGTGTCCCTGTACCGATGAGGGTCCTAGCCCCAGTTCCTGAACTAACCACTGAACTATGAAGGTTATTCAGGTGACGTATAAGGGAGGATGTTCCTAGGTGGGCAAGATCCTTACCCCTGCTTATTTGAGCTTTACATAAGCTACATATGGCCATACATTGGTTGTCTGGATTTGGATAAAAATAACTCCAGACCGAAGAGGTGCATTTTTTGGTCTTCTGACCAGGCATGACGATGGGCTTTTTCATCCCATGGACATCAGCTGTTTCCCCCCCTGGTGCCTCATTTACAATAACCACATCACCATCCTCATCATCAAGTTCCTCCACAGCGCCAGCTACATCATCAATAGCCTCCTCCCGAGCCACCTCTTCCCGTACAGTGATGGGAAGGTCAGGCTTGACAACCACCAACATCCTTGGACTCGCCTTGTGGATTTGTGATAATTTCTCTTTAGAAGGCAGAGTTGTTTGCTGTTTTGTTGCTGACAGCATAACTCTCTTCAATTTTTTGTAGGGGGGGGAGGAGGAGGAGGGCTAAGATCCGTGGGTGAAGCTGAACCACTAGTCATGAACACGGGCCAGGGCCTAAGCCGTTCCTTGCCACTCCGTGTCGTAAATGGCATATTGGCAACTTTACGTTTCTCCTCAGATGATTTTAAGTTTCTCTTTTTGCTACTTTTTCTTAACTTGGGCTTTTTGGATTTTACATGCCCGGTACTACGAGATTGGGCATCGGGCTTGGAAGACGACGTTGATGGCATTTCATCGTCTATGTCATTACTAGTGGCAGCAGCTTCAGCATTAGGAGGAAGTGGGTCTTGATCTTTCCCTACTTTATCCTCCAAATTTTTGGTCTCCATTATATGTAGCACAAGATACTGCAGAATGTGTGAACTTGGTATTATTGCAGTACCAATGGACTTATACTGCTGGATTGGTTTTGCAAATTTGGTTATAATTATTATATATTTTTTTTTTTTAACATTTTTTATTTTTTTTTACTTTTTTTTTATTTTTTAAAAACTTGGGAATAATGGGGAAATAACTATGCCCTTAGAAGCACAGAGCACAGGACACAGCACCACTGGACTGAACAGGACACGGCACAGGACCCAGCAGCACTACGGAACTCAGCAGGACAGAGCACAGGACACAGCACCACTGGACTGATACTGCAGAATGTGTGAACTTTGTAATATTGCAGTACCAATGGACTTATACTGCTGGATTGGTTTTGCAAATTTGGTTATAATTATTATATATTTTTTTTATTTTTTAAATTTTTTATTTTTTTTTACTTTTTTTTTATTTTTTAAAAACTTGGGAATAATGGGGAAATAACTATGCCCTTAGAAGCACAGAGCACAGGACACAGCACCACTGGACTGAACAGGACACGGCACAGGACCCAGCAGCACTACGGAACTCAGCAGGACAGAGCACAGGACACAGCACCACTGGACTGATACTGCAGAATGTGTAAACTTTGTAATATTGCAGTACCACTGGACTTTTACTGCTGAATGTGTGAACTTGGTAATATTGCAGTACCAATGGGCTTATACTGCAGGATTGGTTGTGCAAATTTTGTGGTAATTAAAAAAAATTAAAGTAGTTTTTGGTATTTTTTAAAAAACTTTTTTTTATTTTTTTAAACACAGGGGAATATTGGGGAAATAACTATGCCCTTAGAAGCACAGAGCACAGGACACAGCACCACTGGACTGAACAGGACACAGCACAGGACCCAGCAGCACCACTGACCTCAGAAGGACAGAGCACAGCACACAGCACCACTGGACTGATACTGCAGAACACAGCACAGCACAGCACAGCACAGCACAGCACAGAACTAAACAGCACAGCACAGAACTAAACAGCACAGCACGAGATCTACCAGGACAGAGGACCACCTAACACACCCTCCCTCTACCCTGATCAATGCCCGAGTGAAGATGGCGGCGACTAGCGGGGAATTTATAGGATCCGAGTATCGCGAGATCCGACAACGGGATTATGAGTCAGAGCCTCAGTTTCACATTTGAATTTGGCGCCAATACCCGGATCTGTCTCGGATCCGACTCGGATCCGCAACGTTCGGGTGGGCTCGGATTTCATAAATCCGAGTGCGCTCATCCCTAATAATAAACCAAATACTGTCTGCTCATAAATTACTCTGTAATGGATCCAATATGAATATGAATTACATAAATAACTAAATGTTGTCATGCGAGTGTGTATGTGCGTATTTTACCGTGCGATCGCCGTATGCCACGTGTAGCGTGGCATACTGAGTGCAATCGGCCAATAAAACAATATTAACCAATATACTTTCGTTCATCCAATTATACGACTTCGACAGTATATATACACTGTATCTGTTCCCCTTGAACATGTGTCTATTCTGTTACCTTTAATTCTGGTGAAATACAAATGGTTTTGTCTCTGAGTATAAAATGACCTCCAAAATGTTTACTTTCCCAGCACTGATATGATATTATCCCAGAGTGTTGCAATCCTGTTTTGTCATTTTCCAGTGGGATTTGCCTGTTTATTTGCTCTACCCCAGTAACAGCTGTAACAAGATTGTTATATAGTTCTGAGTATAAACCGTGCATGAAAAATCATAACTGCTATAAACCTGAAAATGTAATCAGCTCAAATTACAACATTTATATTCACAATTTGTTGAAATGAATGATGAATCTTTCTATTACATAGGCTGATTAAGCTGTGCTAAATTACAATGTTACACATTAAAATACAACCTGATAGTAGCTACCTTATTTACAGTAGATTTAACTCTTTATAATACAAGCTTTTTAAGGTCTGTCCTTTCCGCTATGTTGTAGATGGATTCATGTTCATCCAATATCAGCATGCATCTTCCCACGAACATGGGTGAGTCCATTTACATAAGAGCGCTGGCTATGATGCTGTTACCTTGGATCGCAAGACGTCTTATTACTGCTTCACTGGCCCGCAGGTGAGGGTGGGGCCCAGGCATGAATCCGAATCCGATTGATCATGCATTTCACTTGATGAAGACAAAACTGAAGGGAAAATGCCCCAAGAACAAGCAGGAACTGAAGACATTTTGGTCCCTTAAAAAGTGGGAGGCACATATAGAAACCGTTGTAATTCCTACACCGTTCACCTGATTTGGATGTAAATTCCCTCAAATTAAAGCTGAAAGTCTGCAGTTAAAGCACATCTTGTTAGTTTCATCTCAAATCCATTGTGGTGGTGTATAGAGCCCAAAATATGAGATTTGTGTCGATGTCCCAATATTTATGGACCTGACTGTATGTATTTGGCACAAAGCATTGTGGGTCGTCAAAATACCACATGATATCAGTGGTCACAGCAGAGGACCCTTAAGTTCTGTGATAGTGAAAGTCCCATCACAGTCCTCTCTGAGGTGAAGACATTGGTTATGCACCTACTCTGCTGTACATTATCATAATAGAAAAATTTCAGTGATGTCAGCTCTGCTCTGAAGAGCAGAGCTGGACAGCGCATGTGTGGAGGGATCACATGATCCCTCCCTGTCACTCACCGCTCTCTCTGCAACTATAGTTGCAGAGACAGAGCGGAGGTGTTTGTGTGCATGTCCAGGTCTTCGAACTGCACATGCGCAATTGCAGTATGATGAGGAACGAAGAAGACCTGGAGGAGATCTGGAGACAGCGCATTACGAAGAGGACGCGGTAAGTATTTTTTTTTATCACAGAAACAGCAGTTTATCTGAACTGCTGTTTCTGTATTGCGTTCTTCATAAATTTGAGAAATAGTCCAATCCTTATTAATGCGATAAGGATTGAAAACTATTTTTCTCTTTTTGAGAACATTGATAAATGTGCCGCTACGTAATCAATATTGCACATCTGAAGAGCTTTTTACGTAACGGCAGTGCCTTGTTTTAACGCTTTAAGTAACTCTCAAATGTTACTTAACGTTTAAATAAGAGACATTACTTAGAGCAGCTAATTTGCATAGAGCATTTACCGAAGATCTTTAAGGTTTCTTAGTTAACAAAAGTGCCCCTAATGATTCTTAAGAGAGTTTATAGCATTTAGGGGAATGGTCCATAAGAACGAAGGCATTCTACAAGATGCTTTGCTGTGGGTAATGCTCTAGCAGCCAGAGCTATGATAAACCAGCAAACATTGTCTGCTGACTGTAATGTAGTAAAGGGACCAACTTCAATACAATTATTGTGTGTGTTATTAAAGTAATTATATCATTTTCAAATAAGCATTGCATAGGCGATTGTATTGTGTTTCTAACGCACAAAGTAATTTATTTTAGCAGATGTAAATAGTCAACAATTCAATACATTATTATATTATGATACAGTACAGTACAGCCAATACCAAAAGATACATACATACCGCTGCGCTAACCACGGGCGCCCCTGGACAGTGAATACTGTGATCAGTGAAGTCAGGTTGGTGGGGATGCAGATATGATTATATATACAGTACAGTGTTACAGAGTGAACAATAGAGATGACGTAGTTTGTTTCTATAGGTCCAGACGTTGGGTGGGTCCAGGGTAAACAGGTCATAGGCTGATTCAATCTAAGGAATCCAAAGGTGGGGGTCGTCTCTCCAGGGGATGTGAGCATTTTATAGCCAGCATCATACAAAGGTTTATTCCCCTATATCAATAACTAAAGTATGCAATGTGCGATCTCTTCGCCGACTGCACCGGACAGCTGCTGATGAATAGTTTTTTAATATGATACTAGACATGCCACCTTTCCTATTATCTGAACCATATATATCACTGAAGTGCACATATAATCATATTATATAAACTAATAATAAACCAAATGCTGTCTGCTCATAAATAACTGTGTAATGGACCCAATATGAATATGAATTATATAAATAACTAAATGTTGTCATGCGAGAGTGTGCGTGTGTATTTTACCGTGCGATCGCCGTATGCCACGTGTAGCGTGGCATACTGAGTGCAATCGGCCAATAAAACAATATTAACCAATATTCTTTCGTTCATCCAATTATACGACTTCGACAGTGTGTGTATGTATGTATGTATATATATATATATATATATATATATATATATATGTATATATATATAAATATATATATATATATATAAATATATATATATATATATATATATATATATATATAATTTTACTGTTTAATACTTTTATTTGGACCTGGGTCACTGTTTCATATAGCAAATCCAAATGATGTTAATAAAGGTGAATAAACTTTGCAGACTATCTTACAACTTACTAAACTGTGCTGTGTGATTTCACTTTATTGCTTGATATATATACTCACACCCACACTCTGCCTTGATCTTGTACTGTACCACACATCAATGTAGAAATGTTGCTAGACGTTAGACACACTCTTCCCCCGTGAGCACTGAAACATGCATTATAAGATAGTATTATACAACCACATGCTTCGGGCAAACACGTACAATATAGAGGACACGCTACAGACTTGTTTAAGCTCTTTCAAACCTCTGATTGTCTGTAGTACACAGAAAACCTTAAGCATCTATGTAAAGCAATTCCCAATTCTTTCTAAAGAAAACCTTCATTTGCTTAACATGTGCAGTAAAAAACAAGGATCAATAGCCACAAAAGATATAGCACAGTCTAGTAATTTTAGCACAGAATGCAACATGCTAAGATAACTCTTTTCTTAAAGAGTTCATGTTATCTGGCATTCCCTGTGAAATAATGCACACTCCATCCTATCAAGCTTTTAGGAAAGCTTCATCCCGCTGGTAAATCAGCTATTTCATGAGGCTATCCCAGGGGCCTTGTGGTCAGCGATGTTGAATTCCTCAAAAATTACTTGGAAAAAATGAAGTCTAGATAGACATAACGACTGTTTACTATCCACAAAAACAACATATTTACATTGTATGTAAACTTAATTGTATACATATGTGGTTTGCTAGGAAGCAGCTAGTTATAGTTTTAACCAATGTGGCATGGATACCCAGCTTGTACATTGTCTTCTTACTCCACTTTACCAATAAACCCATAAACAACAACAACAACATCAAGGCTATATATAGTGGCAAAAGTTTGTTTGCCAAATAATTGGAGCTTCTTCCCCAAAACCATCCATCAGTGTGGCACACTCTTTCCTTGTAGCAACTGAGGCCTCCCTGAATTTAGTTGCATGACTCCACCCTTACAGCTAAGGTATTGTCTTCCCACCTTGCCCTTCCCTACTGCTGTCTCAAGCAGAAGATACTGACTGCCCCCATGGGCCTCAAACTTAGCTGACCAGTTAGGAGCCATGTCCACCAAAACTCCATAAACAAGACCCAAACTTCCACAGGGCATGGTGTGTCTGTCTGTCATCTGTCTCTTACGTCTCTACACAATTCTGTTAGCCATCCTCTAGGACTCATCACTGTGACCTCCAGATATTGTTGTCAAAATCAACTTCTTATAGACTGGGTGGTAGAAAAAACAGGGAAAGTTAGTCTGCTTCTTATTGTCCACAGGTTTTATGCCATACAAATCTCCTCCATCCTTCCCTCACCTGTCCCCTTTTCCTTGTTTACCCCATCATGCGCAACACATGCCCCAAATGTCTCTACCCCTTGTACAGAATTTAGCCCAATCCACATTCCTGTGTTCAGAGTGGGGCCTCTGGCAGGACACAACACCATTGCCTGTCTTACTTATAATTTACTTAACCGATATCTTGGAATTAGTTTTTAATCACAGTAGTGGATGAAGTGGAACAATATGATATATATAAGATAGCATTAAGGTGACTTTATATACACACACCCCATGGGAAGGAATTGTTTACTTCAAAATAGCTGCAGGTAGAAAGTAGGGGCTACTCCTGTCCTAATTTTGCTTTTGTGCTGCTACTACTGGGTTAGAATGTTGCATTATGCTTTAGATTCTGATAGATTCCGGCTGGCTATGATAGAAAGCTGTCAGACCATAACTGTATTGCAACTTGCTGCGTATGGGTGCTGCGTAGTCGCAGATCTGTCAGATTGCCCATGCTGACCCGTGTCCACCGCCGAAAGCACCTACAATGTGCATATGAGCGCCAGAACTGGACCATGGAGCAATGGAAGAAGGTGGCCTGGTCTAATCAATGACATTTTCTACATCATGTATATGGCTGGGTGCGTGTGCATCAGTTACCAGGTGAAGAGATGTATTATGGGAAGAAGGCAAGCTGACAGAGGCAGTGTGATTCTCTGGGCAATGTTCTGCTGGGAAACCTTGGGTCCTGGCATTCATGTGGATGTTACTTTGGCATGTACCACCTACCTAAACATTGTTGACCAAGTGTACCCCTTCATGGCAATGGCCTTCTCTGATGGCAGTGGCCTCTTTCAACAGGATAATGTGCCCTGTCACTCTGCAAAAATTGTTCATTAGTGGTTTGAGGAACATGGCAAAGAGTTGAAGGTGTTGACTTGGCCTCCAAATTCCCCAGATCTCAATCTGATTGAGCCTCTGTGGGATATGCTGCTAATGTCTTGGTGCCAGATTCCACAGTACACCTTCAGAGGTCTTGTGGAGTTCATGCCTTGATGGGTTAGAGCTGTTTTTTCGCTACGAAGAGGACCAACACAATATTAGGCAGGTGGTGTATATGCCAGTGATTGAAATGATCAGCAGCAGCTGTGT
The DNA here is from genome assembly GCF_038048845.1 of Mixophyes fleayi. Taxonomy (NCBI): domain Eukaryota; kingdom Metazoa; phylum Chordata; class Amphibia; order Anura; family Limnodynastidae; genus Mixophyes; species Mixophyes fleayi. Next base: position 77,627,333 of record NC_134412.1, read on the forward strand.
GTGGAGAGAGACACAGCTGCATAGAGCATGATCCAGAGGGGAAGCATACTAAGCATGCTAGGGGATATAGAATCTCTTGCACACAAAAGTACCATCGAACATGTCCAGGGATTCTGAAGCTATTCAGCACTTAGATTGCAACTGGGCATGCTCTGAGGAAGGGGCAATCCAGACAAAATCTTTGACCAAAGTTAAGATTTGGGCAGTTATTTGGGATTGTTCCAAACTCAATGACAATGAGTCCAAATCCAATAGAAGACTGCAATCTGCAGACAATAGGATCAATTTATCATCCACAGAGTGGGTTGTAGGGTATACTGAAGACATTATATTTTACACAATGTGATAGATGACTGTGTGCCTCTCGTTTTAGAACTCCACCTGTCAGTGTGCCATTGTTCTGTGACCACAAGTGTCACCGTACCATTCTACTGGGATCATAAAAGAAGAGGATATCTGAGAATCAGGGGACCCAAACAAAGGATTCCACTTGGGTTCTCAACCCACAGGTTATACCTTTCTGCGCTATTGTATCTAACCTGTTTTCTTTTCCCAGTTTTTAAACGCTTAGACCAGATCCAATCCGCATTTAAACTAGTTAACCAGTGTAGATTTGATTATTAGGTTTAATGCCTAACCAACACTCTAAATCCTTTGCTAGGATTTTAACTTCTTTAGATGCAGAATAATTAATTTAGTCTCAGGGAGGATCTGAGACTCTCTCATGAAAGTGAGTTGTATTTTCTCAGCTGTCCTGTCATTGCTTCAACAGACTAGATTGTAATTAAATTGATGGCTTGGAACTTTCCTGTAATTATAAAAACAGTTAAAGGAAATTTAATCATTTGAACACATCACTCTACAAAAAGCAATGAATGCGGAGGAACATAAAATAACAAATTTAAATGTTTTGGCAGATTGATGCAAAGTAATATACAGTATCACCCTTCAGCATCAACTCTGTCTAAGTTTCTCAGCAATTCAAGTTCACTTTTTTTTCTTTAACTAGTTTTAATTGCATTGGCCTTCATTAAATTTGTTGTTGCTTTTCCAAGTGCCTTCAAGGCTGTTTGAACTGCTATCAGATTTAAAATACAGATACTGATCAATTTTAGAAAACCCTTGTTATTTATACTCTTGTCAAGATTAATTTATTTAAGTATAAAGTTACAATTAATAGCAATTATTTCTAAAGTATTTATATAATGACCTAGACCAGGCTTAGACAACCTGTGGCACTCCAGTTGTTGGGAAATTACAACCCAAATCATATTCTACCAAATGATACCTGGCAGTGTATGCTGCGACATGTAGCCACATGTTGTCCAGACCTGAACTTGGAACTTAGACCATATTTGGTAGGGATCCAATTAAGCTGAGTTGTTCGGTTTTGGGACCCATTGTTCAGATTGTTTATATATATTCAGTGCCGATGCTGCAGGTAAGGTCTCTTAGGGGTATATCATCATCATCATCATTTATTTATATAGTGCCACTGATTCCGCAGCGCTGTACAGAGAACTCACTCACATCAGTCCCTGCCCCATTGGAGCTTACAGTCTAAATTCCCTAATATAGACACACATTCACACACAGACAGAGAGGGGGACAGAGAGGGAGAGACTAGGGTCAATTTTGATAGCAGCCAATTAACCTACCAGTATGTTTTTGGAGTGTGGGAGGAAACCGGAGCACCCGGAGGAAACCCATGCAAACACAGGGAGAACATACAAACTCCACACAGATAAGGCCATGGACGGGAATTGAACTCATGACCCCAGTGCTGTGAGGCAGAAGTGCTAACTACGAGGCCACTGTGGGTATATTTACTAAGAGGCGGTTCTGACGAACCCCCCACTTCTCGGCGCTTTCCTGTAATTTTTTTTAAAACGGCAATTTTATTACCCGATGGGCTTTGTCTTTAATAAAATTGGCATTTTAAAAAATGACAGCAAAGCGCAGGGAAGCAGTAGTTGGTTGGAACTGCTGCTTAGTAAATATACCCTTTAGCTCTGATTGTCTTGGTCTTTAGCAGAAGTGCTGCTGAGTCAGCATTGTCAGTATTGACAATGCACTGCCGCCTGGCGTCCATATCTGGTATTGCGGTGGATCCTCACTGTAACACATCATTACCAAATGGAAAAATGTTCCAAAACTGTACAGTCATACTAAATGCATAATGTTCTAATGAAATACATTTATTATGCTAACCAAGTCTGTTTCCATCAATCTCTGTGCATAGAAATCTCGCTGCTTATTCACATCACAAGCAGCAAAAGGCTCGCCTGGATATGTTTCATTTATACAACCTCAATCCAATGTCACGTTAATGTGAGTGTACAATATTCTTGTAACAGTCAGAGTACTGATTACTTCCAGAAAAAACAACTTAACTGGGGTAGCTAGCAGAATCACACCACGACTGGCCAAGCCACTTTGTCTTGAGAGGATGGTCATGTGGGACAAAACTGAAGTTGATGGGTAGGAGAAGGTAAAATAGTGAAGGATAAAGCTGAAGTCGATTAGTTGGAGACGGTGGAATCATGAGGGACGAAGCTGAGGTCAATGGGTTGGAGAAGGTAGAATAGTGAGGGACGATGCTAAAGTCAATTAGTTGGAGAAGGTGGAAACATGAGGGACGAAGCTGAGGTCAATGGGTTGGAGAAGGTAGAATAGTGAGGGACGATACTGAAGTCGATTAGTTGGAGAAGGTGGAATCATGAGGGACAAAGTTCAGGTCAATGAGTTGGAGAAGGTAGAATAGTGAGTAAAAAAGCTGGTCAAGTAGTTGGAGAAGGTGGAAACATGAGGGATGAAGCTGAGGTCAATGGGACGGAGAAGGTAGAATAGTGAGGGACCATGAGGGAGTCGATGAACAGGCAAACAATACAAGACTCTTTGAAGCACCAACAGAGGAACGGAAATCCAAACTTAGCTCATGCAATGTTTGGTAGGAGATGGTGCTTTATAAAGGCTGTATAAATGTGACGTCTCCAAGTTCTGATTGACTTGATCTTTAGCAGAAGTGCTGAGTCTGCGGTGTTAGTGTGCACTGCCACCTGTCATCCATAACTGGTATTGTGGTGGCGCTCACAGTAACACATCAATACTATATTATAACTCAGTCCACGTGATAGTCGCTAGAAAGCAAGTGTTAGAATAGTGAATAGTGAGGTATCTTCTATGTTGCTTTATAATAAAAAGGAGCAAGAAAAAAATAAATAAAAATGTTTGCATGTCATCAACTGTGTATGCGTGATTACTGAGGTTTAATCTTTAATGTAATAAAGTATTCATTTGCAGAACAATGTTTTAATAAATCATGATCATAGTGTTCTTCTTGCCAAACTCCTAATGCAATTTGCTTCAGTTATGGAATTTCAATCAATTTTGAAAAATAAATTAGCAAATGCTCAATCATTTCGGTATATTGTGTTGCATTTCTTTTATTCATTGGAAAATTGTACAGATCATTGCATTCTAATTTGATTGTCAATGATTTTCTTTCATGTACAACATATATAATTAAACCTGTGACTGTGTATTAAAATTCAGCATCCATATGTTTCCTAGAGTAATAAGCAATAGCTTACACTGTAGAATACATTGCATATACTGTATTATATATTTTATAATAGCTCAAATATTAGTCTGCGTGTCGATGTGACTGCCAACCCCATTGGGGGTATATTACGGCATTAATCTGTTACAGGACTTTGCCACATTAGCGTAAAACATATTAATGATGACATGTAGTGTAGAGGACAATGTCCATAGCGTTTCAGCACTGTTTGACAGGAACTTGTACTTTTGGGTAGCATTGGGGTCATCAGTTCAATTCTGACCAAGGTCCTATTTGTGTGGAGTTCCCGCCATGTTTGCATGGCAAAACAGACTTGTGTGTGTGTGCGTGTGTACTTGTATTCCTTTACTTGTGAGGACATTGACCTGTTTACACACCAACTCTGGGGGTACCTCAGACACAGTAAGAACACAAAATGAGGTCCTCATGAAACAGACTATGCTCATCAATGCTGGAGACCTTTCTAATAGACCCCAGCATCAAAATCTTGCATGCCCCAATGAGTCACTTTTGTTGGATAAAAAGTCTGTATGTTTTTTCCATGGAGGGTGAAGTTAGTGTACGTCACCACTGTCCATTAGTGGAAGTGCAGGCTCATACGCACATTTGATTATGTGAAGTCCTTTGCCGCGTCATAGAACCACCAGGTTCCTCAGGGCACCGGAAGAAAATATGTTTTCAGCTTCCCCTCCTGATTACACATAGCGGTAATTAGTAAGAGAGACTATCACAGACTTTTCCTGATGAAAGTAAGATAGGAACAGTGGGGTATGACACAGCCCTGATGTTTAAATATGAATATCCTAAGTGGCATTGGTGGCAACTCTGATTTTAGCCTAGATTGCAAAGGAGATGGGCACATCCCTGACACTTCAGAGGAGAGTGGTCCAGAAACCAGCAACAACAGTGATGAGAAGCCATTGCAGGGAAGTGGTGCCAAATACACAACACAGGCACTTGTTCTACATACAACGATTCTCCACCTGATAGCAGAAGGCTGAAAACCTGATGTTGTGACTGTCCAAACACTTTTCCCAAAAAAAGTGATACAGGACTCATAACAGAAAGCCGTATTATCTATCCTGTGGCAAATCAGTCTTAAAAGTAGCCCAGCATATCGAGCATGTTCATCGTAATGAGACTGAAATTGCCTGTACAGTTAAATCTCCTAAGCACTCAAAGGAATGACACGCACAATTTGAACATCTGAGGAATAGAGGCAACTTTGCACACAACTCCAAGGTAATAAGTAAAGGACACAGTGTTCTGATTCAGTGCAAACAAGCGGAAAAAGATACAGTTTCCAAAAGTTCCCATAAAGATTCCAAAACATGTGGCTGATCTTTCAAAAATTCTCTACCTAAACTACACAGAATTGGACCAATTGGCAGACTTTCTTGGGCACAACATCAGGGTGCACCGCCAATATTACCGCCTCTTAGAAGGTCCTTTCAAAATTGCCAAAGTCAGCAACCTTTTAATATCTCTCAAGAGGGGAAGACTGGCTGAATTCAAAGGCAAGTATTTGGAAGAGATGAAAATTGATCCAGATGGTAGGTTTGAAATCTCATATCCAATATATGGATTCGCTTTTTACCTTTTACCTTTAAATTATTTGTTTATATGTCCATATTTCTTTAGAACCGGTCCAGCTACAGAGTGACGAGTCAGAGGATGAGCAATCCCCTGAACCAGACAGACAATTTGGCATGTTGGGTAGAAGCGAGATGATGTAAAATGATTGATGATCTTGTAGACTTGAGGAATGGTCAAGAGAGTGGCAACTACAGTTTAACGCCAGAAGATGCAAAATCATGCACTTGGGTCTCAAAAACCCAAAGGCTAAATATAGCATTCATGGCACTATAATGGAAACTACTGAGGAGGAAAGGGATCTAGGAGATACAATTTCAGGTGACAAAGGCAGGTAAGCAAAGTAACAAAGCAATGAGGAAGGCAAGTCAGATGCTTGGTTCCATAGGGAGAGGATTCAGTAGAAGGAAGAATCAAGTAATAATACCACTGTATAGGTCATTGGTACGGCGTCATCTAGAATACTGTGTTCAATTCTGGAGGCCATATCTCCAGAAGGATATAAATACATTAGAGACTATACAATGAAGGGCAACTATAATGGTGCATGGCCTACAGCGCAAAACTTATCTGGAAAGACTAAAAGATCTTAATACGTATAGTTTTGGCAGAGAAGGGAAAGGGGGGACATGATAGAAACTTTCAAATATATCAAGGGTTTTAACAAGGTACAGTAGGGAAACATTCTACAAAGGAAGAGAAGTATTAGAACACGAGGACATGTACTGACACTGGGGGGAAGTAGGTTCAGAGGAAATTTGAGGGAAAAATTACTTCACAAAACGGGTAGTGGATAAGTGGAATAGCCTCATATCAGAGGTGGTAGAGGATAATACAGTAGAGCAATTTAAACATGATTGGGACAGACAAAAGGATATCCTTATAAAGTATCAAATAAAGTTTGAGGAAACCATAGGTTAAACAGTGGGCAGACTAGATGGGCCAAGCGGTTCTTATCTGTCGTTAAATTCTGTTTCTAACTTTCTATGTAAGAATCTGGCAACACGAGACCAAAGCACAACAAAGACTTCCAAAGGTTGGTTTTGCACAATATTTTTTAACTCAAAGCATGTTGTTGTTTTCTCTGTCTTTTGCAGATTAATCTGTAATGCACAATTTTGCTTTCTTTCAAGTTGTGCAGAAAATAACCTGGGACATAGAGAAGGTGAAAGCTGTGGACAAAACACATGATGATATTTATTCAGACATGACTGTATCACATGCATCATGGCTGAGCCATCCGCACTGAAAGATCGAAACTGGTTAGCTGTGAAATTCTACATAAAGACCCAGATAACAACTATAAAGAGAAATAACAATAGTTGAATTGATACACAGTGGTAGACCATGGCTAGCTTCTGTGTAGTGTGTTTATGGATGTCCTCAGACGACCGGAAAACATTAAACTATCCCCGCAAGGCAATGAAACGTCAATCTTTTGATCTAGATCAAGCTGAAAAATTCAAGTGATAACTGTGGTAACAAACAGCTCCTAAACATACCCATTGATTATCCTGTTGATAGGGTATTAGGAAAGGACTGTCCCTATGAGGCAGGGATAGGTCCTCACTATGCAATAAAAACAAATATGTGTGTGTGGTAGGGGTTTTAGATTGTAAGCTTCAATGGTGCAGGCACTGATGTGAATGAATGCATATCCTCTGTCCTCTATATAGCACATAGTTATATGATTGGCCCTATATAAAAAAAATATGATAATAAATAATGTGCACAAAGTGCCTATGTTTCGCCAGCCTAACACAATACTGGACCCAAGGTTGCCATCTTTTCATCATCATTTATTTATATAGCGCCACTAAATCTGCAGCGCTGTACAGAGAACTCATTCACATCAGTCCCTGCCCCATTGGAGCTTATAGTCTAAATTCCCAAACACACACACACACACACACACAGACAGACAGACTAGGTTCAATTTTGATAGCCAATTAACCTACCAGTATGTTTTTGGAGTGTGGGAGGAAACCGGAGCACCCGGAGGAAACCCACGCAAACACAGAGAGAACATACAAACCCCACACAGATAAGGCCATGGTCGGGAATCAAACTCATGAGCACATTGCTGTGAGGCAGAAGTGCTAACCATCTTTTAAAACTATCTGTGTGGCTCTTGTAGCCCTAGGCAGTTGCACAGTTTGCCAAGTATTCACAAGAAAAGTTCTATTGACATGCAAGTTGAGTGGGGAATTTGTTAAAGTGCAGTTTAGTAAGCGGTTGGCAAATTAGCACACGTCGCAGTTTGCAGAGCCAAACCACAGGATCCATCATCCTACAGTTTGGAAGGTAAGAACGCAATTACATCCGGGGCCTGATTCATTAAGGAACTTAAATTAAGAAGTTTCTTATTTAAGTCTCCTGGACAAAACCATGTTACAATGCAAGGGGTGAAAATCAGTTTTCTATTTTGCACATAAGGTAAATAATTTCTGTTTTTTCATGTAGCACACAAATACTTGATAGCTTATTTGTACACTGAAATTTAAAGTTGATATTTGTGTGTTACATGAAAAAACAGTCAGTAGTTAACTTATGTGCAAAACATGAACACAGTATTCTAGATGACGCCGTACCAATGACCTATACAGTGGAACTAGCTGTGCCCGGGCCTGGTGCCCACTGTCTGCACCACAGGCCTAATGCCTGATTTGCCCACAGGCCTTGTGTCTGATGAGAGGAAGGGGACTACAATGTACTACAAAAAGGTTATGGATAGAGGTGCGGGCGAGGGCCCGGGAGAGGGGTTTGCCCAAAATAGCCTTACCTTTCGCTGATACCTTCAGGGGTCTTCTCCAGGTATCCCCCAGCTGCAGCCGTCCTCGAAATTCTACTGCAGTCTTCAGTGCTTGATCTCGTCGGGTCTTCAGGAAGCAGAGTCGCTTTTACCCCTAACAGGGGCTCTCTGCCTCCACCGTCTCGCCGCTGGCTTCTATTGCTGGCCTTTTTCCGCCCAGCTGCCAACGTCCATCCTCTTCTCTCGCCGTAGCCGACTGAATACAATAGCGCTATTTTAGGCGCCGATGTCGGCGCCTAAAACAGACGTTGGCACGCCGTCTGATGACATCGCCACGTGCCTGCACGACGCCGTGGCGGGCCCTGATTGGCTTGCTGTGGCGCCAAAATTCAAATGACCGAGTGGGGAACTCTGATTGGTTCCCCGTCACGGTCACCCGCACGGGCGCCACCAGACTGGCTATGGGAGGGGCGAGGGACCCCCTGGACCCCTCACATATCTGTCCCCACATTTTACATTTACCTCCCCCTCCAATACAACATGGTTTTGCCCAGGTGCAAAGTTACTCATTTTTTATGCTTTGCTCTCCTTAATGACTCAGGCCCTCCGTGACCATTACCTACATATCATCATCATCATCATCATCATCATCATTTATTTATATAGCGCCACTAATTCCGCAGCGCTGTACAGAGAACTCATTCACATCAGTCCCTGCTCCATTGGAGCTTACAGTCTAAATTCCCTAATATAGACACACTCACACAAAGACAGACAGAGAGGGAGACACTAGGGTCAATTTTTGATTGCAGCCAATTAACCTACCAGTATGTTTTTGGAGTGTGGGAGGAAACCGGAGCACCCGGAGGAAACCCACGCAAACACAGGGAGAACATACAAACTCCACACAGATAAGGCCATGGTTGGGAATCGAACTCATGACCCCAGTGCTGTGAGGCAGACGTGCTAACCACTAGGCCACTGTGCTGCCCTACATACTACAGATAATACTGGTAGCAACCAGGCTTTTTGCTACTCTAATTAAAAACACCTATGGAAAGATTGGTGGGTACTGGGCTAAAATAAAGGAAATCACAACCTTTCACAAAATGTACAAACGACAGAATCCCCGTCTCTGTGAAAAAATTGTATATATTGCTTTTAGCCTTTGGTCACAATAGTGTAATCCGTGTATTAAGGATGTGCTGGTCGTGACGGAAATACTTTATGCACTTCTCCTCTCCCCCTCTCTCCCCTCCTCATCCAACAAATTCAAGTGCTTGTTAAGAAAAGTCAAAGGGTGATTTTCTGTTATGAAGAGAAAAGCAGAAAGCAGAAATATCAGCACACAATTCTGGTGGGTAGGAAGCTATCAAGAAAGCAACCTTGAGTGTGCTGGTGCTCTTATATTTATTTATCAGATGTACAGGTTAGTTTGCAGCCATGTAAGTATGTAAATAATATTGCTATATGTGCAAGTATGCCAAAAAATGTGTACATCTCGCTTCTAGCTGAAGATGATGGCTTGTCATTGGGTGAAAATCATGTGATCAAGACAATAAAAGACAAATTATATGCTTAAAGTGTCTTGGGAAACCTACGACTCTACATACTACGCAAATTACATACTTTTCACGGACACCTACGGTTTTCGTTACATCAGTCTCTTAACAAGGCTTTCTCTATTCCATAATTGAAGATTGCAGGTCATAGAATAAATGCAGTATCCTCGTTATTATTTTATTATGTCTAAGTAAAATCACACAAAGACAAATCGTTGTCGCAAAGCTTCATTTTCCTTGTTTTCATAATTGTATTGTCTCACACAGTTCCTTTTATTGTACATACTTTTATGCATTTTGTTTCTGGTTTCCTATGAAATCTGAAGCTTCCTGTGAATCATTCTAAGACTCTGCCATGCATAGCACATATTTTAACATTTTGATTTACAGATTAACATTTTCCTACTGCACAAATATTATAGACACACAGGTTTACGCTTGTTTAGGTGAATCATTTGGTATTTCATTCTCTAGAAAATCTATCCTTGTAAATTGTAAAAATATTAAAAGTAAATACTTATTCTGTAATAAAGTGCTATTAATTTAACTTCTGAAAGCTGGCATACCCCAGCAAGCTTTGTGGTTTTAACACACGTCTTTTCATGCGACCTGTATCACTTTTAATTTAAAGCGGCAACGTCGGGTTAAGTGTTTAACCACTTAACCTGCGGGGTCCTGAGATTGCCGCTTTAAATTAAAAGTGATACAGGTCGCGATGACGTGAAAATCTACTGACGGACACCTGACTAGTCGGAATAACTTCCAGTCACCATCCTGCTGCGATCGGAGATCTACAGCGTCGGTTTGGAGGCAAGTCTGATCATATTACAATTGTTTTTTCACACATTCGGAATTTAAGTGTAGTACTCCTCGGTGATGGAATGGTGAAAACGATTGCCACCGGTGTAGAGTGTTATGCACGTTTTGTCGCTATCCAATAACGATGATCGAATCCCCATGTGTGTTTCCAAAGCACAAAGCAATTTATTAGCCAAAAGTAGCAGAATATTATATGCGAAATAAAACAAGTACAGCCGTTACTTATACAGTCAGTGAATACAGTAAAAAAAATGCAGATGATGTGGCTTGCTTCTATTGGTCCAGGCTTCAGGAAGGTCCAGTGTACTGCAGGTCATAGGCCAGTTCAAACCAAAATATCCAAGGGTGGGGGTCATCTCTCCAGGGGATGTGCTCCGACTTTCCCGCCAAGAATCCAGTTTCAACTAGTCTATTAGCATTTTACAGTTGGTATCACTTTAAACATTTATTCTCTAACATCGCTAACTAGAGTATGCAATGTGCGATTTCTCTTAAGCGAATGAACCGGACAACTGCTGATGAATCGGGGATTAAAATTATACCAAATATGACATAGTTCCTGCAACCTGAACCTTGGGTTTCACTAACATGTATATAACTTATAATACTGAACATAAATATTACTATATTTCGACATAAATAACTATGTGTTGCAACTACAATTAATTTGTACTAATTACAAATGTGTGTGTTTGTGTGAATGTGTGTAGAATGTGTAAAACCGTAGCGTGCTCTGCGCATAATTTCAGACAAAGATGATCAAGTTTTGCTCTATGTTAATTGAAATGACTTTATCCAATTTGCTGACTTCGACAAGAGCAAGGTCACTCAACACGTGAGTTAATTATCTCTTCTATTAGCACAGAGAGAAAACCTCAAAACATGACCTGTTGGGGTTACCTGAGGAATGGAGGTGAAAAAAACCTGGTATAGAGATTCTGAATACATCAGACAGAATGCAGAAATCAAAGTGATCACAGCACCTAAACCAGACCGGTGTCATTCAATGCACACTTCCTCTTCACCATCAGACCTGAATTCATTATGGTCCTTGGAGACTGGTTCAGTGGATAGAGGAGGGCATGGCCTTGAATTGCTGGGTAGAGTGATTAGACAAGGGGGACAGGTCTAGCAAAAGATCCTATTGGACATCTGAGAATTTACAATTGAGGCTTGAGAACTTGTGCTGTACAACAATGCTCACCCATGACCAATCCTCTTCTTGCTACAGCCTGCAGAATCCTTGCATGGATATATTTTACTTCATGTGGCCAAACGGACAGGGAAAAGTAGGCAGTAGATAACAAGGAGCCCCTCAAACCACCATGTTCCCACAATGTTGTGGACCTTCTTGGTCTACATCTGTAAGGCATGGCTAGACCATACATAAAACTGCCTACCACATAGAAGTTTTTTTCCCTATCCCTAACTGGAATATCTTTAATAGGCCATGGATGGGGAGCAGGAGGACCAAGCTCTTGATTGTAGCCTGTGATTGGTTCTCCCTCTTGTGATTGGTTGTGATTGGTTCTCCCTCTGCCCCCCCTCTGGAGCATCTTTAATTGGTCATGGATGGGGAGCAGGAGGACCAATCACAAGCCACAAGCTCTTGATTGTAGCTTGTGATTGGTTCTCCCTCTGCCCCCCACCCCCCCCCCCCCAATCTGGTTTTCCGCTGCTGTCAGAAAAACATAGAACCCCTAGGAAAAAAATGGCAGGACTGGAGCTGCCGTTGGGTCTCTGACTTGGATGAGGTGCTGCTTAGGAAAATATTTTCCTAAGTACCAATGGAGTTAGAGCACTCAGTGAGCAACTACATGTCTGGCTTCTTATTAGAAACGGACACAGAACAGGTTGAGTTTAAAATCTAGCCGGTTGCAGAATTATTTTTTCAATTGCACATTTCTATGTTTATTCAAAGTAACAGCTCATTGGCCATAAGAGGACATGGAGGCTACCTTTATTTTAAGTATCATATTAATGGGTTACTCTATTTTAAATACATAATCTTACCTTTTGCTTATGTGCCCTGATGATGTGCAAAAAAAATATTTTACATTTGAATGATATTTAATAGATATAACATGTCATTAAAATGTAATAGCATGTTAAAGTCTGCATGAAAATATTTTAATATATTTTTGTGAACTATTTTGGCATCCTGTTTAATGTCTTCTAGTGTTCTTTGATAGATTATGGTTGTCACGTTTAACTGTATGTATTCCCATGCCATACTATGCCCAAACTTGTCCGCTTTGTTATACCTTGCTGACATGAGCACTTGAAGTATTTTCTAGTCAAACATTTGCACACATAACATAAATAAATCGGTCAAACCACCCAGAATCTCAGCTGAAGACTAATTTTTTTCATATCCGTAAAACAAACGCATACCTGCAATTTTAAAGCATATCAACTAATTGTGTGCATCAAGACTGAGGGGGTCTATTTATTGAGAGCCAGGGATAGGACAAGTTTTCTACCGCAGCTTATCACAGTTAAAAAATAGGTAAGAAAAATAACCATATATGTTTAAAAAAGGTGTCAAAAGAAGTAAAACAGAAAAAAATGCTTTATTGAAATAACAAAGTATTTTTTCTGTCACCGAAAGGCTGCAGCAGCCATTTTGAAACCGTGTGAGGTGCGTTTTGGGGAATACATAAGAAGATCTCATAGTTATAGTATCTTTGTATTTTCCCCTGGAATACCCTGCTAACTCCATCCTGCGATGCGATAGGAGGTTGTACTGCTGGGATCTTTTTTAAAGAGGAAGGTGGTGAAACCGGACAAAACTGTTTGCAGGGGGGGGTGGGTGCTCTTGGAGGTACTGCTTGATGAATTGGGAGAAGTCCTAACTCTGGTGAAAACACCGGTTTTCGACAGAGAAAGGTGTTATCTCTCATTTCATAAATAGACCCCTACATTTGTAGCTTCTTTTACAACTGGAACTGTCCAAACAAGTGATTGGCAACCATTGAGGTATTCATGTGTGGTGTTCATGGGTTTCAGCGCTTGTCATGTAAACAGAATAACTTTTTTGACTGGCTCAAGGAAGTCTGTAAGCTTTTTTTCCACATTGGGTGCATTATAAGTTGCCAACAGAAACAGTAATCTAGTCCTCTTGCAAATACGGTCTGTTCAGGTACAAGGGGTAGTTTCGAAGAGACCTGTATCTCCACTAAGTAGGAGATTGAGGTTCAAACTAATTTGGTGTGCCTCCACTCACTGTCATTAACCTGAATACCCATTTATGAGACAAGGATATGTCTATTAAGAAATGACCACAGCCAGCTGATATATAATAAAATAACAGCATTGCTTGAAAAACATATACAATATAGCACAATGTTCAGACACCATATTCATAGTGTATGTTAAGTTACTAGCTTTGAATGTCCAAGAGCATAGGGTTAGCACTACCCAGGGCCGGATTTACCACTAGGCAACCAAGGCACTTGCCTAGGGCCCAGCGGTCCCCAGGGGGCCTGGCGGGTGGTGGGGGTGCCAGCAAAGAAAAAAAATATTGAAAAAGTCACAGAAGTGACGAAACCGGTCGGGACATTATTCGCTAACAGGAAACATAGTGCTATGGATTGTTTCAGGGAGGGAGGGCCCCCAACCAATATCTTGCCTAGGGCCCCATGAGGTCTAAATCCGGCTCTGGCACTACCTCACTATTACTGCTGCTCAACAGTTCGGTACTTCTCCTGAAGTTAGAAGTTTTATGCTAGATGGAAGCTGTGACCTACTGTCTGGCCTGGCTGGTGATGGTTGTTCTGTTATTCAAGAATACAGGTAGTATACCAGTGGAAGCCTCCCAACAATACCCACCTCACTTCTGACTGGCATCAGTCACTTCATCTCCCTAAGGGTACCTGTTGGTGAGTACACAAGACACAGCCGAACAATCACTCTCACTCTCTGGAAGCCAATCTAGGTACTTCCTAATAATGAAGTAGCCCAATACCTAGAAGTTACCTACTCTATGTAGGGCCTCACATTGTTAACAGTAAGCTAAGGCTTGCTTTAGGAACCGTAGGGTCCAAGTTCCTACTCTTGTCTATTCTTAGTCTTCCAAGCTAATGCCTTCTTCTAGGCGTTCCTCTTCTATAAGGGATCCTGCAACATCCTATATACGGGTAAGATCAAATGCCTGTCCCTTTGCCCTAACTTGAGTAGTTAAGTCCTGCTCTCCTGGCCTCATGTCCAGCTGGAGCGAGGAATCAACAAGAGAAACAATGGCAGAGTGAAGAGTAAGTCCCTACATTACATATATACTATTTTTTCTACTTAAAATTTATAATTTATTTGAGAAACAAGTAAAAAGGAAATATATATATATATATATATATATATATATATATATATATATATAAATCTACTGGTTGTAAAGCATCCTTTAGCACTTGGATCACAGTCTAGTGAATTCTGCCGTATGTTTTACATACTGCTCTTGCAAGTTTTTATCACAAAACCATATCAGGGGCATTTCAAATTATCATTCATCACTCAAATACTATCAACACTAACAATCAACTATGTGGACTCTCCACTTTCCCAATAAGCCTCAAATGTGTTTTGGTTTTTTTAAAGTAAAAATGTCTTTATAAATATGATGAATGGTGCAAGATAAAGAAAGGCAAACTAAATAAAAAGAATCTTTCTTGTCCTCCAACTGGGCCACCCGTAAGAATTATGGCCCCCTCCTGACAGTTTTTGATCCCAAGCTCACCTCTCCTTGAAAGACGAGTTTGAACAACATTGAATTAATAAAATTAAGTTTAACAATAATTTTATTATGTTCTGGGGTTGGATAAAGCAACCAATCGGTGCTTTCAACAGGTAGCAAAGGCTCAGAGAATTAAGGTTTATTGAACCATTTGGAGAACACTTTCTCTGTAAGTTCAGGCAGTCGGTAATTGGGAACAGTCTTAAGACAACACTGCCACATCGGTGTCTCATCTCTCTCCGCATCCCAGCTGTTGCCCTGACAGCCGTGACGTCAATTTGGGGTTCCATGTCCTGACTTTTACCCGGACAATAGCCAGACGCTCTTTAGCTGGATCACCCGACTAAACTGACAGCCGGGCACGTGGCATCTTTACAATTAATTAAAAGCCTTCTGAGGCTGATTATTCCATATGTGCATCCTTCCCTTTGATTGGTCCCTCTATGCCTCCATGCCTGTTATAGATTTGAGTACCTCAGTTGCTGACAAGCTCTTTATCCTGTGGATACCTACTCTTGCTGATTGATTCCCGTTGTGACCCCTGGCTTTGTTCTTGCAGCCTGCTTGTACTGTGATTGCCCTGACCTTTGGCCTGTTATGTGGATATCCTTGCTCGCTGCCAGTCTTGACCCTTTGGCCTGTCCCTGATTACTCTGCTTTTTTCTGCAATTCTCTAGTCCTATAGTGCACCTTTCACTCTATTTGTCATATTGGCTAATTTTTTTAGGGATTGGCACCCCTAAGATAGGATGTGACTGCTTTCATGAGAAATCAGATGTTGTAATTTATCCTTGGAGTATGAGCGCATGAGAGTTAATTCTTTGTTTTATATCTACGGGAAAGGCGGCTGCTATAGGCAAAGACATCTGTCCCCTGTTCTAGAAGCTCATGTCAATAGCCGCAACAACTAGCACAATTATAGGGAAAAAGAGGCACAAGATTTGTATTTTAGTAACAGCATTATGCGCTGCATTTTGTTTATTAGCCAATTCACTCTCATAAGTCCCAGGAAAACAAAACACCGAAGAATTAGTAGCCATTTAGTAGCCATCTTTGGAGAGTAAAAATAGTCCTTGTTGCAGTTTCATATGTTCCATAACACAATATATCAGAATATCATACTTGAGGTTTATTGTTCTTTAGCTTTATGGGTTACACCAGTGATGGGCAAACTATGGCCCGCGGGCCAGATCCAGCCCACTTAGAGGTTCTATCCGGCCCGCCAATATTTTAAAAAATGTCATTAAAATATGTATAAAATTATTAGGGCCGACCCTGTGTGTCAGAACCTTCATTTTTATGCCTTCCCAGCTATTTCCTCCATTAGGCGGATTTCGATTGGCTGCTGTGTTGTCAGTTAGTGGCTCACCAGAAAGACGGATCTGCAACAACCTGCTGAAATAAGTTGCTGTGTCTGTACGATCGCTGCACTTATAGAGGTAACACTGCTATATAACACCCTCCCGTCCCATTCAAAAAATTTGTATTATATATTTCGATATTTGAGTTTTTTAATAAATTATATTGGCCCGCCTAAAGTTTTTCTTTTTTATTTGGCCCGCTCCTCAAAAAGTTTGCCCATTACTGAGTTACACCATGCTGGCCCACTACTCTGGCATTCCTGATGGGATGTCCAAGACGTAGGTGAGTATGGGCTACACTGGCTCAGTGAAGGCAAGCTGTGCATTCACCCTATTGTGAATCTGTTCATTCATTCACAAGTACTTTTCATACTTGACTACCTGACCAATTTCCCAGTATAATGCTTTTTTTTCTTACTCATTTGGCAGTTACAGTAATCTGGGTAGGATTCAAAAAAATATGGGTATGATTAAAAAAATTAATTTGTTTAGCAGAAGTTTTGCAGATAAAACATTAGTGGGAAATGGGCAGCACGGTGGCCTAGTGGTTAGCACTTCTGCCTCACAGCACTGGGGTCATGAGTTCGATTCCCGACCATGGCCTTACCTGTGTGGAGTTTGTATGTTCTCCCTGTGTTTGCGTGGGTTTCCTACAGGTGCTCCGGTTTGCTCCCACACTATAAAAACATACTGGTAGGTTAATTGGCTGCTATCAAAATTGACCCTAGTCTCTCCCTGTCTGTCTCCCTCTCCGTCTGTTTGTCTCACTCTCTGTTTGTGTCTATGTGTGAGTGTGTGTCTACATTAGGGAATTTAGACTGTAAGCTCCAATGGGGCAGGGACTGATGTGAATGAGTTCTCTGTACAGTGCTGCGGAATTAGTGGCGCTATATAAATAAATGATGATGATGATGATGAAATGTCAGGAGCAGAATAAAGTCACACTATGAAATGACTAAAATTATCAGTGATAAAAGCTATCTTTCTTTTCAGGAATAAAACAAGACAAGTTATTGTGAAATAAAGGTGTTATGGTTTTTCAGCGAATTGAGTGTTGATAATATAGGGTCTAAGTTATTAAGGAGAGCAAACCAAAAAAAATGAGTAAGTTTGTTCTTAGGGACAAACCATGTTTACAATGCAAATTAGTTTATTATTTTGCACATAAGTTAAATACTGGCTGTTTATTTTTACACTGAAAGTTAAAGTTGATCTAAAACATGCCTTACCCCAACTATAAATCTGTTCCCATATTTTAAATTTACCCCCCCCCCCCCCTCCAATGCATCATGGTTTTGCCCAGGTGCAAAGTTACTCCTCTTTTTTTTTGTAAAGGTAATTTTATTAGGGTTTTTTTCAAAACAAACAGTGAATTTGACACATACCAAGAGATAGTATATACATGATGTATAGATATAAAACTCCAAAATGTTTACTCACAATAATAAGAAAGGCTCGGAATAACTATCTATAATCAGGTATGTTATACATAAGAAGGAAAAATGTTGTTTATTTTTATTTTTTAGAGGGAGGGGGGGAGACAAACAATGAGGGAGAGAAAGGTTTTAGGGGTGGGAAGGGGTGAAGGAGAAAGTTCTACTCATTGTTTTATGCATCAGATTATAGGGAAGAGGAGCGTTAACCCTGGTAGTTATATGAAGGGCAAATTAAGTTAGATTTTTCCACAACTTATATGCGTAAAGATCCTTCTTAAACCCAGTGAGGATATATATCAAAACGACAGAGACTTGTCAAACGGTTGTCAGGGGAGGCTAATTGTCATAGTAACTCATCCAGGAAGACCATGTTTTTTGGAAATTCACTGTTTTGTCTTTGAGAAAAGCTGTGATGCTTTACATCCTATAGATTGACCATACTTTATTTATAGTGGCTGAGAGCGAGAGGGGAGAGGTGTTTTTCCATAGGGCGGCAATTAAACATTTAGAGGCATTTAATATATGATTGATGAGTTTTTGCGTGGAGCGACCAGTGCCCGGGAGCCGTCTAGTAAGAAGTGACTATAGGGGGGACTCGGGCATTTTAACCTGTGTAATATCCTTTATGAGATTATGAATTTGTTGCCAATAAGGTCGTAATTTAGGGCAATACCACCAAACGTGCAAGTTACTCCTTTTTATGCTTTGCTCTCCTTAATGACTCAGGTCCATAGTGTTGTTTTTTTTTACTGTATTGATAAAAGAGTTGCAGCTCAGTGAATAGATGTAGATGTTTAAAAACCCATTGCTTCCTAATCATATTTTTGCCAGGAGAGTCTGATATTTTGAGATTCATAAAACCTATTGTACAGTCTAAAGTCTAGTGGAAAAGAAGAGAATAACATATAGGTATAAGCATCCCAATGAATAAAAATAATATCTATTCAACGCCGCAAATGGATAGATTTTCTCAAAATTTAACAGACAACATCTGTAGCTACAGTTATTCCATAAAATGTCTTCCCAACCCTTTTTTGACACTAATGAGACTCTTTATATGTTCTTGTCTAGTTCAAAATCCATGCTGAATGTTTTATGATTTTACATATTCTTTTTAAGAATTTTTTTTTCTTTTTTTATTATTTTAGACTTTTTTTCTTCCACATAACACTATCTACTTTTTTACCTTATAGCTATCTGATGTCTGATGTTTCCACTGGATCTACAAGCAGGCCACACGTCTCAATGTGCTCCACTGCCACAATTCAAATCATGATCGAAAATTTCCCAAATATCTATACATTGTTTACTAATGAGTGGCTAGAATGTAAACTGTGTTTGTTGCATATAGTAATTTAATTTTTTACTCATCATTGGTGAATTTCTGTATATATATATATATATATATATATATATATATATATATGCGCTATGGTGGACCTATTTAATTTTCTTCATGACCTAGCTACTGTCCGTTCCAACATTATGAGGGCTTTTGTCATTCTTCTTGCCCTCTTCTACCACCTACGCTTTACTTGTACATTTCTAGGACATGCTTGCCACCACCAGTGATCAAAGGTGAAATGGTAGATTTCCAGGTTGTTTTCCCAAGTATAATGGAGAACCATAGAACAGCCATGTTTCCAACAGGCAAATAAGTGTGGATTGGGTGCATGGTCACAGTAAATTTGAGGTATGACTGAGTGAGACCAGATGTGAACCAAGTTTTTTATTCAGGAATGTCGAGAGGAATCATTAGACAAATAATGTTTGAATAAAGAAACAATACATGTATATTCTACATTTCTACACATCAATTGCATTGTCAAGACCTGTTTTGGGCAACCAAATCTGCATCAATGTGAGTATTATACATACTTGCTGGAGTGGGAAAGGCAACTGTTGGCCTATCTGAACTGTCTGTTTTCCATATTTCTTACACTTCACTACTAGAACATATAAATATTATATATATACATTCTATATTTATATACATGGGTCTTGGGGACCAACTCTGCTGCAAGTCTCGGGCAGTCCCCTTTACCCTGGAAAAGCTTCCCCCCGGGGGACCTATTCTTCAGCCCTCCCTATAAATATCTATATGAGTCCCCTTGTTTGATTCAGAAGGGCAGCATTACAACACAGAGCATATAAGTAAAACAAGGTATGAAAGCTCTGCTCTTGGATAGCAATGAATGGTTTGCCTATCGAGAAGTGCATATTACTAGTCTTTGAAGTTTTTTAGCATGGGTGTAGGCCACCTTCATCTATATACTTTTATAAATGTCTAACTCTATTCATTCATACCACTGTCCATTCAACGGTCTGTGCCTGTTACTGTAGCTTCACTGTCTCTGATGGATGCCCTGTAACATTAAAAATGAAGTGAGTGCCTAGTCTATGAAGTTTTGTAGCATGAGTGCAGGCCACTTTCCTCTATCATCATCCGCATTTATTTATACAGTGGCAAGGTTTTTTAAAACATACCGATAAATGCTCTGCCCATTGACAAGTGCATAACGCTAGTCTTTGAAGTTTTTGGTATGGGTGCAGGCCACCTTCGTCTATCACATCAATATTTATCTATATAGCGACAGTAAGTTACATAGCACTTTACAATTGGGTATCTATTTGTCTAACTATCCACTGATGCATCTGTCCACCTAATGACCTGATTGTTACTCTCCATGATGCATGCTGTCTAACATTCCAAATTTAGTGTGTGCGTGGCATTTTAACATTCTTATCTCTTGCCCCTTACAATAAACTTTCTTTGTTCTTTAATGTATAAAATGGACTTGCTTCAGTTGGTGGCATAGCAGATGACATTTCTACATGTGATCACTGCATGTTGAAAATGTCCAGAAAAAAACTTCACACGCAACCACCCTTTTTAAATATAGATGTCAGTGAATGACCCTTTCAAAATTGACAAGCATTGCAAAATATTATTTTTTTTTACAATATATAGCTTTTTTTGGGGTGTGCAGCTGCGTTGACACTCACACGCAAACACCCAGTTTTTTTCTAAAATAATGCGGATGTCACTGGCCCACACAAGATTACTTTCACTAAAAAAACATAATATTTTAAAAGAAATAATTCAATTTTTTTGGAGGGGATTCTGCTGCTAATAGTCATATAGCAAAAGCACACTGTTTTTCTCCACTAAATATACTACTTAGTTCAGAATAACATCTAACTCAGTCGATATACTACTACTATTGTATATGCATTAACAACAATCAGTAGCCACTAGCAGGGGCGAACGGAGGATTGTCAGGGGGGGTTTCCCCCCGAGCCAAAAAAAAAACCACCCCCCACGAGAGCTGCTGCGCATGTGCAGCAGCTCCGTTTCTTCAGCGCTGTCCTATACAGCAGCCGCGGCGCTGTCTACGAAGCGTCCGCGGCAGTGCTGTATACACTACAGCACCGCCGCGGATGCTTCTTTGACAGCGCCGCGGCTGCTGTATAGGACAGTGCAGCTATAGCGGCCACTTAGTTAGCGCAGGGGGGGTTTCTGGAGACTCAGAAACCCCCCCTGCGTGCGCCACTGACTAGTCCATCTAAACTCTCTGAAAGACTTAAATTAAAAACAATTAATCAGCAAACAATTCTAGCTGACTGATCTCCACAGAACTGCTTTAAAATAATCACACGATTCTACTGCTTTCTATATCCCTCTTTCATCCTGAAGGTTATTTACAGAGCAGAGCACTGCAGCTACCCTCCCTCTACACGCTGTCTGTTCTAATATTACACTTAAGAAAACCAGGTAGGTCTGTATATAAGGTAGAAGATATCGATCTAAAACTCTAGTGAGTTTTGCCTCATTTTGAGATCCGAAATTGGCACGTGCAACCGAGTGAGGACTCGGTTTCATTCGGATATGTCGGATTTTCCTGAATCTGAACCGTTCATCTCTAGTAAATACACAACAATATATTCACAGTGTTTTCCTGGGCTTGCGTCCACCATCTGCATATTTACATATAAAGTGCACAGCTTAATAAATGAATAAACAGTTCTACAGTAATATGTTAATATGTTAATTACTTTACATAGTTCAAAAATATCAGCTTTGATCATATTGTTTTATGATGGAATATAGGAAATTTAATACTTTGATTAATCTGAATTTAGAGTTTTTAATCATTCTTGTATTTGACAGCCTGTAATTTATACAACTAATTAGTTGCTTTTTTTTATCAGCTATTATTTATCCTCAATATTTATGCTAATATATATCCAGTAGTTCTAAGCTGTGTGCATATTACTTCTTTTATTTTTTCGGCCCTTAGTATAGACAAACGCTTGTAAATTTATGCCCAGGGAGGAAAAACGAAGCCAGATTTCTACCTTATTAATAACCCTGCTAAATTACTCATATCATGCATCACACCTATGCTTCTGTATCTGAATATTGTTATAAACCCCTGTGGTGGAAAAAAAATGCCACAAATCAATCATTTTATCAATCAACACAAAGTATAAAAAATATTAAATGATACATATATTTATTATAAAACAATCAGACCAGAGTCAAACGCAGGATTTGTAGAGGGGGGGTTTCCACACCACGCCACCAGTGGGCGTGACCAGCATGCATGGGTTCGTGACTATAATTTTAGACAGTGCTTGGCTGCTCTCCAACTCTTCCTAGCCCTGTAATATACATGGGCAATGCTACGTGCACTACTGTTAGGTGCACACAGCTCTCCCTTTTCAAGCAGAGCCGTGTGAAGTGGGGGCAGGGTCCAGCCACCTCAATTATACAGTGCCCCAGGCTTGGAGGGTTTCCAGGCACTAGAAAACCCTCCCTCGGTTTGCCTATGCACATATAGTCTTTGGGCCGCATTTAAGGAGAGATTTAATTCTCTGCATTGTTCTTTAGAACAACGCGGAGTGCGCATCATTACCGTTAGTATGGCAATTGTAACTTGGATTTCCGCTCGTGGCCAATTTGCTCCTCCAAACCAATGCAAGGGTGCAAATGCATTTATTTTTTTGGCTTTTAGGAAAATACTGGCTACTTTTTCATGTAGCACACAGATAATGGACATTTTAGAGCTGAGCTAGGACACGCCCCCTCCAAGAAAATTAATTAGAAAATGTTCACCCCTTTAGTTGTTAGTACAGCTTTAACATGGCTCCACAGTACATGTTTTTCAATTTCTTATTGCCAGTACATTTGTTAAATAATGCATGCTCAAATGCAGAATAGTTTTCAGCCTAGCAAAACAATATAATTGTTTTGTATAAAAGGTAAACAAGAATATTTTAAAATCAAATCGTTTGTCTGCTAGATTTTGAAAGGACACCGGTTTGTCTGAAACTATCTACGAATCAAGGTCAATATTGCAGAAAGTAGGTTAAGGAGACATTTAAAATATTTAATACCAATATTTTTTTAAAAAATAAAGACTTCCTTTTCATTTATACAATAATGACTGCAAGTATTATCATATATGTAATTAGATTTTTCCAGAGGAAATTTCGTGCAGAGCACACAAAAGAAAGGAAAACGTATATTGTGTATTGTTCAGAAAATTAAGCTGCGTGTTTGAAAATAAACTCAGACAGATAAGGTGTTTTCAGGACTTTGTTAATGATCTTAATCGTTTTCACCATGTTAAGGGAACATAAAATCCACATGTGCATAAAAAATAAACACAATTAAAAAAATAATAGTGTGCATGAATTTCAAATAAAGAGATTGTGTTTACTGCTCACCAGGTGAATTCAGAATGAAAAATGGATCTGTGTCAAACTTCAGCAAGTCAAACTAGTGGCGGTCTTTGTAGTAGTCAATAAAAGATAGAAATGAAATACAAAATGTAATCTTTGACAAAATGTGAATCATTCTCAAATAAATAGTTCTGCTCAACAAAAATAGGTGTTTAGAATGCTTTTCCAGACCTCCATATTTTATATCTGCAATAATTAAAAAAAAAATTAAGGTGCAAGACCAATAGTGCAACTGGTGACTGCAAAAGAAATTAACTTACAATGCCCCAGGTAAATTATAGTGTTGTAATCAATAGTAGATACTGCTCCAAAAGCTCCTTTCAGCTACCACTTTTGTTCCACGCGTTTCATTACTTCTTCAGGAAAGTGCCACTGTTCTGTCCATGTCAGAATTTTATAGAGTCTATTTGTACTTGATGCTCACCTTTGACCTCTATTACACAGTGGGTTTTTTTTTGCAAAGTAATATTTGGAAATTTAGATACTACTTCAAATAGACATCAAAGGTATCAGTTAAAACATCATATGGCCGGGATAAATTGAACTGAGTACAGATTTAATAGACTGGGTTAATTTATTTACATAAAATCCCCACATCATCAGTTTGCTTAGTTAACAATAAACTATCAATGGGCATTAAATATCCAGTCTCTTCGGAGGCGTAGGCTCACATCCCACTGCTGCCATGTTGCTTATGGGCAGCACAGTGGCTCAGTGGTTACCACTTCTACCTACCACCACTCGGGTCATGAGTTTGATTCCTTATCTGTGTGGAGTTTGTATGTTCTCCCCATTTTTTATTGGGCTTCCTCCGAGTGCTGCGGTTTCCTACTGCATCCAAAAAACATGCTAGTTGGTTAATTGGCTGTTATTAAAATGACCTTAGTCTCTCTCGTTGTGTCTGTATTAGGGAATTTAGACTGTAAGCCCAAGGGGGCAGGGACTGATGTGAGTTCTCTGTACAGCGCTGCAGAATTAATGGCACTATATAAATAAATGATGATGATGATTAAATATCAAAATACATTTGAAATGTTGGCAGATAACAGGGGCAAACGCAGGATTTGTAGAGGGGGGTTTCCACTCCACGCCACCAGTGGGCGTGACCAGCATGCACGGGGGCGTGGCTATAATTTTAGACAGTGCTTGGCTGCTCTCCAACTCTCCCTATCCCCATAATATACATGGGCAATGCTGCATGCACTACTGTTAGGTGCACGCAGCTTTCCCTTTTCAAGCAGAGCTGTGTGAAGCGGGGGCTGGGTCCAGCTACCTCAACTATACAGTGCCCCTGGCTTGGAGCGGGGTTTCCAGGCACTAGGAAACCCCCCTTCGGTTTGCCTATGGATAAATCAAAGCATATTTTAAAAGTTGGACTTTTATAATTTTATAAATTTTAATTTCTTAAAAAAAAGTTCTGATTAAACAAAAGGAAACGTGTACCGTAAAATGTACTGTATATAAGGCCGATACAAGTTGTGTGACATAGTTGTTTGAAATATCAGCAGAGCTCCTGAATATGTTATAAATAGATGAAACAGGTCATGACGATCCTCAAACATGAAAAATCACTGTATAGTTTATAAAAGAATACAATTGTACAGTTTTAATCAATTTGGATTGTGCCTCCACAGTGTGAATTAGCCTGAGCAAAAGGTTGCTAGGTTACCTGACTTGTAGGTGAGTCTACAGCGCTCTTAATTAGGAACAAAATAGTGATTTAGGTTTAGGTTTACTCCATAAACAAATTAAGATTAATCAGTGGAAAGGAGAGGCTTTGATGCAAAGAAGTGTGATTGCAGCAGATCGCTGGTTTAGAATAAAATTTACTGCAAAGCGCTAATAGAAATTTATAAGGATGTTCAATTAAGCTCAAGTAGACAAGGGTTTATTTAAAGATCAAATGGGTAGATTTATAATTTTAATTTAATTCATTTTAATTTCATATGCAATTAACTCTTTCATTAATCAGTGAATCAGTGAGAGCCCACATGATACAATTATTTCTATTGATACATTTTATCAATGAACATCATTGTATCAATGAAGTTCATGGCAGTTAGATCTATGTGTGGTCTACTCGCTACTCACCGGAGTGGCTTTCTAATTATGTCAGCCTCACTTTCTTTTCTACCTCTGTGCTGCATATCTAACTGCTATCCTTGTGGACACTAAAAGAGGCACAGCATACGAATCAATGAATATCATCATCATCATCATCATCATCAGTTATTTATATAGCGCCACTAATTCTGCAGCGCTGTACAGAGAACTCGCTCACATCAGTCCCTGCCCCATTGGAGCTTACAGTCTAAATTCCCTAACACACACACACACACACACACACAGACACAGAGACTAGGGTCAATTTGTTAGCAGCCAATTAACCTACCAGTATGTTTTTGGAGTGTTGGAGGAAACCGGAGCACCCGGAGGAAACCCAAGGGGAGAACATACAAACTCCACACAGATAAGGCCATGGTCGGGAGTCCATCTCATGACCCCAGTGCTGTAAGGCAGAAGTTCTAGCCACTAAGCCACCGTGCTGCCCTGAATATAATGAATATATATGCAGCCAACCCTTGCAAAACAATGTAAAGACAATTTGACAAAATAAAAATACAAAATGGCAAATTTAAAAAGTAGTGGCAGCATTTAAATATGCAATCCTATGCAAAATGTATATATATTATTTTTCTTTAGTGTTATTTTTTTTCAAGATGCTATTAAAGGTTTACTGTATTGTAAGTGCTATGCAATTACCATGGCAAATACAGTGACACCATATGTGATATATTGAACAGAAAGGCTTTTGAACATCCCTCTTCTCAGCATGCACATTCACAGCACAATTCCCCACACCCCATCTCATCCTTCCTCTGCCATCACTTGACCACTGAGGAGTTTTATAACTGTCATGCACAGAATCAAAGATCAGTTTCACTCTCTCTCCTCGCCAAACAGCAGAAATCAAATGCTTGCATCAGAGAGACATTTGTTTTCAGTGGCAACCATACAAATAGATCACCACAGAGTGATTTAGAGAGCAAAGACTGATTTATAGGGGATATCTTAGAAAAATGACCTTTAGCTTCATGTTACAAAAAGTACTAAACTTTAAAAAAGTCTATGTGGCATTGCCTATATAAAAGACAAAGGATTCAAGGGCCAGATCTGTTACTTATCTATGAAGAAGTGTAGTATAATATTATACAAAGTCATGGCTTTCATGAAGTTAACCTGTGATCCGTGCTTCCCAGGACAGGCCAGGATTTTTGGGGAGGGTATTTGCAAAACTTTAATTTAGCCAATTATTTCCCTTGCGTTTCGGGCTGGTTTTACACCTGGATAAACACGGTTAGTTAACAGAGGTTCCTAGAACTGCTCACTGCATTTTACTGCTGCTAAGTATCATCACGGGTCGGGTGGTATAGAATCACCACAATTTATATCCTTGGAGATTCAGGTTCTATGTTTATAAATACTGAAGCTCTATTTATAATTCTAGTACCTTGTGATGCATCACATTGGTAGAGACATTTCAATTAGTGGGAACACTTTGTTATAGATGTGTATTGTGGTAAAGAGAGGGTGTGATCACATCCGAGAGTGCCAGATAACCTCTGGGAGCCAATGACCTGACTGTCACAATGCTGAGCCACAAGCACACTGAGACACAACCAAAAACAGTTGCGCAGGGCGCTCCACTATGGTTGCTGGTTGCAACTGGTTGCTTTTTCATGTAGCACACAAATAACGGACAGTATTATTTTCACACTGCAGTTTAAAGTTGAGCTAGGACATGATCCATCCCAACTTTGTCTGTCTACACATTTTACATTTGTCACCACAATACACCCCCCCACCCCCCCCCCCCCCTCTGCAGTGCAACATGCTTTCTCCTAGGTGCAAATTTGCTCTCATTTTTGCTTTGCGGGCCCTATATGCTTTATCACTTTACACAACCATATGCTTTCCACTTATACAGATGTGACAAGTGTTAACTTCATACTTGTCAACTTTGGCAAGTTGCGATGCGGGAGATCGGGGGGAGGTGGGCGTGTGGGGGCGGGGCATGGTAAATCGCGTCATTGTGGGCCTCCCCCTAACTTGTCATAATCTTTCTAAACCTATAAAAGCCAGGGGGCACTCAACTAAAGATATTGCCAGTAACCAGGAGGCTTGCCTGCTCGATAACAAATTTTTGAAAGAAAAAAAGCTACTTTCAAAAGAAATTGAGCTTTAGGATGAAGTTTTCAAACATTTTTATATGTTATCCATTATTTAATAGACTACTACATAAGTCCCCACCTCTTTATACACAGCTGGCTTCTCTGACAGACATGACACCCCCTTCAATCCACATCATAACTCTCTTCTATCCCCACCTCCATCCTTCTTCATCTTTAACCTCTATTCCCCCTATAGACAATTATCTATGCCACCTCTCACTCCTCAAACCCTGTGACCGACCTCCTCAAAACCATCATTGCCCACTCAACCCACTTCTCATCCCATTGTCTCCCTCATCATCTTCCTCAACTCCTAATCCTTCTATCAATCCCTATTCTTCATTATCGCTATCCTGCCCCCTCATCATCTTCCTCAACTCATAATCCTTCTATCAATCCCTATTCTTCATTATCGCTATCCTGCCCCCTCATCATCTTCCTCAACTCATAATCCTCCTATCAATCCCTATTCTTCATTATCCCTATCCTGACCCCCTCATCATCTTCCTCAACTCATAATCCTTCTATCAATCCCTATTCTTCATTATCGCTATCCTGTCTCCCTCATCATCTTCCTCAACTCATAATCCTCCTATCAATCCCTATTCTTCATTATCGCTATCCTGCCCCCTAATCATCTTCCTCAACTCATAATCCTTTTATCAATCCCTATTCTTCATTATCGCTATCCTGACCCCCTCATCATCTTCCTCAACTCATAATCCTCCTATCAATCCCTATTCTTCATTATCGCTATCCTGTCTCCCTCATCATCTTCCTCAACTCATAATCCTCCTATCAATCCCTATTCTTCATTATCGCTATCCTGTCTCCCTCATCATCTTCCTCAACTCATAATCCTCCTATCAATCCCTATTCTTCATTATCGCTATCCTGCCCCCTCATCATCTTCCTCAACTCATAATCCTTTTATCAATCCCTATTCTTCATTATCGCTATCCTGACCCCCTCATCATCTTCCTCAACTCATAATCCTCCTATCAATCCCTATACTTCATTATCACTATCCTGTCCCACTCATCATCTTCCTCAACTCATAATCCTCCTATCAATCCCTATTCTTCATTATCGCTATCCTGTCTCCCTCATCATCTTCCTCAACTCCTAATCCTCCTATCAATCCCTATTCTTCATTATCGCTATCCTGTCCCAATCATCATCTTCCTCAACTCAAAATCCTCCTATCAATCCCTATTCTTCATTATCCCTATCCTGTCTTCCTCATCCCTCCCACACAATCCTCTTCCCATTTTATTATTCCCTTTCCTCATAATCCCCCCCCCCCAGTAAAACGTTCCCTTGGTTATCCTGCCCCTCTCATAATCACCTTCCTCTTGCCCCCCATCATCTCCTTTTCAAACTGTACAGACACTGTAGACTCTCCCCCACCATGGGTCTCCCTCTCCTCCTTATTAGTATAATAAACGTGGTTCCCCTAGGGCCTCTGGAGCATTTTAAATGTAGGGACCTGAGCTGTGACACCGATGTTACCCCCAAATCCAACTTTAATATAAGTCTACATAAAAGGTAAAACTACAGGTCAGTTATAGCACAGAGTTTATAGGGGAAAGATATTAGACAATGAAAAGGAGAAAAAAACTCAACTGTTTATTGGCCAAATTGTATTGTTCTGGGAGAAAATAACCCTACTTTCAATGTAAATATATAGTACAGGGTTGAAAATTTGATAAAATGGGAGAACATCAATTTAATTTCACAAACAAGAATCATGTAAAATCATAGGACATCACAGTGGGCCTGAGTCATTAAGGAAAGTAAGGCAAAAAAAGGTGTAAATGTTCTCTGGGACAAACCATGTTACAATGCAAGGGGTGCAAATTAGTTTATTATTTTGCACATAAGTTAAATACTGACTGTTTTTTCATCTAGCACACAAATATTTGATAGTTTTATTTTTACACTGAAATTTAAAGTTGATCTATCCCAACTAAATGTGTCCCTGCATTTTAAATGTACCTCCCCCTCCAATGCAATATGGTTTTGCCCAGGTGCAAAGTTACTCCTTTTTTATGCTTTGCTCTCCTTAATGACTCAGGCCCAGGTGTCTTTATAATAAGTCGTTAGCAGGATTATGTACAAAGCATTCAGAGATAGAGCTGTGAGATATGAAGAGTGGACTAGTGGGAAAGAAACCAAACTCCTATTTAGTGACACTCAGGAGTCGCTTTAACTTTCAGACGAAGCTCAGATACGGCAATAGCAAGTGTAGATCCTAATGCAATATTAATAGAGGCTCCTATGAACACAGCAGCTGTAACAATTTTATTATATCTATATAAAAACAATTATTCTCTTTGTTTGCAGATAAAAATGTGTGCTATGGGATCAAAAGCAGCGTACTGCAGTTTGAACAATGTATACAGTGTGTTTATGTGCGTTAGATCTTTCACAGAAAATTGACCTTTTTCACGATGGGAGAAAAATGCTAATATTTTCGGAGAAGTAGATAATGTCCCCCCCCCACCCCCCACTCACACCCACATCCCGCAGCTGCAGCTGCAGCCCCCCTTTTTGTAAACAAAGCGCACTGCAGTGTAATTTAAGACTATAGTGCTGCTACAGCAAATGTTTACCCATACAAGTAAGGTATATATTTTTCTCTGTACACAGTACATATAACTGATGTTCTCAACACATGATGAGCTGATTTGCTAGAAAATGAAAATGTAGCTTTCAACACATATTTATAATCTCATTAAAGTGCATTTCTTATTAGCTTACAGTAAATGACTTTAAATAAAAAATCTAGTAACAATCTGAAAAAAAAGACTCTTCATAAACAGCACAATAGAGTTGTGTGTACTTCATGTTTGCGGAGTAATTACACACATTTCGGGGCAAACGCAGGATTTGTAGAGGGGGGGTTTCCACACCACACCGCCAGTGGGCGTGACCAGCATGCATGGGGGCGTGGCTATAATTTTAGACAGTGCTTGGCTGCTCTCCAACTCTTCCTATCCCCTTAAAGTACATGGGCAATGCTGTGTCCACTACTGTTAGGTGTACGCAGCTCTCTCTTTTCAAGCAGAGCCGCGTGAAGCGAATGGAGGGTCCAGCTACCTCAATTATACAGTGCACCAGGCTTGGAGGGGGTTTCCAGGCACTAGGAACCCCCCCTCGGTTTGCCTATTCATTTCTTTAAGTAAATATTTCCCAACTTCGAAAGCATTTCTAAATCCAATTGACCTGCAATATTAAAGACACACAGAAACACTTACGCTTTACAGCACACTCAAATATACCAACACAGATTATATTCGTTATGTAATTAGGTTATTTAACTATAGACAAATGTGTTTAAATCGAAACTAAATAATAATAATAAGTAAATTATAACAAAATAAGCAAATATTTTTTTCTCTATTATCATGTAAATTAGTCGCAATTTGGATAAATTACATGAGTCTAAATAACTACCAATCCCAGCACCCCCTACATTAAATAGGAATAGGAAGTCAGGAAAACATGTTAGAGGGACATAATAACAATACAATAAACTCAAAATATAATGAAACTAGAATACAATTAAATTTTAAAAATAAAACTTTTCACTACATAAAATCTTAAATACTGATCATGTTGAACTAATTTCAATGGGCCTGATTCATTAAGGAACGTTAAGCACAAGCAAGAAAGTAAGGCAAAACCATGTTGCATTGGAGGGGGAGGTAAATTTAAAATGTGAGGACAGATTTATATTTGGGGTAGGACATGTCCTAGTTCTTTAAATTTCAGTGTACAAATAAGCTATCAAGTATTTGTGTACTACATGAAAAAACAGATAGTATTTTCCTTATGTGCAAATTAATAAACTAATTTGCACCCCTTGCATTGTAACATGGTTTTGTCCAGAAAACTTACTCAATTTTTTCCTTAACTTTCCTTAATGAATCAGGCCCAATGTGTTTAATGCTGCTCTGCAGTGACATTTTAATTGTTTTTAAAATATAGGTACACTGAAAATTATACTGGTTACCTCCAACTTATAAACCTTATGGTTTTAACCCAGCATGTATGTTTTTCTCCTTTTCCTACTGGTGCATCATAAAGATCTCCCCCATCTCGTAACCCCCAGATATAGAATATAATTCAACATAGCAAAACAACATAGCTCTTATGTATAAAAACATAAACAAGAACATCTTATAGTCATAACATTTAACTGTTCATCGCTGTGGAACACTATGTATTATTGATGTCTGTAGGATTTCTGTAGCGGTGTTGAACCCGAGCCGGAGGTCTGTGTGGTTGTTGTTGAGGAGAAGAGCTGGAGTTTTGATGAGACACAATAAAAGATCATTTGGAGGGTTGTGGCTAAGAATACCAATAGTCAGTACAGTACAAATAAGCTTTCCATAAGGCAGGTACAAGGATTTACCCAACAAAGGAGAGGAGTGAATAATAGTAGAACTGACATTGCAAAAGTAAGTAGAATTGGAAGAAAGATTCAATAAGTAGAGTAGAAATATAGGTAGAAAATAAACATGAATAAAAGAAGAAAAAGTAAGAACTGAGGGTAATAAATTTAGTGAAACGCGCCAGTAGGAGGATTTGGTGTCATTATATCCGGTTGATCTGTAATTTCTCAGCAGGAGCAGCATACGGACTGAAACACTGGCAAATTGCAGGGTAAATTCCCTGCTAAAGGTTCAGTCTGAATTGACCGTCTTATATATGTTGGACTTACTAGGAATAATTGGACCCTTTCCCAGAATAATAAACAGCTTAGCTAGCTTTGCGTTCTAGTGATGATTGAGAGCCGTGATGGAAAACAAGTGGCCCTAGAGTCGGGCCCCAGCTCCTTTCTGGTTTATTTTCATATTTGTTTGTTATAGCTTGTTAAACTTATTTAAAAGCAAAGGCAAACTTGCCTTTACAAGCCATTGCCGCTTTAAATTTTCAATGCAAAGTCGTCGATTTCCGGCAAGTTGAAAAAATCGGAGGATGATACATTTAAAGAGTGTGAGAACCCACACTGCGAACTTGGACTCCAGCGTATCCGATTTGTGTTCCATTGCCTCCTTCTGCCTACTGAACTGTTCTCACCGGGCTGTGTTAGTTTATTGCACTTATGTTCATATGCGTGTGCTAAAATATGTGATTATGTTTCCTGTGCATTTTAGGTTATTGATTGTGCGTTCGAAGGGTTTATTCTTAAATGTCGCCAGGCGGAAGAGCTAATCATATATAAGAGAGGAGAAAGGGTCTGGGCTAAACAAGGAGAGTAAACAAACTGTATATTATCCACTTGTGTCCTCTAGCCAACAAAGACATGGCCTGATAGTGCTCTGACCCAGACTCCTTTGCACCCTCTACCCAGGGAACCAGCGGTCACCAGTCCGCAGGGGGGAGGACACTCTGGGTTAGTTGGTCACATTACCACCAATCACTGGCGAGTTACCACACTCCCCATTGACTTTATGATCATGGAAATAATCTGTGTTACATAAACTGTGTTTTTGGGGTCTATGACTGGATCATCATTATCAACATCATCATTTATTTATATAGCGCCACTGATTACGCAGCGCTGTACAGAGAACTCATTCACATCAGTCCCTGCCCCATTGGAGCTTACAGTTTAAATTCCCTACTATAGACACACACTCACACGAGTGTCTGTGTACACACAGACAGACAGACAGGGAGAGACTAGGGTCAATTTTGATAGCAGTCAATTAACCTACCAATACGTGTTTCCTTCATGTGCTTCTCTACTCTATAGATGGTCTGTTTTGCCATCTGTTGAATAAACCACTGTTTGGCTGCAACAATTCTCTTAGGTGATTTTTGAACGAACCCACCCGGAGGCGCGGCCTTCGCACAGAGAAATCCCTGGTTTGCAGGAGAACACACAACTTTTCTTTCCCCATAAAAATACTTCCATTCTCTGCAAACAGATGTCCTAGAAATAGGGGTTTCTCCCCTATCCTTACAATACATATATTTCTAGCAATACAGCAAGAGGCACCAGCAGCAATAGAGAATACTGGCCAATGAGGTTGTCCCAGGGTAAGATGTGAGCCAATCACACAAAGCTGAATTGAAACAAGCTAGTTTTCAGCCACAAACACCTGGCTGTTGCCAAATCCCCATTGCTGTAAATGTTGTATCCTGGGGTTTCCATCTTCTTGAATTAAGTCCATTTGTATTAAGACCTTTCTGCTTCTCCTGGCATTACACTAGCCATACAAATCAAGATACTGTATTTTCTCTTTTGGAGAAATGAATGTGGACAGCTGGGATTTGTAATATACTTTATAAATGATAATTATCATCTGGCGTTACATTTACTTTAAGTTTATTGAGAAACATCTGCCATCTTGAAGACAGTCTTTTCCAGTGTGTGTGTGATAAATCAATTCAGAAGGATTATCATTATTCAGTTTCTTATGCATATGAGAAAGTGTCTGTATCTGAGATATTTTTTTTCCTATGGAAACCTTTCTTTAAAAATGCATCTACAACAGGGTGCCAAGAACAATGGATACAATGTAACTACTAAGATAACGCTTCATTTTTGACACAGCAATTGTGTTGAAATAAAATAGGATAATACTTCTTACTGCAAATGTATCACATGTTGTGTAGATTGTCTTGTTCTGGATGCATGTTTAAGTGTTTGTTATTAAGTGGGAAAGGAACAGAGAATTGTTGTGTTACTTGGGAACAAGAATGTATTCATGTCATAATCTAGTTAGAGATTATAGGAACAGTATAACGACATGAGGACAACTTTGCATGAAAATGTACATTAGGGGCCTGATTCATTAAGGATCTTAACTTGAGAAACTTCTTATTTCAGTCTCCTGGACAAAACCATGTTACAATACAAGGGGTGCAAATTAGTTTTCTGTTTTGCACATAAGTTAAATGCTGTCTGTTTTTTCATGTAGCACACAAATGCTTGATAGCTTATTTGTACATTGACATTTAAAGTTGATATTTGTGTGCTACATGAAAAAACAGTCAGTATTTAACTTATGTGCAAAACAGAATGCTAATTTGCACCCCTTGCATTGTAACATGGTTTTGTCCAGGAGACTGAAATAAGAAGTTTCTCAAGTTAAGATCCTTAATGAATCAGGCCCTAGATCTTCATGTTAGTGGAAAATTCTTTATTCTATTTTTTCCAATTTTAATGTCATATTAGCTTGCTTATAAAGCAAATTTATTTAACGTGTTATTATTTTCCACATTTATTTTTTGCAGAATGTGTTTCTAATAAACAACATTAGAAAAGAAAACTTTTTTTCTGCTCGACCATTGTAAACTGGTTTGCAGGCTGCAAAAAAACTAAATTAATTAAAACTCAAATTTCGCCAAATTATTGAGCTCATCTCTTATCTTCCCATCTGTTTTAACAAGTAAGTAAACTAAGGCTGTGCTTGAATACTGTGATAATTTACAAATAATGAGACAAGCTTACTCAAAATTATTGTGTTTTTAAATGGTTAAAGCCAGGCCAGGTTTTGAAAGACCAATAAAAATACCAAATAATAAAAAAAAACCATATACATTGAAATACACTATATTGACAAAAGACACTTGACCATTACACCAACAGGGATTGTAATGTCATTGTATTTCAATACATATACTTTAGTATGGAGTTGGTCCCCCTTTTGCATTGATAACAGCTTCCACTCTTCTTGGAAGGCTTTCCACAAGATGTTGGAGTGTTTCTGAGGGAATTTGTGCCCATTCATTCTGTAGAGCATTTATGAGGTCAGGCACTGATGTTGGATGAGAAGGCCTGGCTCGCAATCTCCGTTC
Source organism: Mixophyes fleayi (assembly GCF_038048845.1). Classification (NCBI taxonomy): domain Eukaryota; kingdom Metazoa; phylum Chordata; class Amphibia; order Anura; family Limnodynastidae; genus Mixophyes; species Mixophyes fleayi. The sequence continues at coordinate 77,662,966 of NC_134412.1, forward strand.
CAGTTCATCTCAAAGGTGTTTGATGGGGTTGAGGTCAGGGCTCTGTGTGGTCCAGTCAAGTTCTTCAACACCAAACTCATCAAACCATGTCTTTGTAGTCCTTGCTTTGTGCACTGGGGCACAGTCATGTTGGAATAGAAAAGGGCCTTCTCCAAACTGTTGCCACAAGTTGGAATCATAGCATTGTCCAAAATGACTTGGTATGCTGAAGCCTTAAGACTGCCCTTTACTGGAGATAAGGGCCCTAGACCATACCCTGGAAAACAGCCCCATACCATTATCCCTCCACCACCAAACTTCACAGTCAGGCAGGTAACTATCTCCCAGCATCAACCAAACCCAGACTCGCCCATCTGACTGCCAAACAGAGAAACGTGATTTGTCACTACATAGAACACGTTTCCACTGCTCCACAGTCCAGTGTCAGTGTGCTTTACACCACTCCATCCGACACTTGGCATTGGTCTTAGTGATGTGAGGCTTGCATGCAGCTGCTTTGCCATGGAAACCCATTCCATTAAGCTCCCGCCGCTCAGTTTTTGTGCTTACATTAATGCCAGTGGAAGTTCGGAACTCTTCAGCAATCGACTTAGCAGAGTGTTGGTGACTTTTACGCACCATGCTTCTTGGCAGTCGTTGATACCGCTCTGTGATTTTACGCGGACTTCCGCTTCATGGCTGAGTTTCACGAACTGTCTTATTGCAAAGGTGGCATCCTATCACAGTACCACGCTTGTAGTCACTGAGCTCTTCAGAACGCCCATCTTGTATCACAAATGTTTGCAAATGGAGACTGCATGACTAGGTGCTTGATATTATACACCTCTGACAATGGGTCTGATTGAAACACCTTAATTCATTAATTAATAGGTGTGGCCAAATACTTTTGCCAATATAGTGTGTGTTCAGCTTTGCACTTCAAAAAACCATTACAGGCAAAAAGTAACAGACTTGATTATGAATTGATCATCATTAAGATTTTTAACAATCCTTTGTCATCAGTTCATATCTGTAAAGAGCATTCATTAAAAGCTTCTTCAAATTTATGGTAATAAGTGCAACTGACTGTGACTAAAAATTTTCACTTTGAAATTGTTAGGAACCCCTCCAGCCAGTACAGCAAAACCCGGAGTCTACTCTGAAGCCTGGTGTTCACTGTTGCCCCTAGTGGTGGGGACAGACTTGGCTGCAGACAAACAGAGGGTCGAGAGATGTGTACCGGCTAAGGAGAACCCAGGAATAGAGTTTTACGACAGACAGCAGCGTGGGGTCCAGGCCAGAATCGGGGCCGGCAGTAGACAACGTATCCAGAGAACAAACCAAGGTCAGGGGTCACAGGCACAGGTTCAGGATCCAGGGACAGGCGTAAGATCAGGGTCACTAGCAGAGAATCAGAATCCGGGTTCAGGCAATAGATCAGGGTCAGAAGCACAGGTTTATGACCCCAGTGCTATGAGGCAGAAGTGCTAACCATTGAGCCGCCGTATTGCATGACAATCACAGGTTGTAGGTGCTGGTTCTGTTGGCCAGCTGTCCTGATGAATCATCATGAACCTAGTGAACCACCAAGGTTGTGAGCCATAACAGTTTTTACAAATGCTATGGGGCCTGGCAGAACAGTAGGTTACTGCCCCAGAAGAAAATATCAAGTTAATTTAGCTACATAGAGAATTTACCTGTCACGCTTCAAAGTAAATCACAGCTATGAAGTCCGGGATGTGATGAAGCATAAGGTGTTTATTGCTAGAAAATACAAATAAATAGTATGAACCAAATATAGTAGAAACTGCACAGGGATCTCTGATAAGCTGAATACCGGTTGCAAGGAATACCAGAGACACAGGTAGCAAGGTAAGTGGAGAGAGATCCAGAGAAGTGGTGTTAGCAGCAAAATGTTAGGGTCTGAGGGCACAGGAGCAGCAGGAGAACAAACCCATAGGAAGGGCAACAAAACAACAATGACCAGCACAGGAGAAAGAGAGAGGCAGGTATAAGTAGGGAACACCCAGGTGCAGAAGATAATTAGTGACACAAGTTAACCCCTAGTAATAACAAAGGAAAAGGCACAATAGCAGCACCTCTGGTGAACAGAGGTACTGCCAGATAAACATAATAAAACAAGTATAAGGTCCTGGAGCGAGGAGCTGCCAATAAGCAGCATGCGATGCAGAGGGCTGCAGGCAGATCCTGACATTACCCAAGCAGTTATGCTATTATATATATATATATATATATATATATATATATATATATATATATATATATTTATATATATATATAGATATACACACACACTATATTATTTGGGCTACATGGTGGGTATGATTTTACTACAATGCATAGGTGATCCCTTTACTATTTCGCTGTGGGAACCAATCATTTTTAGTAACGCCCTTGAGAAGCACGAATATTGACTAGCTGTCTGGGGAATAGGTCCCCCGTTCAGTGATATTCTCTTTGAAATTGAATAATGGCCTGGCTGATGTCAACTGTGGCAGATGCACCAAGTTGAAATTTGTGTAGTAGAGAGAGTGAGTCTGAGAGAGATGGGTGTTCTGGGCCTCTGATGCTTCTCCCAGAACTCAGAGCTGGTGTGGCTGAGGTCCTCTGTAGAATAGCTGACTATTTATCAGTTAGTAGTGCCACCTGTTGCGGGGTGGAGGGTCTCCTGTACACACTCCATTCTTGCACCTTGTAGAAACTGCTCTTGTATAACCTGGTTCAGGAGCTATCTTCTGCTGGTGGCTCCCTTGCTAACATACTGAATCATGCTGTGTCTCAAGAAGTTCACAAATTCCATGCTGTGTATTCTGTGCACTTCTCTCGTGAAGTATGCCTGGCAAGTTTTGAGCATTATTGCTAATCGTGCAAGCAGTGCCCTCAATGCTTCTCGATAATCTATGAAGAACACCAGGTGCATCATAAGCTTCCAGTGCTCTGCCCTTAAACTGGGTCCCAAGTAGTGGAACCATTCCCTTTTCTGGATGCCATGGACAGTACAGATTCTTTCAAATACTTGCATGGTGTCTATGACTTTCACCTTATCAAAAGCCAGTAAGCCCATCCTGGGAAGGGTTTTCTATGAGGAAATTGCATTGGAGGTATTCTGCCCTTCAGAATGACCTTCACTACATAGGCCCTCTCTATCTCAGTAGCATGAGGTCCTAGGGCCGCTAGCTGCTTCTGATGTTGGGAAGCTGTATTACTTGGTGCAATGCTACATGAATTGTCCCCTCCTCCGTACCCTGCTCCAGGTGTCTCCTCATCCTCAGACTCCCTGGCTGGTTCGCCACTCTAGCAATGCACTCATCAGAGTTCCCTGGGTGTCCGCCAGCCAGATGATTATCTTCTTTAGTTGGAAAAGGGCCTGCAACTGCATCATCTTCATCTTTTGGTATGTGTCCTCCATAGTGCCTATTCTCTTCAGTTTAACCCCTCATAGGCATGGGGCACTGTATACTTGAAGTGGCTTTCCCCGTGTATATGATTTGGATACGGATTGCCTGTGTATATGATGTGGATAGGAAGAGTTGGAGAGCAACCAAGCACTGTCTAAAATTATAGTCACGCCCCTATGAATGCTGGTCACGCCCACTGGCAGCATAGCGCCCCTCTACAAATCCTGCGTTTGCCCCTGTCCACAAAGTCAGGGTTATGGATCAAACCTGAAGCCAGTTAAGCTGTGGCATTGGACTGGCTACTGCAGGACCTTTAATGCTTGGGTGAAAGGAGAAAGGCCGGTCATAGGCAGGTTTGATCTTTATCATGGATTCCTGGTTTCCAGCTTTCTCAACAGTGTGTGCCAGCACAAAAATGAAAACTCTATAGATGGGGCAGGTACATGTGCGATTGGGACAAGGCTATAAAATGGAAAACTGTAATTATTTTCCCTAAAAAAAGAAGGTGCCTTTAATTTAGAATAATAGACCCCGAGGAACATTAACTCTTAAGTTTAAAATAGTTAAAAGAAAAATTATAATTTTTTTATATGTTTTTTACTGTACATTTCTGTGTTTGCGAAAAGTACTTACGTGTTATGTAGGATAAAGAGGTTGTTTGTTAGTTTTTATTTTCAAAGCATTTTTTTGTTGTTGTTGAAGAGAGACAAACAGAGTTCTAAGGCTATAATCCTGGCTGGGGGATACCAGTCAGATGCTGAGAGCTGCTTTGAAGGTTGAAGCAAGGGAGATTGTGTGGTAAGGCACAATGGTCTCAGACAGACTCTGGAAGGGATCATCTAGCAAACTTTAAACAACATTTGTTAAAAGCAATAACAGAGACTTTTCCAACACGTACAAATTGGTCTAAAAAATGCTTGTAAACAAAACGATGGGGAAACACTGGCTGTCTAATTTAAAATAATTATGTTGGGTCTGATTCATTAAGGAAAGTAGAGCAAAAAAAATGAGTAACTTTGAACCTTGGCAAAACCATGTTGCAATTCAAGGGACGCTAATTAGTTAATTATTTTGCATTTAAAGAAAATACTGGCTGTTTTTTCATGTAGGACACAAATACTTGATAGTTTTATTTTTACACTGACATTTACAGTTGATCTAGGACAAGCTCTACCCTAACTATAAATCTGTCCCCCCATTACAAATTTACCTCCCCTCCAAACCAACATGGTTTTACCAAGGTGCAAAGTTACTTTTTTTTTTTTTTTTTTTTTTTTTTTTTACTTTACTCTCCTTAATGAATTAGGCCCGTTACGTTTTTGGCAGGTCCCACTGACCAAGCTCAGGAGGCTGTAGTCGAAGTATTTGTCAGCGGTCTTTTGCCCCCGATCCAAACCCAATTAAATAACATTGCAGCAGGTTGCCAGGAATTATATTAATGAAACCTTGTCTGCACAGAAAGGGGGAGGAGGATAACTAGGGAGGAATAATCCAGTGGCAAACGCAGGATTTGTAAAGGGGGGTTTCCACAATATGCCACCAGTGGGTGTGACCAGCATGCCTGGTGGGCGTGGCTATAATTTTAGACAGTGCTTGGCTGCTCTCCAACTGTGCCCCAGGGCCATCTTTTCCATTGGGCATGATGGGCAGCTGCCCAGGGGCCCCACGGGCAAGGGGGCCCCATAGGCACAGCTCTTAATGAGAATAAATAATCCTGCAAAAGAAAAAAACCTGCAAAAAACCTTTAAGGGTCACTGAGCAAGTACATCTATCTATCTCTATCTCTATATATCTATATATCTGAATCTGTATATATCTATATCTAGGGGCCCCGGTGCACTGCTTTGCGCAGGGGCCCATAATGTTGTTATGATGGCCCTGCTGTGCCCCAAGCTTGGAGGGGGTTTCTAGGCACTAGGAACCCCCCTCGGTTTTCCTATGGAACCATAGACAAACAGACAAACACAGCCTGATAAGTGAGTGAGAAATATGCATTTTTTCTTAGTTCTACTACCCAAAGGATTTATTATACAAACTATGTTGCACTATTGCTGATCTAGCAGGATATAGCTTTATGCTGCTTTATGGAGTGGTGAATGAGGCTTTAGTTGCACTACAAGACATTGATGGAACCTTGTAGAGTCCAGAACAAACAACAGATCTCCAGAAAGAGATCCTGACCCAAGTACGTCCTACATTATGTTCTCGACATGCAAATAAAGTAGAGATGAGCGGGCTCGGATATCTGAAATCCGAGCCCACCCGAACGTTGCCGATCCGAGCCGGATCCGAGACAGATCCGGGTATTCCCGCCAATTGCAAAACTGAAACCGAGGCTCTGAGTCATAATCCCGCTGTCGGATCTCGCGATACTCGTATTCTATAAATTCCCCGCTAGCCGCCGCCATCTTCACTCGGGCATTGATCAGGGTAGAGGGAGGTTGTGTTAGGTGGTCCTCTGTCCTGCTATATCTCGTGCTGTGCTGTGCTCTGCTCTGCTCTGCTCAGTCCAGTGGTGCTGTGCTCTGTCCTTCTGAGTTCATTGGTGCTGCAAGTCCATTGGTACTGCAATATTACAAAGTTCACTGATTCTACAGAATAGACTGGGAATTAGTGGAAATGATTGTTATTGAATGTTATTGAGGTTAATAATAGCGTAGGAGTGAAAATAAACCAAAAAACTTGATTATAACACTTTTTATGTTTTTTTCAAAATAAATCCGAATCCAAAACCTTAAATCCGAACCAAAACCTTTCGTCAGGTGTTTTGCGAAACAAATCCGAACCCAAAACCTCAAGCAAATCCGAATCCAAAACACAAAACACGAGACACCAAAAGTGGCCGGTGCACATCCCTAAAATAAAGTAGAAATAAACTCACCACAGCAAATCTTCATACAATTGGAGAACAGAAATGAGATTTGCTGTGTAAAAATTCTGTGTAAACTGACAAATTTGTACAGTGTACTTTCTGAGCAGTGTAGACAGCATTGTGTAGTAGTGTTGAGCCACATATTTTGTTTGTTTGCCCTGGATTTAAAAAATCCCTACAATTTTCAACTTCTGACTGTTAGGAACCCCTCCAGCCGACACAACACAACCCGGAGTCTACTCTGCCAGTCAGGTGTTCACTGGAGCCCCTGATGGTGGGGACAGGCTGGGCTGCAGACTGACAGAGGGTCGTGAAGTGTGTACCGACTGGGGAGAACCCATGCAAGTGGAGTGGAGTCCAAGCAGAGGTCAAGGGCCGGCAGCAGATAGCAGTACCAATAAACAAGCTGAGGTCAGGGGTCACGAGCAGACAGGGAGGTCGGTATTCAAGCCAGAGGTCAGGGTCACGAGATACACAAGCAAAGTCCAATTCCAGGCAAAGGGTCATACACGGGTAATCAGCAGAAAGTCCAACAGGCAGGAACAAGGCACAGAGCAGGTCAGCAGACTGGATACAGAAGCTATAACCGGCAGTGAGGCTGCAAACCTCACTGCCTTAAATACCAGCATCAGCCACTCAGAGCCTGGCTCTGAAATCACATGAGCAGAGGCCTCTAATTACTAATTGACTATTTAATTAGCCCACAGGTTTGATTACTCCTGCGCACGCGCCCGGCTGTCCCCAGCCGCCGGGACGCGGCGCTACTGCTGCTGGCGTCCGACCATTGCCTTGGTCGGGTAGATTCTGGAAATGACGTCCCGGTCATCATAGCGACGGCCGGGACGCCTGCAGGAAGGAGATGAGAGTCGCGGCGGTGCCCGCGGCCGCCACGACTGCTAACACTGACAAAGTGATTCAGTCGTCTCTACTTATGAATTTGTCTCTGTGCCTACAGCTCTCAGGGTCCCTGAAGCAGGAGTTCCATGCAGCAGATAGGTAGTGACCATGTGGGTTCCATGGGAGAGCACCTCAGCTATCTTCCACTAGATGCTCTTTAGGGCTTTGTCTATTACAACATCTATCATAAAAAGTGTAACCTTTTCACATAGAGCTATAAATGCACCTGATTTTGCCCTGACCATGAGCTATGTAAATATTACGTAAGAGCAACTCTGTCCAAACCCGTTACAGACCAGGGAGATGTCAGTAAATTCAAAGCAATATTAATAACAGTGTTTATTTTAGTAATCTGTCAGTCCATATGTATGGAGGTTATGAGTACCATATATGTACTTAAATGAGTTTCCATTTGTACAGTATTGTAATAAACAGGTCATCTGGCAAATGAATAATGCATTTGAAACATAGAGATTCATTATGGCGTTGTGTTTAACTGTAGATGTGTTTCAATGGTATGAAATATAGTGAAGAAGTTTATCTAGAGATCACATTCCTGCTCTATGTTATGGCTACAGTATAGAGTGTTTGATCAGCTCTGTATATAATCTAACATGGAATATATTAAATCAGCCCCTTCCTGATCCCACTGCTGATTTGGTACTTGTATGATTGATGAATTCAGAGAACAGAACACCACCAAGCGGACCCAGTGCAGGATTTGCAGTCTGACCCAGCCACATTCTACCTAACCCACAATTTCACTGACACTACACATTCTGCAGAGCTGCCTTCTCCAGATAAGTGCAACGGTAATCAATCAAGTTCAATGTTTATCAGATTCAGTGGTGATAAATTGCGCTCTTAAGGCAGAGAAAACATCATCAAAATTCTTAAAGCAAATCAATTGCAACATTTGAGTGTTGGTCTGAAGTTTCTGAACAAAGAAATCTGTCTTTGTAAATGTGTGTAGACAACTTATACATTATTAATTTATAAAGTCTTTCACATGGAAGGAATGCATTGAGAATCGCTAGGGACGTTACACTCAGTTGCCGGGCACCATTGCAACATTTCGGGGGCCAATCGATGGTGGCCAATATGTTCGAGAACCACCTATTCTGCTCTTCTAAGCAAGTGAAGACTATTGTTCCAAATAATAGAGCAGGGGACCTCCAGCACTACCGGGCCCCCAACACTACAGGGCCACACTACAGTCATTCGGCTGCTTTGGCGCTAGCTCTGCCAATAAGAGTCACCTCTCGTTTTCAAGTATGTCCAGGATACATCATAATCAGTTGTGGTCACATTAAAGACTAAAGAGATTGAGCATTACAATTCTAAACGCGTCTAGAGAACCAAGTGACAGAACCTTTTACATTTATCAGAAAGATCTCATATACTGAATAGATAAAGCAAAATTCAATACTTGGTAGATGGGGTTGCACAATAAATCAGATCTTGTCAGAAAAGAATAAGATCTAGATAGAAAGGTGGAATGCAAAACGATTTATTTTTAACTAATGATATAGTAATATGTTGTTTTTATACTACTGAGATACTAGTACAGAACTTAGCTGTGTTTTGCTTTTTCTAATCCATGTCTTTCCAGTTCTACAAGCATCAACATGCAAGATCAGTCATGTGTTGTGTGTGCTACAAGTGTTTGCACGACATTTAAGCATTTTTCCCTGGTACCCCCCAGCCAGGGGTATCAGGAAGGGCCTAGCATTGGGCCGATACTTTCTAGGTGTGGGATCCCACTTGTTTGTTCACACCCCACCCTAGAGTAGAGGGCCCTTTGCAGGGTAGACTGGGCTTTTGCACAATAGGCAGCACGGTGGCATAGTGGTTAGCACTTCGGCCTCACAGCACTGGGTTCATAAGTTCAATTCCTGACCATGGCTTTAACTGTGTGGAGTTTGCATGTTCTCCCCATGTTTGCATGGGTTTCCTCCAGGTGCTCTGGTTTCCTCCCACACTCCAAAAACATTCTAGTAGGTTAATTGGCTGCTATCAGAATTTACCCTAGTCTGTGTGTGTGTGTGTGTTAGGGAATTTAGACTGTAAGCTTCAATGGGGCAGGAAGTGATGTGAGTGAGTTCTCTGTACAGTGCTGCGGAATTAGTGGCGCTATATAAATAGATGACGATGAGGATGAATGGAAGGGGTAAAACCAGAAGTTAACCATTATCATCATCATACTTTATTGCGGTTTGATCTAAATCTCATGCGGTTTAGGCATTTGCAAACCAAAACACATTGGATGCTGTTTTAGTTTTCAGTAAGTTACACAATAATTTCAAGACCATAGAGAGACAATACATAAAAAAAAAATCTCATACACAGTAACCATATAATATAATGCAGTTCAACAGAGATAAGACAATACAATACCAATAAATCACTCGCAGGCAAAACGTTTTCAGTTCCCCATTGCTCTGACTTGTGTGTCTGTTTTATTTATTATGTGCTGTCTTTATCTGTGTTTCTATCTTCTGCTCTTCCATTTGTGCTTTTTCTCTCTATGGGGTATATTTGCTAAACTGCAGGTTTGAAAAAGTAGAGATGTTGCCTATAGCAAGTTTAGCAACCAATCAGATTCTAGCTGTCATTTAGTAGAATGTACTAAATAAATGATAACTAGAATCTGATTGGTTGCTACAGGCAACATCTCCACTTTTTCAAACCTGCAGTTTAGTAAATATACCCCCATGTGTTCCTCTCTTTATCTAATATATTGTCTTCAAAATTTCTTAGTAACTGCTTCTTCTTTTCTAGTCTCTTTTCCTAATAGTCTATTTGCGGATTCTATTAATCTTTGTTGAAAGAGCATAAGTACCATAGGTGCAGCTGCTTTGGGGCCCAAAAAGTAAAGTAAAGCAAAAACATGAGTAACTTAGAACCTTGGCAAAACCATGTTACAATGCAAGGGGTTCAAATGAGTTTTTTATTTTGCACATAAGGAAAATACTGGCTGTATTTTAATGTAGTACACAAATACTTGATAGCTTTATTTCTACACTGACATTTACAGTTGATCTATGACATGCCGTACCTACCCCAATTATAAATCTGTCCCCACATTTTAAATTTACCTCCCCCTCCAATGCAACATGGTTTTGCCAAGGTGAAAATGTACTCTTTTTTTTTTGCTTTACTTTCCTTAATGCTTCAGGCCCAGAGTGTTCGTGTGCATGATGGTGACCAACTGCGCAGGAGAACGTTCAGTTTCAAGACTGAAACTGATAGCACAATAGAGCAGCAGCGTTTGCACTGGTTTCCCTCATGTGTATGAAAATGACATCCTGAACACCATTGACTTCAAGCCAATTATAAAGCAATTCTCTGCAAAGAGATTTCGCTAATTTTTGTGTTGAACACTTGATTAATAATAAATAATTCATAGTAATTTCGTACCGTGCCATCTCCGTCTGTATGATTTACCAACTGAGCACCATTTTTATGTTGAATTTCTTGTTTTCCAACTTCAAGGCTCAAGTTATATTGTCCAAACGTTTGTGTGGATTAATCTCTGCTGTACTGCATGTTTTTTTAAATGTTTAAACACTTATTTTGTTGGAGGTACCAATAAATATAAGATTCATTTTATTGATAAATTAAATTTTTATTCCTGTGAGTGGTTGTGTAGGTAGGACCCCAGGGCACTGCCTATAATACTGTTAAGACGGCCCTGTTCATGACAATGGGGTTATTGAAAGTGGTTCCACCTGAAGACTTTAATTTATAATTTGTAAATGCCTTCTTGCAACTTTTACTACATTGTTTACTTAATCTATCTGGCTTCTTTCTGTATTAGACACCAAGGCCTTTATATAATTTAGGCAGAGTTGTTTATGCTAATGCACAGGAATAAGACGATCTATGTTTTATCCAGGGGGGGGAAATAAAATAAACAATTTCTACTTTAGTGCCTATATATACACAATTGGCCAGGGGATTCAGCAGCTGCAGGGCAAACCTAGCCTAGGAGAGGGTATGACAGGCTAGCATGTGATTTGATCATGTGACATTCACATCCAATACACTCGTGACAATCAGATAGGTGGCGAGTTCCTTGACCAATTTTGATAAGTATTGTGAAGCAGAAGCTGGTTTCCTCACCCCTTAAAAATGTGTTCATTGTGCATCTTGTAAACCATTTATGAAAATGTCACTTTTTATGGATTCCAAATCAAAGACAACCACCCACCTCAATGATTAATAACATACAGCAATTAATAACCCATAGAGAGTATAACTCTTTCTTTTCTGTATGTATGAATGAACCACTGCATAATACTAGAGATGTTCACTGACCCCCGTGGTCTGGTTTTGGTTTTGGTTATGGATCTGGATTAACTTTGTGTTCTGATTTTGGTTTTGGTTTTGGCTTTGGTTTTGGCGAAAAACTGCCCTTGCTTGTTTTGGTTTTGGTTTTGGATCCCGATTATTTTCTAAAATTATCTTTCTTTTTTTTTTTGCTAAAATCACATATTTTTGCTTTTTTTCCCCCCTACATTATTATTAACCTCAATAACACTAATTTCAAGTCATTTGCAGTCAATTTTGACCACCTCACAGATCACAATATTATTTTCATACACTTTCAAACAAAGACTCAGATCTAGAAGACCAAGCCTGCCAGACCTATTATTTGTATTTCAGCAATGACAATTAGCAATGGAGCTCTCCTGAATGTCACTGTAGACTTTGAAGAACACTCCTACCCCTCCTCTTTCTTTTCTACCTATGACGCTGCCCAACTGCACTAGAGACTGCCAAGAACTGTGCTACCCCTTCTGTGTCCCTCTGTGAAATGGCGCTGGATCGCCGTGGAGGGTGGTACTTATAGAATCCAAATTTCACGAGATCCGACGACGTAACAATAACGTTTTGCCTCGTTTTCAATTCCGAGTTCGCCCGAAAGTACCGAGCCGGCTCGGCTCGGTACTCGGATCTGCTAAGTTTGGGTGTGTTCGGTTCTCTGGGACCCGAGCCTGAGCATCTCTACATAATACTATATCTCTTGTTTTATATGTTGGATGTCATTATCAATATATGTTCCTATTCTGTATGTAAGGAAAACCACCTTTTTGGGGCATATCTTATAAAATTACTAGAAAGTCAACCTGTGACATTCTACTAAGAGGTAGATTTATCAAACCTTCTAAAAAAAAAAGGAAAAGTGAAAGTGTTGCCCATAGCAACCAACCAGATTCTAGCTACCATATATTTAGAACATACTAGACAATGATAGCCAGTAACTGATTGGTTGCTATGGGCAAGTAATGATTGTATTCGAGGAGTTGGAGATCGAAGGGCACATGTGAAGTATCTCTGACCCATCTGCATTGTTGATTTAAGGTGTACCTAAAAGTAGAGACAGTATTTAGCTTGGCATGATTCCGCTCCATCGCTGCCAGACAATTTTACCCACTGCTTACTGTTAGCTCCTGGCATGGTTCCCAGCTGTAGCAGGTGTTTTATCAATTAAATAGTGTTTATCAGAGCCAATGTGCCAAGACATCCAAATCCCAGATGCTCCCAGTTTTGCAATCCACCAGCTGCGTACCTAGTTATGAAGCCAATGCAAATAGACCTGCTAAGTAGTTGTATGATTAGTACGAGACTCTGCGTGACTCTTGTTGTGGTGTTCTCTTGTATTGGCTGCACACAGAAATACCAAGTAAGCTCACACACTGATTCAACAGGAAGACAAGACGCTTTACAAGAACAGCTGGCAACGTCTGCTCCAGAATCACTACTGGTCCTGGGAATACGAACCAAAAGCCATCAGGAATTAATGAGTCAATTATTTCAACCTTCTTGTTTATTGGGAATACTATAAACAAGCAGGTGACCTGCAGCTTTGTGACTGCAGGACATACCCATCCTTTCTTGGCTGTAAGTCAATGAATAATTAGACTGGGCTACAACCCCATAATCCACTCACCCATGACAAAGTGATCATTCAGCGCTGATGAGTGAAACCTTTAGTGTAGAATGTTTTGGGACACACAGCTGTCAATCATTACATTAACAGATCGTATAACTGGCATGGCCAGGCTTTATATCAAGAAGCAGAACACCGGTGGGCAATTATCTATTTTATTATATTATAATATCATCAGAAGCTCATTATTTCTCAGGAGTACTTAGGGGTAGATTTACTAAACTGTGGGTTTGAAAAAATGGAGATGTTGCCTACAGCAACCAATCAGATTCTAGCTGTCATTCTATAGAATGTGTTAAATAAATAATAACTAGAATCTGATTGGTTGCTATAGGCAACATATCCACTTTTTCAAACCCGCAGTTTAGTAAATATACCCACTGGTGTGTTTGAAATGGAATGTATATATTCTATTTCCAGTCATTTTGATTTACTCACGGTCATATGGTTTCTGATCTTTATTATCAGGGCCGGCCTGGTTAACATGGAGTGATAACGAAAGCTGAATAAATTCCCCCCAGGCCTTTGTTATAGACTCGAGAAAAGTTAATGGATCTCATTTATGAAGTACCCTGGGTGGCTTTGCACTGGTGAATGTCCAGTGAATGTAAAGGTGCCTGTCTGCTTATTGCTCCTACACAAGCTAGAAGTGTGTCTACATTGGTGGAGAGACGGAAAAATCTGACGAGGCTCTCTGTGAAAATGTGTAAGCATCACGTCGAAGTCCAGCTTCATAACAGTCTAAAATCACCCCTTTCATGAAATAAAACATTTCAGTTTTGTTCTTCAAACATTGCTCAATATACCTTCACTTATAGCTTAAACTAATCATGAAAGTGAGGGGACATTGGGTCTTTATGGAAAATATCAAATACATCCCATTGAAAATGTAGGACGAGACCTGGGGGTATATTTACTAAACTGCGGGTTTGAAAAAGTGGAGACGTTGCCTATAGCAACCAATCAGATTCTAGTTATCATTTATTTAGTACATTCTACAAAATGATAGCTAGAATCTGATTGGTTGCTATAGGCAACATCTCCACTTTTTCAAATCCGCAGTTTAGTAAATATACTCCCTGATCTCCGTTAGTTCTGAGATGGAGCAAAAGATCCTCTTGTAGGGCCTGATTCATTAAGGATCTTAACTTCAGAAACTTCTTATTTCAGTCTCCTGGACAAAACCATGTTACAATGCAAGGAGTGCAATTAAGTATTCTGTTTTGCACATAAGTTAAATACTGACTGTTTTTCGATGTAGCAAATTCCGTAGCTCTTACATGATTATTCATGTGAATATTTTCCTATAGGGTGAAAAAAAATTGATTTATTCTTATTTTGTAAATGAGGTCCTCGGTGTTTAACCAAAGATGTAGTTGTGACTGTGTTGTGTTGCTCTTCCTTTCCATCACTCAGGGCATTCCATTATTTGGGGCATGAGCTTACAACCTCTGTGGATTTACCCGTGAGCCAGACCTAAACTATTTCAACCATTTTGTTATTATGAGACTTCCCGGTTCATATGCAGTAATAAAACTGTGACTAAAAAGCCCAGATTCATTCCAAACACAAACCATAGCAACCACTCTGGTGCATAGTGCAGATGTTTGCACACAAATATTCAGACAGCATTTGGTACGGTCCTTTATGATGTTAACATAACATGCAGTGACCAACAAATGTAACATGAGAATGATGTATCATACAGCGTTCCTTGTATATTGCTGGTTACCGATATGAGTTCTTATGGTACCCACTCAGACACTAATTATGCTATGATTGGCACAGAAGTATAAAATCAGTGTTACTTTTCTCTACTGAAACAAATCTGCCATCTCCTTGTCAATGTGTATGGCATCTTCTACTAATGAGAGGTTTAATTGCACTTCAGCGTGTGGAAATCTTATGTGAAGCAGATAGGCTTATGTTATTTACTAAGTGCAATAATAAGATACAAATCAAACACTTATGTTGCATGCACAATTTCATGTCCTTATTTATTACTTAAAGCTTCACATAGGAAACATTTTTCCTAAAGTAGCCTGCCCCCCCCCCTCCCCCCCTCCAGGCCAAGCCCTGCAGGACTGCTACATACTGCCATTCTGTGGTACAGAACAAATTAAATTTGTTGACCAACCAAAAATGGCTGGTCAACAAAATGGCGTTGCTGAGCTGGAGGACCAATCACAATCCACGTTTTTCTTAAGTACCTTGGGATTGGTCTTTAAGCTCACACACACGCCCTGCCCTGTTTTTGGCCGGGACTGTGAGAGAAATGGAGGCTACCTAGAAAAAAAGAGCTGTACACAGTGGCCCCTGGAACTTCAGATAGGGAGAGGGGCAGGGCCACCTTAGAAAACACATTTCATTGGTGTCAAAGCAATGTATAGCACATTTTTTGCTTTGTACATAGCCTCACAGATAACCAAAAATTAAGTATTGAATGTGTGATTTGAGAATGGGAATTTCACAGGGAAGAGGCATCTACAACCATTCAGTTGAAGACATTGTGGGTCTTACAGGCAGCGCATACAAGGTAAGTAAAACACTTTTCTTATATTAACTCTGATCTTCACCTATTACTAAATTAATTCAAATTAAGTAAGTATTAGTATATTTATTGCTTTTCTAGAAGCACCTCCTGTGATTTATCTCCTCTTCGCTGATGTTCCTCATTTGCAACTTTCCAGCTCTACTTCAGTACCAACTAGAGATGCTCACTGACCCCTGTGAACCGGTTTTTGGATATGGATTAGCTTCGTCTTTTGGTATTGGCAAAACCACCCTCGTGTGTTTTGGTTTTGGTTTGGTTTTGGATTGTTTAGGGAAAATCCTAAAATTTGCTAAAATCACATATTTTTGCTCTTTTTTTATTTCTACATTATTATTACCCTCAATAACACTAATTTCAAGTCATTTGCAGTCAATTTAGACCACCTCACAGATCACAATATTATTTTCATACACTTTCGGACAAATACTGCAGCGACCTGGCTGGATGGTAAGCGACAGAGCAATGACACAAACACACGACAGTTCCTAGCACATCTAGAACACATTGCCACACAGCAGTGGCAGAAAAAAAAAAATGGGGGTCCGCCCTCCTTCCCACCACCCGCTATGTTGGATCTTAAACAGGAATTCTAAAACTCGCGAGATCCGAGATCCAACGACGTCACGATGACGTTTTGCCTCGTTTTCGGTTCCAAGGGCGCCACGAGAGTTCCAAAGAATAAAATGAGGTATCATTATTAAATAACATAACACACTAAGCAGCAGAAAGTAAGATTCTAAATATAGTGGCTGAAGTGACGTCATGTTAGACAGAAGGAAGCCTCTGTTGGTATTTTATCATTGACTTGATAAAGTAGAGACTCCCTTCTGAGTCCCTCTATTGAAGTGTCCACAAACCCAGAACCTTTGGTCCCTACACAAGTAATATGGATTTTCTCACCAGCTGGTGATTATATAGTTTTTAGGTATAGTTACCAACATCTGAATATAGGGGTACATTTATCAAAGGGGCAAAAGGCCGCCTTCACCAGCAATAAGGCTTCTTTAAGGCACTATAAGTGGTTATTTATCCCTTATCGCTCCGGGCCAGTGTCACCAAGGCAACCGAGTTTCGGGTATGTTACCAGGGGTGTTTCCTATTTTCTGGGGGGGGGGGGCATATCTTTTTATATCTCCGTGCAAAAGGACTTGGATTTTACACATCCTCAGATGTGGTAGAGATCAGGCCTTGGCTGATACTTCAATATCCTTCCAACCACACATTAGTTGGGAAAACACATTTGTAGATGCAATTTCACCGATGTAATAGAGACAGTCAAATGTACCAAGTGACACGTTTCATAAATACCGCTCCGTTGCCTTCTCGCTTCCATAATTAAAGACATAAATGAAGCAGTACAATACAAGTTGGCGTTAATGAAGGAAATGGTCCTAAAGTTATATTAGACTAGACTTTGAAGTGAAGTTTTTTTTCTTCTTTTCACCATTCGCATTTTCAACTAGACCCACAATCCTGCAAAAATTATCCTGGAGCATCTCGATAAAACCTCCCATGTGCAGGGGCAGAACTATTGGCGTCGCAGTCGGTGAGTGGGGCAGTGATGCTTCTACATCCACTACGCCCCTCCCACTGCTGCGCGGGAACTGACAGTGATGTCCAATTTGGGCAACTGTGCACACTCAGAAGAGTAAATGTAAGGGGAGGGTGGAGAAGAAACGCTGGGCCTCTTCCTCAAAATTTTGGTATAGGAGCTGGCGCCTGGCTACGCATCCCTGAGGAAATTAGCCCCACTGTGTTAATATTAATAGCAAGCAAACTCTTCAATCTGTATGGGCATTGTGCCAGCATAACCTCTCATATTTCTCATTCCAGTGACTCATTATTCATAACCGATCCCCTCCCTACATGACCCATAAATAACACATATATACACTTCTAGATTAGAGGTCAGCATGGTGCAGTGTGGGCGATGTTTACCTTACTGTCTATGCAATAATTAGAAGCGAGATTAAGCAGTGTAATGTACACAAAGACAAGTAAACTTTGCCTGTGCTTTCCTGCTCTTCTATTCACTCTGCAGCGAGATTCTTCATTAATAATGTATTCAGGTCTCTTAGTCACAGGGAGTTGCCATTCATCATTCCCTTATTCCCTAGCTAAGCTTTCACCGGGGAACGGGAGACGTTCTACAAGGTAGATCAATGGATTGCATGCTTAATGCCAATTCTGAAACCATGCTATCCCCCAAAGTCCTCTGTAGAGGCAGTTCTGCCAGTAGGAAACTTAAAGCTTTTACTAATGTAAAACTTTCCCTAGTGAGCAGTCCAAAAAACTAGTACATGTACAACGGCTCAGTGGCCTGATGAGAAGAGAATCGCAACATTAAAGTAATATTACCAGTGAAAAATGTGTAATGGTGTATTTTGCATAATGAATATAAATATTCCTAAAGTATGTTGGCATAAAACAATTAAACACTTGGGGCCTCATTTTGAGTTAAACATAAAATTGTGACCTTGATGTACATACAAAGGTACATCCATACATCTGTGGCTGTATTTTGATACGTGCAGCTTTAAATCTAGCAAAACTGCAGTCATCATCATCATCATCACCTGGCACCAGGCTTATAGGACCTGCAAAGGGATTTAAATTTTTGATCTTAAAGGTGCGTCAAAATCAGACACATCTCTAAGGTCCATGGTAGACTTGTGTCTCCACATCCTTATTGTACAGAACTTATACTTATACGGATGCAAGTACGAGATACTACGAGTGTAAGTTGTGGGTGTACACAGTGCGGCAAATTTTACGCACTAATATAAAAAAGTCGCATTTTTAAGTGCATCAGGCTCAAAGAATATTTGCTTTCAGAAATTGAAATTTCCATATCTAATGCTTAAAATATGTTCTGTTTTTACTAAAGAATTGTTAAAAGTCTCTTGCGCCCACTCAATCAAATACTGCAAAAGATAAAGCCCATAGTTCTTGAACATTAATAATAAGGATGCTGATGTTGGGCAAAACTCTCAGTGACAAAACAAAGCATGCCAGTTTTGCTTACAGTGACATTCTAGTTTTGTGAATGAACCAATGTGCGATCTGTAGAGCATTTTTGTAACCTAGGCAATGTCTTCTGACATGCAATAATTTTTTGACATGCATTGACATTCAGCGGCTCATTTCATTATAAATATTATTAGTTTTTATTTATAGGGCGCCACAAGGTCTCTGCAGCGCAGTACAGAATACAGACAGAGGGCCATACAGGTTAGAGCCAACAACGATAAACAAAAATTACCAGGACTTCAAAGCTCCCAACATAGCTTACACAATGGAGATGGAGCAGAAGAATTGGTAGGGAGACAGGAGGGAAGAGGGCCCTGCTCGACAGGAGGCACAATGAGGAGTAGAGGAATCAATTGCAAGCGAAGGGATGGCGGATATGGGAAGAGAGAGATGAGGAAGTCAGACATAGAGAGCAGATTAGGTGATAGGCTGGAAGGCTTTAAGGAAGAGGTGAGTTTTAAGTGCCCGTTTAAATGTGCACAAATTAAGGGACAGTCAAATGGAGAGTGGGAGATCATTCCAGTGGAGAGGGCAGCCTGGGAGAAATCTTGGATTCTGGAGTGGGATGACGTGATCAGAGTGGAGGAGAGGTGATGGTCATTGGCCGATCGCAGGGAACGTGCTGGGGTGTGAATGGAGAGGATGTTGGAAATGTAATGGGCGGTGGAGTAGGAGAGGGACTTGTAGGTGAGGGTGAGGAGTTTGAAAAGGATTCTGTAGGGGAAGGGAAGCGCAAGGCAGAGAGGGGAGGCAGAAGAGGAGCGGCGGGGGAGGCAGAAGAGTCACGCAGCAGCGTTAGGTATAGACCTGAGGGGGGCAAGGTGGGAGAGAAGTAGGCCGATGAGTAGAAGGTTACAATAATCAAGATGGGAAATGAGTGTGTGAATAATAGTTTTAGTGGCATCCTGAGATAGGAAGGGCCAAATGCGAGAGATATTGTGGAGTTGAAAGCGACAGGATTGGTCAAGAGATTGAATGTGGGGGGCAAAGGAGAGGGAGGAGTGAAGGGTGACGCCCAGGAATTGGAATTGGGGAACAGATGAGATGGTGGTATTGTTGACAGTGATAGAGAGATCAAGATGGGAAGAAGATTTAGAAGGAGGGAAGATGATGAGCTCAGTTTTGGCAATGTTAATTTTGAGAAAGCGTGAGGACATCACAGAGGAGATGGCGGAAAGGCAGTCAGATACAAGAGAGGAGCGAGGGGGAAAGAAGAGAAGAGATGTAGAGTTGAATGTCATTCGCGTAGAGGTGATATTTGAGACCGAAAGAAATGATGAGATCACCCAGGGAGCAAGAGTAGAGTGAAAAGAGTAGAAGTCCAGGAACCAAGCCCTGAGGCCTACAGGGAGGGTATGGGGGGGGGGGGAGGAAGAACCAGAAATGGATACAGAGAAAAAGACTTGGCAAAGTAGGAGGTAAACCAAACGAGTACTGAGCCAGAGAGGCTGAGAGAAAGAAAGGTCTGCAACAGGAGGGGGTGGTCGACGGTGTCAAAGGCCGCAGAGAGGTCCAGGAGGATGAGCAGGGAAAAGTGGCCCTTAGATTTAGTCGAGATAATATCATTAGTAACTTTGGCCAGGGCAGTTTCAGTGGATTGGGGGGGGGGCAGAGCCCAAACTGGAGCGGGTCAAGGAGGGAATTGTCCAAGAGGTGACTGGTGAGCCGGTTGCAGACTATCCTATCAAGTATTTTAGAGACAAAGAGGAAGAGTGAGATGGGGCGATAGTTAGCGACTGAGGTGGGGTCAAGATTGGGTTTTTGGAGAATGGGAGAGATAAGGGCATGCTTAAAGGAAGAGGGGACAATGCCAGTGGAGAGTGACAGATTGAAGAGGTGAGCAAGGTAGGAGCAGGCAGTAGGGGAGAGGGAGTGGAGGAGGTGAGAGGGGAAAGGATCCAGGTGGCAGGTAGAGGGGGGAGAAGAAAGAATGAGGGGGTCACCTCTCCAGGGGGTATGCTCTGCTCTTCCCGCCAAGATTCCTTAGTCTTAAGTAGTTCATAATTCCCTATCATTCATAACTTGTGTATGCACTCTGCGATTCCCTCGCAGAGTGAACCAAACAGTAGGATATGTAACAAGGTTCATTATGATACCACTCATGATGTGATTCCTTCAACCCGTTCCGTGTATTTCACTAATATGCATGTAACTCTGATATAACATATAAATACTACTATCTCTCGACATAACTGACTATGTGTTGCAACTACCATTAATGTATACTATTTTATAAGTATGCGTGTTTGTGCGAATGTATGGTAAAAGACCAATTACTGTTGCTGCCATGTGTAGTGGATGCGTACGCCCTTTCACGCCGTAGCGTGCCCTTGTACGTCGTAGCGTACCGTACGCATCTTTTCAGACAAAGACAACCAAGTTTGCGCAACTTTAATTGAAATGACTTTATCCGATAAGCTGACTTCGACAGTTTCTTTAATAACATGTGACAATAATGTATTTATTAAATAATGAAATACACATGTTACAATTTAGTCATACAATGTAATTGATTTGTATTGAATCACACAGAAATATATAATTGTATGGGAGCCCTAATGCAAAAAAACTACATAGTCTCCCACATTTTCAAATGGCTTCCAGGGACATTTTGCTGGTGGACCAGTGCATCTAATCATATCACAAGCAATACTTTCTCAGTGCACCTAGGAGCACTACAAACTCAGGTCATAATTAGTGGATTTGATAATAACATATGTAGCACTTGTGTCTCAACACACATGGAGTAGAGAGGGGTGGGAAGCCTCGCCGTTAGTGCTTCCACTCAAATTAGCTTTCCTGGTAAGGTCGGGTGACCTTGCAGGGTCCAAAAGGGGTTTACTCAGGAAACCGTTAGCTGAATCCCTAAAAAACACTTGCAGGAACATAGATAAAGATGATCAGCCAATTAGCACATTTATTAGGATAAAGGCCTGGTGACATATATCCTGACACCTGACAAGTAGTGGGTGGTGAGCATAAACTGTGTGTTCTATAAATAGCAATGGAAAACAAAATTTTTAGGGTTAAGTGTAACAAGTGCAAATGCTTGAAGTAGAATATAAATTGGATAATACAATACAATATAAGAGGAGTTGATAATTGAATGCAAATGACAATAGAGTACATAACAGAATACTTACAATGCAATGGCTATATTAAAACACATGCAGCAATGTCGTGCTAACAATACAATATTAAACACTGGAATTCCAGATTGAACATGGTAATGGTCTTTGAAAAGAGAACTGAGCAGGGTAATAGTATCACGTTACTATAAGGCTCTCTGTTGGGTTTAGTACCCCATTAGTACCACTTAGTAATGATGAGGGTTTTAGATTCTCTATAAATCTACAGATCTGAACCCTGACTCAACAATATAACACAGATGACATTGGTGTGTGGCAGAATCACGTATCACTGGTGATACACAGATCAAGGTTTGATGGTACGCAGTACTCAGCGTTAGACACAGTGCGAATGATGGCCATACTGAAAGGACATGGTTCTAGGCTTCCAGCACTGATATACATCAGTGATTCCCCTCTCCCACGTATCTCCTCTTTCTGTGGTTCTGGTGCCAAAGCCCCATTTCATGGAAGGCTCTGATTTCATTTCCTGGCTCCTCATAGTTCGGGGAAATTGAATATTCTACACTGCCCCCTCCTGCCAGTAGCTCTGCACACCTTGTTAATACACTCCTGGAACTTGCCCCTACCTCCCCGGCAATCACTGAGTCCAGCGCTACACATACATATTTTTCGCATTTTAAATACTTCAATCAACAATTAGCTATAAAGTCTGCTTATAAGCAGGAATAGTACGAATTACATTAAATGATAATAAAACAAAATAATAGAGCTTTTCTGATAAATAATTAACGTCCACCTGCAATAATGAATATTGTGATAAACGGAGACCAGAATGGGGATAATCATCTACTGTTGACAGGTCCAGCTGCTGAATTATCCCTACAGGCCTTGGGCCTGATTTATAATGTGGCCGATTATCTGCTGCATAAGCCTAGTTCCAGAAATTGTGCCCATGGCCTCGTCCCAACATTGGTGACAGTGGGCAATGGTAATAAGGTATGTAACACATACTTACCTGCTCAACGTAGGAAACCGATCTTCTCCCCACCGCTTCCATCCCTACCAGTCGGATGCGCCTCTTCTCCTGTTTGGCATTTTGGTTGATTTAAAAGGCTCTGTCTAGTTCTCGTGGTGCTGTCGGTCTGGTCCTCTTGATTGAAGACCGTCTCTCGTCTTCACACTCCTGCTCTGCTCTTCCTGTCTTCTATCTTCAACCTCCTGTTACGATCTGAACAGATCAGTGCACGGACTAGGGCTTATCGATGTGTTGAGCTGTGATTGACACCAAATGAAAATCTGGCCACTGATTGACTGTCAGAAAATCTGCTTGGATTCACTGTCACCAATACCGTGGAGTTTTGACGTAAGAGTGGACTTACCTGTGTTGGATCGCTGGTCCGGTAAATTGCATCTTCTTTTCCTCACCTGCTTCACAGGCTCTAATACAGGGAGACACAGTGCTACATTATGAAGAAAATAGTGTGGAAGATAATATATCTATTTCTAGTGATAACTGGATATTCACCGCCAGTGGTTTTTCAGACAGTATCCACCAGTACGCAGTACAGATATCTCCTATTTTGTAGAATTTTCAATACTTAGAACTAGTTCTGGAAACAGGAAGTTCTGAGTTTAACAAGTACATGTACATGAAACGATCTAAGTGAAATCAATTCAGAAATTAAAAAAATAAGCAATTACTTTGTGCTGGTAAGCAAGGAAAGAAAGACTGCTGCAAGGACAATCGTGGAGATACAAAAGGGTGGAGTACTGGAGTGGAGTAGTCCCTTGGGCAAACAGGTTGCAACATAGGTCCATGTCTCTGGGACTTGTGTAGCGCAGATTTAGGCAGATTACTCACACATGCAGCAGACAGAGAGTAGTTCTGGAAACACGGAGGGCTCTTTAAACAAGAATCCAAGGCTTGGGATGACTCCAAATGATTCTTGTTACCAAAAGTATTATAGATAGTGTAGCAGCAGCAGTAACCTGGAACCATGACATAAAGGACAAGCAGCAAATACTGGAATACACTCCCTGGGTCCCTGTACAGGCTCTGGACTCCCTCTGTCCCTCTGGGCTGGACCTGGACTCCCTCTGTCCCTCTGGGCTGAACCTGGACTTCCTCTGCTCATCTGGCAGCTTCTGCAGGACCTCTGGCTGTGACAGGCTCCCTTGGCAATTCAATCTAGCAGCTAGCACTAGAAATATTGCAGCTCCTCCTGACAGATTGGCAACTTTGTTTGACTAGACTGGTAACCTTGTCTGTAAGTTTGGCAGCTCTCTCTTTTAAAAGTGCAGCAGGAAATCTATGATCGATGACAGCACGATAAGATTCACCTGGTTTCGATGTCGATATCTTCCCCTGCTTTAACAACGATCACAGCTGTAATTGTTCTGCTATCGCCATCACAGGATGGAGATAATGAGAGAAAATGAATTAAAACAATACTTTATTATTTAAATAAAAAATTTTTTATATGTTTTATGAATTAAAAATATTTTTACCCACCATTTTTACGTGAAAGAAGAGGTCTGGATTTTTAGATCTATTGCGCATGCGCATATCAGTAGTCACTGAAGAGTTAAGTTAACCCTTACAGCTCCTGGCCAGTATTGCCAAGACAAGTGAGTACAAGTCATACTTGCCAACTCTCCCGGACTCCCGCGAGAGCTGGCATTTCTCCAGCATCCCAAAATTCCGTTGTTAAAATGACGTGACTCACTGAGAATTGCGTCATTTTGGCCGGCAAAACGTCATTGTCTTCGTGGGGGCGGGGCCAAAATGACGCAATTCGAGGCTCCCCGCCCCCCTCCCGCCCATTAGTCATGCCCCTCTCCCGGACGTTGCCTACTGAAAGTAGGCAAGTATGGTACAAGTTGCCTCTGCCAGATTTTGTTAATAAATTGTGGTATCATTTTTTTATAGCTGCTAAAAGCACTGATAAAGAAAATCATACTTATATCTGCATTTTGATGAATTTACCCCGCTATTCTAAAGAGAGGAGTTGCAGCTGCCTGTATGGAGTGGGAAAGTACTTAACTTTGTAACATATCTGCAGTGGAATGTCAGATTAGCACTAAATAATGGTTTTTACCTCCATGGTTCATTTCCGAAGGTTCCATTTTTAATTTTATACATATTTAGCTCAAGTTCATAAAATTACATAGCTTCGGAATATTCACTGTTTCCAGGAAGTGAGGCTGCCTTTGCCTAGACAGCTGGTATTGTATTATTCAGTGCTTAGAATGCCAACTATGCATCCAGATTCCAGATGCATATATAAACCCACAGTATGTAGAGTGAATCTGACATTACTCTGCTATGTTTGTTTCAAATGACTGGTGATTACAAGACGTGAAATGTTCTACAGTAACGCTTTCTCTGTGCTTTTTGAAGCCTACACATGTGAAGCTTCAGTGGAAAGGTGGACTAAAGGGATTAATGATCAAATCATTCCAATGTAAATGCCAAACTTTGGTGCTTCTAGGTGTGATAAGGTTTAGGCAGATTAAACAGTCAAAGTTTCTAAGTGTAAAAACGTACAAGTAGTATTAAGAAATGAGACCTTGCCCTTGAGAGAGAGTGGTCATCCTCCTTTTCTGCCCGTACTTCTCTGTTATACAAACACTAGGTAAAATATGTGTATATAACCCTCCAATGTGCATTTTTCTATACACATGCATACTATACCTATGAACTGTATACAGACATGCTTAGTTTACCTCTGGATATAGGCAATGTATACTGTACTGATAAGTACATGGAAATACCTAATGCATCTGTACACATACTGTACTGCATATATCCATGCATATGTTACTTCTGTGCATAGACCCAACTACTGTACCTCTGTACATAGCCACACACATTGTAGTAATGTACATAGACATGCATAAATAACCTCTGTACTTAGGCAGTGCTGTATCCCTGTACAGTACATATCCATTCGCTCTGTGCTTCTGTACATATACATACTTTACCTCTGTACTTACACTGTACGGTATCCCTGTACAGTACCTATCCATTTGCTCTGTGCTTCTGTACATATACATACTTTACCTCTGTACTTACACAGTACGATATCCCTGTACAGTACCTATCCATTCGCTCTGTGCTTCTGTACATATACATACTTTACCTCTGTACTAAGACAGTACGGTATCCCTGTACAGTACATATCCATTCGCTCTTTGCTTCTGTACATATACATACTTTACCTCTATACTTACACAGTACGATATCCCTGTACAGTACCTATCCATTTGTACTGTGCGTCTGTACATATACATACTTTACCTCGGTACTTAGACAGTACGGTGTCCCTGTACTGTACTTATCCTTTTGTACTGTGCTTCTGTACATATACATACTTTACCTCTGTACTTAGACAGTATTGTACCCCTGTACAGTACCTATCCTTTTGTACTGTGCTTCTGTACATATACATACTTTACCTCTGTACTTAGGCAGTACTGTATCCCTGTACAGTACCTATCCATTCGCTCTGTGTTTCTGTACATATACATACTGTACCTCTGTACTTAGACAGTACTGTATCCCTGTACAGTACCTATCCATTCGCTCTGTGTTTCTGTACATATACATACTGTACCTCTGTACTTAGACAGTACTGTATCCCTGTACAGTATCTATCCATTTGTACTGTGCGTCTGTACACAAATACTGTATCCTTGTACAGTATCTATCCATTTATACTGTGCTTCTGTACACAAATACTGTATCCCTGTACTTAGAAATACATGAATCATGAGACAGCCAGAATCAGCATTTTAAAACATGACTTACCACTGTATACAACCACAAATACTTAGGGTTTATTTATGAAGCTGTGTTAAGGCAAAAATGAAAGGCTTCCTTAACACTTTGAATAATTTACCAAAGGATTAACTCACAGATTTCTCCAATGTTAACCCAGTTTTCACAGATTACCGCCATCCCCATAGAGCTCTATGGGGACCTTTGAAAACAGACTATTGAACAAGAAGCAAAAAGGGTGTGTAATTATTACTAACAGATGCAGACCCACATGTAGATGCAGATCAAAGCTGTATCAATTACGGATAACTGAAGGCTGGCGTAAATACACACTGATAATGACAGTCACCAGCACTAACCAGACACATTTGATTGGCTGATTGCAAATTCAGCGCTGAAGCTGATAGGTTCCTTTCCTCGTTGTTAGTGCATAGGGATTCTGTGTGCATATATTTTTGCTACTGTGATCCGTACACGAAAAAGGAATTATATCAGCTGTATTATATCAGCTGTATTATAGAGGGTTTTATTTAAAATAAAGCCTAGTAACGAATATGTTTTCTACTATTTAAACAAGTGTTGAGATAGATTTCTTGCGCTTATGACCTGGTTGTGTGCATGCGAATGTGGGTGTATGTAAGCCTGACGGAAATCTGACGCGTATGCTGCAGGTGCAGATCCGGATGTATCTTGCACTGTGTGCGTCTCAGCATATGAGCCTAAATACCTTATTTTTACACACAGCTTTTTTGAGCGCACATTACACCAAATATGCACGTTGCGCGCCTGGGTTCCTATCCACTCTGTCTCCTACAGCCAATAAACATTATTTAGCACAAAGAGATTAGTATTTACTACTTATTTACTGAGTTACTCAATCCATGGTGGTTGTTGATGTAGTACAAAAACTATTTGGGGTCTGTTTGTGTGCGACTCTTTTATTGAAATCCAGTGGAAGGAAAAGTTTCAGTAGAATAAAAAAAAGTTCAAAGTGGCCTCGTAAAAGATAATGGAATCTGAGAACAGTCGCCCTCTGTTCGCTGGAGAATAAACTTTTTGTTCTTTGCAAAATTATAAAATGTGATGGCAGAAGAAAGCGACTGTACAGTGTGTGCTGCTGATATCATAGATCCAAAAAGCAGATTACATCTTACTGCTATGGAATGCCATTGTGTTTCTTCTCCATTTTACCCAGAATGCACCGCCTTGTGTGTGTGTGGGTTTGGGAGCAGTGACAACATGAAGGGAGAATCTCTAGAAGAAATAGAACATACAATTTACCACGTGTGGCAAACTTAACAGCACTCTCCATATCCCTTACACAAATAAACATTTGTATTATTGGAGCGTTGACTATAGAAGACACACATTGGAGCTAATTTAAGTGGCATAAAAATTTAATTTTGCTGTGTGTTTGTGTGTGTGTGGGGGGGGGGAATCTCTCAAAATGCGTACAAATGTACTCCCCATTCACTGGTCCTTGCGCATGCAGTAAAGTCCGATTGAAGAACCGTCTACACTGACTCTTTGGGGTATATTTACTAAAGTGCGGGTTTCAAAAAGTGGAGATGTTGCCTATAGCAACCAATCAGATTCAAGCTTTCATTTATTTAGTGCATTCTACAAAATGACAGCTAGAATCTGATTGGATCTAGTCCTTTAACTATAACTTTTCCTGCTTTGTTACAATGAAATGCTCATATGACAATCATTAATATATTCATTTACTTGGGGATAGAGGGATGTCATCGGTTCCTAGTGATTTGATTGGCTGCATTAAAATGGACATTACTTTAGTCTTACTTTTCTGACCTTAAGATGGATTGAGGAAATAAATCCTGCTGAGATATCTTAGTGTCTTAATACCCAAGGCCTGATTAAAGGTTCAGGCCACACTAGGCTAATAAACTCGTAGTTCCCCCTCGCCTACCATACCAGGCTAATATGCGATAGGTAAATGGCTCATTCTCTTCATCCATGGGAATACATCAAGATTAAAACCTTACTACATTTTTCTATCTATTCTCTTATATTTTAAAAAAAATTCCAGTTTATACCTTTCACCCCCAATAAGCATTGTGTCCTTGCCCGCAGCCTAGTCAGCCTATTGCATAATCAGGCCCTGCTAATACCCAGATGAAGATGGATACTTTTACACTATTTACAGTTGGCTAAGTTACAACAACATTTTATTGTGCGTCATCACAGTGGAAATCTTACATTCATCTCGATGAGGACACATTGTGAATGCAATGAGATGCCATTGAGAAGTGTTTAAAAATGCATTTGGTTTGAACACGATGGTTTAAGGGACGAGGATTGAAAGCATTTAACACTACTAAATGTAAATAAAATGAGTATATAAATGCAATGCAGTTTTACTGGCATTTAGCTTGCAATTAAAAAGATGCATTGCATATGCCAGTGTGTGCACCTCTTTGTCTGCCTCACACCTGGGTAGATGGGTGATCACTTTCCTCCTTTGGGAAGCGCCTCCATAGATACGCTTTTCAGGATTAGGGGCCCAGGTCATAGGGTCTATCTGTCTGTCTGTGTGTGTGTGTTAGGGAATTTAGACTGTAAGCCCCAATAGGGCAGGGACTGATGTGAATGAGGTCTCTGTACAGTGCTGCAAAATAAATGGTAATAATAATAATAATTAGCAAGCTGTGGGCCCCCGGTGCAGGGAAGCAAGGAGGAGGGAACCGGACCCGCTAGTTCCCCTTGCAGTGGTCCCCATTATCTCCATGTGCCCCGGTACACCGCCTCTGCTGCATTAATGGTAGTTCTGCCACTGGTCCAGGTAGAAATGCATCTAAAATTATAGCCACGCCCCCATGCATGCTGGTCACGCCCACTGGCGGCGTAGTGTGGAAACCCCCCTCTACAAATCCTGCGTTTGTTCCTGACATACTATCTTTTCCATCTGGTTGACTTCAGCCTGATTCCCAGCTGTGATTTGCATAAATCTGTAATTGTTGATTGCTGTTGAAAGTAAAACTAAACCCAATAAGTTAATTTCATAATCAATAAGGGTTTCCAAATCATGTAAAAATATTTTTCTAATCAAGATTGGTAGGTTATTCTTTTTAAAAATGTATTCTGCAGTTTTCCATTCTTCTTGCTTTATAATCTGGGAGATAATTGCTGCAGGCTATCTGGTTTATCGTCCCTATAATCTCTTTACTGTTTGTTCACACTGTGACTTTTCTCCAGCCAGTCACACAGCTGTATCCTCTTGATCTTTAATTCCTCTCCTATCAGGAGTATTTATAGACGGACATAATATTTATGTTTAGACGAGCGTTTTGTCAGAAGTTGGTCACGTCATGTTCCAGATGGAAAGTGACCATAGCAAATTATTCGAAAAACTGTGCATGCTTCAGGCTCACTGATCCTGGTGTCTGCACGCTTGTGCTGTACATATGAGAGGCGGTATAGAATGGAGGTAGAATGTGCAGCTCAGAGTCGTCTCTCTGGCTACGTGCAGGAACAGAGCTCAGTGTTTTCCTCTGGAACATGACATGATCATACTCTGAGAAAGGGGCAGATGGATCACACTTTCTAAAAATCAAAATTGGAGGTGTTGCCCATAGCAACCAATCAGACACCAGCTACCATTAATCGAACACATTCTAGAAAAAGATATCTAGAATTTGACTGGTTGCTATGGGCAACACCTCCACATTTTCTTTTTAGACTGTTTATACATCTACCTCAAAGCATCTGAACAACCCCTTAGCTTGGAAATGTGTGATAAAATCAGATTACACTGCAGGGTGTGTGTCCTGTAGGTGGCCCAGAGGTGAGAGAGGACAGGCAATGTTAGGTTACACTGCCAAATGACCCCGAGCAGAGTGGGGGCCCCGTTCTGACCAGGGGTGGACCTAGACGTAATTTTTAGGGGGGGAGATTTTGCATAATCACGCCCCTCCTTCATTCTGATTGGCTGGCCTAGGACAACCCTGCCCACCAACTGTGATTGGTCCCGCCCCCTCCATCCGTTTTGATCGGTGTCTTGGACCTAAATTTCAAGGACTTGTACTGCTAGGGATGGGGGGGGGCAATTGACCCCCCCCCCTGGATCCGCCACTGGTTCTGACAATGCATGGATCCTGCTCATGCGCAGTAAATCAATGAGGTATTCCACCCTATTCGGCTAAAGATGTAAATATATGTACAGTCATTATAAAACAATCTTTAAATGTATGAAATGTATAAATACCTATTAAATAATGTTTAAGTGAAATTAAATATCTAAACAATGTAAATGTATTTCCTAGAATCTATCTATTGTTGTAGATATGGAGAGGCTGCAACTATATTTTTTATTTTCCCTTGTCCATTGTAAATATTAAGGGATAAACATATAAAGGCATTGTTGTTATATGACTTAAATGTTTCCAATATTGACCTAGTCTGTTTGTTGAACTTACCATTTAGAATGGTTTGTTGTTTTGCTTTCTCTACCCCAGAATCCCTTTGTCCCCACCTGGAGCCCTCTTGTCAATCTTTCCGAGGTGTGACAATCCTTTCACAATGCAACAACATGACATCGTAAGATATATATGTGTGTGACATCACTGGGGGGGGGGGGGGTATGACATCGATGGGGTCATGTCCAGGTCTGGAAACAAAAACAAATAAATGACACAAAGCAGCAACCTCTAGCAAGTGGTCGACAACCTGAAGAACCATAAATATATTCAATAAAGTTTTTTAGCCTTTTCTTTAAAGGAGTTCCTGCTGCTGTCCTGTTAATGAATCACAGAGATGTTTAATGCCCATAGTTCAATCAAGAACGCGAATATCCTCCTAGTATAACCAGGAGCAGCCACGGAAAGGTGTTACTCTATCATGTGGGCAGCACAGTGGCTCAGTGGTTATCACCTCTGCCTCACAGCACTGGGGTCATGAGTTCAAATCCCGAGCATGACCTTATTTATGTGGTGTTTGTATGTTCTCCCCGTGTTTACGTGGGTTTCCTCCGGGTACTCCAGTTTCTTCCGACAATCCAAAAACATGTAGGTTAATTGGCTGCTATCAAAAATTTACCCTAGTTCGTCTGTGTGTGTGTGTGTGTGTGAGTGTGTGTGTTAAGGAATTTAGACTGTAAGCTCGAATGGGGGAAGGAGGACTGATGTGAGCGAGTTCTGAGTACAGCGCTACGGAATTACTGGCGCTATATAAATAAATGATGATGATGAAAAAAATCATGGGTGGATTTTGTGTCTTGAGAACATTTCAGTCCACATGGGTGCCCTGATTTTCAGTCCAAAATTGTTGGAGCAATATGCATGAGGTATGAATTAGCAGGACACGCAGTAGTGGAGCTGAGGACCCCTGAATTGGTACAGATCACATATTTCTCTAAATATAGTCACATATCAGCTTCTTTATAGATACAATCAATTGCACAGTGTAGAAACTCCACTAACAGGTAAAAAGGCATTATTTCGGGCAGCACGGTGGCGTAGTGGTTAGCACTTCTGCCTTACAGCACTGGGGTCATGAGTTCAATTACCGACCATGGCCTTATCTGTGTGGAGTTTGTATGTTCTCCCCGTGCTTGCGTGGGTTTCCTCCTGGTGCTCCGGTTTTCTCCCACACTCCAAAAACAAAGTGGTAGTGTTATTGGCTACTGACAAATTGACCCTAGTCTGTCTGTGTGTATATGTTAGGGAATTTAGACTGTAAGCCCCAATGTGGCAGGGACTGATGTGAGTGAGTTCTCTGTACTGCGCTGCGGAATTAGTGGCGCTATATAAATAAATTATGATGATGATTCTTTTCAGTATATTTCAGACCATGTGCAATTGTACTGGTTTGGTTATAAGCTTGTAATTCTTCTCACACAGGTAAGTCCTCAAAACATATCCTATTATATTAATATTTGAGGAGAAACTTGAGCAAAATCACCTCTTATTAAAATTCACTCAACCGTTTTAATAATAATGAATAGGCTGCAATTATGATAAGGAACATTTGCGTTACCCTCCCTAGCTGCAAGCTATGAAGCTGCGTTTAGTTTACCTTTACTGTAAAACACTAAAAAAAGAGGATGAACCTTTCAGTTTGTCAAATTCTTCAGGTTCTGTCTCTTTGAAATATCAATGACACATATTTCATAACAGGATATTATGCTTCCATCAAAAAAAGCTATTGGAAAAATTCCACATCATGTGAAAACTCAATAATGCTTGTTCAGAGAGGGGCTTGCTCAGGATTAATTCCGCTTTATAAGAATTATTGTTTTAGCAGAATAAAAAAGTAAGACGATTTCTTTCACACAGTACAATATAATAATATGCAGAAGTCTTGAAAGCAGGGCTGCAATTTATAATAGAGTGTTTTATTGCACTGTTTCATTTTGATTGCATTGTGTATTTAATTTTAAAAGCTAAATGTCAAAACTCTGCTGAATAAGCAAAACAATTTATTCCCTTATAAAGGGAGACATTTTAATAACGCGGAGACTAAGGAAAATAAATGAGCCAATAAATATTATGGTTGTTCGGTTTATTTGTTTGTGCATGAAAATTAGAGATGGTCACTGACCCCCGTGTTTTGGTTTTGGATTCGGTTTTGGATCTGGATTACCGTCGTGTTTTGGTTTTGGTTTTGGTTTTGCAAAACCGCCATTGCGTGTTTTGGTTTTGGTTTTGGTTTTGTTTGGTTTTGTTTTGCTATTTTTTGGGAAAATCCATGTTTTTGGGCCTAAATTAACCCAATTTAGTGCTCCAACTGTTTTAGAGACAAGTAATCTAATTGTTGAGGTAATAAATCATCCAAAAAAACAGTTTAATTCTTCGTTGGTAGGCCTATTCTACACACAAAACAGATTGTCTTCCTCTCCATCTATGCATATTGGCAATGCAGCCATCGTCTTTGAATGTATATTACACCCTACACTTATAGTTAAATATGTAAAGAAATGGAAAAAGCCAGTTTGGTTTCTGTCTCTCAAGGCCCCCCTCCACTTGTATAAAATAGCAAAAAATTCAGCCATTATAGACTGTACAATATTAATTGACATGGAGAAAGCCAGTTTGGTTTCTGTCTCTCTAGGCCCCCCTCCACTTGTATAAAATACTAAAAAATTCAGCCATTATAGACTGTACAATATTAATTGACATGGAGAAAGACAGTTTGGGGTCACTCTGTCTCTCTAGGCCCCCCTCCACTTGTATAAAATACCAAAAAATTCAGCCATTATAGACTGTACAATATTAATTGACATGGAGAAAGCCAGTTTGGTTTCTGTCTCTCTAGGCCCCCCTCCACTTGTATAAAATACTAAAAAATTCAGCCATTATAGACTGTACAATATTAATTGACATGGAGAAAGACAGTTTGGGGTCACTCTGTCTCTCTAGGCCCCCCTCCACTTGTATAAAATACTAAAAAATTCAGCCATTATAGACTGTACAATATTATGAAAAATGGACAAAGCCAGTTTAGGGTCACTCTGTCTATGACACCCTACCCTTAAGGATAAATTGCCCTAACAGCAGCCTTTCAAGATGGTATGTGATATGGAAATGCCACAAGTCCCTTTCCTCTTTGGGGGTAGATTGCACCCTACACTTACATAGAAAGTTTTAAAAAGATGTTATCGGCATCATCTTCAGCTTCATCCTCACCCTCATCAGTGTGTACGTCATCATCACAGACTATCAATTCATCGCCGCTTGAATCCGCCATTAGAGAACAGTCAGTGCTTGGATGTCTTGGATGGTGAAGGCCTTCCTCGTGGAAGATGTAGTTCATTTTTATAAACATCATTTTCTCCACATTTTTGGGAAGTAACCTTCTACGGCGATCACTGACTAAGTTCCCTGCTGTGCTGAACACTCGTTCAGAGTACACACTGGAGGGTGGGCAGCTTAGGTATTGCAAAGCAAGTTTGTACATGGGTTTCCAAATGGCCTGCTTTTCTTCCCAGTAAGGAAAGGGACTGTCTGACATTTCCATATCAACTACCTCTTGAAAGTAATCCTCCACCATCCTTTGCATGTTTATACTCATATTGGATGGACTTATGGGCAAAGTGACACATTTTTTTGAAAAATCCTTCAAACCAGCCCAGATGTTAAATTGTTCTCGTCTGCCCCCTGTGTCTTCCCTGCTTCTTTTTTGGAAATTTAATTTTTTACGAGCAACAGCTTGAGAAAGTGAAGGAGGACACGTCGTCAAGCCGAGGCCCAGTTCAGCGGCCAACTTGCTGAGCAATAGCTCCTTGCAAAAGTTCACATCTCGCTCATTTACAAGTAAAGACTCAATGTAGGTTTTAAACCTTAGATCAAGCACAGTGGCCAAAACGTACTGATCCGAGTTCAAGATCTTAATAACTCGAGGATCATTGTGAAGCGAATTAAGTACTTGATCGACAAGGCCAACATACTTTGCTGAATTGCTTGCTTTCAGCTCCTCCTTCATTTTCTCAAGCTGCTTTTCCAATAGTCTAATTAAAGGAATGACTTGGCTCAAACTAGCAGAGTCTGCACTGACCTCACATGTCACAACTTCAAATGGTTTCAGCACCTTGCACAGCACTGAAAGGATTCCCCACTGTGCAAGAGTGAAATACATCCCCCCTCCTTTCCCAATGTCATGACTTGTGCAATATGCTTGGATGGCTTTGCGCTGTTCCTCCATCCTCTGAAGCATGTACAGGGTGGAATTCCACCGAGTTACCACCTCTTGCTTAAGTTGGTGGCAGGGCAAGTTAAACTGCTCTTGGAGCTGCTGTAATCTCCTACATGCTGTGGCTGAATGCCTGAAATGGCCTGAAATTTTACGGGCCACCGAAAGCATCTCCTGCACCTCACGGTTATTTCGTAGGAAGCTCTGCACCACCAAGTTGATGGTGTGAGCAAAACAGGGAATATGTTGGAAATCACCCAGCTGTAATGCTCGCACTATATTGTTGGCGTTATCTGAAATGACATACCCTGGGGAGAGTCCGAGTGGTATAAGCCATGCATCAATCACATCTCTCAGTTTGCGTAACAAATTGTCAGCCGTATGCCTGTTAGTGAAGCCGGTGATACAAAGAGTGGCCTGCCTGTGACAAATGTTACGTAGTGGTGTACATGCTGCTGCTGTTCCTGCTGGTGAAGGTGAATGACCAACCCAGTGGGCTGTCACAGTCATATAGTCTTTGGTTTGGCCACTTCCACTTGTCCACATATCTGTGGTTAAGTGAACAGTGGGCAGAATGGCATTTTTCAGCGCAATCTCTACATTTTTACACACTTTTTGGTATAGTTGTGGAATAGCTTTACGGGAGAAATGGTGTCGCGATGGAATTCTGTAACGCGGACACAAAACCTCAATTAACTGTGAAAAACCAGCTGCGTTTATTGTGGAGATTGGACGCAGATCTAACACTAACATTGCAGCCATGGCGTCTGTGATTCGCTTGGCGACTGGGTGACTGCTGTCATATTTGCTTCCCCTCGCAAATGATTGTTTCACAGTTAATTGCTGAAATGTAGGACTGCTCATTTTATTCACCTGCCTCTGGGATGACGATTCACCCCCAGCAGCAGCAACAGCAGCAGCAGGACTAACGCTTTCTTCAGAGGAATCAATAATAGTGCCGGAGTCATCCAGCCTTAAGTGGGATGCCGGGCTAACTCCGAGCGCTACTGAGGATATTGATGAGGATGGTGTGGTGGGTGTATTTTGTAGCCGTCGGTATGTCGGTGAGCGGAGGGTCTTAGCTGATGAGGGAGTGCTTGTATTCTTTTGGGAAGAACTTTCAGCTTTTCCCAACACTTTGCCATGAACTCTCGTTAAATGGCGTAACATAGACGAGGTTCCAAGATGGTTAAGGTCCCTCCCTCGACTGACTGTGGCTTCACATACACTACAAATGGCTATACAATTGTTGTCTGGATTTGGGTAGAAATAATTCCACACATAAGAAGTGGATTTTTTTGTTTTATGCCCAGGCATGACAATGGCCTTTTTCTTGTCACGTGCCAGAACTGCTGCCACTGGTGCAGGACTTACACAAACAACCTCATCCTCATCAACATCCTCATTAGCGCCCTCGTCGCCTACACAAATCTCCCCCTCATCCTCTTCTAATTCCAAAGTGGCATCCTCAATTTGGGTATCACCGGCTACACTCGGGCTATTAAGGCACACATCAGCAGAATGCTCACGATTAGACATCCCACTGTTGGATGGACTCTCCACAGGGATTGTTGTCATTTGTGAATCAGAGCAAATATTCTCCTGTAATGCCTCACTGGTATCTTGCAGCTCAGCTTTGACGCGTAACAGTAGTTGTGCACCAATTGTAGCCTGGGTAACTTTTTGGGATCTGCCACTAATAGCCAAAGGTGAAGGCCTCATTCTCTCTTTGCCACTGCGTGTGTAGAATGGCATGCTTGCAATTTTTTTTTTATCGTCACTTAACTTTTGCTCAGTTACACTTCTTTTTCGCTTCAATACAGTAAATTTTTTTTTGGTTTTTGTTTTTTGCACTAATTTGAAAACACTCTGTTGTTTGACATCGCCTTGGCCAGATGACGTACTGGGAACACTAACATCAGGACTGGTGACAGAACCTGGTTGCTCATTTAGATCATATGTGGACTGCTTTGAATCCATTCTGAGCGCAAACCACTGGGGAGTGCTAAAAATTATTGAGTAGATACTGCTGACAGATATGACTTTTGACAGCCAGAAATATTAATGCACAATTAGGGAGGACACCCCAAAAACACTGAGGAGTGCTAAAAATTATTGAGTAGATACTGCTGACAGATATGACTTTTGACAGCCAGAAATATTAATGCACAATTAGGGAGGACACCCCAAAAACACTGAGGAGTGCTAAAAATTATTGAGTAGATACTGCTGACAGATATGACTTTTGACAGCCAGAAATATTAATGCACAATTAGGGAGGACACCCCAAAAACACTGAGGAGTGCTAAAAATTATTGAGTAGATACTGCTGACAGATATGACTTTTGACAGCCAGAAATATTAATGCACAATTAGGGAGGACACCCCAAAAACACTGAGGAGTGCTAAAAATTATTGAGTAGATACTGCTGACAGATATGACTTTTGACAGCCAGAAATATTAATGCACAATTAGGGAGGACACCCCAAAAACACTGAGGAGTGCTAAAAATTATTGAGTAGATACTGCTGACAGATATGACTTTTGACAGCCAGAAATATTAATGCACAATTAGGGAGGACACCCCAAAAACACTGAGGAGTGCTAAAAATTATTGAGTAGATACTGCTGACAGATATGACTTTTGACAGCCAGAAATATTAATGCACAATTAGGGAGGACACCCCAAAAACACTGAGGAGTGCTAAAAATTATTGAGTAGATACTGCTGACAGATATGACTTTTGACAGCCAGAAATATTAATGCACAATTAGGGAGGACACCCCAAAAACACTGAGGAGTGCTAAAAATTATTGAGTAGATACTGCTGACAGATATGACTTTTGACAGCCAGAAATATTAATGCACAATTAGGGAGGACACCCCAAAAACACTGAGGAGTGCTAAAAATTATTGAGTAGATACTGCTGACAGATATGACTTTTGACAGCCAGAAATATTAATGCACAATTAGGGAGGACACCCCAAAAACACTGAGGAGTGCTAAAAATTATTGAGTAGATACTGCTGACAGATATGACTTTTGACAGCCAGAAATATTAATGCACAATTAGGGAGGACACCCCAAAAACACTGAGGAGTGCTAAAAATTATTGAGTAGATACTGCTGACAGATATGACTTTTGACAGCCAGAAATATTAATGCACAATTAGGGAGGACACCCCAAAAACACTGAGGAGTGCTAAAAATTATTGAGTAGATACTGCTGACAGATATGACTTTTGACAGCCAGAAATATTAATGCACAATTAGGGAGGACACCCCAAAAACACTGAGGAGTGCTAAAAATTATTGAGTAGATACTGCTGACAGATATGACTTTTGACAGCCAGAAATATTAATGCACAATTAGGGAGGACACCCCAAAAACACTGAGGAGTGCTAAAAATTATTGAGTAGATACTGCTGACAGATATGACTTTTGACAGCCAGAAATATTAATGCACAATTAGGGAGGACACCCCAAAAACACTGAGGAGTGCTAAAAATTATTGAGTAGATACTGCTGACAGATATGACTTTTGACAGCCAGAAATATTAATGCACAATTAGGGAGGACACCCCAAAAACACTGAGGAGTGCTAAAAATTATTGAGTAGATACTGCTGACAGATATGACTTTTGACAGCCAGAAATATTAATGCACAATTAGGGAGGACACCCCAAAAACACTGAGGAGTGCTAAAAATTATTGAGTAGATACTGCTGACAGATATGACTTTTGACAGCCAGAAATATTAATGCACAATTAGGGAGGACACCCCAAAAACACTGAGGAGTGCTAAAAATTATTGAGTAGATACTGCTGACAGATATGACTTTTGACAGCCAGAAATATTAATGCACAATTAGGGAGGACACCCCAAAAACACTGAGGAGTGCTAAAAATTATTGAGTAGATACTGCTGACAGATATGACTTTTGACAGCCAGAAATATTAATGCACAATTAGGGAGGACACCCCAAAAACACTGAGGAGTGCTAAAAATTATTGAGTAGATACTGCTGACAGATATGACTTTTGACAGCCAGAAATATTAATGCACAATTAGGGAGGACACCCCAAAAACACTGAGGAGTGCTAAAAATTATTGAGTAGATACTGCTGACAGATATGACTTTTGACAGCCAGAAATATTAATGCACAATTAGGGAGGACACCCCAAAAACACTGAGGAGTGCTAAAAATTATTGAGTAGATACTGCTGACAGATATGACTTTTGACAGCCAGAAATATTAATGCACAATTAGGGAGGACACCCCAAAAACACTGAGGAGTGCTAAAAATTATTGAGTAGATACTGCTGACAGATATGACTTTTGACAGCCAGAAATATTAATGCACAATTAGGGAGGACACCCCAAAAACACTGAGGAGTGCTAAAAATTATTGAGTAGATACTGCTGACAGATATGACTTTTGACAGCCAGAAATATTAATGCACAATTAGGGAGGACACCCCAAAAACACTGAGGAGTGCTAAAAATTATTGAGTAGATACTGCTGACAGATATGACTTTTGACAGCCAGAAATATTAATGCACAATTAGGGAGGACACCCCAAAAACACTGAGGTGTGCTACAAATTATTTAGTAGATACTGCTGACAGATATGACTTTTGACAGCCAGAAATATTAATGCACAATTATGGGGGACACCCCAAAAGCGCTGGGGAGTGCCAAATATGAAGAAAAAATAATAAACCTCTATCCTCCTCTCTGCACTAGCGATTTTGGTTAGAGCAATTGCAAGAACAATATGGTATTCTCTGTCCCTGCTCTAATTAGCCTATGACTACACCCTGCTCTCTCCCTCTGTCAAATGGCGATGGATTGCTGTGGAGGCGTGTATTTATAAAGTTGAAGTATCGCGAGAACCGAGTCCCGAGATCCGACGACGTCACAATGACGTTCGGCCTCGATTTGGATTCGGAATGGGCGGGAGAGTACCGAGCTGCTCAGCTCGGTACTCGGATACCCAAAGTTCGGGTGGGTTCGGTTCTCGGAGAACCGGACCCGCCCATCTCTAATGAAAATACAGGCATTGATAAACAATGGGTGTTGACTTGCAAAAAAAAAAAAAAAAGTGCAGAAAATATTCCACATCTATTAGATTCTCATATACAGCCGCATGTTCGAGCAGACTGATGGCTGCACCTAAGAATAGCATGGTTTAAGCGGCTGATTTTTTTCTTCACACTACATACACTGATCAGGCATAACATTAAAACCACTGACAAGTGAATAATATTGATTATCTTGTTACAATGGCACTTGTCAAGGTGTGGGATATATTAGGCAGCCAGTGAGCAGTCAGTTCTTGAAGTTGTTGTTTTGGAAACAGGAGAAATGGGGAAGCGTAAGGATCTGAGCGACTTGGACAAGGGGCAAATTGTGATGGGCAGCACGGTGGCGTAGTGGTTAGCACTTCTGCCTTACAGCACTGGGGTCATGAGTTTAATTCTCAACTATGGACTTATCTGTGAGGAGTTTGTATGTTGTCCCTGTGTTTGCGTGGGTTTCCTCCGGGTGCTCTGGTTTCCTTCCACACGCCAAAAACATACTGGTAGGTTAATTGGTTGCTAACAAAATTGACCCTAGTATGTGTGTGTGTGTGTGTGTGTGTGTGTGTGTGTGTGTGTGTGTGTGTTAGGGAATGTAGACTGTAAGCTCCAATGGGGCAGGGACTGATGTGTGCAAGTTCTCTGTACAGCACTACGGAATTAGTGATACTATATAAATAAATGGTGATGATGATGATAGCTAGATGACTGGATTAGAGCATCTCCAAAACGGCAGGTCTTGTGGGGTGTTCCCGGTATGTAGTGGTTAGTACCTACCAAAAGTGGTCCAAAGAAGGCTAACCGGTGAACCGACAACAGGGTCATGTTTGCTCAAGGCTCATTGATGCACATGGGGAGCGAAGGCTATCCCGTCTGGTTCAATCCCACAAAAGAGCTACTGTAGCACAAGTTGCTGAAAAAGTTACTGCTGTCTGTGATAGAAGGTGTCAGAACATGTAGCCGCAGACCGGTCAGAGAGCCCATGCTGACCCCTGTCCACCACTGAAAGCGTCTACAATGGCCACGTGAGCGCCAGAAATGAAACATGGAGCAATAGAAGAAGGTGGCCTGGTCATGTTTTCTTTTACATCATGTGGATGACCGGGTGCATTTGCGTCCTGGAGAAGAGATAGCACCTGGATGTACTATGGAAAGAAGACAAGCCGGTGGAGGCAGTGTTATGCTCTGGACAATGTTCTTCTGGGAAACCTTGGGTCCTGGCATTCATGTGGATGTTACTTTGACATACACCACCTACCTTAACATTGCTGCAGATCAAGTACACCCCATTCATGACAA
Source organism: Mixophyes fleayi (assembly GCF_038048845.1). Classification (NCBI taxonomy): domain Eukaryota; kingdom Metazoa; phylum Chordata; class Amphibia; order Anura; family Limnodynastidae; genus Mixophyes; species Mixophyes fleayi. The sequence continues at coordinate 77,704,579 of NC_134412.1, forward strand.
CAGTAATCCCTGAAGGTATTGGCCTCTTTCAGCAAGAAATTACACCCTTCCATACAGCAAAAATTGTTCAGGAATGGGTTGAAGAACATGACAAAGAGTTAAAGGTGTTGATTTGGCCTCCAAATTCCCCAGATGTCAATCCGATGGAGCATCTGTGGGATGTGCTGGAAAAAACAGAGCCATGGAGCCATGGAGGTCCCACCTCGCAACTTACAGAACTTAAAGGATCTGCTGCTTAAGTATTGGTGCCAGATACCAAAGGACACCTTCAGAGGTCTTGTGGAGTCCATGTCTTGATGGGTCAGAGCTGTTTTGGTGGCATGAGTGGGAACTACACAGTATTAGGCAGGTGGTTTTAAAGTTGGGGCTGATCGGAGTATATCAAATGTGTTTTCTTTCATTGGCAATCAAATATGAACCAAATAAATATGAACAAATGATGAAGCTACAGAATGTTCTGTATGAAAGGGTAGGGAATTGGGCGGGGCTTAGATTGCCAAAGGTTTCGTGCCTACAGGTTCCAGTTATGTAAATCCGGCCTTGAGGTTGGCATTTAGTAACTATATGAAGAATGAGATTTTATTGTCGGTTAAATTATCCACATAGCCCAACCTGAAAGTTTAATGTGAATGCTCATAAGATCCATGTGAGTAGCAGATATGGGTGGTGCAAAAGCAAAATACTATTGTTACTACTCTATCTACCATTGACCAGAATTAGAGGGGAGGGTGGTCATGTATACAAGTAGTTTGCTATTAAGGTTTCAGAATTCAGTGCAATATTGTGTAGGGTATTTGTTAATTAATCCTTAAAAGCTAGATGTGGATTTATATTTACAATGTCAGAGGTATTGGCATAGATGATGACCTAACGCTGGTTTGAGTTGGCTCTTTCTGTACAATTATATTCTGCTTAATTAAATTTTAGGTTATTTTATTATACTTAATAGTCTCAGTAATTGAGATGTCATCCTTCTCTGCAAAGTAATGTTGTTGAGGGTCATTTAAAGTTCAATATTACTGTTCTCCGGTTCCCAGCCAGACCCAGCTTTGGTAAATGATTGTATCTGCCTCAAATAAGCAGATGATTCTCTTCCCTACCAGTAGTCTGTGTGAAGAGACAATGAAAACAAGTCCCATAAGTAAAATGTATTGAAAAAAATGGGAGGTGGGAGGAGGGAATCCACAATTTGCTCTTATTACTTCCTGAAAACTCTGGGAATGAAAGCAGCTCTATTGGAGTTTTGTCTGGTAACAGAACACAGATAAGCAGTTGCAGAGATGCTGGATCCATTAATGTAAATGAAGGACATTTGCAAGCTTCCTCTCTTCAATCCAGTGATGCCCAATTCCTCAAAAACGTTTTTTCCGTCCTTCGATTTTGGGTGTTATATGTCTGCCATGGGCAGCACGGTGGCTTAGTGGTTAGCACTTCTGCCTCACAGCACTGGGGTCATGAGTTCAATTCCCGACCATGCCTTATCTGTGTGGAGTTTGCATGTTCTCCCTGTGTTTGCATGAGTTTCCTCCGGGTGCTCCGGTTTCCTAACACACTCCAAAAACATACCAGTAGGTTAATTGGCTGCTATCAAAAATTGACCCTAGTCTGTCTGTCTGTGTGTGTGCATGTTAGGGAATTTCAACCCTAAGCTCCAGTGGGGAGGGACTGATGTGACCGAGTTCTCTGTACAGCGCTGCGGAATCAGTGGCGCTATATAAATAAATGGTGATGATGAGGATGATGGTACCACAGAAAGCTGCCTCCCTACCCATCAGCCCCAAACTCCTTAGACTTTGTGGTTTATACACACACATACATTGTCCTATCTCAGGTGCTATTTTCATTCTCTTAAATCTGTGACCACCTCCCTCTGATTTCACCCAGCAGCGCTGCTTTCTCTGATCTTACCTTCGATTCCTTTTCTAATTTCCCTCTTTCTCGGCTCTGAATTATTCTGGCAGGCAGAATTTAGTGGTACACCAGACCCCCAAATATGTTTAAAAGGACAGAATATTATGCAAAACAACATAGAGGAGGAGACTTTCCTAAAGCATTATCATGGCTACATTATTTCCTCTCCAAAAGCCTTTTAGGGAAATATAACTTCTGGTATGGGCTAGTGAGACCCTAGTAGGCTAGTAGACAATCAGACCACTACATAGGTGTCCTATACAGTTACTATGGTCACATCATTTATTGCCAAACCTTCAATCGGTAAAACAAAGCCGCCTTGTGCGATTTGATGCTGATAGTCAACAAAATATGTAAATGAATGGACTTGTAAACACTTTCTTATTTTAATTAAGTATTTTTTAAGTTGGGAAATGTTTTAAAATAATATTTTTTTTTAAAATAATTTTTTAATCTATTTTTAAACATTTAAAAAAAACAAAAAACTTTTATACAAATGGAACTGAAACACCAAGTTCAGGCATTCCGTTCCACTGTGCGTGCGTCAACCGGTTAACCGTGTTGCATATGAAGTGGTGAGTTAAGTCTTAACGCTCTAAGCAAGTATGGCCGGGCAGCTGAGTATCACTCAGCTCTCCCAGTGATATTTTATTAGTAAATGATAACAATAGGTTATCTATAGCTGCGGTATGCGGCAACAGAAAGCATCCCTACAGCCAGCTTTTAATAAATAGCCCTATTAATGTTTCATATGCTTGTTTGTTGCAATCAATGTGTTATGGGGATGTAAGCTGGTGCGGAGTCCGTGAAGAGGGCGAAGAAAAGAACATTCACCTAACCAGCGATCCAGCACAAGTTATTCTTCTTCCAGGGTCCCCTGGCGCTGGCGAATCTGAAGCGAATCAGTGGCCAGAACGCTGATACCATCAGGTTTCACCTCCAGTCATTTGAATATCTATAGGCGCAACAAGCCGTCCTGTGTGGAATGAAGCCAGTTCAATGACGGAGGCCAACCTGAAAAGAGCCTGAAGAGACGACGGGAGAAGAAGGGAAGATACTGAGATCAAGAAATAAGCAGATGAAGAGGAAAGGAGAAGAAAGAGGCAACGTCAAGAAAGAAGACGGGATCAAGCCAGAAGTCCTACGGAGAAGGTTGAAGACAACAGAGGGCTGGAGAATTGCTGGATCATGCCAGAAGACTGCTGAAGACTCTGTCTAGAAGAAGCAGCAGGGGATGGCAAAGTGCCATCACTGTTCCCTTCTGCTGCCATCAAAAGCTGCCAGATTAATGTAAGACCCTTAGGAAGGACTCTTCCAGAACCACACATGAACTCTTTTCTTTCTAACACTCTCTGGGCACAAGGCCCATGGAACAATTTGGGGCCTAGACCCGTGCAGCAGTAGTGGGCATAATGCCCGTGGTATTTAGATGTTGGAGGTTCTTCTGGCTCCTTTGGGGCACATTTATTTAATACAGGATTAGTTTATGGCACCAGTTAAATTCCAGGATTAGCGTGTGAGCCCATTAAAGTCAGGAGTAGTCAGTAATTCAGGCACTAGGCAGCTGTTATTATTCGTTGTCTGTATTCTGTGATTGGTCTATTGAAACTGCGAGGATTGTAGTTACACATTGTAGTTAAAGTTGTGCTGCATACTGGTCCCGTAGAATGTTTGTTAGGACCAGGGCTCTGCTGTTTGTTCTGTTGTTGTAGCTAGCACTAGTGTGGGTGGTACACAATCCTGGGAGTTGCACACAACTGCCAGGAGCAGGCCCCAAATCCACGATGAGTATTGTTGTTCCGTTTCATTTTCCTGTTGGTGGGGTCTGCACTAGTGTATCAGTGAGTTGGATATTCGAACAGGATACTTCCTACTCCCGAATATTCATAGTCCCATGCCCAGGCCTAGGGGTCTCTACTTCTGGTCTTCTCCTCGGGCACCCCCTTTCTTCCACTCAATGCACTTCAGTAATTTGTTGTGGTTTCTCACTTAGACTGAAGCAGTGTGAGGGAGGTCATGCTGAGGAGTCTGTAGGGACGGTAGGTGGACCAATCGGGATGAAGGTAAGAAGTTTGTGTGCATCTGTCGTTCCCCATAGGCACTACAGGGGAATCTGACTGTAATATGGTGAATGGTTTTGTGGATATAATATGGAATCTAATAAGATGGCAAAAACCATTTAAGAGATGTTGTACAAACTGTCAGTACAGCGCTTAGGTGGACAGGGAGATGGCTAAGTGCATATAGTGCAAATAAGAATTTAAATCTACTTGCACCATTGCTTATTACCTCAGTATACCTTCCAAAAGAGATGTGCCTTTGCATTTGTTGCTATAATGAATTATGTGTGCAGTCTCCTCTTGGCAGGCTACCTTGATTTTTCAAGCAATTGGATTATTTGAACTTGTGTATAAGCCCCCAGCAAAGTTTGTCCATGAATATAGGAGTAAATAATTTACCTAATGCAAAGCTAATGAGCTGGCATCACTTCTATCTATGAATTAGCCTTATATAACCCATAGCCTCTGGCGTTCTAGGTTAAGGTCACATTCAGCAACAGGATTAAGCTTGCGTAATGTGTGAATTTTAATTAAAGAGGGAATTATTTGCATGCAAGAGCAGATGTCTTCACAAAAGGATATTTACCTTATTACACTATTTGAAAAAGCAAAGAACCAACAAAAACTGAGAAAAATGTTTTTATGCCTCTACATAGCATATACACATAAAATACATATTATTACCTAAATAAATGCTATATTACATATCTTAGCAATCTAAATCAATTAAAAATATGCAATGCTACATTTTAAAACTGCAGCTAATTATTAAATGTTACTGATCTGTTCCTTCCCTCTGGGCCAGAAACAATGCCTCTTCCATAGATGCTCAGGACAGAACGGGCGAAAGGGAGCACGGCCATACCAGGTTGGGGCCTCCTCCCACTACGCAGACTAACCTCTAGATGCCCCTGATCCCGAGAGCATAGAGTTCTGGCTCAATGATCACTGGGACCTCACTCACTTTGAGTATATATATATATATATATATATAAGTTATCCCATGCATGATACTCATGCATTCTAGTAAAATCAAGCTACTTAAGATCTTAAAAAGGTTCTTGTCATGCATTTGGGCCTAGCCCAGGCCTCCTCAGGGGAAGAGCGTTACTTCCCGACGCAAGCGCCCTTTTTAATGTGTGTTCATGAGGTAAAATTACCTCACGTAAATGAGTTTGACCCCTCAACTCGTAAATTCAGCCTTTACTACCCCTCCCATGGGGGGAAGGGGGGATGATGGAAGTTAACTGACTTCACTATTCTAATTTGTTTGTCAAATAATGTCAGTATACCAAATTTCAGGTCAATTGGATGAGCCCTTTCTGAGAAAATAGTTTTTTACACACACACACACGCCGCTAGGCTTATATATATTAGATATTAGATAATGCTAAGAATTTAGTAGGTCAGTGTATAACTCCGTCCAGCAGGTGGCGTTGCAGCTTGGTTTTTTTTTTCACACACAGACTAACACACGCCGCTAGGCTTTTATATTATAGATATACACATGCATACATACACATATATACACAGCATATATTTATATTGTATCTTACAATGCGTTGTTAGGAAAGCTATGAGGTGAGGTGGGGCAGGGAGCATTAAGCGAGTTGCATTGCATTTACTTTATTCTGCAAAAGGATGAGCATAATGTAGAGGCACATGGTCATTGCACATCAAATATATACAATTGTATACACACAAGCTCATTAATGATGGAATATCCTAGAGCTGTCCTTTGGCATATATATATATATATATATATATATATATATATATATATCACATTGAATACATAATGCACTGCAGACCTAAAGGGGGGGGAGAGAGATAGAGAGAGAGAGAAATGAGAAAGAAAGAGACTATAATAACTAGGTCTTACACCAAAGAAGATGACTGCAACAATTTTCTTCTGGCCTCTAGTAACCACCATAAAAAAAGTGGATCCACAATATTCCAGGTGGTCAATTTAGAAGGCTAAAAAATGAACTGTACAAGCCCTGAAATCTTCTAAATACAAGGAAACCAACTCAAGCAGAAATTTACGGAATGGAATTTTAATGAAAGAGTGATCCATAAAGCATTGGCGGAAGGTATAAATCCAGACTGAAAACAGCTTCTCCAATACAAAAGGAAAGAAGTACAATCATTTCCAGACATTGCCTTTATTACGCAATTTAACAGTAAAGCTTTGGTGGATAATATTGGTATATCTTGGGTTTGAATTAAGAAGTAAAAAAGATCCTTCTGGGAAAAAACTAAAATTATCTATAGGAGAGCGAACACTTTACAAAATATTCTGACAAAAGTTCCTCTCCCTATGAAAAAAGGAAGATCCCAAAAGACGCAAGGGTTCCACTATTGTCTCGATTGTGTAGACTGTAAGAATAGTAGAGATGCTCAGGCTCGGTTCCCCGAGAACCAAACATACCCGAACTTAGCACATCCGAATACCGAGCTAAGCCGGCTGGGTACTTTCGCGCTTTTTCAGATTTGAAAACAAGGCAAAACGTCAATGTTACATCGTCGGATGTCGCGATTTTTGGATTCCTTTTTAAGATCAAACATAACGGTGGGTGAGAGGGAGGTCGGGCCCAAGGACAATTCCATCTTGCACCATTTTTCTTTTCTGCCACTGCTGTGTGCCAATGTGTCCTAGATGTGCTAGGAACTGCCGTGTGTTTGTGTCATTGCTCTGTCGCTTACCATCCAGCCAGGTCACTGCAGGTCACAGTTTATGAAAATAATATTGTGATCTGCGAGGTGGTCAAAATTGACTGCAAATGACTTGAAACTAGTGTTATTGAGGTTAATAATAATGTAGGAACAAAAAAAAAAGAGCAAAATTATGTAATTTCAGTATATTTTAGGATTTTTTCTAAAAAATCGAAAACAAAAACACACGAGGGCGGTTTTGCCAAAACCAAAACACAAAGCTAATCCAGATCCAAGACCAGTTCACAGGGGTCAGTGAGCATCTCTAAAGAATAGTGGACAAGACTCTACAAAACCTACTACAAACTTTCAGTCTTACTCAAATGGAAGAAGATTCAACATTAGGCAGACCATCAACTGTAATACAGAAGGTATTATCTACCTACTGTAGTGTCCATGTGGTCCTCAATATATTAGCAGGACTGAGAGCACTCTAAAAATCAGAATCGCAGAACATATTAATGATATTAAAAAAGGACTAAACAAAATCTGGAGAGGTGGCAATTTCCTAACAAACATTTCAGGTTTTGAAGCAAAATGGATTTATGAAATGAGAACCCTGGTTCCATTTGGGTTGAATGTCCATTTCCATCTGGGTGCCTTTTCAACCATATAAACCTTTTTTACTTTTATATCTGTTATTTTTATTTTATTTATCTTTCTTTTTATTTATTTTTATCTTAATTTAAACATTTTAATTTATTTTTATTCTATTTATTTATGTTTTTATGTTTGTGGCATTTAGTCTGTCTTTGTACATACCTTTTATCTCAATTTTAAAGTTTTAATTGAATGAAGTATTTCTATCCAATTGGGAACAAAACAGAGGGAAACTATTTATAGCCTCTTTGTTGTAATGTATTCATCCTTGAAAAAGTCCATTGATGGACTGAACACACCTTACTATTTTGAACCAAGACATTCACCATCACCTTGCACATCAAACTTCACTTCCACAATCGAAATGTGCTCAGGATCACCGGACCAACAGATGATGTGCGCACCGCCGAGATAAATCTAAAGGACTATGGACTACAGAGCTCAATTCCGACCCCCTTTCTCCCCATACCAAGGTGGGACTTATCCCTAGGGCTGTAATAGGGTAAGATTTTTTAGATTCCTGATTGCTGGATAGTCCTCGTGGTTCTATGCGCTATCCTGTCATTTAAAAGATCTAAAACATTGTGTCTTGTCTTTATTTCTTTTTAGTTTATTGTCGTTTATTCCCGCTTCCTCTTTTTTTTTTGCTCTTTTTACATTTGCACCCTTTTATTTGCATTTTTACCTCATATATATATATTTATCCCCTACGTTCCTTTTACTCTACTCCCACTTATATCCGTGTTGCGCTCTCTTGTCTCTATTTTTACCCTGTAATATATCTGAGGAGCAGCATTTTGAATTACAAGTGAGAGCGCTGAACCATAATTTTTTTTTAAATGTGAGACATAATTTGGGGGAATTTTAGTAATTTTTAGACAGACCAGGTGGTTTTATTTTTGATTAACCCTATCACACCCACATGTCACGGATGCTCAGGTTGGGACAATGGGCTATACACAAAATACTAGGCTGCACAAATGGATTTATAATTGCAAATTCCAACAATGCATCAAACTGTATGACATAATAGCAGGGCCATCTTAACAACATTATGGGCCCCCGGGCAAAGCAGTGCACAGGGGCCCCTACATATATAGATATATATATATAGATATAGATTGGTTGTTATAGGCAACATCACCACTTTTCAAACCCGCCAGAAATCTCTCAGCTTGATACATTTACCCCCAAGTATTCAACCTACTTTTCCCACTGCTTGCTCACCTTCATCTGAAACTATAACTCTAATGTCCATTTACTCTGTTGTTGATATTATCTCACTGTTAGTTAATCCTCTTTTCTAATTTTGGATTGGTGTGTCCACATGCTTTCTTTTATATTTTTATATATTATTATTATTGATTATATATTGCCAATCATGTTATACAGTGCTATATATAAAATATATAATCATTCACATCAGTCCTTGCTTGATTGGAGCTTACATTCTATATTCCCTAACACACACACACACACACACAGACGAGCACGCGGATGAAACCAATGCACACACGGGGAGAACATACAAACCACACACATATATAATAATAGTCCAATGATGCCTTGGGTTTTGCAATTTGTTTTACATAGACAGCAATTCTTTCTTAAGTGACTACAATTTCCCAGCTATTAGTGTGTCACGCCTAACCATAAAAGGTTCGGTCAATGGCGCTGCCAAAACTCAAGGCAAAGTCACGACATCTGGACTGAGACGATTAATAGGGAAATGCACATAGCTGGCACAGCAGAGCAGACTGCCAGCCAAATGTACAGCTGTTCAGGAAGGAAAAATACAAATTGTCTTCCATTAAAAATAAGGTATTCTTTTCTGAATGTATAGAGGCTGGAAATGCTGCCTGTAGTTGACCCTATGCATAGCCCTAGATGTTGTGTTCTCCAGCAAAACAAAAAGTCTAATCATACCAATTGGCCAGCTCCTCTCTGCTGCTTTCACAGCTAATCGCAGATCATGAAACACCGTTCTCTTACAATTCAGCATTGTGGAGTAAAGCAGACTTGGCAGCTTCTTTTGTAGTGTTATCATCTTGAGAAAAGGGTTTTGCTGCTGAAAGGCTTGGCATTTATATCAGTCTCTAGATCAGTTTCTGTAATGCAGCACATAAGTAGTAAATGGTTTCTGCAGCCAGATCTTTCCATGAATTGAATTTAATCACCGGATTCTGGCAGCATATATTATCATTTTAAAAAGACTAGACTTCATTCAGAAGACTCGTAAGTGGGATATCTGTAAGGCAGACTGTACGACTTAAACATCCAAAACTTTACTTGTTATATCAAAGTTTTTAAAGGGGATGAGGGCGTCAGCAATATTTATTGTAATGGACGGAAGGCTCGGCGGTAGCGCAGTGTAGCTGACAATAGAGGATGTCCCAGGATGGTTGTGAGCCGATCACGTGACACTTACATTTAATTCTCTTCAGCTACGTATGTCCCACTGCTGAAGAGCCTCCCAGGCTATCGCAATTAATTTTGTGATTTGGTCAGGGATTTGAAGGCAGAGATTAACATCAAGGTAACTAACAGCACCTTGGTCGAGTTACGGTTGATGCGGTTACATTGTTGTTAATCCCTAACTTCGGATTGTAATCAGCTTGCTCCAATCCATGATTCATCTCTCGCTCCTTCAACCTACTTGCCCTCACTGAAACCTGGATCCCAACTTCTGACACTGTCTCCGCTGCTGCCCATTCCTTTGGTGGTCTATCCTTTACACACACTCTGTGCTCTGATGGCCACCAAGGTGGTGGTATAGGCATCTTTTTATATCCTAACTGCGCAATCAGAATTGTTTCTCCTGTCCCCTCCGTCACCTTCTCTTCCGATGAGACATCATACATCTTTTCTCCCCTTTACACTTCTCTGATGCAGTCATCTTCCAACCCCCGGGCCCCACTTCCTAGTTCCTTGTCAATTTTGCCACCTGGTTCTCCCACTTCCTTTCCTCCAACCTACCCACGTAATCCTTGTGGACTTCAATATCCAGATGATAAACCCAATGGTTATTCTACCTCCAAACCCTTTTCCATCACCTCCGCTCATGGTCTCACCCAGTAGACCTCTTCTCCCACACACACTGTGAAGGGGCATTCCCTTGACCTCATATTCTCTAACCTTTGTGACATCTCCACCTTCTCTAACTCGTCATTCCCACTTTGTGATCACAACATCCTCTCTTTCCATCTCTCACTATCTCCCTCTCCCGCACCCAAAATCCTGAGGACATTATGCAACCTGCATGGTTTTGACCGCTCCAGCTTCTCTGCTACCCTAGAACCCACTCCACGCTCCCATCTCCTGTCCTAACCTATAAGTCTCCTTTTACAATTCCACAACCTCAGCAGCTCTGACTGCAGCCGCCCCTGCCGCCTCACTTCACTTCCATCATTCTAAACCTTACCTTGGCACTCCAAGCTCACTAGCTACCTTCAAAGGTGTTCCCTTTCTGCTTAGTGCCTTGGGAAACAGTCCCATTCTGATGCAGACTTTATTCATTTTAAATTTATCCTGTCCTCTTTTTTGCCAAACAATTCTATTTCAAAACTCTTATCTCCTCCCAGCCCAACAACACCAATCACCTTTTTCCCACCATCAACTCTTTTCTCTGCCCCTGCAGACACCATCACCACCCACGACTTTGCTTTTTACTTCAAGGGCAAAATCGACTCCATCCGTCATGGCAACTCCTGCTTACGGCTCTCCCTTCCCTCACCCCAGCCCATTTCAAAGCCAATGTTATCCTGACCACCTTCCCTCCCTATCACCAACTCTGAGTACCTCTCACTCCTTCCCTTGTGTCCCCCCTCAACCTATACTCTCTAAGCTAATCAATCCCGCCTCTTCCACTCTATTTCTACTAACACTTGTAGTCACCTAGTCCATCTTTTCCTCCTATCTCTCTCTACAGGCATCTTCCCTTCCGTCTTCAAAACACTCAGCACTCCCTTTGTGAAGAAACCATCTCTCAACTCTGCCTCTCTCTCCAGTTACTGACCCATATCCCTACTCCCATTCCTTTCTAAAAGTCTAAAATGGTTTAACACACTTCTCACTGTTCACTCTCTCCTTGATCCCTTACAATCAGGCTTCAGCCCTCAGTATTTTCCCACTCCAGCTGAGATGTGTCTTTGGAGTATTTGTTTAATCTTTAACACCAGTAAGTGGAACACAGATGGAGGAGCAACACAGCCAGAAACCTTTGGAGATGGCTACAGAAATTGGAAGCAAAAATAAACTGTGGCAAGACCAGACCACTCTTTGGATAAATATATAATATGTCACCTAATAAGCATTGTTATTTACTATATTACTGTGTATATTGTAGTATTTATTATCCTATTCTTCATTGTCTTCAGGCTCTGTTTCCACAATTTCTCATGCTACAGTAGCATAGTTTTATGGTTGGTTGCAACCCAAGGAATATAAAAGCATTAATATGTGCTTGGCCTATTTATTTGAAAAAATTAATTTGCCTCGAAGTGGCCCCAGTAGTCCACCAGACTAGCCAGAGAAGCTCCGGTAAAGGGTATGGCCAATCTGCCACCTGGTCACATGAGATCAAATCTATCACATTTTAGGACTTGGAGAGGAAGAGATGATTGTTAATGATGTCATGATATGCAAAAACACAGACTAAAAGAGGGTGGGCTTTCTTTTTCATATTACTGTACGGTGGGAATACTCAGTGATTAAGGAACTCTGGAAAAAAATATCCACTGTAATCGAGTAACTGACAAACATTGATATACCCCTAATTTACCCATCCTTAATTTTTTCGACTATTCGCAGATCTCTCGTCCATTCCTATTCCCCTCCTTATGTTGTACAGCCCCCACCTTCCTAATGCCTCCCTGCGCCCCCCTCTCACATCTACACTAAGTTATTGTATAACACAATTGTTAATACAATGTTTGACAGGTACTTATGAGGAGTAGCTGTGTCTACTGAAGTATATTGTTCTGTAATGGGATTATTTCACCACATAAATAATGAAGACGTGGCTCAGAGAGAAATCACAAATTTGGTTTAATGGGACATGATTGAGCAGTCACTGAATATTTATGCGAGATAACTCATCATTTACATAACAAACGAGACCACAGACTTGCACAAATGTTTGACAGTTTTCCTAGGACTTTGTGATTTTTACTGAAATAGAGATTTTTCCAGTCCTTTCAGAAAACAAACAGAGCTATTACTGTTGTAATTTGTCAAGATGTTTAAATACCCCACACCCAGTTGAATAAAAATATACATATATAATAAAGTAAGCATTCCTATAGTACATTATATTAGATTGTTAACTAAACATCAGAAAACATTCATTCAGGGTGGCAGGGACCCTTTAAATGATTTCACCTTGTTCATTATTTACACCATAAAAGTATCTAATAAAAATATTTAATTTACAAGTCAGCAACAGTTATATAATATTGATAGCTACATAGTTTTCCTGCTTAGAATTAATGATTATGTTATGCTATTGTTAAACTGAAATGACAAGAAATACATACAATGCAGAGATGTTTCAGCAAAGGCTCCACTTTTCTTATTATCTGCTTACATAAAGTAAACCTTTTTAATATCACATACATGACAGCTAGGTTACAAATACATTCATAAAATGATGTAAGGAATGTACACAGAGGAGCTTTTTATCTGCTTGAGGAATACAACTTAACCGGCATTTCAAGTAGAGTTTATTGAACCTCTTGAAGAATGAGCCAACATATACATGAGCATTTATGGTCAATTGCTTTGTATTTATGGTGTGTCCTGCATTCAGTCCTGGAAACTTGTATGTTTGTCCCAGCTGAGATAGGATGTACCCCAAACACGTAAGAAGTGCCCGTGTGTACCATCCATTAGGAATATCAAGTAAATACACTACTGTTCCAGAACCATGATTAAAGGATACATTTAACCTAATGGTATTTTTGAATTCCCCCCTCACTTCCATAGGACCCCCCAGAACCGTGGGGGGTCCTATGGAAGTGAGCCCATTAGTTTGGGAAACCCACCTCTACCTGCACTACACCTGCTGCTGACTGGATAGTGCTGTGTGCACCGGATTGGGCACGGTATGGCGACGGTGAATAGGTTGACACTTGTACTGTCGACATAATCATTGTGTTTAAAATAGTGACATTGTAACTGTCGACAGTAGTAATGTCGACAGCCGCAATGTTGACATAAATATGCTCTTCACTCTTCCATGTTCTTATTATTGCCATTTATTTATATAGCGCCACTAATTCCGCAATGCTGTACAGAGAACTCATTCACGTCAGTCCCTGCCCCATTGGGGCTTTGTCAGAATCACAAGGTGGAGTTGGTGAAACCTACCAGCAGTTGGCGCTACTGAGTGCTGAGGCGCGGAGTCTAACACGCCCCTGGTTTTCACCAGGAACCCCCGCAAGGAGGTTTGGACTTTGCTGCAAGGGACGTGCAGTCGCGGCCCTCAGTATCAGTCAGCTGGCAAGGTAACAATATAGGCAACGGTGACGGCCCGCCAGGATGCAGGATGGAAGAGTAGTCAACAAGCCGGGTCAGAACAAGAGTAGCGGATAAAGCCAAATCAGAAGCAGTAGAATGGTCAGGAAGCCGGGTCAGTACCAAATATGACTCTAGGCCAGAATCAGGAACCAAAGGAAAAGTCAGGAGCAAGCCGGGGTCAGAATCCAATAAACAGTAACACAGGAACAAACGCTGGAGCAAGGCTGAAGACCAAATACTCTGGCAAGCAAATGGCCTCAGTGAGTTCCTTAAATAGAGGAGAGGGATCCCTGATAGGTGCGTGAATCGGCGGGAAAACCGCGACCAATCGCTGGCTAGTCGCAGGGCGATGAAGCGTGGAATCTTGCGCATGCACACCGATGGCAAACGGAAACAGCGTCATGTTGCTAAGTAGCGGTTGCCAAGCTCGGCGTATGCATGAGAATAGAACAGCAAGCGTATCTAAGCAGCGGGACGCCGATTCAGCAAGGAGACAGCCGTCCGTCTAGAGGCAGAAACAAGACGGCGCCTGACAGGCTAACAGTCTAAATTCCCTTACACACACACACACACACACACACACACACACAGACACAGATAGACACACAGACTATGGTCAATTTGTTAGCAGCCAATTAACCTACCAGTAGGTTCATCAATGACCTTAAGTGAACTCATAAAAGAACTCTTTATTGGCTGGGAAGAGTACGCTAACTATAATTCAAACTTTGACTGACTAATTATAGTCAGAGTAGAACTGTTCAGATGACTACATCCGACAGACTCCTACACACAATACAAATAGTCTCCAGCAGGCAAGATGCTCTGTTAGTTTAGAGATTCACTAGACTTGCTTCCTACTTCCAACATTTTATATAAGTACAATCTATGACAATATAAAACTGCTGGCACCCTGCGTTCTTTCATCTGCGTTGCACAACACTACACAAAGAATTGTATCCATAAATCCTGTGTTATAGTTACAACACACAGAGATGATTCCGCAACACCCTAAAGTGGGGTGAGTACAAAGTACCCTGGCCCAGGCCACTCTTGGGGGACCCAGCAGGGTTGATGATGGTGGCGGCTGATGAGTCTCTGACACCATCAGTCCATCCACAGCCTCAACTATGTACATCTCTCCTTATTTACAAAGATCCTTCTCTGACAGATCAGTGTTCTAACACTGAGAATTGTGCGTCAGACTCTCTCTCACTATGTACGTCTGTCCTCATTTACAAAGATCCTTCTATTACAGATCAGTGTTCTAACATTCTAACACTGAGAATTGTGCAGCAGACTCTTTCACTATAAGGGCTTCCTAGATAAACAATACAAAAATAATAATGCAGTATTATTATTATTATTAATAATAATAATAATAATTATTATTATTAATTTAATTATAAGGTATTAAACAAATACATTTTGTATTTTTGCTGCTAAAGTGGAACCCGTCGTAAGAGACCATTATGTTGATCACTTAGAATACATGAAAACTATCAACAAAAGTTTTCAAAACGGAGTCTTTTCCAAAGAAACACTATAGAAATCTAAGCCTCCAGCAATGCTATGCTACTATTCCTATTTCCTAATGCATGGACCTGATCACAAAAAGCATGTCATAAAGTTTAGACTGATTTTGCCTTTGCCACACACAGCTACAACCCCTCTCCTCTGAATCTGGTGTATAAAGAACTGAATAATTGATTGTCACAGCAGTTTCATAAGGCGTGGAACTGGATGTTCATCTAATCTCAGTGACGCAGGATCTGAGGTTTCAATTAGGTCAGGGATAATTGCTGATTTCTTGCTAATGGCCCAGGGGTTACATAAAGCATTTTTATAGGACAGACTCTAAAGCTTCAAGCAGTGTGTCAGCTGATTAATGACTGGTCCCTGGGGGGGAAGCCACAGGTAAAGACTTTTGCTGTGATTTATACACTGAACAGCACATTAAACACTACATCATCACTCTGGCAATTAAGGCTACATACCCAGTGCGATAAAATTATACGTTTAACATGCAATTCAATGCAAATAAATGCATGTAAACGCATATAAAAATAAAAATTATTATACCAAATGAGACCGCACATATCTGTGTTTAGATGTGTGTTTAACGCGTGCTTCAATACATTGTTCCAAAAGCTTCTCATCCCATTTTGTCCCCAACCGCAGCAATGAATATGAAAACTAACATTTATCTCAACGAGAGCTTATTGAAATCTGCTAAAGAAACGTTTACATATGTGATTCCACAGGTGTTTGGCTTGAATAAGACAACAAGTTCCTCTTCTGTCACAGACACATGTTTAAAGAACGCAGATGACAGCTATAGTGACATCACAACTGGTGACATGCTGATGACATCACAGTGGGCTACATAACTGATGACATATATAGCACTTATGTTACGTGTCACGATCTGCCTGCAGCTTGCTGCTTTGTATTGGCAGCTCCCGCCTCCTGGACTATTGGACTTTATTATTGTGTGTTTGCAGCAGTACCTCTATCCTCCAGAGGTGCTGCTATTGTGCCTTTCTTGTTTGCATTAGGGGTTAACCTGTTCCCCAATTATCCCATGCACCTGGGTGTGTTCTCATTTACACCTGTCACTCCCAGCATACATTGTTGGTTATTGTTGTCACATCCTGTTGTTCCTGACTTCTGCTGTGCTTGTGGTTTTCATGCTTCCTGGGATCTCTCCATATCACCGCTTACCTGCTACCTGGGATCTCTCCATATCACCGCTTACCTGCATCAGGAATCTACCCGGTATTTATTCCTGCATTGTCCTGTATGCTCAGTATTACACCATCAGGTTGTAATTCCTGAAATAAACATTGTGTGTTTTCACCTCATTCCTGGCTTCTGAGCCGTACTTTGTATTTGAAACGTGACATTATGTCTGTAATCACATCACAATGCCAAAGACCATTGAAGACAATATGGGGCCACGACACTGGGTGATATCAGTAATTACATAACAATGTTGCATCATTTATTACAATATAATGGTGAGATCATCATCAATTTATATAGTGCCATCAATTCCACTGCACTGTACAGAGAATATTGGAGCTTACAGTCTAGATTCCCTAAACCACGCATGGTCGGGAATTGAACTCATGACCTCAACACTGTGAGGCAGAAGTGCTAACCACTGAGCCACTGTGCTGCGCAAGATCAGTGATAACAGCACAACTGGTCACATTTATGATGACTTCACAATGTGTGACGATGATGTAATCAAACAGGCTAATATCTGTGATATCATAATGGGAACATCAACAATGTTATCAACCTGACAGTCACCACTTCACTGTTACCACCACAAAAGCAGACATCACTAATTATATTCCAATTTCTGCCACTGCTGAGGTCATTCACAATGGTCATTATTAATGACGATATCAAAATAGATGACATATCAGCTGATTGATCTAAAACAAATACCCAACAAAGGATTATACTACTGGCGGGATCACAATGGACTTTCTCACTGATGGCCTCATAATTAGCGACTTCTCTGACAACACCAAAATTTATGTCATTACAGTCTGTGACATCATGTTTCATAGGATAATGGGACAAATATATGATAACATAATTAACTGACAGCAACAAAGTGGTGACATCACAAAAATTCATTACTGATATAGCCCATTTTATGCTGCTTATCTTCAGGCTACCCCAACCCCCCCCCCCCCCCCCTGCTGATCTTCTATGAGTGACGTTGCCAAGGGAGACAGCACTATGGGTCTGTGTTGGGAAAGAGTTCTGTGCAATAGCATATGTGCACAAGAGTCATTGAAAGGTGGTCTGTGTAATGGGGTCTGTGTAAACGGCTGCAACTGACTTGACAGGGTTTTTGTTTTCTATAAGCATGGTGTAATCCTTAGTATGACTTTTATTTTGCATAGATCGAAAACGGCATTGTGCCTCTTATGTGTATAGCATTAATGCTGCCAAATATGTTGTAGCCTTGGGTGCTGGCATTGCGAAAAAGGAAATGAGGTTGAAATTGTGGCCTATGCAGCCTAATTAGAAAACTGTGCCCAAGGTGCAAAGATTCCCAGTGAGACCTCTGGCTCCAGACACTGATCTAAGGCACACAATGTAGCGTTATTATGAAATGGCACTAACTGCACTAAGTGTAACCCATATCAACCAATCAAAGGTTGGCTGACATTTTTATTTTATTTTTTAAATTTTTTCTATTTGGACAGGACACAAGCAGGGCCACATTTTTGTTCCACATAGGTAGATGTTTTAAACATACTTGCCAACTTTGGAGATCACCCCTCCGGGAGATTTCCAAAGATGTCCGTGTATTTGGGGCGTAGCTATGTTTATCGCGTCATTAGGCCCCGCCCCTTCTATACAATACCAATTTCAGCCTAGTATAGCAGGGGGCGGGCCAGGATGAAGCAATTAGCCCCACCGCCACCCACTTCACCAACGAAGCGGATAGGATTTGGAGGTTGCTGGGGGAGAGCTCCTGAAAATTCGGGAGTCTCCCAGACATTTCAGGAGAGTAGGCGACTATGGTTTTAAACAACAGTATTAAAAGAGAGACAGAGTTGTGGGGGAGGCAGGAGGGGAAAACATGGGGGAGGGGTGGTCTCAATCACTAGTTTAGCTCCTGCCAGTATATGGGAGACTAGTTGGCTTTCATTTTATACAATACAGTAGAAAAAAAATGGCTACAATCTGGTTGCTATCGGTTACAACACATGTGTGCACACAGAACCATTATCCACAGCATTGTAAGGTATTTTATGCTCTATTTATGGGTGTAGTACAAATTTCCGACGCAATTAATACCGACACAAAGAATACTGACACTAAAATGCTGACACTTAAAATACTGACATGTAGGAAATAACTAACGCTGTAAACACTGACATGCAAAAAATACAGACAGCCTAAATACCTACATGTAAGAAATCCCGACACACATAAAATACTGACAGTGTGATTGCCGACAGTGAAAATGCCGACAATCACACTGCTGACATTAAAAGGGCAACGTGAGCAATGTCTGCAGGCTGTACAGACGTTGATTTTAGTTTGTGGAACTACAAGTCCCGGGCTGCCATTAACAGTCTGGGCATGCTGGTGCTTCTTGAACTATATAGCCGCTGGGCCTGCTCGCATTTCCTTCTTAACGCTGGCAGTGTGATTGTCGGCATTTTTACTGCTGGCATTCAGACGCAAATTTCTGCATTTTATCGTAGGGGGCTGTGCTATGGTGACACCGGTATCTCGCGGATGACAGTTGGCAAGAATGAACTAATATCCCTTTACCACTTATTAATAAAAAATGCAGAGAATGGCGATATTTTTCATATATTTTGGTCATGCCCGGTAATAAGGCCTATATGGAATAAGGCCTTTCAATTGATAAGCTCAGTCCTTCGTCACTCGGTCCTCCCCACACCAGAGTTAGCTTTATTGCAATATTATCCCCCCTCTCTTCCCAGTTGGGATAGATACGTGACAGGCCAGATACTGATAGCAACCAAAGCAGCTATAGCCCAGGCCTGGAAGCAGCCTCTCCCCCCTACTCTGGCCAAGGTAATCTCCAAAATTAATTTCAATTTCGAAATGGAAACCCTGGGTGTCCCATATTCCACGTCAACATCGTCCCCGCTGATTAAGTGGAGAGCCTGGCATAATTATGTGACAGATGGGGAGGGAAATCCATCACGTTCGCTTACCTCGCCCTCTAATGACAATGACGCTGGTGAATGATCTTTTGTTTGATGGGGTGTAAAGTATTAATCAAGCCGAATGTACACAACGTATAGTCAGTTGCATTTGATTTTGACGCTGTATTTTTTTCTCAAGGATATTGTGTATGTGTTCCATCCCCTTTATGTACCCTTTCCCCTTTTTTTTTTTCTTCTGTACCCCTTTTAAAAAACCTTGAAAAAAACAATAAAAACTTTATTCGTTAGAAAAAAAAAAAAAGCAGAGAAATAAAGTTCTCCGTGCCTTTAAATAATGCCCATATATCTCGTAAAACAAATAATGTGAAAATTAATCCTAGTTATAAATCAGGGACATTTCTCTTTAAGTCAATAATATTTTTGCGTGTGCTTCTGGTTAGAACGTGTGCTATTGTATTGCTGCCCTTTATTATCCTGACAGAACAATCTTTTGATCCCTGGATTCTATTTGTCTGCCATCCCGCTCTGTCCCCGCTTTGTAAGGAATACCTTTTAAATGAAATGAAGGAATTCAGAGTCTTTGAACAAATATTATCCAGACTTCAGGTTCCCTGCACCTGTTCCTCTCAGTGAGACACGTTTGTCTGACGTCCTCTTTTATAAGATCTTATAACAGATAAAAAAAACAGTGAATAATGTTGAACAGTGTGGGCAATGCCTGCTGTAGGAGACTTTCACCCACTACTGATAAAAGATGTTTGAGATTATGTAATATACAATATAATTTTACAGCATGGAACTACGGTGTCATTGGATAAAATCGTTTTGCATTAATTCAGTTTTAATCTGAGAAGTAATCAGTTTGGAATGAAAATGCACCGTTTTGTATAGTTCTTATTGTACTTTAAATGAAAGAGGCACAGTTCATTTTGTATGCAAAATAAAGGAAATTAATGCAAATTTATATTTAAAGGTTTAACAGTAAAATATAGACATGTCAGCACAATTTTATCTGTTGAATTCAGATAATGATAACTTGGGGCCTGATTCATTAAGGAACTTACATTAAGAAGTTTATATTTAAGTCTCCTGGACAAAACCATGTTACAATGCAAGGGGTGAAAATAAATGTTCTGTTTTGCACATAAGTTACATACTGACTGTTAATCTTTATTAGGAATACAACATATGCAAGTTATATCTACACAAGTGACAAACTTAAACAAACCCTGAAAACTTATTACAATAATAAATCAAAACTATCATATGGTTACAAAACACATGACATAAAAATCTATTTTTACAATTAATCCTTTTGTAAATAAATACAATGGGCTTTAATGTACTAACATACACAGAGCCACACAGCTCCGGTTTTGGAGCAGAGCCATATACAATATTTAGTTAATACACACTCTGCTCAAAAACGGAGCAGAAGTATTGATTAGCCTCATTACAGTATCATCATCATCATCATCGTTATTTATATAGCGCCACTAATTCCGCAGCGCTGTACAGAGAACTCACTCACATCAGTCCCTGCCCCATTGGAGCTTACAGTCTAACTTCCCTAACATACACACACACACACACACAGAGAAAGAGAGACTAGGGTCAATTTTGATAGCAGCCTTTTAACCTACCAGTATGTTTTTGGAGTGTGTGGGAGGAAACCGGAGCACCCGGAGGAAACCCACACAAACAAAGGGTGAACATACAAACTCCACACAGATAAGGCCATGGTCGGGAATCGAACTCATGACCCCAGTACTGTGAGGCAGAAGTGCTACCAATCACAATTTATTTATCATTTGGGCATAAAAAAGTATTGCTGCATCTCACAGAAACAGAAAGGTTTGCCTAATTAACAATATTAAGCCAACATTTCCATATTAGGGAAACCCGTCAGTAACCGGCATAAATTAAACTGAAACGTAATGACTAAATTACTTTATTAACAGAATTCAATAACATTTGTATACACTATATTACATGTAGAAAGGTCAGTGCCGTAACTAGACATTTTAGTGCCCTGGGCGAGACAGGGCACCGGCGCCCCCCATCTAAGTGGGAGTGACATTTGTCAAGTGGGTGTGGCCAACCTAACGTGGGGGTGTGGCTAGCGTTTCACTGCGGAAGTTAAAGCCTGTACATACAGAGCCAGGTAGCGGGCGGCTGCTGCGTCCTGGGCGACGGCACCGCCCTAGTTACGGCTCTGAACATGGTATACAAGGATAGCAGCAGTGTCTAACTATTGCCCCTGCTGAAAGTAAAGGGAATTGAAATGATCGTTGGGCAGGAAATGTTTTGTAATGTATGTCTTTCACCCACTATCTGCCTAGGTGATTTATTTAACCCGCATTGATGACCCCCAGTGTCCTCACAATTCGCAGTTCTGCACCAGCAACATACACACCCAATTTACTTGAGGCACACATCACAAACACTTATGTCTACTACCTTGAAAAGAAACATGGTCCCAAGGAAATGAATAGTATGAAATTACAAAAGTTATTTCTAGTTTTTAGCATAAACAAAAAGTAATTGTCTGTTAACTTAAAGACACAATTGGGACAATTTACATCAAGCTGGTACACAGTGTCTCCTTTTGTGCTAAGCGCGCCTTTTTATTTTTTACGTGCACTTCTTCAATGAG
Organism: Mixophyes fleayi; assembly: GCF_038048845.1. Lineage (NCBI taxonomy): Eukaryota > Metazoa > Chordata > Amphibia > Anura > Limnodynastidae > Mixophyes > Mixophyes fleayi. The sequence continues at coordinate 77,726,715 of NC_134412.1, forward strand.
CTCAGACTTGCCTGAAGCTTAGTTGGGCTGAAGGTGTTTCAGACTCTTTACAAGTTTTAGTAATATGTGTTCCAAGCTGTCCAGGTGGTATAGGGAAAGTTCAGCTTAAGACAACCTTAGGACCAACCAACACGCTCATAAGATTGTACAGTCAGTTCCCCTGTCTTCTCATTGTTTAAATATACTCATGCTCGTTTAGTGTTGTGCATTGGGTATTTGTGTTTTGCACTACACCAGGAACACAAAACATGTGGAATGGTACTTATGCCTATAGACTGTACCTGCTCATTGTCCAGACAATTTCTTTGTAACCCTCAAAGCCAACATCTTGGGGTATAAAACCTGTCACACAGCAATGATATCCTGGCTCTGCCGAACTGCCACTGTAAATGACACTTGTTATTCGGCATTTCACATATAGCTGGCGATATAGCCAGCTATATCGCCAGCTTCACACACACAAAAAACTCATTACCGGCATTAGAAGCAGTCATTTCACCCAAAACAGGAAATTCGGCATTTGGAACGCAAACTTGCGTTCCAAATGCAGTACTTCCTGCATTTGGAACGCACATGCGTTCCAAATGCCGAACTTCCTGTTTTGGGTGAAATGACTGCTTCTAATGCCGGTAATGAGTTTTTTGTGTGTGTGAAGCTGGCGATATAGCTGGCTATATTGCCAGCTATATGTGGTTGTCATTGAGCCAGGGAGCATAGGCAGGTAGCGGGCGGCTGCTGCGCCCCCTTTTGGCTTGCGCCCTGGGCGACGGCACCGCCCGCACCGGCCTAGTTACGGCTCTGAGAAAGGTTAACAACAGAGTATAATGATTAAATTAGTGTGTTGTAGCGACGCTTATCTTGTCGCAAAATCTCGGTTAAGAGACCTGCATTGTCCCTACATGAAGAGTTAATATTAGAAGCAGCAATACAGCACCGCCGCGGACGCTTCTTTGACAGCGCCGAAATGGAGCAGCAGCTCTCTCTGCGTGCACCGCTGTGCCGGCTATTGCCGTGCTAGTTTTTGTCAGGGCACTAAAGCGAAGGTCTCCCCACGCCCAAGTACCGCGGCTGTTCTCCAATCACTATCGTCATGTGAGGAAGACGATAGCTGGAGGTCAGTACCAGAGAGAATGCTAAAGATATTATTTCTTTAAAAAATCTTTTATTTTAAGTATGGGCTTCCAGTTCTATTGCACATGTGTGAATCAGCGATGTTGGGTCACGCATGTGCTGAGACACCCTATCTTATTTGCCTAAGACGCATACAGTTTATGGTTTTGAAGATCACCACATATAGCATGCTGTTTGAGTTTAAATAAATGGCAGAAACGAAACGTATGTCTTGAATTTCTGTCATATGCGTTTTAAAACCCCAGGGAGATTGTTTCTATTTGGGAAGGAGCTTCCGAAAGAGTGTTTCGGCTGTAGGAAAAGCCGTTATAAGGGTCCCTGGGGTTATGAATGGAGAGAGAAGGGGCGGGCTCCATGCATCAAGCCCATTTCTGGTCTTCCATCTTGCTAGCAAGTTGCTGGATAATCAGGAGTTGCACCTGATTAGGTGCGCTTAAAAAGCCATGAGTTTGTTTTCTCATTCTCTCACCTCCTGAGAAACAGGTCAGATGCCTGTAGAGAGACACTGCAATTTTGATACCAGTGAGTGCTGCAATTTTGTAAGTGTGGGACATCAGTTCCTTCAGTTTAGAGAAGGATTTTTTTTGTGTATTAAAAGACACAGGCTGGGATTTTGCTTATGTTTTATTAATTTTTGAATAAAAACTAGCTGAGGCTATTTGAATCAAGGAACTGGACTGGTGATATATTTGGCTGATGTATAGATGTGATACCGTTTACCCCAGGAAACTGCAACCCTAACCCGATCTTGCGGCAATAGTTACATCCCCATAACATACCATTGGGAATGTAAAAGACTTTTAATGAATATATTATTTTTTATTCTTGGTGAATTTCCCATTAGACCTGATCTTGTGGTCTGTGAATGAACACAGCCAAGGAAAAGACATATGAAGTTGACGGGATGAAGCATCCACGTGACTTGCTAATTAGAAGGTAATTATAAAGAACTGTCATTAACAGAAATGAAAGGCTTACACCGATTACATTTCCCACGGTTTCCTTACAAAACAGCTAATCTAGCGACTGCAGGAAGAGTTCTAGAAAATAAAGTGAGAACACTGTATTGTTACTTGGTTCTATGGCTCTATTGTGGAGGTAAAGCCTGGTTATTAGGCATACATTTCTCTAATGGAGTATAAAAACGAAACAATTATAAAATATTATTTTACACTCCAAATACATTACTGGAATACCATGAAAGGGAACTTCTCATAATAAAAAACAAACTGAAATGTTTTTACAATACAGATATTCTACACCAAACATGTCGGCTTTTATCATGTAGCAATGGAGTTTTTATTTTCTGTTACTGATTTTTTTCTATTTATCCCACTGCATAAAGTCGCTACTGAATCTGTTCTGCCGAAAACATTGCAAAATACATTATACCATCTCAGTCAAGGCAAGATCGTTATTACCTGTTGTCTAGACAAGCCTTACCATGGCATTTGTGATGTGTGGGTGTGCAAAGGTTAATCACAGAAAAAAAAACACCTGGGGCTAGATTTACTAAGCTGCGGGTTTGAAAAAGTGGGGATGTTGCCTATAGCAACCAATCAGATTCTAGCTGCCATTTTGTAGAAAGTACTAAATAAATGAAAGCTAGAATCTGATTGGTTGCTATAGGCAACATCCCCACTTTTTCAAACCCGCAGCTTAGTAAATCTAGCCCTTGGTCTGCTTAAAATTAATTAAAATCGCCCAACATGAAATTAAACACTAACTATTAACTACCCAGTTCTGCCATTACTAATATTTAGCTCTAGAGCTGACACCCTAAGGAAGTCTTCAGTTATCCAACCAAACAATTACCTGTCTTAAATGTAGAGTTATAACAACCAAGCTTAGCTGACATGTGAATCTGTTAAGAACACAAAGACAGAACGTCATTGTATGGAGTTTAATATTACAAATAAAATCACAATGCTTATTTTATTAAAAAAAAAAGGTAACAAAATGGCATACAGAAATACAGTAGCAAAACAGTTTCTTAAAATAAACAGAAATAAAAACAGAAACTCAGGTGCTTTTCAGTTTGCAAGACTGACTCCCCAAAACTGAAAACGTGTCACAATTTTCATTACTTTCTTTAAAATCTTTTTTACACCTCAACCCCCTTCATTGTGACCTCACTGTAAAAGGTGTGCTTATATGCCGATTTGTTTTACAACTGGTTTCATGGTTCTTTTCACAGTTTTCTAGTGATGCATTCTATAACAAGGATATCTCCTTCTTAAAACAGAGTTTGAATAATAATTCAATTAAATAGAATATAAATCTACACACATAGGCATATTAAACATGATTATGAAATATGGACTCTTTAGGAAGTCATTTCTCTATGTTCCCTATCAGACCGATATTTGTGGTTGACACATGTGATGTAGCTCGTTTCACTGATTACAGATCAGCACAGATATCTTCTTAAACATGGATTATGATTTATTTTTTTTTATGTACCTTTCTTATAGAAGATAACAAAGACCTGGGAGAGATCCTCAATCATTGTCCTCTGTAGGTACAGCATCTGAACTGACCACAAACCATAGAAGACACGATGATCTCATTTTGTAGCTGGGTCCCTGCTGTCTCTGAATACAATCATTCCTCTATTGGACAGGAACCAGGTCTGTTATATTCAGCATCCATTAACCCCTGGTTTACTTACACACAATGACTTCACAGGTACTCTTATAGTTGGAAGTAATCATAACCACATTTAGGTATTTTATTTTATTAACTCCTGATGATGCCATAATTATGGTGGATTAAATTGACACTCTATACTGACAAAGCTGGGTGCCAGGTAGAATAATTAAAAAATTATTTTGCCAAAAAATGAAAAATTCAGCTTTTGTTGGAATGTCATCAAGTAAAATATCACCAGATCCTACAGTTCCTCCAATGTCTTGTTGTGCTGTTGGTTCTCATCTAGATCAGACATAGTCCAAGCATCTACTAAGCTTTAACGTTTCCATTCACCCCACAACGGCACCACAAAAAGCTGTTGTTCCTCATCTTCATATCTTGACTAAATGTATCCAAATAAAATAAATGTTATTTTAAAAAAAAACAAACACAGGTAAAAAAAAACACCACATTAATTCCATTATAGAGAACCCCACAATGTGGAGATTCCCAGTAATCATGTAAACCAACAACTGGGGTGGTTAGTGCTGGGACAAAAGCACAGTCCATTCTAAAGACATAAACTCTGCCCTGAGAAGCACATCTTTCCAGTCACCATAGATTTTGGGTAATAAGGGCAAAGACCCAATAATTCTGGGTTTGGCGACTTATAGTGCCGACATATGTATGTGGGCCAGTGGCCTAAAGAAAGAGCCACTTTTTCCAATGCATGAAATGCCCTCTACCCCACCACCAATCAGGCAGAGAACATTCACAAAGGAGTCCAACTCCACCTTTGCCTATAAAGTACAGTCAGTGCTAGTCTTACACAACATTGGGTGGTAGGTAGGTGGAACCCCCTATTCTGTGAATACTGGGCAACCCCAGAATCCCTTTATACAGACATTTTACTAAACACTCGTCACTCTGCTCTTCATTAGAATCCATTATTCTTTTTTGCTCAATTTTGCTTTTGTGTCACATTATTTTCTTTTTTTTTCCAATGAGTGTAGGAGGTATAGTGTAGATCATAATGACAGGTCTTATCTCATGTCAACACAGTGTCACCCAATCTATACAGGATCTAATACGGCTGATATGAAGGGGGGTATGGTGGAGTATGATTCCAGCCTGTCACTGAGAGTAGGACACCAGCAATGGGAAAAACAGAGACAACACAGTCATCATTTTTAACAATGAGGTACTACCTCCTACCATGTGCAACAAAGCCATGAGGTCTTCCAGGACATTGCGACCATGCTGCACTGGCCTTGCATTCAATCAAGGTACAAAGCAGTCTAGGGAATATTTTTACTACAGCTTCTAAAAAGGAAGGGTGGAGATGTTGCCCATATCAACCAATCAGATTCTAGCTATCGTTTGTCTAGTACATTCTACAAAATGACAGCTGGTGTCTGGTTGCTACGGGCAACACCTCCACTTTACCTTTCAGCAGTTTTAGTAAATCTACCCTTAGGTGTTGCAAACACAATTTCTTTTTTGTATGTATATCCACCACCTGACAAAACAATGATTTGTAAATGAACGTATACCTGCTGCCTTCTGCTTGAGTTGAAGCACTATGAATAAAAGTATTTTAACATAACTGTGTGCTAGAAAAAGGTTATTTCAACATAGCTTCTTCTTGTGTGCTGGACAATTACGCCAACCAATCTATAATGCAGTTCTAATCCAAATCTAGTCTTTCATATCCCACTTCTTGGTTAGCATTTCTGCCTCACAGCACTGGGTTCATGAGTTCAATTCCCAACCATGGCCTTATCTGTGTGGAGTATGTATGTTCTCCCCGTGTTTGTGTGAGTTTCCTCCGGGTGCTCCGGTTTCCTCCCACACTCCAAAAACATACTGGTAGGTTAATTGGCTGCTATCAAATTGACCCTAGTCTGTCTCTCTCTCTCTCTCTCTCTCTCTCTCTCTCTGTCTGTTTGTGTGTGTGTTTGGGGATTTAGACTGTAAGCTCCAATGGGACAGGGACTGATGTGAATGAGTTCTCTGTACAGCGCTGCGGAATTAGTGGCGCTATATAAATAAATGGTGATGATGATAGACACCACTACTACTGTTTGTCAATTTACTGAATCAATGTTGCTTCACCCTGATGAACAAGATGACCCTTACTCTTACAGAGAAGATATAGGAGTCTATTTATCAATAGGAGAAAATCCCTAGATTTAGGGATTTATCCTATTTATCAAAGCCCCATAGACGGTAGACTTTTGCTGCCGGTAGCCTTCGACGGGGGCCTCCCCAGTGCTTTGTTTCCACCTGCAAAGCAATGGGAAGCCTAGTTATCATGGACTGCGGCAGTACAGGTTCTCAGGATGGCATTAGCCGGAGGACAGAATAAAACAAAATTCTTTATTAAGATAAAGCATTTTTTCTTTTCTTAAAAAAAATATATATTTTTTTCCCTTATTTTTTACATTTCTTTTACTTTATTAATTATTTTTTTTGTTATGGAATGTGGACCTGGACACATAAGTCTTGCAAGTTGGTTCACGAATGTGCAGCCGGACAAAGGACTTTGTGGAGTTTGTATGTTCTCTCCGTGTTTGCGTGGGTTTCCTCCGGGTGCTCCGGTTTCCTCCCACACTCCAAAAAACATACTGGTAGGTTAATTGGCTGCTATCAAATTTGACCCTAGTGTCTCCTTCTCTGTCTGTCTGTCTCTGTCTGTGTGTGAGTGTGTGTCTATATTAGGGAATTTAGACTGTAAGCTCCAATGGGGCAGGGACTGATGTGAATGAGTTCTCTGTACAGCGCTGCGGAATTAGTGGCGCTATATAAATAAATAATGATGATGATGTTGATGAAAGGACTGGCCAGTGTCGCGGAGGAGCTGAGGGTCGCTCAGCTGTCGTGGTGACATTTTGACATTTTTTGTTAAATTGCATAATAAAAAAAATTCTATCGCTGAAATATGCAGCAATAGAATTTCTTCCTCAAGCAGGGCTGTTGTTAAGTAACCCCTATGGTATATTGTATGTCAACAATAATGTGGCAGAAAATATAGTGACTTGCAAATCTTCCTATTATCATATATTCAGTTTTGGGTGCATCCTTAAGTAAACTGTCCCCAATGCTTACTTATCTGGGGTGTGGTGTGCAGGAGATCCCAGGGATCCCCCCAGTCTGTGCATCCTGCAGCCCTCCACTTCCGCTGGCCTAGTATTTTTTTTTAGACAGACAGCGGGTTGTCCTCCATATAGAGTGAAGTATTTCTGGCCAGTTGCACATAATTTATTTTAGAGTACTAAATTACAAGATACCTCGCGAAGGAGTCACACACTTCATCCAATAGCTGGCAATGCTCCTGGATGCTGTCAAGATAGAAAAATAGTTTTATTTCATAGAAATATTGCTCTAGAAATAAACTTTTCTCAAGCATCTGTGCAGAACACTTTCCCAACTGGTGTTACTTATTAATACCATTCCTTAGCCTACATACCCTAGTGTCAGTGGATGCCAGACCTCTATCTCTCAGTGATATAATATATATATATATCATCATTAGACTTCACCAGTCAGCAGTGAAAGGATGTGCCTGCTTGTGATGGAAGTAAGTGCAAGAGTATTGTCCGAGTATGATGTGCAGTTTTCTCTGGAGATAAAACTTATCACCTAATAATAAATAGAGCCTCTTATGTTATACAGGAGCTGGCTGGTAAATTTTAGCCTGGGGGGTGAGACTTGGCCCAGCAGCTTATTAGGAACATTTTAAAGAAATAAAAATGCAGGCAGCCCATTGACCCTGCCCAACGTTGATCACTATGCACAGCTCCCAAAATTCAGAAACCCAAAAGCGGGATAAAATAAGCTCCGCCCACACGTCAGCAAGTTACACTCAAACTCTGCCCACAAACGGCCATATTTGGTCAACTTTCCCATTAAGCCCCGCCCATTTTGTGTCCTGCCAAAATAGGGACATTTGGAAGGTATGCTCTATGGGACTGGCCCGGGGCAGATGCCCCGCCCCTGATGTTATATATCATCATTATCACCATTTATTTAAATAGCGCCACTAATTCCGCAGCGCTGTACAGAGAACTCACTCATATCAGTCCCTGCCCTATTGGATCTTAAGTCTAAATTCCCTAATATAGACACACAAACAGACAGAGAGAGAGAGACTAGGGTCAATTTTGTTAGCAGCCATTTAACCTACTAGTATGTTTTTGGAGTGTGGGAGGAAACCGGAGCACCAGGAGGAAACCCACGCAAACACGGGGAGAACATACAAACTCCTCACAGATAAGGCCATGGTCGGGAATTGAACTCATGACCCCAGTGCTGTGAGGCAGAAGTGCTAATCACTTAGCCACCGTGCATTTTTTTAGGATAAATTAGGAACTGAACAAACGTTATGTCACAAAGCTGTTTTCTGTTTCAAAATGTCAGAAACCTGTCATGAAAATGATTGTTTGGGTTAAATATTTTACATAGCGCTTGTTATGTTATTGATTTTGATTGGCCACTCTAATGTACTCTACTGAGAGAGAATCATTCTGCTACTGCGATTATTACACTAACTACCACCGCCTGGAGCACAAATAATAAATAATAATTGATAAAACACAATAATTGTCAGAAATTACACAACAGGAACATAATTCAAATATCTGCAGTAGTGACACAATAATAACATTGTCACCATAACTACAAATTCTAAACAAACCTCTGTGTCTAATTGTACTTCACTTTCAGGAAAGAGGCTATTAAACACTTAGGAACTTAGGTTAAACAAGTGTTATGGTAAAGAAAGTGCTGTTGTAGAATCGATGCTCTATCAGTGGCTCCATAATATTATTTTTTTTCAATAAAAATAAACATCAATACTAAAGAAATTTATAATGTAATGAAAAATATAGAACCAACACAATACAACAAAAACTTAAACTCCAAGGCAGTATCATGATATAAGCGACATTCAAAATGAATTAATGATTATGACTTTATTTACTTCTGTCAATTACAGCGACTATGATCAGTAATCAAAACAGTCCATAAAAAACAATTGGCTGAAACTCAATTTGCAGTAAGTGAATCAGTAAAAGGCTAAGCGGTATATTTACTAAACTGTGCGTTTGGAAAGTGGAGATGTTGCCTATAGCAACCAATCAGATTCTAGCTCTCATTTATTTAGTGCATTCTACAAAATGACAGCTAGAATCTGATTGAAAAATTAACATGTTGCCTATAGCAACCAATCAGATTCTAGCTGTCATTTTGTAGAATGCACTAAATAAATGACAGCTAGAATCTGATTGGTTGCTATAGGCAACATCTCCACTTTTTCAATCTCACATTTTAGCAAATATACCCCCAAATCTTTTAATAATTACAGAAAATGAAATGAACGCATCAACGTTAAATATATTACTATAACGAACGTGGATATTACAAAGGTTATATAAAGTGAATTGAAATAAATAAATTTAACGTCACTTCATATAACTTGGGTAATTACAATTGTTACAGTAATATATTGTACTTGTAAATAAAATTTATCTACATTAAAAGCTATTTGACTGTACAGCTCCTCACAGGTTGTTTGAATGTTTCAACAAGATTTAATTCTTTTTGTTTACAGTTCACCGATGTAAAATAAAACAGGTACCAGCTGTGGTTTTAGCAGAGAGGGTACAGAGGGAGTTCTGTGTGGGTCTGGGGAGAAGGTCGATACCCCTTTTCAACTGTGTACATTATCTTATATTTTGTTTAAAAATTTGTCCTTCAAGCAATAGACATAAAACGACTAATCATTAAACATTCCATAACATCTTATTTTGGCATCCACAGATTCTCCATCCCACACAGTCCTTAAATATGTTATTTTTTTTGTACCAGTCATGGATTTAATTGGAGGAACAACCCTTCAGACAGACAAGCTGAAACAGCTATGCAAGCAACCTACATCAAACACTACCCACGCCCAGAGAAGCTAATTCAGGCACTGGGAGGCAGAAAGACAAACATAGGTAATAATAATCCAACGTACAAAAAAGGTTCCTCGAGGTAGGCAAACAGAGGTGTGAAAACTCACAAACACAGATAGAGAAACAGGCACCTCGTTAAACTACTTCACATCGCATTCTAGGCGGGATCAAGATGGCGGTTTTAATAAATTCATTGGACACTTACAAACAAACAAAATAAATAACAGCCAAGTGAATCACCTGCAGCCATCCAGATCAATAGAGTTTTATGCTACGCTGGCAGCCAAACATAATAATGACTGCAAAGTGGGAATTCTAAATATACTTCAATACAATATTGCAAAGTGATTTATTTATTTTATTAAATAAGACCGTTTTAAGCCAGATTTGGGCAAACAACAATTTATTAAGTATTTTTTAAAACTGATGTATTACTGCTCCTGTGGGAGGAGAATTCTGAAGTGAGTCTTTACTAAACTGCGGGTTTGAAAAAGTGGAGATGTTGCCTATAGCAACCAATCAGATTCTAGCTGTCGTTTTGTAGAATGTACTAAATAGTGGTATATTTACTAAACTGCGGGTTTGAAAAAGTGGTGATGTTGCCTATAGCAACCAATCAGATTCTAACTGTCATTTATTTAGTACATTCTTCAAAATGACAGCTAGAATCTGATTGGTTGCTATAGGCAACATCTCCACTTTTTCAAACTCACAGTTTAGTAAATATACCCCCTTGTCTGGATAAAATGAAACCTGCCCTCTTTCTTTGGCAATCTTGGATATTTGATTCTCTCTTCCATCAGAACATTGTAATTTCCAGAGGTCTTCTATAAACACAAGTCATAACCTTGTTATCACACCATCCTCTTGATTGTGTCACATACGTAGTCACTGGGACTACTGCCATCTGGAGGTCATCTGCACTTCCTTTCTGTACCCAAAGCCCAAGCTATGTCAGAATTAATTAAGGAGTACTTGGAAAGGTGATTCATCTGCAAGTCTTCTCTCCCTGCTGGAGCTGGGTTCATCTTTGTTGAAGGATGGAAAGACCATTCTCTCAGACCCTGCATCAACTATAGAAAATGTATCAATGTCCACTTCCTATGATGGCATTGGTGGCAACAGTCTTTTCTAAACTCTATCTATGGGGTTCATAAATTATAACTCATAGTAGACAAGTGGAAGACAACTTTTAACACACTATAAATATCGTCTTCCTTTTGGGCTGTGCAATACCCCAGCAGCTTTCAACATTTTGCTAATGCAATTTACTTATCAAACTGTGGGGGGTATTCAATTGTTGCTTTTAACGCGCTAAAACAAAAAAAAAACGAGCGCTCTAAAAATATTAGCGTTAATACGGTAATATGCGCGTAAATACCGTTAATACGGTAGTTTACTCGCTGAATTTCATCTCGCAGCTCCCTGAGCTGCGAGATGATATTTAGCGAGTAATTACCGTATTAACGCTAATATTTTTAGAGCGCTCGTTTTTTTTTTTGTTTTAGCGCGTTAAAAGCAACAATTGAATACCCCCCCTAGAATCTGATTGGTTGCTATAGGCAACATCTCCACTTTTCAAACCCGCAGCTTGGCACATTTACTCCCAGGTGAGTGCTGGGAGGTTTGAGGCAGGTATGAAGGTGCCTCAATTAACAGCAGAATATACTGGCATATCTTTCTAAGTGTGCAATTGTATTCATTGTGCAAAAAACATAAGCAAAATTCTCATTTTTAAATTGCACTTTTCCTTTAAAGATGACCCTAGTGAAGTGTTGTACTGAACTGTATGTGCAGACCCGTCACTGCCACAATACAAATTAAGACAATTGTCTGGATCAGTGTTTCTCAAACCCAGTCCTCAGGACCCCTAACAGTGCAGGTTTCCCAGGTGACAAGTGAGATAATTCTACCACCTGTGGATCTGTTACAATGTGTCAGTCAGTAATTAAAACACCTGTGTCAAAGCAAGGAGATGTGGAAAACATGGACTGTTAGCGGTCCTGAGGACTGGGTTTAAGAAACACTGGTCTAGAGCGCCAGCATTTAGGGGGTACCTAAAGTCATCATGTCACTCATTTAGTGTTTCCCTTTAAATTAGAGCGTTTAAATGAAAAACACTCTTTTCAACACTGGCTGACAATGTGTAAGAGGGGCAGTGTCAGTGTGTTTAATTATTTAAATTAATTTGAGCGAGCCCTGCACACTTTCTACCTTGGAGAACGGTGGAGAAGTTGTTAGTATTGCTGCCTCGCAGTATTGATTCCGATCAAGGTGCTATCTGCATTAAGTTTTTATTTTCTCCCTGTGCATCAGTGTACATCCTGATATGTGATTAAACAGTACTGGAACCTTAACAGTGCATGTTTTCCGTATCTCATTACTTGAGCACAGGTGTATTTATTACTGAATGACACATTGTAAATGATCCACAAGTTATGAAACCTGGAAAACATGTACCTTCAGGGCTCGCTGAAGACTGGATTTTGGAAACCGTGCCTTAATTGAAAAGAATTACATTTTGTTCACTATTTTTAGTGCCAGTGCTTGGGAAAGACTTGCCTTTAAAAGCTGTGTGCAGGTAAGCCTTAAACCCAGATAAATATCATAGCATTTGATCATGTTAGGACTGACCAGATTGGGAAGACTTTGGCGTGAGTTGATCAGCTTAACATATATTGCAATATGTGGAACTAACATTCCCTGTTTTTAATATAGAACAGTATTTAGTACAGCATTAATTATGTGTTTGGAGAGTGCAGAGTATCCCTGTTTTTTTGTCTATACGATGTGGGCAACCCCCTCTTACACCCCAGTCTGTACATGGTGAGTGCAGAGGATCTATGTCTGTTTTTGTTTATACAATGTAAGTCCCATGACTCTTGCACTCCATTCTTTGCATTAATTAATTCCAACTTGTGTCAGGTGAGTCCCAGGTCTCCCATGGCTGCTAGTGCTTGGGAAAGACTTGCCTTTATAAGCTGTGTGCAGGTAAGCCTTAAGCCCAGATAAAATAGCATAGCATTTGATCATGTTAGGACTGACCAGATTGGGAAGACTTTGGCGTGAGTTCGTCAGCTTAACATATATTGCAATATGTGGAACCAACATTCCCTGTTTTTAATATAGAACAGTATTTAGTACAGCATTAATTATGTGTGTTTGGAGAGTGCAGAGTATCCCTGTGTATATATATATATATATATATATATATATATATATATATATATATATATATATATAAATTTTTTTATTTTATTTTTTATTTTTTTTCAGTGCAAACTAGTGTCTTGTATAAGACAGAAACAGTGTTTTCATCTGAACAGAGCTCACACTATTATAGTGAGATATTGTTCAATGACAGCCAGTAAATAGAATTATGATCATTTCATCACTCATTGGGGGGACATTTAGACATTTATTAGCAGTTATGTGGTGCGTAAGATTTAATTTTCTGATGCTAGAATCTTAAAGGGCTTCTCTGGACGCAGAGCTGTGACAAATGTATCTGAAATAACACATTTTCTGCCACTTGTAAGGCCTATAAAATGCACAAATAAAACATTGATAGCCTGGACTCAGAGACTTTTATAAAATGTAATGCAGCATATTTATTAAAGCTCTGCCCCATACCTAGAAGTGCCATGCATAGAAGAGGACCACGCACACAGTGATGTCTGTTATATTTATGCCATTCACGATTTTACCAAATGATCTCCATTATTTCTGACATATCTTTTAAAATGTATATATTGTAAGATATTGTTTTCTCATTTAAGTCATTACAGTTGGAATCAAATGAAGATGCATTATTCAAAAGCGATGAACAAATATGTAAAGGTTTTTATCTGATGCCGTGTAATAGCTGCCTGTAGACTGCAGGTGTCACTGTTGCATTTGATTATGAGTCAGGTTGAGTATGGAAATGTAGCATTAGCTCTCCATGAATACTGAGTGATCATTATATATATATATATATATATATATATATATATATATTATACACACACACACACTAACAGAACTACTCTAGGTAAGAGAATATGATTTACAGCTAAGATTATCAAGATTTACACATCTTTATTTCTTAGTTTGTCAAATTTCAGATTCTATTTACTAAGATGTGTTCAGCCAAATATGTGGAGAAAACAGCTGTTTTCCCCGGATTATGGGCATTGCAGATCTTCTTTTAATTCAGGCCTGTCCAACCTGCGGCCCTCCAGATGTTGTGAAACTACAAGTGCCAGCATGCCCTTCCAGCTATGAACAGGTTGTCTACTGGCAAAGCATGCTGGGGCTTGTAGTTTCACAACACCTGGAGGGTCGCAGGTTGGACAGGTCTGTTTTAATTTATCAAAGGGTTAACGCCGGTCACTGTAGTCCCTGTAGACTTTTATGGGGATTGCCATATGACCCAACTAAGTGCCAGCATTTAAAAATTAACACCGCCTCAAGCTGACATTAGTGTACCATCTCAATGGATTGCTATGGACTCCATCACTGGCAGAGAATACGCTGTCGATCCATCACCGAGTCCCGTCGCCATGCGCAGTAGCCACAGACTGGCCAGGGCCTCCATTCACCGGCAGCGCCATGCTGCTCGTGAAGGAGTTTTTAATTAGTTTGAATGGAGGTTTAGCCAAGATTCGCCAATGAGCCCTGGTATGGTAAATACAAGCACCAGTATTTTGTATCGCTGTGCCCACTAGCCACCAAAGATAAATAGATCCCTTGATCTGGTAAATGTGATATAACAGTAAAGCTTGGGGCAGCACGGTGGCTCAGTGATTAGCACTTCTGCCTTACAGCACTGGGGTCATGTGTTCAATTCCCGATTATGGCCTTATCTGTGAGAAGTTTGTATGTTCTCCCCGTGTTTGCGTGGGTTTCTTCCTGGTGCTCTGGTTTTCTCCCACATTCCAAAAACATACTAGTAGGTTAATTGGCTGCTAACAAATTGACCCTAGTCTGTGTCTTTATTTGTCTGTGTCTCTATTTGTCTGTGTGTGCGTGTTTGTTAAGGAATTTAGATTGTAAATTGACTGTAAGCTCCAATGGGCCAGGAACTGATGTGAGTTCTCTGTACAGCGCTGCGGAATTAGTTGCGCTATATAAATAAATGGTGATGATGATGACGATGAAAGCTTTCCAGTTATTGAAAGGTTGGTTGATCAGTTGTCAGAACACATCCCAAAGCTCACTTGTTCTTTCTCACCCTGTTGATAAAACACAGAGCCCCTATACTACGGTGAGCATAGTTTTTTTTCTTGCAACAACCACTTGACTTTCTGTCTATAACTCGTACAAGTCTTGTTGTACATTTGCATCCAGCTGTTGCAGCGTGAAATCACAATGAAATTCTTTAAACAATGAGACTGGCAATAGGACCTCGCAGGATCCCTGCTCTCCCCAGTGTCTGAGTCCACAGAGGGTGTGTAGAGATTGAGAATTAAACTTTTTCTTTCCCTTACCCTGTATAACACGTAGGGGCAGGAGAAGCCACAGCTTGGGATGAGTACACAGCTTGTTTTTTGCAGCAAGACTCCCGTGCCATAGCTGCAGCAACCTGCCCCCCTCCCCTAAGTACATTCCTCTCCTCACATTGCTAACTCTGCAATCACTGAAGAAATCTTCTCATGACATCTAAGTATTGCAAACTTCCACTGGCAGCAGGGCAGCCTGTGCGTCTTGGGCAGGAGAGGGGGTCATTGTTGAAATAAACCTGTTCTATAAGACTCCCCAGGGATGAGAGGCTTAGAAGAAGGACCCTCTGATGTCCCCTGCTGAGGAACATGCCTGATCTGAAGAAGTTTTGGAAGCAGAGATAAGTTCACCACCCTGCACTTTGATATGTTGGTCTTCCTAGGACTGTTTCTGCAAACTCTTCTTTTGCCTGCCGCAGGACAGACCATTCCAAAAGCAGGTAAGTGACTCTATCAGCTGACAGCTTCCTGGTCCACTCACAGAACCAGGTCATGGTGCAATTTGTGTGGAGTGAAATTTGAGTTGGTCTTATCGTCCAGTGGGAGATTTAGGAGTAATGGGATACAGGTGAATTCTGTCATGACTTCATTATTAAACAAGTAATCATTCTAACTTTACAACATGTGCTCATGTTACCTGTGAGTGCATTATTTTATTTTAGATTTTATGGGGTTAGAGCAGGATTTGGCAGCATGCCCTGACAGCCTATGCCTTGGCGGACATGCTTAGACTTGTAGTTCCCCAACAGTAGGAGAGTCGAAAAGTGCTTATCTAATCTAGCAGAGCTTGCCAGGTATTTATGTGAGAAGTGGCAAAAGTGCAACACATCATTTATTACTATTAATACAACATGAAGTGAAACAATATAGAGAATATCATGCAAAGTTATGGCCACAGAAAAAGAATTGGATAGCTGCCTACTCCCCCCTAAGTAGCAAAGACCTGTTCTATAGTTAATCATATTGTGTTGTGGACAAGGAGGTGCAGAATTCAGTAGCCAACCAGCTATATTTAAGAATCATTTGAAGTGCTAAGGAGCCAGGGAAGTAGTGCAATCATTAAGACCTTGGAAAAAAAATTGACCAAAATGTTGACATCTGGGGCACATTTAGAAGGGGGCGAATTTGTGCTCCAAACGTTCTTAGAAAAAATGCACACAAAATAAAGCGTATTTGTATACAAATGTTCATTCTAAGGTATCCAGCTCAAAAATAGTAGCATTGGCGCCAGATGTATGTCAGGAGTTTCAAGTGTGTATATTTGCACCCCGGGATAACGTAGACCTGTGGCTTGAGGGTGTTAGTAGTAAATTATAACGTAGCATTGCCCTACTTGTATATAATGTGTCTTGAGCTGTTATTTGAATTGCATGTCTCGTAATTAAATACAAACATCTGTTGTTTTTTTGTTTTACTTTTAAATATCAAATGGGAAACTTCTTTTCTGCAGTAGTCCAAATAAAAAGGTCAATTGATAGACAGCTGTGAGGCTAACGATTTAAGTACTATCAGCTGGAGGGGTGACTATGCCATCAGCCAATCAATCGCGGCAAAATAGTGCTGCTGGTCGTCAGCACAGCTTGGTGTATGGTGCGCCAGCCCTCCAGAACTCGCATGAGATATGCGTATCAGCGGAAGCGACCAATTGAGCCGCCTAGAGTCTAATATATCATATAACCTTGCTTGTCATAACATCACTACACTCAGGAAGTCATTTATTACTTGCTGAATGGATGAGGTTCTTTTTCTGAAAATCAGAAAGTCAAACCATCCAACAGTCGTCTGTATATTTATAAAGGCGGATTGTTCATCCCTGGGCACCGACCGTCATAATACATAATATACCTCATATATTCTTATACGCAGGGTCCCTGGATGACAGCTGTTAAGACAGTACAGCTGTAAAGAGACTGAGTTTACCCAAACACTTTGCTGCTTAAAGTGAAACCACCTACATTTAATTATTTACCCAGGAAGTAGAGTGTTTTGCAATGAATTACATTCCTTGTAATCTTGTTTAGCCGTGTGAAACATAGTTTATGATAATAGTGATATCCCAAAGACTAATATTATAATAAAACTGTTTATAAACATAAGTGTGAAAACACAGCTGCATATATCCGACCTGAAGTCAGATTTTGTTTAGACAATTGCCATAGTCCAACTCGGGGCTAAAGTAAATACTGTACCACATCATCAGTTATTTATATAGCGCAACCAATTCCGCAGCGCTGTACAGAGAACTCACTCGCAGCAGTCCCTGCCCCCATTGGAGCTTACAGTCTATATTTTCTAACATACATTAGTTCTGCGAGTATGGCATGAGTATAGGTAGACTGCATGAATGGCTGAGTGAGTGACAGATACTTGACCAAAAAGGAAGGCATTCCATCAGAATTGGGACTTTTTTTTGTTAAATGTACATCATTCTGAAAAAATTATATTTTGATATACGGTAATGCATTTTCTTGGATGTCAGAACTGTAGTTTATCTAGAAAACCAGTTAGAAGTTACTTGCTGAGCTTTTCCATAATTCTATTAAAGTCTATTCCACATTACTGATACCAATGGCCAGTTACAGCTAGCAGCACAATTGAGAACTGCACGCCTGTGTTTGTGCAAGGGTTGGATCACTTTTTAATGAGTGTGCTCTTGGAATAGATGTCTACAGCAAGCTTGCAGATGTGAAAAGCTCTTGAATACCTCTATGGGAGCTGAACATGCTCCCAGCTGTTCTATAGTATCTTAAAGTATAGTTGCCAACTATTTCTGTCCTGTCCGGGAGATGAACTGCAGGGGTAGAGGGGGGGCTTGATGCCGTAAATCACATAATTTTGTCCCCAGTTCCCCAGAGAAATGCCATGAACGCATCATTTTGCTGCAGAGGGTGAATCCAAAATGGCCCAATTTGCAGTGAATTGCACCATTGTGGGTTGCTCTCTCGGAACTCTGAGAAACCTACACGGAATTTGGAAGTCTCCTGGACATTCCGGGAGAGTGTGTAAGCGTGTGTTAGAGCAAAGTCATGTCAAAGTAATGACTACCTGCAACACACTTTCCTGCCCCATTTAAAATCACGCCCAGTCGCCCTCCCAATGCAAAGTATTTCCATTATTATAGGATTTACTTTACTCTGAAAGTCAGCAACACCAACTGAGAGATCATTATGAACATACGCGGGGGTCAGTGCATGCGCAGTAAAGCCCAGTCCCGAAACTTATGGGGCTTCACCCGTAGCCTCTGGCTATGGCATGATCCAGCATCTGTCTTCAAGTAACGGATGGAACGGTCATTATATCGAAGCTTTATTTTATTTATTGAGCGTGTTTTTAAAGTGCATTTTCATTCAACTGACTATTCAGATGTTGTGAGCACAGGTCAAAGTCGTTTATCCAGTACTTTCCTAAGCAGATTCTACCATTCCAGATTTTCCCAGGATAGCACGATATTCAGTGGCCAAAAGGGGGTATCAAATGAGGAATACGTGCATGGTCCAGTCTGAAATTTGGGTGGTTTTGTGTATCTGGTCATGGCTTGTGTGGATATGGCTGTGGATTGTGAAATGGATCCAAATTTTTGAGCACCTTCCATACTGTATCTCATGGTATCATACCTCCCCACTTTACCTCTTCTTCAATCAGGACAGGGGGCGTGGCCATGTCACAGTGGGGGCGTGGCCATGTCACAGTGGGGGCGTGGGCACACCTCTGGCAGCGCGCATAGCACTTTTGAAGTGCTAGGCTGCCCTGTACTCTGCTTCACACAGCAGAACCCCTATGCCTACCTCCATTACCTAAAATGTCACTGTAGGCAGCTGTAATTGTCTAAGGAGTCTATTATCATGCCAAAACAATGGTAATTTAAGAAAAGCACCGCACAATGCAGCAGTCCCCATAGTGCTCAATGGGTTAAATTTAAGCTCTGTCAGAAGATGGCATTCGCCATTTAATCCTATGGAGAGAACATCGCAGGCGAGGGACCTTCGACTCCCTCTCCAGCATCCTCCAGGTTCTCTCCTGCACTGTTTAACGCAACTGGTAACTGCGCATGTGCGACCCTAGGTCACGCATGCCCAGTAAAGACTCCAGGGGGGTAAAATGTATTAAGCATCGGTTTCTGCAAGTCGCCGGATATCGGCGACTTTGCAGAGGAAATTTAAGACAGCAATCGCTTTCAAGGCAAGTTTTACCTTTGAAAGCCATTACCGCTTTAAATTTCCCCTGCAAAGTCACCGATATCTGGCGACTTGCAGAAACCGATGCTTAATACATTTACCCCCAGATTAGAACCCAGAGTGTTCACTAGAAAAGAGTCATTTCCGGGACAGCCTCCTATCAGACGCTCTGTCCTGACATGATTATTATTATAGTAAATGGCCCAGAAAAGTCATCTGTCATCGCTGCGATAACAGATGATACCTAACAGGTAAAAGTCCAAAAAATTGTTAAATGAGACCCTAAGACAGTGAATCCCAAACTTTCACAGTTTCACAGTTCGAGTTACCAAGTAGTCCCCCGCCTTGCTTTTCATCGGCCCTGGCTGCAGCACCCCTGTGAGATCATTTCGGCACCCAAGGGAGCCACGGCGCACAGTTTGGGAACCACTGCCCTAAGAACTTATTCAAGCTTACCAGCAAGTAGACTGAATTACTACATCATCATCATCATCATCATCTTACTACATCATCCCTGACAAACAGATAACTGACACTGCTGACTGAGCCATCACCTATTTCCATGTCATTCTTTTAATGCCAGGACTCAAACTGACAGCACACATAGAGATTCAATTTGATGGTTTTAGTTTACTGCCACAACCCATCAGGCAGCATTTGTATATCTTTATAGTCTAGAGGAGTGTTTTGTTTGTTTTTTTTTTTTTTAAATCCAACTTACCTCCATTCAGGTTGGACAAGTCATAGATACTCGCATACAGATGATCTGTACGGAGAGATGGAAGTTTAGTGCATACTGTGGCTTTACAGAAGTGAACGATGGATGGGGGACATACACCTACTGCAGCCAGTCTCCCTCTCTCCGTAGGGATCAGTAATCTCTATTGTAGTATCTGTCTCTAAACTGTTCACTGTATGAACAACCCAACTGGAGCCAAAACAAGCAGGGGTGCACACATGGCCTTAGACAACCAGTAACAGGTTATAGGGTATTCAGACAAAACTCAGCTGATCAGTTGGCGTAACTTATTCTGCTTTAAGGAAACAAGTTTCAAGAGATGTATGTGCACGGAGAGACCGTTTGTGTAACAGTGACAGCCTGATCTCTAGGAATGTTACTATTTACTTACATACATTAAGAGCCTGCAGCAGATATATATAATTGGACATCAAAGTCACATTTGATAAAGTAGCTTAAAGTATTTGTCACCAGGAACCAGTAAGTCATGAGACACTTCACAATGTAGATGAAAAGTGATATACTATATATATATATATATATATATATATATATTATATATATGAATCAGCAGAATTAAGTGCATGGGGATAAATTTATCAAGCTATGGGTTTGAAAAAGAGTAGATGTTGCCTATAGTAACCAGTCAGATTCTAGCTGTCATTTATTTATTACATTCTACAAAATGACAGCTAGAATTTTATTGGTCGCTATAGGCAACATCTCCACTTTTTCAAACCCGCAGCTTGATGAGAGTACCCCATGATCTTTTATCATGGAGATAAAGTGAAGATTTTATGAACCTGAACATCACTGTTTCAGCGTCTCTCCTTTTGGTAAATATGGGGGACGTGTGTGTAAGGTGCACCATATACTTCCTGTAGTGTGTGTACATAACGGAAGGAAGGAACTTACATAAAACATTCTAATTCAGATTGAAAGCAGCAATTCCTCTTAGGCTTTTTTCTGTTAAATAGCAAGTTTAGTAACTTTTAAACATACATCTCATAGTCATTTTTCTTTCTTAGCTGTCTTTCTGCAGATTATTATGTCCTTTTCAAAAAATCTCTCTGGAGTCTGCAAAAAATTTGTCTGACAGTCACACAAACACAGGCTCACAGCTCTCAGCATGTTATGTGAAGGCAGAGGAGGGAGGGGAAAAAGAAAAGATTTTATAATTCACAGAGTTCAGAGTGGCGTTCCAAAGCCTCTCTGCACATTACATCATGTGTCATGTGACTGTGGTCGTCCAGACAAGGCTGGGAGATATTCCAACCAGCCCCGGCATTAAATCAATTGGTACCACATGTCCATGGGCCTTGGTGAGAAGCGGATGTTATTAGCAACCATGGAGGTAGCAGGAGGTGCTCGGTGTGTGAAACGGCATGGTCTGCCGTAATGCTGCTGGTGCTGCTTTTAACATGGCAGGTGAACACTGTACGGTAGAATACAAAGTGGTTAAGCACATATTTATGTTAGTCAGGTGTTTGGAACCCGTACCCTTCGAATAATCGGCTTAGGTTCGGTGCAAGTACAGCTTGTCTGGGCTGACCTGCAGTGCAAGTTAGCCCAGACGAGCTGACTTGCGATTAGCCCAGAGGGGGGCGGGTTCTGGATAGCCTGGGATTAGCCCAGAGGGGTGCGGGTTCTGGATAGCCTGGGATTAGCCCAGAGGGGTGCGGGTTCTGGATAGCCTGGGATTAGCCAAGAGGGGTGCAGGTTCCGGATAGCCTGGGATTAGCCAAGAGGGGTGCAGGTTCCGGATAGCCTGGGATTAGCCCAGAGGGGTGCGGGTTCCGGATAGCCTGGGATTAGCCCAGAAGGGTGCGGATTCTGGATAGCCTGGGGACGGTTGTCCCATTAAGGGTAACAAACAGTGTGCGTTTTTGAGAATGGACGAGGTCGAATACAGTGTTCTCCCGCCACCATCGCAGCTTCAGTTTATTTAAATAAATGAGAGTTAATTTGCCAACAAGTCTGTGTTGCGTCTTTTATTATATTACTTAAGATTTAAGGTTAAGACTAAGGTCTTTTGGTTATGTTATCAACTATAAGCATTTTATTAAACTCGTGACCCCAGTGCTGTGAGCTAACCACTAAGCCATCCACATCTTCGGATCCGTCCCAGTCAGGCTTCGTGCTCCTCTCCTCCGTTCTTAGAATCCGGAGTTGTAACTGAGTCATCGCTGGGACAGCCTCTTATATGGTGCGCTGTCCCGGCGTGGCTTTTTGATAAATGGCCCAGAAACTTCATCCTGTATTGCTGTGAAAAGCATTGATAAGGATGATAATTTTCGTGGCAATTTTGCGGTCAGTAGGTAATAAATAGACATGGTTTCCCTACTAAATCAATGACCGAGAGTCAGAACAGTGTATTTACCGTTGCTTGCCCCATGTACCCACTCAAAGTTCCTCTCATTCAAACCCCCCACAGTACATTTTCTAAGCAGGTAAAATAAGTAACACAGAGATCCTGCTCTGCATTAAAACTAGAGATGCTCACTGACCCCCGTGAAGTGGTAGGATTTGGTTTTGGATCTGGATTAGCTTTGTGTTTTGGTTTTGGCCTTCACCAGCAGGAACAGCAGCAGCATGTACCCAAGTACGTCACATTTTTCAGAAGTAGGCTTCACTAGGAGGCATACAGCTGACAAAAGCCAAGGGATGTCATTGCAACATGGCTAATCCTGCTTAGCCCTCCTGACGATATGTGATTTCTGATAACGCCACCAATATTGTTAGAGCATTACACACTTTTTAAAAAATGACATTGACATGCAGGATATGCTGTCTGTGTCCCGAAAAATTTAGGGTTATGATTCTGCAACAGCATGTAGGAGAATGCAGTAGCTGCAAGAAGACTAGAATTTGAGGGGGAATGTACTTTAGTCCAGCGAAGTAGTCACCTGTGAAGAGAGTGCACACACAGTTAGCTTGAGTCAAGGGATTGCCTTAATTATACTTTTTGAGAAGCAGCTAGAGAAATTGAAGGAGCAAATTAAACGAAACAAATCTGCTAACCATATTGTAATTGTAGATCTAGGACTTGATTAGCTTCGCCAGGATCCAAGAGCTATCAACATCTTGTAATGACGTCTCCTGACAGAGTCAGCACATCATTTTGACATTTGCTCTGCTGTAAAAGTATTGCCCAAAAATCGTGACAGCTCTGCCATAAAATGAACTACAAATTCCATGAGGAAGGCCATTATCTGCAATTACATCAAAGTACACATACTTCTGTGATGGTGGATTCCAGCTGGGATGAATTAGTATTGTTTGAGGAAGATGTACACAATGATGAGGGTGAATATGATGACAGTGTAGATTGCAGGTGCTGAAATCTAGCTAAGAGAAGGGAGCTACCTTATGCTGCTATGCCTGGTAATATTTTGGGTAGAATGGTATCTTGGCAATTTTATGTTTTTCTACAGCAAACTTTCACTTTTTTTAGAGAGGTTTTTTGTCTTTAAAAATGTACAAGCTTTTTATTTACATTTTTGTTTACCTGACTTACAGTAGGGAAAACAGGACATACATAAAACAGGGACATACAAGGTAGACAGAATAAATGCAGACATGAAAACAAAGGGTATGAAGGACCCTGCTCATTAGAGAGCTTACATTCTGAGTGGAAGAGGGCACAGCTGAAACAAGAGAAGCAAATTCTATTTATAAGATAATTGTTATCATTACAGAATTGCAGGACCTCCACGTACATGATGCTCCAGGGCCGTATAGATGTGAACAACACTACTTCTGGCAGTGCTATCATTGTATCACATTACCTTGAAATACAATTTAATTCTAGACTAAAACTGAGTTTTCCCCTCTCTGATAGCACAGAACATAACATAATTATTATCACCAACAGTTGAAGCTTTGTCTATCTGGAAGCTTGGTTATTATAACATAAAACCGCATTTTCCAGGAGCTTAATAAAATCAAGACACAACACGGAATCTTTGAATCTGGTTTAGAATAATAAAACTCTTAAACTAATTTTTGCACATTGTTTCCCCCCCTGCCCCGCAGTTATTAATTAATTTAATTTTGGGGTTTCTGTTCACCCACAAGATGCAATTAGCCATCACAAATAAAGTACATGCCATTCCTTGTTTGGATGCGGGTCGGCTGTACAGTTCTCGCTGATCCATACAAAGCAGAATGCAGATAAGGGAGCATGCACAGCCTTGGATAATGTTTCCCCTTGTTCCTGATTGGCTGAACCACAAGAAGACGATTAGCTAATCTCTATTTTTTGTTTGCAAGTTCATTATGGTCTTATCACACAAGAATATATTTAATAGATATGTTTGAATCCTGGCAATAGATATCAGCTATAAAGTAACTAAAACATGATGGGAATAATTTAGTACCTTAGATACTATAAAAAAAAATACCAATATACTGTATATTAAAGAAATTCTGAAAATAGCTGCTAATACTTGTATGGAAGTTATACAAAACACAACAGATTATATTTTCTCCAGTCCCTGTACCTCATGTCTCTAAATTTTACATTACTGTTACCAATCATCACATCAACTTCACATGTTTGGGCTCTGAGAGTCAACTTTGCTAAACTGCGGGTTTGAAAAAGTGGAGATGTTGCCTATAGCAACCAATCAGATTCTAGGTATCATTTATCTAGTACATTCTGCAAAATGACAGCTAGAATCTGATTGGTTGCTATAGGCAACATCTCCACCTTTTTCAAACCCGCAGTTTGGTAAATCTAACCCTGAGTCTGATGTCTCGTTCCAACCTCACATCCAATCATTGACCAAATCCTGCCAAATTTCATTACTCTCCATAACCTGGGGCGGATTGAGAATTCAAAGTGGCCTTGGAAAATATTCTTAAAGTGGCCTTGTTTTGTAGACAGGGCCAAAATGTCAGTGCGAAGGATCAAATCAACAGTTTGCAGGTTAATGCATGTGCCACAGATGTGGGTGCCACCATGCCACTGGTTTGGGCATGATCAGCATGCAGAGGGGGTGGCTCTCAATTTAGACAGAGATAGGCCAACCTCCAACCCCTTCAAATAGAACAACATGGTGCATGCTCCACAATATGAAGCAGGATATACCTCCTGACTGTCGCTGCAGTTAGTCCTGACTGCCATGGACCATCCACTAAAATATAGACTGTCCTATCAGGATCGAAACAGCAGACAGTCTCTCTCCTACCTGCACTTACAGCTTTCATTACCTGCTACAGCTGATGTCTTAAGCTCAGTTGCTGTTTATCTGAATCCTGGAATGTTTGGGCCCTGATTGGACAAGGTATAGTTACAATTCACCTGCTGAAAAGATGAGCAATGAGTAAATACTATAGGCCTCCCTCTCCCCAAGTAGCTTCAGCATTAATTTAATAGCAACACAACTAATAATTGGGCAGTCACATTTAATAAATAGGCCATATCCCCCTCTAACCAGCCCCTAAATTAAATGAATAGCTTTCATAACAAACAAATAAACATACATAATAATAAACCATATTAAAATTAGCCCCCATATTTAATTTAAAGACCCACATTCCATTAATAGCTCCTATAATAAATGAATAGTCCTCCCCAACCCCAACTTACATTAATAGCCTCACATTACATCAATGCCGTCCTATATATCTAAACATTACATTGCTAGCCCTGCCCCCAAACACTGCAGAAGCTCATTCAAAGTCATTCACTTAGGAGTATATTTACTACACTGGGAGTTTGAAAAAGTGTAGATGCTGCCTATAGCAACCAATCAGATTCTAGCTGTCATTTTGTAGAATGTACTAAACAAATGACAGCTAGAATCTGATTGGTTGCTATAGGCAACATCTCTACTTTTTCAAACTCGCATTTTAGGAAATATACCCCTATGTGTTTTGTGTTGTTTCACACTCACGTGACATGTGTGACCAGGTGGGTCTTATTGTGACACCATTAAACATACTTTTAAATGAGAACTTCTTTCAAACACACATATACCCGCAAACCGGCACAGAAACTTTGGGCTCATATATTGCCTCTGTCACTGTGTAAGAGGGTTTTTATGTTGTACTTTTGTACTTCATATGGTACATTGTCTCTTAGCAGCACCTGCTTCAGTTTATATACATTGAATAGTGTAATGTCTGAGCTGGATTTGGCAGAGAGCAAGTTCCATATGGTAAATAAGTGCAAAATGTGATGTAAGTGAGAGGTCTAGATTGCCAATACCTATGTGATCAGCCCGGCTAATACCACAGCACGTTAAATCTTTACATGTCAGATGAGGTTATGAATGAAAAATGCTGCCCTGTTTGCCTTCTATTTATTGAGGTTTCCATTGCTTTTTGCATTAGCAGTTTTTTGGGGGTTTTTTTGCATTAGCAATTGCCAGTTGTTTTGTAAAGTCCCAAAATGCATATTACTGATACTCACTACAAATGAAAGTGCAGTTAATAACAGTAATACTAGCATAAATACAGTACAGTATATGGAATAGATCTATATGAGGGGGGTGTCAAATTCTTCCCCTCCGCACTTATAGCTTCTCTGAGCGGAATGTGGCTGCAAAGGTTTCCAGGAAATTGTTGGGTCAAAGGATGTGATTGGCAGGGATGACTTGCTCATCAGCAATTGCACTCTGCTCCTTGAATTAGTTGCAATTGCTTCTTACAACCATGGCCGAAAACAGTGGTGATGGGCGGGGAGTGGGAGGACCAATCACAAGCTAAAATCAAGAGATTGCAGCTTGTGATTGGTGCTCCCACTCACACCAAGCCTCTGCCACCTTTTTAAGTTGACAAACTAAATTGATTTGTTGGTTCTATACCTACAGAAACATTGGATATTTGATTGCATGACCCTGGGGCTCCGGCTGGGGGGAAGTGGTGGTCCGTCACTACTAAGTGGTAGTGCAGCTTTAGATTAAGTTGTTTTGCATGCAATCAAGTACAGGTATGGTCCTTGAGACCTGGACACACTTTCATTGGGGAAAAAAAAAGAGTTTACTAGCCGCTTTAATTATTACATATCCATGTAATAAGAGTTGCCACACACTCCTCCTGGTTTGCTTATTTCAATAAAAAGTCATGCCCTGGCTGTAGCACTGCAGAAAATGATTATTAATTTCAGGAGATCTCAGTCTTCTTATTGTTCAATTGTATTTTTCAGAAAAATAATAGTAAAAGTAAAAGGTTAAAAGTGGAAGCAATTCATTGTTAGTCACACAAAAGCTGGTTTTGTGCTGCTCAGAACAATTTGGTTGTTCTCATTTAAACCTTTGACTTTAGAAGGAAATCTGATTCTTTTGCAGTGTGTTTTGCTAATTGGTATTCTCTCAAGGGTCTGTTCATCAAAGGCTAATTCTACTTATACAGTAGCTAGCATCCATCAAACTAGCAGAACGTTGGTAGTTTGTCAAAACAGTTTGTTTTAAACCAGTCTGGTCATCTGATAAACTGATACGGCATACACTCATTGACTGCCATACTTCAATCTCTCATGATAGGGTAGTTTGACACCGTCGCCAAACAACCAAATCTGTTCAATTTGGTTCTCCACAGGCATGGTGTAATTAGGTACAGTTCCAGTTGTTCGTAGATCAGACCAGACAACCAGATCTTACAATATGTGGAATATGTACAAGACTTTTGCGCCAAAATGGACATTTTGCATTGACAATAGTTCTCTTTCTCCGGACAGCAAGTTGGAAGTTCAGACCCCAATTTTCTTTGTTCCTGGTACTCATCACCTGAAAAGGGTGTAGTTTTGTCCAAAATGGATGCAGACTTGTGGTTTGGCTGGATGTGGGTGTGGCATTCTTTGCCTCAAATTTCCAATCAGAAATCTTGATAAATAAAAGCCCAGAAGATGAAGATTCAGAAAATGACTATTCCTCCATTGCATGTGTAAACAAAACTTGAAAACTTGTCCTCACTCTTCCAAATATCAGGACTAATTAGACCTAATCAATGCCCTGATTGCCCACACCCATTTCAGGCAAGACCACGCCCCTTTCCATGACAGGCCAAGGCTAAACGCAGGATTTGTAGAGGGGGGTTTCCACACCACGCCGCCAGTGGGCGTGACCAGCATGCATGGGGGCGTGGCTATAATTTTAGACAGTGCTTGGCTGCTCTCCAACTCTTCCTATCCCCATAATATACATGGGCAATGCTGCGTGCAGGGCCGCCGAGAGCGCGGGGGGGGGAGCGGGTACATTTTACCCGGGCTTGCCAGGGGGCCCAGGCTGGGCCCTCGGTTCTAATTTTATTTTTTTCCTTTTTTTTTTATTTTTTTTCTATCTTGCGTTTTTTTATGTATTTTTTTTTTTTTCGCGGCGGGGGGGGGTCGGATCGTTGGTGGGGGGAGCTGGACCAATAAAAAAGAAAAAAAAAAAAATACTCACGTGACCACGGCGCCGCGTCCCTCCTCTCCTCTTCTCTATTCACACTGACTGCCGGGCGTGACGTCATCAAGTCACACCTGTCAGTCAGTGAGGAGCGCCAGACAAGACAAAGCTAGAAGAAAGAAGAGAAGGAAGAAGAGAAAAAGAAAGAAGCTGACAGGAGGTAAGTAAAGGAACAGAGAGGCAAGGGGAGGAAAGGGACAGTGCTATTAAGAAGGGGGAGTAAAACAACGGGGGAGAGAGGCTGAGAATAAATAAAAAAGGGGAGAGAAACAATAAATAAAAAAGGGGAGAGAAGCACAGAATAAATAAAAAAAAGGGAGAGACACAGTATAAATAAAAAAGGGGAGAGAAACATAGAATAAATAAAAAAAGTGGAGAGAAGCACAGAATAAATAAAAAAGGGGAGAGAAACAGTATAAATAAAAAAGGGGAGAGAAACAGTATAAATAAAAAAGGGGAGAGAAGCACAGAGTTTAAAAAAAAAAAAGGGGAGAGGCAGATTTAATAGTGGGGACTATTAATTTAAGATGGGGTGGTTTGGGGGCTATTGAATATGGGGGTGAGTTTAGGGAGAATGAGGTCTATTTATTAGATGTGACTATGAATTTATTAATGGCAGTGATGGTTGCGGGAAATAGGTATTGCTGGGGCTGTTTGCAGGAAGGGAAATACATTTATTTATTAAATGTGAATACTATTATTTTAATGTTGGGGCTGGAGGAAGGCCTAATTATTAATCGTGGGTGCTATTGATTTAACGCCGGGGCTGGCTGTAATTTTCTAAATGTAGCCATTTTTTTCCCCAAATAGGTCCTCCAACATTTCAGGATCCGGACAAGCTGCAACTAAAGAAAGCAGCAGTCACAGGTGGTGAAAGTGAGAAGAACAGGTAGGAGAGAGCAGCACAGTGTGTGAAATGTTGCGATTCTAGTAGGGACAATGGGAATTTTTGGTGAGTGTCGTGCCCAATGTAAGGTGCAGGCCAAGACTGAACTCTTTGTGTACACACTGCATTCTTTATATACTACACTGTGGTGCTAGATGTCTTAAAAGTCAGGAGTGCTGGGACATATGTGACGCTCTGGTGAATTCAGGATCTAGTGCTAGCCACGCCCCAATGGCGCATTGCCACGCCCCAAATGTATGACCACACACCCCCAAAAAATTTGCACCGGTGTTAGGCTAGCCACACCCCCAACGGTGCATTGCCACGCCCCTGAATGTAATGCACCGGCGTTAGGCGGCGCAAAAAAATTTGAGGGCTTACTCGACTATGAGGGGGGCCCCATGAATTTGTTGTACCCGGGCCCTGAATTCCTCTTGGCAGCCCTGGCTGCGTGCACTACTGTTAGGTGCACGCAGCTCTCCCTTTTCAAGCAGCGCTGTGTGAAGCGGGAGCAGGGTCCAGCCACCTCAATTATACGGTGCCCCAGGCTTGGAGGGGGGTTTCCAGGCATTAGGAACCCCCCCCCCCCTCGGTTTGCCTATGCAGGCCACTCATCAAGACTTTTATCAGGTATGAGTTTTGTTGTAGCTATAATTTTTAATTAATCAATGTTTCATTCCCATATCCAAGTTCAGATGAGAGGCAACTATTGCAGACTATATTCAATTATCCCTGAAATACTAGTAATATACAAGGGATATTAAAACACAAGACAACTATTTTCCTCCTTATGTTGTATTATCCTGTGGTAATAGCACACCAGCAAGGTAAGAATAGTAGTCCAATAACTTGCGATTACACTACTTCTAAAATTAAACACTGGGTACTGGAACCCATCCCTAAAGCTTGTGCTGTGAACACACCATCAACACCTATTGTAATCTGTATGGTGAATGACCTTGATGAGGAAAACAACTTGTATTATATATTATAATAGTCCCTGTGCAAACTGGAAGAATATTAGAAGTTACTCAAGAAGCTAAATGTTAACAAAGACCTGTCCAGTTTCATCATTGCATTAATAAAATTCTGAGGGAAAAGAATATTTTTTTAGTGCTTTAATTAGATTGAAAGCATGGTTAAGCCATCACCGGTGACAGTGATAGCACTTATTGCCCGCAGAAACTCTTTGGGCGAAAAAAAATGCCTTTTTACCCCTTAAATAAATCAGCCACTCATATTCCCTGTTTTTAACACAGAGTGCATTTTCAAATAACTATATAGCACTAAAAAGGTCCTAGTGATATTTAATGTATTGCTAAAAGTGACTCCAGAGGATTAATTTTTCCTTATTCCTAATATGTGCTCAAACCCTGATTGCACCCCGATATAGTAATAATGGTTCTGGTGAGCACAATATATCATACTTGCCAACTCTCCCTGACATTCAGGGAGACTCCCTGAAATAGGGGTGATCTCCCTCACTCCCTGAGGAGTCTGGCATTCTCCCTGATGCTGAGCCAGTACAAGACATGGTTGACTTCGCCATCTGTGACATGATGACACAGTTCAGAAATTGTGTCCTATGTCCATGTATTGATGCCTATGGAGGTGGCCATTTTCATGGAGACCAAGATTTAATCAAAGACTGACAGGTAAGACAACATGACTTCAGTAATGGAGACAGAAATGTAAAAGACACTTCAGTCTCTAGAGATTCATTAGCTGCTTTTCTTTAATGCATAGTTGCCTACTCTCCCGGAATGTCCTCCCGCATTGCTGGGAGACCTCCTGGCTCGCGCCCCCGCAATAGATAAGTGGCAGGGAGGGGGGGGGGCTTAATGATGCAAATATCGCGTCATCATAGCCCTGCCCCCTGCTGTAATTGGCCAAAATTGTGACAACCGTTTAGGGGTCGGGACCAAAATGATGCGATTCATCAAGCCCCTGCACGCCCACCTCCCCCGGGATCTCCCTGAAGCCAACGAGGAAAAGTTGGCAAGTATGCAATATATCCCTAATCTTTATTCTTGTGATGGCATTCCCAAAATGGCTGCCTCCACTGAGTGTGCGTGTTGTGCGCAAAACTGCTGCCGATAAAAGTCCTGAAAACGATGCAAGTTTGTATAGATTTTCGTTTGTATAAAGAGAGTAGTGCTGTGATAGAAAGCTATAGCTTGGTAGTGGAAGCATTCTGTCATTTTGTGAAGTAATGTGACCTTTTATGAGGTAATGTGACCATTAATTCTATATAAAGGCATTTTGAATTGATAGGACAAGCATCCCTATATGCCTATATTTGGAAAAGTCACATTTTCCATACAGAAAAGTCAAGTTTTCCACGGAGAATAATGCACACCCATAATTTTCCCAAAAATATTTTTCGAGTTTACAAGTTGAAAATGAACCTTGTTGATTAGTAGAACGTACTCATGCTGGCTGCTCGTGAATGTCAGAGGTCCTGGCAGTGTTGTCTGCCAGTTATTGTGCCACTGAAGTGACAACAGTGCTTTGTATTCTGGGCCTGCCAGCACAAGCAATGACAGTAGGGTACTTTTCACTTGAAACGGAAAAAATGTTGCTGGCATTTGCCAGTATCCAGCGAGGTCCATATGATTTCAGAGAGAGAGCCTTTAGAATCCCAGATTAGGGCTTTCCACTTTTTTTCTTTTTTTTTTTTCAGCAAGCTTCAGCTGAACGCTCCCCTGACAGACTGACTGTGCCATAGTTTCCTCGCTCCTCATAGAGTGGAACAGAGACTTTTTTCCACCAAAGGTTCCATTGCTCTTTAGTCATCTCCATATTTTACTGTAATTATCACAGAGCCGTGATCCAGAAGCTGTGACTCTCGTGCAGTGTCAGCGGGCAGTTGCTTTTTAACCCTTTATTGTTTGAAAAGCGACAACTCGACTTGTACTGTCCAGAAAGAGAGAACGTGCTGGGCGATATGATCAGGTGGAGCTAAAGTTAAAAAAAAAAAGTTCTCTTTTTAAAAGTCCAGTGAAAAGGCATTTATTCATTTGAAAATGGAAAAAAAAGGTTTTAGTCAGGTTTCCATCACTTCTGTAATTTCAGCCTTTGGTCAGTGGTGGCTTCCATATTGTCCTTCAGTAAAATGGTTAGTATACAGCAATCCGGTTATTTAACTTGGTTGTGAAATGACCAAGTTTGGCCAAGCGTTAGAGAGATAGATTTTACAATCCAGTAGTTTGTTGATCAGATAGAGAACCTTAAAGATACACCGAGTGATATTGCAGTTTGGTCTAAACCATAGTTGCCTTCTCTTCCAGAATGTCCGGGAGACTCCCGAATTTCTGGGAGTCCTCCCGCACTCCCGGGAGAGCAGGTAATCCTCCTGGTTGCTGGCCCTTCATCAAGCTGAGCGTTGGGGGGGGCTGGGTTATGACGCGATTCGCGTGTAATTGTGGCCCCGCCCCTTGCTGTAATAGGCTATACAGTGTGATGTCAGTGTGGGGAGCGAGACCATTGACGCAAATCAATGAGCCCTGTCATTAAGGAACGTAAGGCAAAAAATGTTCTCCGGGACAAACCATGTTACAATGCAAGGGGTGAAAATTAGTTTATTATTTTACACATAAGTTAAATACTGGCTGTTTTTTCATATACCACATAAATATTTGATAGCTTTCTTTTTACACTGAAATTTAAAGCTGAGCTAGGACATGTCCTACCCCAACTATAAATCTGTCCCCACATTTTAAATTTACCCCCCCCTCCAATGCAACATGGTTTTGCCCAAGTTCAAAATTACTTATTTTTTATGCTTTGTTCTCTATAATGACTCAGGCCCAGAGTGACTGGATCTCATTTGGTTACCTCAGCATTCAGCACTTGGCCAGATACGACCAGGCACCATTACTGCATTTAGATAATAACCACAAGAACTGACAGCTGCAGCTATTGTCCGTCGGGAATTGCCATCCATTTCTGACCGACACCTGATCTGAATCACAGTCCAATCAGATGGCCTAATTGTCTATCAAAATTACAGCTGTAATGGGCATCACAGAATGATTATTGAGCGGCTGGTTTCTCTAGTCAGCTGTGTTTTACCTCCATGGATCATATCTGAAAAATAAAATGTTCATGTTTAGTGGTCATTTAATTGCAGTCTATACAACATGTTAATAGAGAACTTGA
This sequence comes from Mixophyes fleayi, assembly GCF_038048845.1. Taxonomy (NCBI): domain Eukaryota; kingdom Metazoa; phylum Chordata; class Amphibia; order Anura; family Limnodynastidae; genus Mixophyes; species Mixophyes fleayi. The sequence continues at coordinate 77,760,271 of NC_134412.1, forward strand.
CATTCACCATGATTCCTTGAAAGATGTCTGGTGTTTGATATGTACTAGAAATATTACTACACACTATGTTGCTGTAAAATTAAGCTATATCTCGTCCAAATTGTCATCTTTATATGGTGATGAATGCAGTAGGGTTTGCAATACACCCGCTTGGTCACTGAGAGATTGCATACATTGAATGTGTTAATGAAAAGTAGTCTGAGGAAGCCCTCTGCAGCCGTGAGATAAGGAGAACCCACTGGATTTATCCAGGAGCCTGTCTGGTAAGACAGATATTGTGCTGAATTATAAGAGATCATCTCAGAGGAATACAGTAATTTATCCGCCGCGGAGGAGCTGAATCATTTATACCAGGCCTATCCAACCTGCGATCCTCCAGGTGTTGTGAAACTACAAGCCCCAGCATGCTTTGCCAGTAGACAACCAGTTGATAGCTGGAAGGGTATGCTGGGACTTGTAGTTTCACAACACCTGGAGGGCTGCAGGTTGGACAGGCCTGATTTATACCATCAAAGGGGTTTCCCACTTTAAATATATACGTTTTACTTTATCTCCAGCCTTCCTAATAATAACACTGTGGTGGTCGCCACAACCGTAACTTAAAATTTTAACGCCTAGGGGTAGAAGGAAAACCGCCACCCCTCTGGCTCTCAATTTTAACCAAATCAACCTAAAATATTCATAAACTGCGCCCCTCTTCCTCTTTGTGCCCTGGGCGGTCACCCCTCTACGCACAGACCTAGTTACGGCCCTGGTGGTCGCGCTGTGACTTTATTGCGTCATTGTGCAGAGTGCACGCGGACGCGTTGACCCGAATCACCATTTATCATCATCATCACCATTTATTTATATAGTCAGGGGCAAACGCAGAGTTTGTAGAGGGGGATTTCCACACCAGGCCGCCAGTGGGTGTGACTAGCATGCATGCGGGCGTGGCTATAATTTTAGACAGTGCTTGGCTGCTCTCCAACTCTTCCTATCCCCATAATATACATGGGCAATGCTGTGTGCACTACTGTTGGGTGCACACAGCTCTCCCTTTTCAAGCAGAGCCGTGTGAAGCGGGGGCAGGGTCCAGCCACCTCAATTATACAGTGCCCCAGGCTTGGAGGGGGTTTCCAGGCACTAGGAACCCCCCCTTCCCCCTCGGTTTGCCTATGATAGCACCACTGATTCCGCAGCGCTGCACAGAGAACTCGCTCACATCAGTCCCTGCCCCATTGGAGCTTACAGTCTAAATTCCCTAACACACACACACACACACACACACAGACAGAGAGGGAGAGAGACTAGGGTCAATTAACCTACCAGTATGTTTTTGGAATGTGGGAGGAAACCGGAGCACCCGGAGGAAACCCACGCAAACACGGGGAGAACATACAAACTCCACACAGATAAGGTCATGGTCGGGAATTGAACTCCTGACCCCAGTGCAGTAAGGCAGAAGTGCTAACCACTGAGCCACCGTGCTGAATCAAATCGCAAGCATGAACACCTTTTTGTGCAGTAAACTTTATTATCCCCCATGAGTAGAGAATGGTTTCTGTGATAAGGAGAGTGTATACTGAATATCTGTCATACTTCTGGGCAGACATATTGAAGTACTGGGAAAAATAACCCATCAGTATTTTCTTTTCTTGTGCACTAACGTACTTTTTTCTAAAGCTCATGGAGGCCAGTCTAAAATAACATCAATAAAACATGATCTATCACATTTATTGAACTTTTACTTGACAACATTTCCAAGTTGCTCTAACCGCATTATTTCTGAAGCGGCAGCGATGCTCTGCTGATTTATGAGCCCGGGTGTGATAAAAGCAATACGTTCAATAATTTGTACTCTGTTCCCCTCCCGCTTTTGTCTGCGGCACCCAGCCTAGTCATTAGTCTAATCTATTGACTCCAACAGCTCTTGAGTAGGGGATACAGATTGGAATTGGATATGTAACAGAATCTGCCATTGACTTCAGAAAGAGCACAATGAACGATGTTCCAATATTTTACAATCAGAGAGTAGCAGAAGGACTAATGTTCCTGTCTCACATACTGCTGGGTGACTAGAATGAGAAGCGGTTATATATTTCTAGAGACAGAAGAGTGTGCTGATAAAAGAATTAATCTTTTGTGATGTGGCCGGAGCTGTTTTATAGATGACTTTTTTTGTATTCTGAAAAACAGAAAAATGATCTCAAATTGGCAAACAGTTCTAGAAAGCGGTCATGCATGGAAAGATAGATCCTATTTACAGGTGGAGTCTGGTGCAGCGAATGGTGCATCATGGGTAAGCATTACGTTCAGAGTCTGCACTACCTTATAAAAGGTATTAGTTTAGCTGTTAATAGCTTGGGATATATGAGATATGAATGCAAAAAAGAAACAAAAAAAACATTCTGAGTCGTGGATTATCATTGACCACAATAAACTGTTCTCCATCTTTTATAAGCAGTGTTTATTTAATATTTATTTTTCTAGAAATACTCGGTATAAACATTGGTGGAAGTGGGGGTGTATACGGGGGTGTGCCACACCGCCATTCCTTCTGCTTTGATTGTAGAACCATTAGACTCCATTCACTTACATTCCCGTTACATTTTTAATACCGCCACTGCTAAATTTCTACTTCATACTTGCCAACTTTTCAGGGAGATCCCGGGGGAGGTGGGCGTGCTGGGGCGGGGCTTGATGAATCGTATCATTTTGGCCCCACCCCCTAAATGATTGTCACAATTTTGGACAATTACAGCAGGGGGCAGGGCTAAGATGATACGATATTTGCTTCATTAAGCACACCCCCAACTTATCTATTGCAGGGGCGAGAACCGGGAGGTTGCTCTGCTCTCCCAGGAGCCCGGGAGGTCTCCCAGAAATGCGGGAGTCTCCCGAACATTCCGGGAGAGTAGGCAACTATGCGTTAAAGAAAAGCAGCTAATGAATCTCTACAAACTGAAGTGTCTTTTACATTTCTGACTCCATTACTGAAGTCATGTTGTCCTACCTGTCAATCTTTGATTAAATCTTGGTCTCCATGAAAATGGCCACCTCCGTAGGCATCAATACATGGACATAGGACACAATTTCTGAACTGTGTCATCATGCCACAGATGGCGAAGCCGACCACGTCTTGTACTGGCTCAGCATCAGGGAGAATGCCAGACTCTTCAGGGAGTGAGGGAGATCACCCCTATTTCAGGGAGTCTCCCTGACCTTCAGGGAGAGTTGGCAAGTATGTTCTACTTCGACCACTGAGTATAACCATATATCCTTACTGTCCTGATTTTATGTGGGTTAGTCCCGATTGGAGGACACTGTCCCACCAGTTGGCACGTTTGTCCCAACTTGCAGGAAGCTGGGAGGTACCGGTATGTTTCCTCTTACCATGGTTTCACCATGTTCACCAGAGGAAGACGCAGACACTTCTGATGCATGTGACAATGTAAGGATGGGTTTAGAAAAGGAAGGGGGTTATGATTTTTGAAGTGCTCCGGTGAGACGAGTCATGCTCTCCAACATGGCCAAGCCTGTGTGTTTGTGCGCGTGTGTGTGTGCGCGTGCTCTTCTCTGGGAGAATGTTGGGAGGTATAACAGAAGGGCTCAGTTAGTCTTATCTCTGTATATTTGTGCCTATTCTCATGCTTGGGTGCTGTGAATATAACCAGGATCAAGTGGCCCATATTTCAGTTTGAAAATCTTTGTGTATGATGATGATGATGATGACATGTGGTACAATGCAGCCAATCGGAATCCTTTCTCCGTTATTACACTTGTTCTTTGGCCCTGAAGTAGAATTTAGTCATGTCAGTACCAACCAATAACCGTAATTGGTAGCAGTTTAGAATAATTTCCAGAGACACTTCACAGTTTAGCAGGTGCATCTATGCAGCTCACACACAATACAGTATAGGTGAACCTTGGTGCACTCCAACACCCGTTATAATATGTTTAATAAACATGATTACAGTATAATTAGTTGCATTATAAATGCTTTGGATTAATCAATATTAAAAAGAATAAGACCATATCAGGACTATTGCACAGTGTATACAGAAAAAGTGAACTATTTTGTGTTTTTAGTCATTCCTAAAACCTGAGACAGTTGACAACTGGGGAGGTAGATTTATCAAACGTTCTAAAAAGGAAAGGTGGAGGTGTTGCCCATAGCAACCATTCAGATTCTAGCTATCATTTTCTAGAATGTCTTAGATAAATGATAGATAGAATCTGATTGGTTGCCATGGGCAACACCTCTTTTAGAAGGCTTATTAAATCTACGTGTTTAATTTCCCCTTTAATCATCTGCTCAACTATAACATTATATAGGAAGTTAAACTTTTAGATCTTTTATAGAAAAAAAAAACCTCATTCTCCAAGCTAGACAGACGATCCACTTGGATCCATCCTCTTCTGGTCAGGGAAAGGGGAAGATTCGTGTGACAAGCACCCAAATCGATGGATAGCTATTCCCTGTAAACTTTTAGGTCTCTGTTTCCTAATAGTCCCTTTAGAAATGAAAGCCGCTCTGTCCATGAAAAGGTTAAATGCTCTTCTACAAATAATAATGAATTGTAAGCGAGGAAACACACTAATAGGGGGGACAAGAAATCTACAAACATCTATTGTTCTGACCTTTTCACGTGGACAAACAGACAATATGAAATAAACAATGTGATATTTACAAAATGGAAACACAGAGTGCTGGAGAGAGAATGATAAATGTTTGTATATTTCTCTGAGGAAGAAACATTGTTTTCTCTGGAAATGTTGACATCACCGTTGAACCTCTGTCATTGCTTAGTGTGATGGTAATGATACGAGTTTGTACTTTACAATCAGGAGAGCGGGAATGGGCCACTTAGTGTTTTATGAGGCTGCATCGCTCTGGATCAAAGACAGATGCTGCCCTGCAGGTTTTGAGAGATGGCTCCGTTGTTAAATGTACAGATAAGGACATTTTTGGCAATTCTGAATTTCATTTTTTAAATGTATTTACTTATCCGTTTCTAGGTGTGAAATTGTAAGAGTTGCGTTTATAATCTTTGACAATTTACAAGCAATTATGCCACAAACAAACATCTTGGTGTCAATGAATTCTTATTCTGGAACAAATGTGGTACTGGTTAGTTATATGGGCACTACATTCTCTCAGCCCTGGGAAGCAAATTCCTCAGGCCTAGTTAAGTGACGCAACATCCGTCCAGTGCAGCTTCAGCACACCGCAGAAGTCCTAATATCTCTACGGCCATAAGGAACCAATATGTGATGGGCCATATTGCATCCTGTCTGGTGTCGTAACCACAGAACCACCAGGGGCTTCTGAGAGCAGCAAGGTAGTAACATTTGAGCCTGACCCAACTGGGTCGGTGCAAACCACAAGCTCACAACCACCCACTCTTGGCCACCAACCTCCTGCGCGCTTCTGGTGAGCTATAAGTAGCAAGATACAATGGTGCCTGTATAATTAACAAGTAAATGTATCTGAAACAATTGTAATAGAGCAATACAGCGTGTTTATTTTATCTCTTGCCTGCATACAGTGGAGGTATCAGTTGTGTGCAGTAAACCATTATACAGCCAATCAATTTGTTAGGAACCAGTGATGTCACAGAGGAACATCCTGACTAATGTTCATGAGATACTGGTTCTTAGCGAACGGAATTCTCATGTATAAACAAACCATATAGAAGCGTCAATCCTAATACTGAGAATGAATTAGTGTCCTAATATTCGATTGGATAGGGCAGAATAAAACCACTATGGCCCCTAGATATACAATAACAAATGTTTATTGTATGTATACACAAAATTCTATCTTATAACCAAACAATATAAAATGATTGATAAGTGTTGATACACTGAGTTGTCTGGAGACAAATATTACAAGCGGCCGGGGTTCCTCTACAACAGAGGTGTCCATGTTCGGTCCTCAAGATCTACCAACAGTTCATGTTTTCAGGATTTCTTTAATCATACACAGGTGAGTCAATCTATTTGGCTGGGTCAGTAATTATCCCACCTGTTTCTACAGACGGAAATCCTGAAAACATGAACTGCTGGTAGCCTTTGAGGACTGAACATGGACACCTCTGCTGTAGAAGGAGGGAATTGTATACCATTTTCATATTTGTGACTGAAATCCTATTTAAATGAAGGCAGGACGTAATGCTCTTACAAATAAATGCAGTTTGTTACATACAATGTATTTCATATGCACTTTACCTGACAGGATTCTGAACATTGTAAGGATTATCGTTAGTTAACATAATTTCATATCTTGGCTCAGAGAAGATTGCCTGTCACACTGTGTTTGAATAATAATGACCTGCTTACATCAAAGAGACATGGGAATAATTTGACATTTATTATTAATATTAATGTAACAATATGAAATAATCCATAGTTAGATCATGAAATGCAGACAACGCCCTCAGTTAGGGGTGTGACATTTAGAGGGTGTGTGGGCTCGTTGTGCTTAATTGTCCGGGGTCCACGCCCAGGTGGGCTCCCCCTTTTCACTTCCCGAAGTGCATCCATGCAGACACTTTTCCCATCTATTTGAATGATTATGATCCACGATGGGAATAAAAAGTAAAAACGTCACTTTAAGGTACTGCCCACTGACATTTTTTGACTACCCCATTAATTAATTAATTACAACTTTTCCCGTTTTCTCCTACAATAATGCATGTTGGTGCCCCATTCGTCATAAGCCAGGAGAGTACGGAGGTTGTTCAAACCAACATACTACATAGAGATCAAACAATAAGACATCATTTAAAGAACCATAGAATGGCAAAGCTCTAAAGACACTAAACTATAAATAAATTGTAATTTACATCTACTATAAATAGAGAAAATCTACTAAAAGATTATATAAACTGTGGCCACTGTACGATGAACGCAGCTAAAATATGGGTACCATACGGGCGCCACAGTCAAATTTGTAGTGGATATGAACCCCTACGCCCTAGGGTAACTACATTACCCATGTAAATCTGGACACACGTGTATTACTGTAACCTCCTTCTCTGTCACCTTTAAAGCTCTTAATCAATCCTCCCCTCCCTACATCTCCAATCTCATCTCTACCTACACTCCTAGCCGCCCCCTCCGCACTGCCTGTGACCGCCGCCTCACTACTTCACTGATCACCTCTTCTCACTCTCGTCTTCAGGACTTTGCCCGGGCTGCTCCCCTGCTGTGGAACGATCTTCCACGTTCCATCAGGTTAGCATCTACTCTCAAAGGCTTCAAGCGTGCCCTTAAGACTCATTTCTTTATTCAAGTCTATCAGTCCTCCTCCTAACTCCCTTGTCCTGGCTCTCTCCCCCAGTTAGTACCACCCTATTTGTGTCTCCCCGTTCCTTGTGTGCTCCTTCTACTATTCCATCACCCTCTGTACCTCTTGGCCTGCTTCCCTAGCCCTGTTTTCCCTGTCTTCTTAAGCTTAGGCCTAATCTCGCTGATTTCTACCATCACTAACTGTCCCAGAAATAATTTGATTTGCATTACCATGTTACCTGTGTCTGTGTATATATTTTTGTTCTTTTTTGTTCTTCCTGTATCATGTTGTGTCATGGCTCACTGTTATCTGTGTATGTAATGTATGGCGCTGCGGACCCTTTGTGGCACCTTATAAATTAAAGATAATAATAATATTACCCATGTAAATCTGGACATACGTGTATTACCCATGCCACATGAATGCATTGTAATTAGTTAGCATGCATGATGCAGTTTTTATACAGGCATGCAGGAAGCATGTGAGCTACTTGCAGTGCAGCCTTGCAGCATGTGTGATTCATGTGTACGGATATATGTGACTGACATGGTAACCAGCGCTGCAGTGACGTCAACAGCAGACAGTGAACCAGTCTGAAGCGACAACTAACACTCCTGTGTCTGCCAGACTGACACTTCCACAGGTCTCTTCAGGCCGTGCTGTGTTTGATCTCTGCAGGATGTGTCTGTTTTGTCAGAGTTCCTGGGTGTGTCGGGTTTATAGACACACTTTTGGCTTGTGATTTGTTTGCTCTTGTTCTGTTATAAATAGCCTAGTCCAAGGTGTGGTCCTATGTCTGTTTCTGAACTTCAGTCATCATGATTTCCCAGTCAGGGCTCTCTACTGGTATGGTCTGGTAGGGCCCCCATCAGGGGAGTACAGGGGATAAGTCGTACTTGCCAACTCTCCCGGAACGTCCGGGAGACTCCCGCAGTTTGGGTGAGTCTCACGGACTCCAGCGTTAGTATGGCAATCTCCCGCATCGGGCAGAATTTGGTCCAAATCGCCATGATTCACCGGGAATCGCTGCGTTTGGCTTCGATGTAAAATGACGCGTTTTGCGTCATTACGTTACGTAACGATGCGATTTTCGGGGCACCGCCTTCTTTCGTTCTGCAGCTCCCGGATCATACTTGCCATAAGTTGGCAAGTATGGGATAAGTAGGGACCCTTGTGACCTGCACACCCCTCCCCCACTTTTTAACTTTTATCCTGTGAAGCGGTATCTCCCATCCACTGATGGCTGGGAACGCACCTTGCAGTGACCTCAATACACAAATCAGATCACCCCTTCCTAAGTTTCCCCGGTACGAAAGGAGCTAAATGGGGAAAAATATCACCCAACCCTAAAAAAAAAAAATTTGATATATATAAATAAATAACATTTAACAATAAAAAAGTCAAAAAATTATTGTTGTCATCCATGTGTTGGAATTTTGGAGACTGGCCTGTTTCATTTGTATTGGACCCCACAAATTCTGATGGTAGCCCTGCTGGCAGAACTCTCGCCACCACATGGGGTGCGGCCGGTACAAGGCCCAGAGATGCTGGGTCACCCTCCCGAGGCCCGTGCTCTGCTCCCAGAAGAGCAGAGCAGGGGCCTATCCTGAGCATGCGTGGTTATGGTGCCTCTATTCATACAGCCAATCACCACTCCCTTGATACTGGGAATACAAAAAGGGGTAAATGATAAAGAGGCCATTGGGAGGCATGGGGCAGATCTGCTAATGCCACCTGAGGTGGCAAAAGGGGCTGTGGTGCTTAGAATGTGATCTATTGTATTAGATTAGTAATAGATTATCACATTCCACTTTAAATACAACAAATTACCGGCCATTTATAATCCGCATAAGGGCAAAGCCACAGCGCAAGTGCTCTTGTGTGGTCTTAAAGTGCTATTAGGACTATAAAGGACCTTTACTTACAGGATTTCATAGTAGAAGAGGACTTTGTTTAGGTTTAAAGAACAAACTCACCTCACACATTCATAGAAAAGAATGTTCCTTCCCTCCCCTGCTAGGTGTGTAATAGTATATTGAGGTTTTTGGGGTCAAAGGTCAGATTTTTTTTATTCACGTGTTATTTTATGATCCGTGGAATTCCTATAACATGAGGTAAGGCTTCTAGCAGGAAATTTATGTCTGTAGTGTAGTTTGTCAAGAGATGCGCACGTCAGTAATCTGGGATGCCTGATACATTGACTTGATCGTATCTGTAGAACTTTGGAAGTGCAGGTGTTCTCATTTATAGTTAGTCTGTTTGTTTTAGTGTTTAACTGCAAGTTCTCTTCACTGAGGTCTGACTTACCCCATTGTGACTCTTGTTTGTAGACCAATAGTGTAGCTTTTTAACAAAATAAATACGCCTGTCCAGTCGGGTTCCCTGACAAAAGCATACTTGCCAACTCTCCCGGAAAGTCCGGGAGACTCCTGAAATTCGTGTCAGTCTCCCGGGGCTCCCGCGAGAGGGCTCCCACATCCCTGAATTCCCTTGTGAAAATTACGCGACTCACCAAGAATCGTGTCATTTTGGCCCCGCCCCCCACAACAAAACGACATTTTACTTGTGGGGGCAGGGCCAAAATGATGCGATTCGATGCGCCTAGCCCCCTCCCGCCCCTTAGTCACGCCCCTCTCCCGCACGTTGCTTACTAAAAGTAGGTAAGTATGGACAAAAGTGACTTCTGCAGAGAGCACAGCAGAGCTGTATTGTGTCCCATGGCAACAGAAATAAACAGTTTTACCTGATTATATAAATACATGGCTATTTGTGGTGTATGACTTGTAGTTTCACAACACCTGCAGAGGCACATTCCAGGCATGACTTAGTGGACATACAGTACAGGTGCACTCCCACGTTCTGCTTTTGAGAACTGACCCCGCCTACTTTTGTGGGATTCCTGGGGGTTTATTTACTAAACTGTGGGTTTGAGAAAGTGGAGATGTTGCCTGTAGCAACCAATCAGGTTCTAGCGTTCATTAATTTACTGCAGACTACAAAATGACAGCTAGAATCTGATTGGTTGCTATAGGCAACATCCCCACTTTTTCAAACCCGCAGTTTAGTAAATATACCCCATGGTCCTGATGGAAATTTATATGGTGAAATAAGTACAAATTGATGGAAATAGTAAAAATATCACTTCAGATTCCAGTGGCTCAGTGGTTAACACTTTGTCTCACAGCACTGGTATCATGAGTTCAGTTCCCAACCATGGCCTTATCTGTGTGTTAAGGAATTTAGACTGTTAGCTCCAATGGGGCAGGGACTGATGTGAATGACAAATCTTCTCTTTACAGCGCTGCTTTTATATCACCATCATTTATATAAATAAATGACGATGATGACATAAAACGAGACATTCTACCCTGCACAAATCTTGTGGAAGTTCAATTGTTGTCGTCCCTTTTTCCTGGTCGTACATTTGTCATTATCGGCTTATTTTATCTGCTTTCCACATTTATAGCATAAAATCGCATCAGTTTAGTAAGGACCCAATAAATGTATTTATCACATGTGAAGATTGGTGTCACTGTTTGTACTTGTTGCGTATAATTGTGCTACACTTTCTTTTAAATGTATATACTCATCTGTGCCTACTTTAGCGTCTTCAGCTTGAGAACTCCAATTACTTGTTTTTTTTCACTCCTAAAATAGAAGTAGCCATTTGCAGAGAGCACAATAAGAAAGACAGAGAGGATACAACACAGAGAATAAAATTGAAAATTACAGAGGAATATAGATTTCATAGAGCTGGAATTAAGAAGCATTTGTCAGGCGGATGGAGAGCTGCTATTAAATATAAAGAAGGATAAAGAAAGGGCAATAAATGTTTATTATGATATCAAAAATGAAAAATGTCATCTGTCTTATTAAAGACTAATTTAGACATCACTCTTTTTTTTTTTTCAGATCATTCCAACTTTGTCCCAGACTCTGAAGGTGACCTTCTCTTTCTACTGGACAGTTCAGGAAGTATCACATATGATGAGTTTGCCAAGGTCAAAGAGTTTATCGGGGACCTCCTTGGCCCATTCAAATTTGGTCCACGGGACGTACAAGCTAGCGTTGTACAGATCAGCACCAACCCGACATTGGAATTCCCCCTCAACCAATATAGTTCCAGTCGGGACGTCCAAAAGGCCATCCAGAACGTAAGACAGCGTTTGGGGGATACAAACACAGGCAAAGCGCTTGAATATGTGAAAGAGAACCTCAATGGAGAAAAGTTTGGTTCTAGGGCCGATGTCCCCAAAGTCTTGGTGTGGATGACGGATGGATTGTCCACTGATGACATCTCTCAGCCAATGCAGCTTCTTAAGGACATGGGTGTTACGGTATTTATTGTTAGCACAACGGGGCGAGGAAATTTCCAGGTTCTTTCCGCAGCAGCCAGCCAACCAGATGAGAAGTACCTAAAGTTTGTAGATAAGGATGACCTGGGCATCATTACGAAGGAACTGAGGGACTCCATAATCGGTACGTGTGTGTTCATGTGGCTTCAAAGCGTAATTTAGCACTAGATATGTAAATGTTCTGCTTCTAAAACTGTCTCTTTAATAGTTACTAGTGGGAGAGGGATCCTGGGGCTGTCTACAAATGCACGGATTGATCTATTTTAAAAAAGTTATCCAACTGCTAATGAACTTTCGTTCATATATAAATGTGTACTATTAAGAAGATGACATGAGTGGAGGTCCTGCTCACACTCTCTTCGGTTTTCCACCGGGTCTGTAAAAGAAATGGAGGAGCCCTTGGAAAACTATTGCCTGTAGCAGCCCCTTGTGGGCTCCTGCTAGGGGAAGGGACACCTTGGTAAAAATCTTTTTCTAGCTGGTAATGCAGCTTAAAACTTCAACTTCAAATTGTTACTTGATATAGTATTTGGGCGTTACCGTCTACAATGGAGAGAGCATGTATTTAAGTGTTAGGTGTATCGGAGAGTGGGAAATTGAGAGCAGTGACTGCGAAATTTTATCTAATGAAGTGGAAAAGCAACAAATTTAAAATAATGAAAAGCAAAAAAAAAGATTGGAAATACTAACATGTTCTTTAAGTTGCTGAATGTGACTCAGATAATATAAACATGAACTTTGTAGAAATCACAAGGAGAATCCATGCCTCATAAGGATGTAGGCAAATCGCATTCTGTATGACGATACATTGTCACAAACTCTACATCATATTATGGGGTCTATTTACCAAGCATTTTTCCTGTGGTAAACCCCCGAAAACTGTTGTTTTCGGGGGTTTACCACAGGAAAAATGCTTGGTAAACAGTTTTCGGGGGTTTACCGTGAAATCACTATGTACCATTGAAGCATCGCAGCAGATATCTCAGATATCTGCTGCTTTGCATTTCCTATCGGTTTTCTGAGCACTCCCCATAACAGTCTATGGGAAGTGCTCAGAACCGCTATGTATGATAGTTTAATTAGAGAAACTTTTCTCTTTTTTTACATGTTAATGTACTCCATCTGAAGCTGGCGTACATTAACATACCTGAAAACTTTCGCGCTGTCCAGCTCTGCTCTGAAGACAGCACATGTGTGGAGGGATCATGTGATCCCTGCCTGTCAATCATCCTGCAGTTTGCCGGCCAGGATGTTACTGCGCATGCACCAACTATTCGGTCGGTGCATGCGCACTAACAAAAAAAAACAAAAAAAAAGAGAAGATCACCGCAGCCTTGAAAATTGAGATAAGACTGCGATGATCAGGTGAGTCACTTTTCAGGGACAGCAGGTTATCGGCACTGCTGTCCCTGAGAAGTTTTTTAATACATAGCCGTTACTTTTCAATCCTTATCAAGGAGATAAGGATTGAAAAGTATCAAGTCAAAAAAACGAAGGGTCATAAATAGACCCCTATAAGAGCTTAACAGCTGTTCCTTAGTCTTATAAGTAAGAGATCAGAAACTCTCTCCTCTTCTAAGGACCACTAAAAGACAAATTTTACATTTTTATATAGGAACCATGAAAAAACAATATATTGTTCACTGTTACCCCGGTTAATCACTGTCTTCTTGTTTAGTTAGAGAACATTATGAACATACATAGTTTAATATAAACCCCTCAGTTATTTAAGTTGTATTTTTCACTTTACTTAATTTTCAAACATGAATTATTACATCCTGATTTGCAAACTACAAAAGGGGTGTGGCTTAACAGGAAAGTGGGGGAGAGTTTTAACCAAGTTTGTTTGTGGGTGGAGTGTGGGCGGAACAGGGGTGGGGCTTATTTTGTCCTGCTATCGGGATTCTAAATGTTGGAGGTATGTAGTAATGGGTCTGCTTTTTCTCCAATCAGCTTTCAATGGGAGTGGCATTCTTGACCTATGAGAATGAGCCCCTTCATGTAACAATGAGAATTCAGTGGGAGTGATTTCTTCTACCAGTCAGGGTGAAAGATAACCGGACAGATAATTATTTATTATAATTTATTTATATAATTATTTTTATTTATTTATTTATTTCAGCGCTGTACTGTATAGAGAATATTTGACATTCACATCAGTCCCCGCCGCAGTGTTGATTACAGTCTCAATGTACGCTCACACTAGGGTCCATTTTATTCAGCAATTAACCTACCACTATGTGTTTTACAGTGTGGAAGGGAAAACCCACGCAAGCATGGGGAGAACTTCCAAAACGCCACACAGAAGGGGCTCTGGTCAGGAATCAAATTCATGGGGAATCGAGGAATGCTAACCAATGTCCCATCGTGCTGCCGCACTGATAGTAAAATACATTTTTTTCAAATTAAATTAAAATACTTCCATAGATGCACCATACAAATTGAATTGCAAGGTTTATACTAGAGATGGTCACTGACCCCCGTGTTTTGGTTTTGGATCTGGATTACCGTCGGGTTTTGGTTTTGGTTTTGGTTTTGCAAAACCGCCATTGCGTGTTTTGGTTTTGTTTGGTTTTGTTTTGCTATTTTTTGGGAAAATCCATGTTTTTGGGCCTAAATTAACCCAATTTAGTGCTCCAACTGTTTTAGAGATAAGTAATCTAATTGTTGAGGTAATAAATCATCCAAAAAAACAGTTTAATTCTTCGTTGGTAGGCCTATTCTACACACAAAACAGATTGTCTTCCTCTCCATCTATGCATATTGGCAATGTAGCCATCGTCTTTGGATGTATATTACACCCTACACTTATAGTTAAATATGTAAAGAAATGGAAAAAGCCAGTTTGCTTTCTGTCTCTATAGGCCCCCCTCCACTTTTTTAAAAAAACAAAAAATTCAGCCATTATAGACTGTACAATATTAATTGACATGGAGAAAGCCAGTTTGGTTTATGTCTCTCTAGGCCCCCCTCCACTTGTATAAAATACCAAAAAATCCAGCCGTTATAGACTGTACAATATTAATTGACATGGAGAAAGCCAGTTTGGTTTCTGTCTCTCTAGGCCCCCCTCCACTTGTATAAAATACTAATAAATTCAGCCGTTATATACTGTACAATATAAATTGAAATGGACAAAGGCAGTTTGGTATCTATCTGCATCGGATCCTCTCTCCACTAGGAGTAAAATAGAAAACTATTCAGCTGTTATATAATCTAGAATATAAATAGAAATTGAGAATAGGGATGAGCGCGCTCGGATTTCTGAAATCCGAGCCCACCCGAACGTTGCGGATCCGGGTCGGATCCGAGACAGATCCGGGTATTGGCGCCAAATTCAAAAGTGAAACTGAGGCTCTGACTCATAATCCCGTTGTCGGATCTCGCGATACTCGGATCCTATAAATTCCCCGCTAGTCGCCGCCATCTTCACTCGGGCATTGATCAGGGTAGAGGGAGGGTGTGTTAGGTGGTCCTCTGTGCTGTTTAGTTCTGTGCTGTTTAGTTCTGTGCTGTGCTGTGCTGTTTAGTGCTGTGCTGTGCTGTGCTGTGCTGTGCTGTGCTGTGCTGTGCTGTGTTCTGCAGTATCAGTCCAGTGGTGCTGTGTGCTGTGCTCTGTCCTTCTGAGGTCAGTGGTGCTGCTGGGTCCTGTGCTGTGTCCTGTTCAGTCCAGTGGTGCTGTGTCCTGTGCTCTGTGCTTCTAAGGGCATAGTTATTTCCCCAATATTCCCCTGTGTTTAAAAAAATAAAAAAAAGTTTTTTTAAAAAATACCAAAAACTACTTTAATATTTTTTAATTACCACAAAATTTTCACAACCAATCCTGCAGTATAAGCCCATTGGTACTGCAATATTACCAAGTTCACACATTCAGCAGTAAAAGTCCAGTGGTACTGCAATATTACAAAGTTTACACATTCTGCAGTATCAGTCCAGTGGTGCTGTGTCCTGTGCTCTGTGCTTCTAAGGGCATAGTTATTTCCCCATTATTCCCAAGTTTTTAAAAAATAAAAAAAAAGTAAAAAATAATAAAAAATTTAAAAAAAAAAAAATATATAATAATTATAACCAAATTTGCAAAACCAATCCAGCATTATAAGTCCATTGGTACTGCAATATTACCAAGTTCACACATTCTGCAGTATCAGTCCAGTGGTGCTGTGTCCTGTGCTCTGTCCTGCTGAGTTCCGTAGTGCTGCTGGGTCCTGTGCCGTGTCCTGTTCAGTCCAGTGGTGCTGTGTCCTGTGCTCTGTGCTTCTAAGGGCATAGTTATTTCCCCACTATTCCCAAGTTTTTTAAAAATAAAAAAAAAGTAAAAAAAAAAAAAAAATATATAATAATTATAACCAAATTTGCAAAACCAATCCAGCAGTATAAGTCCATTGGTACTGCAATATTACCAAGTTCACACATTCTGCAGTATCTTGTGCTACATATAATGGAGACCAAAAATTTGGAGGATAAAGTAGGGAAAGATCAAGACCCACTTCCTCCTAATGCTGAAGCTGCTGCCACTAGTCATGACATAGACGATGAAATGCCATCAACGTCGTCTTCCAAGCCCGATGCCCAATCTCGTAGTACCGGGCATGTAAAATCCAAAAAGCCCAAGTTAAGAAAAAGTAGCAAAAAGAGAAACTTAAAATCATCTGAGGAGAAACGTAAAGTTGCCAATATGCCATTTACGACACGGAGTGGCAAGGAACGGCTTAGGCCCTGGCCCGTGTTCATGACTAGTGGTTCAGCTTCACCCACGGATCTTAGCCCTCCTCCTCCTCCCCCCCCCTACAAAAAATTGAAGAGAGTTATGCTGTCAGCAACAAAACAGCAAACAACTCTGCCTTCTAAAGAGAAATTATCACAAATCCCCAAGGCGAGTCCAAGGGTGTTGGTGGTTGTCAAGCCTGACCTTCCCATCACTGTACGGGAAGAGGTGGCTCGGGAGGAGGCTATTGATGATGTAGCTGGCGCTGTGGAGGAACTTGATGATGAGGATGGTGATGTGGTTATTGTAAATGAGGCACCAGGGGGGGAAACAGCTGATGTCCATGGGATGAAAAAGCCCATCGTCATGCCTGGTCAGAAGACCAAAAAATGCACCTCTTCGGTCTGGAGTTATTTTTATCCAAATCCAGACAACCAATGTATGGCAATATGTAGCTTATGTAAAGCTCAAATAAGCAGGGGTAAGGATCTTGCCCACCTAGGAACATCCTCCCTTATACGTCACCTGAATAACCTTCATAGTTCAGTGGTTAGTTCAGGAACTGGGGCTAGGACCCTCATCGGTACAGGGACACCTAAATCCCGTGGTCCAGTTGGATACACACCAGCAACACCCTCCTCGTCAACTTCCTCCACAATCTCCATCAGATTCAGTCCTGCAGCCCAAGTCACCAGCCAGACTGAGTCCTCCTCAATACGGGATTCATCCGAGGAATCCTGCAGCGGTACGCCTACTACTGCCACTGCTGATGTTGCTGCTGTTAGTCGGTCATCTTCCCAGAGGGGAAGTCGTAAGACCGCTAAGTCTTTCACCAAACAATTGACCGTCCAACAGTCGTTTGCCATGACCACCAAATACGATAGTAGTCACCCTATTGCAAAGCGTATAACTGCGGCTGTAACTGCAATGTTGGTGTTAGACGTGCGCCCGGTGTCCGCCATCAGTGGAGTGGGATTTAGAGGGTTGATGGAGGTATTGTGTCCCCGGTACCAAATCCCCTCGAGATTCCACTTCACTAGGCAGGCGATACCAAAAATGTACAGAGAAGTACGATCAAGTGTCCTCAGTGCTCTTAAAAATGCGGTTGTACCCACTGTCCACTTAACCACGGACATGTGGACAAGTGGTTCTGGGCAAACGAAGGACTATATGACTGTGACAGCCCACTGGGTAGATGCATCCCCTTCCGCAGCAACAGCAACAGCTGCATCAGTAGCAGCATCTACAAAATGGCTGCTCATGCAAAGGCAGGCAACATTGTGCATTACAGGCTTTAATAAGAGGCACAACGCTGACAACATATTAGAGAAAATGAGGGAAATTATCTCCCAGTGGCTTACCCCACTTAGACTCTCATGGGGATTTGTGGTGTCAGACAATGCCAGTAACATTGTGCGGGCATTAAATATGGGCAATTTCCAGCACGTCCCATGTTTTGCCCACACCATTAATTTGGTGGTGCAGCATTACCTCAAGAGTGACAGGGGTGTGCAGGAGATGCTTGCGGTGGCCCGCAAAATTGCTGGACACTTTCGGCATTCAGCCAGTGCCTACCGCAGACTAGAGGCACATCAAAAAAGCTTGAACCTGCCCTGCCATCACCTCAAACAAGAGGTTGTGACGCGCTGGAACTCCACCCTCTATATGCTGCAGAGGATGGAGGAGCAGCAAAAGGCCATTCAGGCCTACACAGCCACCTACGACATAGGCAAAGGAGTGGGGATGCGCCTGAGTCAAGCGCAGTGGAGACTGATTTCCGTGTTGTGCAAGGTTCTGCAGCCATTTGAACTTGCCACACGAGAAGTCAGTTCCGACACTGCCAGCTTGAGTCAGGTCATTCCCCTGATCAGGCTGTTGCAGAAGCAGCTGGAGAAAGTGAGGGAGGAGCTGGTAAGCCATTGCGATTACAGCAAGCATGTAGCTCTTGTGGATGTAGCCCTTCGTACGCTTTGCCAGGATCCGAGGGTGGTCACTCTTTTAAAGTCAGAGGAATACATTCTGGCCACCGTGCTCGATCCTCGGTTTAAAGCGTATGTTGTGTCTCTGTTTCCGGCGGACACAAATCTACAGCGGTGCAAAGACCTGCTGGTCAGGAGATTGTCCTCTGAAGAGGACCGTGACATGCCAACAGCTCCACCCTCATTTTCTTCCACATCTATGGCTGCGAGGAAAAAGCTCAGTTTTCCCAAAAGAGGCACTGGCGGGGATGCTGATAACATCTGGTCCGGACTGAAGGACCTGCCAACCATTGCAGACATGTCTACTCTCGCTGCATTGGATGCTGTGACAATAGAAAAAATTGTGGATGATTACTTTGCTGACACCATCCAAGTAGACATGTCAGACAGTCCATATTGTTACTGGCAGGAAAAAAAGGCAGTTTGGAAGCCCCTGTACAAACTGGCTCTATTTTACCTGAGTTGTCCCCCCTCCAGTGTGTACTCGGAAAGAGTTTTTAGTGCAGCGGGGAACCTGGTCAGTGAGCGGCGAAGGAGGTTGCTTCCTCACAACGTTGAAAAAATGATGTTTATAAAAATGAATAATCAATTCCTCAATGAAGTACAGCACTGCCCTCCAGATACTACAGAGGGACCTGTGGTTGTGGAGTCCAGCGGGGACGAATTGATAATGTGTGATGAGGAGGAAGTACACACTGTAGGGGGAGAGGAATCAGAGGTTGAGGATGAGGACGACATCTTGCCTCAGTAGAGCCTGTTTAGTCTGTACAGGGAGAGATGAATAGCTTTTTTGGTGTGGGGGCCCAAACAAACCAATCATTTCAGTCAAAGTTGTTTGGTAGGCCCTGTCGCTGAAATGATTGGTTTGTTAAAGTGTGCATGTCCTATTTCAACAACAGACCTCTCAACTGCAGCTCATCCCTCCTCTGCGGGGATAATGTCTCCTGTGCTCTGACACGTCACTCTGTGTACTCTCAGCCTCAGGATCTGACACTACAGCTACCATGCCTCTTGTAGCAGCCCTCACTCCAGGGCCTCTTCCATGTGCAGTGTCCCCCTCTCTCTTGGGTTCACTATAGTGGCATGGAGTTCTCCCCCTCATCCAGGGCACACATTCCTTGCCCTGGCTCAGTCACCATGCTCAGACTTCCAGGCAATGCTGGGGGAGCCTGGGAGCTTCCACCCCAGGTCCCCAGCTACAACTCTCCTCTCCTGTGTCTTCTCTCTCTTTCTGACACTTTAAAGATCGTGCCTTTAAATGAAAAAGTCAGTCTTCATTGCACGACTATGTGCAAGTGCAACAGGGACATTTTTTTGGGTTTACAAAGTCAAACAATAACACTACGACCCTGTCTGTCTGGGGTCTGTCAATGACGAATTGTCTGGAGCATGTTTTGAGGAGGTATTGTGGCCCCGGTATCAAATTGGGTACTGGAGCCACCCCACTATGCAGTCCAGATACTTGTTTGGTGGAATTCCGACACGTGGAGGGTTTTTTAATTATATTGTGGCCTCGGTACCAAATTGTGTACCGGGGCCACCACACTACGCAGTCAAGATACTTGTTTGGTGGAATTCAGACCAGTTGAGGGTTTTATTATTATATTGTGTGGACCACTCTATCTATACCACACTACACCTCTATACCACTCTATTTCCTACTTTAATTCTATTTAATTCTATTTCCTACTTTAATTCTATTACTAATTAATTAACATAAAGAGGAACAAAAAAAACCAATTTTACCAAAAGTATAATATGACTTAGACTTACAAACACTACACTTGAAAGATCGTGCCTTTAAATGAAAAAGTCAGTCTTCATTGCACGACTATGTGCAAGTGCAACAGGGACATTTTTTTGGGTTTACAAAGTCAAACAATAACACTACGACCCTGTCTGTCTGGGGTCTGTCAATGACGAATTGTCTGGAGCATGTTTTGAGGAGGTATTGTGGCCCCGGTATCAAATTGGGTACTGGGGCCACCCCACTATGCAGTCCAGATACTTGTTTGGTGGAATTCCGACACGTGGAGGGTTTTTTAATTATATTGTGGCCTCGGTACCAAATTGTGTACCGGGGCCACCACACTACGCAGTCAAGATACTTGTTTGGTGGAATTCAGACCAGTTGAGGGTTTTATTATTATATTGTGTGGACCACTCTATCTATACCACACTACAACTCTATACCACTCTATTTCCTACTTTAATTCTATTTAATTCTATTTCCTACTTTAATTCTATTACTAATTAATTAACATAAAGAGGAACAAAAAAAACCAATTTTACCAAAAGTATAATATGACTTAGACTTACAAACACTACACTTGAAAGATCGTGCCTTTAAATGAAAAAGTCAGTCTTCATTGCACGACTATGTGCAAGTGCAACAGGGACATTTTTTTGGGTTTACAAAGTCAAACAATAACACTACGACCCTGTCTGTCTGGGGTCTGTCAATGACGAATTGTCTGGAGCATGTTTTGAGGAGGTATTGTGGCCCCGGTATCAAATTGGGTACCGGGGCCACCCCACTATGCAGTTCAGATACTTGTTTGGTGGAATTCCGACACGTGGAGGGTTTTTTAATTATATTGTGGCCTCGGTACCAAATTGTGTACCGGGGCCACCACACTACGCAGTCAAGATACTTGTTTGGTGGAATTCAGACCAGTTGAGGGTTTTATTATTATATTGTGTGGACCACTCTATCTATACCACACTACAACTCTATACCACTCTATTTCCTACTTTAATTCTATTTAATTCTATTTCCTACTTTAATTCTATTACTAATTAATTAACATAAAGAGGAACAAAAAAAACCAATTTTACCAAAAGTATAATATGACTTAGACTTACAAACACTACACTTGAAAGATCGTGCCTTTAAATGAAAAAGTAAGTCTTCATTGCACGACTATGTGCAACAGGGACAGTTTTTTTCTTTACAAAGTCAACTAATAACACTTGGACCCTGTCTGTCTTTAACATACTTGATGGGATCTCAATGACGAATTGTCTGTAGCATGTTTGGAGGAGGTATTGTGGCCCCGGTATCAAGTTGGGTACCGGGGCCACCCCACTACGCAGTCCAGATACTTGTTTGGTGGAATTCTGACACGTGGAGGGTGTATTTATTTTATTGTGGCCCCGGTATCAAATTGGGTACCGGGGCCACCCCACTACGCAGTCCAGATACTTGTTTGGTGGAATTCTGACACGTGGAGGGTGTATTTATTTTATTGTGGTCCCGGTATCAAATTGGGTACCGGGGCCACCCCACTACGCAGTCCAGATACTTGTTTGGTGGAATTCTGACACGTGGAGGGTGTATTTATTTTATTGTGGCCCCGGTATCAAATTGGGTACCGGGGCCACCCCACTACGCAGTCCAGATACTTGTTTGGTGGAATTCTGACACGTGGAGGGTTTTTTAATTATATTGTGGCCTCGGTACCAAATTGTGTACCGGGGCCACCACACTACGCAGTCAAGATAGATAGATGCGTATCATAGATAAAGTACATTCAGTGGTGTGGGGCAAATTGAAAAATATTCAAAATGCACTGACATTATCAAAAACAAGAGGTTGTCACACGCTAAAACTCCAACATGTATATGATGGAGAGGATGGAGGAGCAGCCGTATGTGTAGTGTAATGCAGACCTGTTGAAGGTTTTTTATATATTTTATTGTGGTGCCCAGTGCCCACTCCTCTAGGCAGTCCAGGTACATTTATTGGTGCGATTCATAAAAGTTCAGGGTTTTTAATATATTGTGGTGACCCACTCCTCTACGCAGTCCAGGTACATTTATTGGTGCGAATCATAAAAGTTCAGGGTTTTTAATATATCTTGTGGTGACCCACTCCTCTACGCAGTCCAGGTACATTTATTGGTGCGAATCAAACAAGTTGATGGTTTTCTTATTATATATATTGTGGTGACCCACTCCTCTACGCAGTCCAGGTACATTTATTGGTGCGAAT
The DNA here is from genome assembly GCF_038048845.1 of Mixophyes fleayi. Lineage (NCBI taxonomy): Eukaryota > Metazoa > Chordata > Amphibia > Anura > Limnodynastidae > Mixophyes > Mixophyes fleayi. Next base: position 77,782,580 of record NC_134412.1, read on the forward strand.
CAAACAAGTTGATGGTTTTCTTATTATATATATTGTGGTGACCCACTCCTCTACGCAGTCCAGGTACATTTATTGGTGCGATTCATAAAAGTTCAGGGTTTTTAATATATTGTGGTGACCCACTCCTCTACGCAGTCCAGGTACATTTATTGGTGCGAATCAAACAAGTTGATGGTTTTCTTATTATATATATTGTGGTGACCCACTCCTCTACGCAGTCCAGGTACATTTATTGGTGCGAATCAAACAAGTTGATGGTTTTCTTATTATATATATTGTGGTGACCCACTCCTCTACGCAGTCCAGGTACATTTATTGGTGCGATTCATAAAAGTTCAGGGTTTTTAATATATTGTGGTGACCCACTCCTCTACGCAGTCCAGGTACAATTATTGGTGCGAATCATAAAAGTTCAGGGTTTTTAATATATTGTGGTGACCCACTCCTCTACGCAGTCCAGGTACAATTATTGGTGCGAATCATAAAAGTTCAGGGTTTTTAAGATATTGTGGTGACCCACTCCTCTACGCAGTCCAGGTACAATTATTGGTGCGAATCATAAAAGTTCAGGGTTTTTAAGATATTGTGGTGACCCACTCCTCTACGCAGTCCAGGTACAATTATTGGTGCGAATCATAAAAGTTCAGGGTTTTTAAGATATATTGTGGTGACCCACTCCTCTACGCAGTCCAGAAAGATACCTTTTTGCAACGTTTTGGACTAATAACTATATTGTGAGGTGTTCAGAATACACTGTAAATTAGTGGAAATGCTTGTTATTGAATGTTATTGAGGTTAATAATAGCCTAGGAGTGAAAATAAGCCCAAAAACTTGATTTTTAAACTTTTTATGTTTTTTTCAAAAAAAATCCGAATCCAATACCTTAAATCCGAACCGAGACCTTTCGTCAAGTGTTTTGCGAGACAAATCCGAACCTCAAAAATAACGAAAATCCGGATCCAAAACACAAAACACGAGACCTCAAAAGTCGCCGGTGCACATCCCTAATTGAGAAAGGCAATTTGGTATCTGTCTGCATCATAATCATCATTAGCGCCCTCGTCGCCTACACAAATCTCCCCCTCATCCTCTTCTAATTCCAAAGTGGCATCCTCAATTTGGGTATCACCGGCTACACTCGGGCTATTAAGGCACACATCAGCAGAATGCTCACGATTAGACATCCCACTGTTGGATGGACTCTCCACAGGGATTGTTGTCATTTGTGAATCAGAGCAAATATTCTCCTGTAATGCCTCACTGTTATCTTGCAGCTCGGCTTTGACGCGTAACAGTAGTTGTGCACCAATTGTAGGCTGGGTAACTTTTTGGGATCTGCCACTAATAGCCAAAGGTGAAGGCCTCATTCTCTCTTTGCCACTGCGTGTGTAGAATGGCATGCTTGCAATTTTTTTTATATTGTCACTTAACTTTTGCTCAGTTACACTTCTTTTTCGCTTCAATACAGTAAATTTTTTTGGGTTTTTTGTTTTTTGCACTAATTTGGAAACACTCTGTTGTTTGACATCGCCTTGGCCAGATGACGTACTGGGAACACTAACATCAGGACTGGTGACAGAACCTGGTTGCTCATTCAGATCATATGTGGACTGCTTTGAATCCATTCTGAGCGCAAACCACTGGGGAGTGCTAAAAATTATTTGGTAGATACTGCTGACAGATATGACTTTTGACAGCCAGAAATATTAATGCACAATTAGGGAGGACACCCCCAAAGCACTGAGGAGTGCTAAAAATTATTTAGTAGATACTGCTGACAGATATGACTTTTGACAGCCAGAAATATTAATGCACAATTAGGGAGGACACCCCCAAAGCACTGAGGAGTGCTAAAAATTATTTAGTAGATACTGCTGACAGATATGACTTTTGACAGCCAGAAATATTAATGCACAATTAGGGAGGACACCCCCAAAGTACTGAGGAGTGCTAAAAATTATTTAGTAGATACTGCTGACAGTTATGACTTTTGACAGCCAGAAATATTTATGCACAATTATGGGGGACACCCCAAAAGCGCTGGGGAGTGCCAAATATTAAGAAAAAATAATAAACCTCTATCCTCCTCTCTGCACTAGCGATTTTGGTTAGAGCAATTGCAAGAACAATATTGTATTGTCTGTCCCTGCTCTAATCAGCCTATGACTACACCCTGCTCTCTCCCTCTGTCAAATGGCGATGGATTGCTGTGGAGGCGTGTATTTATAAAGTTGAAGTATCGCGAGAACCGAGCCCCGAGATCCGACGACGTCACGATGACGTTCGGCCTCGATTTGGATTCGGAACGGGCGGGAGAGTACCGAGCTGCTCAGCTCGGTACTCGGATACCCAAAGTTCGGGTGGGTTCGGTTCTCGGGGAACCGGACCCGCCCATCTCTAGTTTATACTGTTCTACATCATGATTTAGCCCATATTAGTGATACAAATACAATATAAACAGCATCCTCGTGTCCTCCATACAATACAATGAGCATCCTAGTGACTGCCATACTAAACAACGGGCATCCTAGTGTCCGCCATACAATACTTAAAGCATCCTAGTGTCCGCCATACAATACAAGACAGAGAGCATCCTAGTGTCCGCCATACAAGACAGAGAGCATCCTAGTAACCACCATACAATACAAAGAGCATCCTAGTGAACACCATACAATACAAAGAGCATCCTAGTGTCCACGATACAATACAAAGAGCATCCTAGTAACCACCATACAATACAAAGAGCATCCTAGTGTCCACGATACAATACAAAGAGCATCCTAGTAACCACCATACAATACAAAGAGCATCCTAGTGTCCACCATACAATACAAAGAGCATCCTAGTAACCACCATACAATATAAACAGTATCCTAGTGACCATCATACAATAAAGAGGGCATCCTTGTGTCCGCAATACAGAGAGCATCCTAATGACCATATATAATAACAAAAAGAGCACAATACTACCCCCTGATCATGAATTAACCACTCCTCAAAATCATTAACTCCAACCTCATTATAAAAACTCTATTATAATCATTAACTCCCTCATCCAGATTAATTATTAATCTCCACATCATCAATTAATTCCATTCATACTCATTAATCCCATCATTACCTCCCTCGGTTTCATCAAAAGACTGTAGATGAGTGCGCCCAGTGTGTCTGCCCTATACGAGTGCGCCCAGTGTGTCTGCCCTATACGAGTGCGCCCAGTGTGTCTGCCCCTGTACATGTGCGTCCAGTGTGTCTGACCCTGTATGTGTGCACCCAGTGTGTCTGCCCCTGTACGAGTGCGCCCAGAGTGTCTGACCTGTACGAGTGCACCCAGTGTGTCTGCCCCTGTACGAGTGCGCCCAGTGTGTCTGCCCCTGTACATGTGCGTCCAGTGTGTCTGCCCCTGTACATGTGCGTCCAGTGTGTCTGACCCTGTATGTGTGCACCCAGTGTGTCTGCCCCTGTACGAGTGCGCCCAGAGTGTCTGACCTGTACGAGTGCACCCAGTGTGTCTGCCCCTGTACGAGTGCACCCAGTGTGTCTGCCCCTGTACGAGTGCACCCAGTGTGTCTGCCCTGTACATGTGCGTCCAGTGTGTCTGACCCTGTATGAATGCGCACCCAGTGTGTCTGCCCCTGTACGAGTGCACCCAGTGTGTCTGCCCCTGTACGAGTGCACCCAGTGTGTCTGCCCCTGTACGAGTGCACCCAGTGTGTCTGCCCCTGTACATGTGCGTCCAGTGTGTCTGACCCTGTATGAATGCGCACCCAGTGTGTCTGCCCCTGTACGAGTGCACCCAGAGTGTGTTCTCGGCAACTATATGTTTAAGTACCGGACTAATAATTATTTTATTCAGGTAGAGAGAGCATAAAAGTCTGTATCTGCAACAGTTTGTGCAGCGACAATTTTGTTTTTCTTTTTCTTCGCTTATCAAGTTATTACTTATACTGACACTGGATATTCAGAGATGAGCTAGAGGTTGGTATATAATCTGCATTTATAGTGTACATATGGTGCTAGTGAGTTTGAGATTCTGTGTGTTAACATAATGCTATGTTCTGCACATCTTCTTTATGTGAAGTTAGTCAGGAAGTCAGAGGAGCCGTCCTCCGTTCATCCCACCCCCCTGCGCTGCCACATTAGATCTGCAACTGCGGTGATGTCATCACAGATGGACGCGTAGCTCTCTCCCAGTCAGCAATAGGATGTGATCCTATGATCACCACCTACCCCCCGTTCAAGCGCCAGCCCCCCTCCCTTCATCACCCCAAACGCTGCCTGGCTCCACTCACCAGGTATAACTATATATATATATATATATATATATATATATATATATATACACACACACACACATGCAAAATAATATATATAATTAAAAAAACAACACAGTGATGCATGAGGCGGCCTACGGGCGGCCTGGTTAAGCCAATGGCCTACCGGGAATCTTCTCTGTTAGGCCAATGGCTAATCCGCCTCTGCTAATAACTCTGTATGTAGGTACAATGGCAAGAGGACTGATGAAAACTGATATTTTGGTTTAATTAGAAGAAAGAGCCTGTTTGAGTTTTGTACTTTCGATAGAAATTTCTTGTTGAGTTAGAAAAAAATTTCAGTAATTATAAATAATTGAATGGAAAAGAAAAATTGCTTGAAATGAAGGCAAAATAACACAAACGTAGACTGAAAAGTTGAAAAAGAAATTAGGGTATATAAATAAATTAGATGTGTTTTTAAAGTAGAAACATCTTTATGTCTAATTGTCTATGTTAATAGGTTTATTCATTCCAGGGGTCAATATAATGATGGCATCAGGCACATTTGAAGCTGACTGACCTTTTCGGAAGTCAGGATAGAAATCAATAGAGTTAAAAGATTAGGTGCTAGCAGCAAATATTCACGGGCCCCAGTGACCTGGGATTTGTCTAGATATAATCTCCCTGCAACTATCTAAAACATTTCATAAAGTGATGGCACACAGGGAAGGTTTGTTCCTTGTATCTAGTAGGCTGGGGCTTGCTTTGTGGTGATTACTATTCCTATAGACTGTCATTTAGGTTTGAAATGTGTTACACACATATAGCTTTGTGTCCATGACAGATATATATATATATATATATATATATATATATATATATATATATATATATATATATATATACAGTATATATACACAAGGTATGTCTATTAATTAACGAGACTGATTAAATAATTCACCTTTATTTGTTGGTATTACAAATGTAATATTTGTCCCCTTCAATATACTCCCCATTTGCACTAATACATCGCTGTGGTCTTGTTTTCCACTGGTGGAAGGCATGGAGCAAATCAATTTCTGTCACTTGTTTCAACATATCTGCCGTTTTCTTCTTTACAGCATCAACGGACTCAAAATGTGTCCCTTTGAGCACTGATTTTTCTTTTGGGAAAAAATAAAAATCTCAAAGGTGCTTAATCGGGCGAATATGGAGGATGTTCAAGTGTAGTAATGTGTTTGTCGGTCAAAAACTGCTTCACAGAAAGTGCTGTGTGAGCTTTTATTCCTTTGAAGAACACCATAGCTGTTTTTAAATAAATCTCTAGAATTATACCTAATTGCACAGAAAAATAATAATACCTAATAATAATAATAATCCATAATCCACAGAAAAATGAGTCATGACACACTTTGCGATTAAATGGCATAGACACACCTTCCAAACAATGGGTGCAGTGCAGCTCGCTGTAACCACTTCCTATAATAATAGGAGACAGGACACATGTAGGAGATCTAATAGAGACTGTCAGATTGTTAACAACTGATCGCATGTTATTTTGCCTACCATAAGTATCGCAGTAAGTCAAACTTGTGTAGCTTTTCCCTTACTCTGGTCCAGACGTGGTAATATCGCCGGAGATAATAATCCAATTCGATTGTAATAAGACGTTGGTAAATCTGATAAGAAGATGACAGCTTCCAACCAGTCTTATTGATCATCTCCTGACTGCGCTCACCGACCTCAGATCCCAATCTTTGGCGAGCCAAATCCCCATCAGAAGTTGCTGTTACTTCTATGTAATCTCACTTGTGTAATTACTTTGTATCACTTGGGAGTAAATGTATCAAGCTGAGAGCTTTCCGGCGGGATTGAACAGTGGAGATGTTGCCAATAGCAACCAATCAGATTCTAGCTGTCATATTGCAAAATGTACTAAATAGATGAGACTTAGATTCTGATTGGTTTTTGAAACCCGCCGGAAAACTCTTCGCTTGATACAATAACCCCCTGATGTGTTTTATGACAACATCTGCAAATATAACACGTTTGGGAAAATCCTCATTTATGCTGCACATACCTAATATTCAGTACTTATGCTTCTTCTTGTTTGGTGCTTATCATTAGATAATTACTATTTTTATATAGTGTTGACTGTGCATTGAAGCTGTGCATTTAGTTCTGAGCAAAATAAGCTAATTTCATGGCCTCTGACAGGGTGACTGAAACCAGGATCATTAACAAGTCCTGAGTCATAGTTGCACAATTGTGACCAGACGCGACACTACCTTTAATACAATTTTTTTTTAGATAATGGATGTTGCAGAGCTCCATTGCAGCTGGTTCAATGCAGCCTTTGTGTAGATATGTCCCAGGGGCAAACGCAGGATTTGTAGAGGGGAGGTTTCCACACCACGCCACCAGTGGGCGTGACCAGCATGCATGGGGGTGTGGCTATAATTTTAGACAGTGCTTGGCTGCTCTCCATCTCTTCCTATCCATATAATATACATGGGCAATGCTGCGTGCACTACTGTTAGGTGCATGCAGCTCTCCCTTTTCAAGCGGAGCTGTGTGAAGTGGGAGCAGGGTCCAGCCACCTCAATTATACAGTGCCCCAGGCTTGGAGGGGGGTATCCAGGTACTAGGAAACCTCCCATCGGTTTGCCTATGTGTCCTGTATAAAAGTTGAGGGCTGACCAACCTAGCATGGAGTGTTCAGCAGGGAAGTGTCATTGCAATGTTTATAACAATCATTTTATAAAATATGGTAAAATTGGTATTTAGTTTGTAATTGCCTTTTGACATATGCTGTACTGGCATCTTTTACGGATTTGAAAAAATGTGGATTTTGCACTCGGAACATGAAATTTGGATTTAACAAAGCCAGTTGATGCTTCTGAAAAATAATATTGTAGGGCACTAAAAACATACTGTTTACTAAGGCAAACCCAGTTCTCAGGCAGTCCTTACAGTGCAGGTTTTCCAGGTCACGAGTAATTATACCACCTGTGGATCTGTTACAATGTGGCGGTCAGTAATTAGTACCACCTGTGCTCCTGCAGGGAGATATGGAAAACATGCACTGTTAGGGGTCCTGAGGACTGGGTTTAGGAAATCCTGTATTAAGGGATTCATAACTTCATATCTACTGTCCATGTTGCCATTGTTGTAAGTACTATATTTTATACTTCAAGTTACCTATAATATCAGAGTTATTAAATTGATATCATGATCAGACTCAAACTGAAGCTTCAGAAGATGGAATTGAAAATTATCTATAGATAGAATACATTCAGTTCGTTTTATGTTAGTGTTATTGTTCAGTGAAACTATTTCTCCTATAAGCATATAATAGCAAACGAGAAGCACAAGTATAAAAAAAAAAATCGCAAATAAATGAAAAGCTCCAGGCATGCAATAATATTCTAACAAAATACAATTTCCCATTGCGCATTTTGTTGCTTTTTTCTAAAACCGCTCTAATGGTACACACTTCATTGCAACTCACTCAAATTATCATGGAGATGAAGGTCTGTGTTTCATTTTTAAAGGACTGCTTTATCAGCCCCTGAGCCATGTCTACAAATTAGAACGAAATTTAGACATTGAAATTACACTAAAATCAATGCTGCCATCTTGTGTCCAGTATGAGGTAATGCATAGCTCTTCAAAATGTGAAAATATTTTTCCTGGGACACTACTGTACAGCCGGTGAATGTATGCAGGTCACATGTAATGCTGCCCCAGGGAACCTTGGAGCATTACAATACCAATCATGTTATGTTTACTGAATGCTATAATAGTATACTGTTTAAAATAAATGTTAACTTTTAAAGCACAGAGATTAAGAAAACATGTTAAGAATTAAATATAACCTATAGAAAAATAGGGATTTCATTGTGCAATAATGAAAAACAGGGATATTTCCAGTGGGGGAAAAACTTGAATCTCAGGACTATACCTGGAGAGGGAACTATGGGTCATACATCCTAATAAATAGGACTTTCTATAATGTTGCTGAGGATGCTTGTTAAACATGCAGCAAAACAGAGATTTGATTTAATTCCTTTTCTTGCACTAGATAGATAAAAATAGTTTCTGATTAGCTGCCATGGTTTTAGTGCAGAATTTAGGAAATTCCTGACAGTATTACTTTTTTTTTCCATTTTTATGTGAATAAAAATGAATCGGTCATTAGCATCTGTTTTCATTTCAAAGTGTTTATTACTTAAAATCTATTTTATTATATTTTTTGTTTTTATTTTTTTTATCTTCACAGAATTGATCCAAGCAAAAAGACTACAGGCACTGGATATAACACGTACAAGTTTTCGATTGACTTGGCCAAGATTGCTGTCTAGAGACACAGGACATTACATTTTGGAATATGCACCCACAAGTGATCCAAGGAGAAAGTTACAGCACACTATGTTTGGGGATGAAACAAGTTTAGTTCTTAGGGGCTTAACTCCAAATACTACCTATCGCGTCACACTCTTCCCTGAATCTAATATAGACTATGTCCATCCTCAAACCATCAATGTCTCTACGCTTCAAGGTAAATATACCATTGTAATAAACGTTTAAAGGTGTTCAAATTGCTGGGTTACAGTGGATTTAACAAGTTCCCGTCAACCATGAATTAACATTTCCAATACCATCTGCATGCAATGGAAGTAATGGTAACAAATGATTTTTGTATTAATATATAGTTATCAAAGAAGCTTATTCACTCAATTGTTTTTTTCATTAAATTTATACACAATTCGCTAAAAACGTTGGTGATTATCCTTAATTTGGGTTAAACGCAAGACGTCTTATCAGCTTTCCTGGATTGAGAAATCACATATAATTTACACTTTAACATATTATCTCAATTCAGCTGAATTAATCTTTAAAGTTATACTTATTTGAAAATATGATATAACATCTTTTAAAATGTTAGGAAGAATGATTTAGAAGACGGACTGTTCTTTTGACCTTTTATCTACATGCACATAGTCATAGTCAGAGGCAAACGCAGGATTTGTAGAGGGGGGGGTTTCCACACCACGCCGCCAGTGGGCGTGACCAGCATGCACAGGGGCGTGGCTATAATTTTAGACAGTGCTTGGCTGCTCTACAACTCTTCCTATCCCCATAATATACATGGGCAATGCTGCCTGCACTACTGTTAGGTGCACGCAGCTCTCCCTTTTCAAGCAGAGCTGTGTGAAGCTGAAGCAGGGTCCAGCAACCTCAATTATACAGTGTCCCAGGCTTGGAGGGGGGTTTCCAGGCACTAGGAACCCCCCCCCCCCCCCCTCCCTCGGTTTGCCTATGATAGTCTACAACGGCCTACCATAAAAGGATTTTGTATATTCTCCTTAAAGGGAAGAAGCCAAGTGGGTAGGGTAGATAAGTGGAATACTATTACTATTATTAACACTTGTATAGATTGGCTAAGGTATAGCTCATGTATAATGTTATTTTACTGAAGGGGTAATATATACTTGGAACAATTTCCCAGCATGTGTAGAGTGGTTTAATCACAGGTTTGTACTGAGAATAAGCTATTAATAACAACAAAATGTCATCTGGTCTTTACCTGTTGTCACTATTCTATGTTTATACACATGGCATTGTCCTGCGTAGAGAACACAACACAAAGACTGGTAAAGATAATAATGCAATAATCAGTTTCCCTTTCTAGACCTGAAGGAAGAAAGAAACCTGGAGGCTTTCGATATAACAACTACGGGCTTCCGGCTAGCTTGGTCTTCGTTGTCTGGAGATACAGGGAATTATGTAGTGAAGTACTCGCCCATGTCTGCTCCAAGAAGGGAGCTTCAGAAGACTTTGTCTGGAGACGAGACCACTGTAGTACTTAATGGTTTAACCCCAAATACCACCTACCAGGTCACACTTATCTCTGATTCCAATGACCCGTATGTCCAGCCTGAAACAATCCAAGTTTCTACTCTCCCAGGTAAGAGCAGCATTGTCTTTACTCAGTAGTTTTATGTTTACAGTCTTTTGGGTTTTTTTACTATATCAAATGGAATTACCCCATAAAACCAGAGAATGAGGCTTTTAATCTATAATACTGCAGCATAGTGCCTTAGTGGTTAGCACTTCTGCCTCACAGCACTGGGGTCATGAGTTCAATTCCCGACCATGGCCTTATCTGTGTGGAGTTTGTATGTTCTCCCCGTGTTTGCGTGGGCTTCCTCCGGGTGCTCCGGTTTCCTCCCACACTCCAAAAACATAATAGTAGGTTAATTGGCTGCTATTAAATTGCCCTCAGTCTCTCTCGGTGTGTGTATGTTAGGGAATTTAGATTAGAAGCTCCAATGGGGCAGGGACTTATGTGAACGAGTTCTCTATACAGCGCTGCGGAATTAGTGGCGCTATATAAATAAATAGATGGCGATGATACTGTTTGAGGAAGTTGTGAAAACTACACTGAGTGGTTCCCATCCATGGAACCAGCAACCAGAGACCAAAGGTGTTGACTAGAAAGATGAAGCTATATAGTTATATAAGGCATGTGCCGGTCTACAAATGAAGTATTTTGGAGTAGTCCCCACGACAATGTATGGGGCTGCTGGGAAAGTGAAGGATAGCTGTTACCTTAGCATTTCCCAAGGAGGGTCTAGTACTGTCTTACAATGGTGTTGTACGCGGGTCTACAACTGTTCTACTAAAGAAAACCGAGGGATAGTAAAGATGTAGAAACCAAACACAAACCAGACTCAAGGCAATTTAATTATCTTTGTAGACTCTGGATATCCTTTACACTAGTAGGACAATACATTTACATTTTCTGTTATCTTCCAAATATTTTACCAAACTTTTAATTTTAAGTGTAATCGTCTCTGTTTCTGTTTTGCAGATCTGATCCAAGCCAGACAGCTCCAGGTTCAGCATATTATGGCAACAAGTTTCAATTTAACTTGGTTAAAGCTAACCGGAGACACAGGGCGCTATTTCCTGGACTATGCTTCAGTGTCTGATCCAAGGAGAAAGTTAAGGAAGACTTTGTATGGCGATCAGACCGGTGTGATTAGTGGTTTAACACCAAGTACCACCTACCAGGTGACATTTATCCCAGAATCCAATCTGCCGTCTATACAGTCTCAGACTATCCAGGTCTCCATCCTACCAGGTAAGCTGCATATTCCTTATACTTCTTAAGATTTGTATGCAGTCATCCGTCAGCCACTTATATGTTCCACTTTATTGTTCCACTAGGGACTCTGTAATACACAACATTTCCCCCCGAAAATTGTATTTGTGAGTAAGTTGTATTCAATTGTTTCTTTTAACGCGCTAAAACAAAAAAAAACGAGCGCTCTAAAAATATTACCGTTAATACGGTAATTACTCGCTAAATTTCATCTCGCAGCTCCCTGAGCAGCGAGCTGAAATTCAGCCCGCTGGCAGCGAGTAAGTACCGTATTAACTGTTTACGCGCGCAAAATTACCGTATAATATGAAGTTTTTTTAGAGCGCTCGGTTTTTTTTGTTTTAGCGCGTTAAAAGAAACAATTGAATACCCCCCAAGGCATTTTGTTGTATTATGACCTATGGCAGTGGTTCCCAAACTGTGTGCCGTGGCTCCATGGGGTGCCACGGCGATCTCACAGGGGTGCCGCGGCCAGGGCCGGTGGTAAGCAAGGCGAGGGACTACTTGGTAATTATTTTGGCTTAGGGGTGCCTTGAAAAAATTAGGGAGACCCTAAAGGTGCCTTGAACTGAAAAAGTTTGGGATCCACTGACCTATGGACTTTTCAGGACTCATTTGCACAGGGCTGCAGGAGCTGTCTATAATACTAGTACAGCGGAACCGTAGTACAGATGGTGCCGGAGCCGCAGGCCACCCAACTGCTCACCCCATCCACCACTATTATAATGCACCACTGAGCATGTCTCCAAATGATCAGGGGTCCTGCCAAGCAACCGGAACCATTTCCAGTTTGGTCACACAGACGGGTGGCCAGATTTGGTCAGATCTGCCCAGATCGCATTGGTGCTTGTTCAGGAGATCTGTAAACAACACTGCACATGGTCTGGCAATAGTAGTCTACCTATGAGAAATGGGGAAACATTGTTCTATAGGTCCATCAGGCTTTCTTCAGCGGGCCTATTGCAGGATATCAGAAGACTCAAGCTTGTAGTAAGTTCAGACTTGCCAACTCTCCCGAAATATCCGGGAGACTCCCGCATTTTGCGAGAGTCTCCCGGGCTCCCGGGCGAGTGTGGCAATCCCCCGCATCTGGATAATTCTGCCCACTTCCTAGTGAAGTGGGCAGAATTAAGTCCCAAACGCCGCGATTCCCGGTGAATCGCGGCGTTTGGCCCCGCCCCCCGCTGTCAAATGACGCATTTTGCGTCATCACGTCATGGGGGCAGGTCCAAAATGACGCCACTTGGAGCCCCGCCCCCCTGTTACGCCCACCTCCTCTGCAGGCTCCCGGATTTCACCAACAGAAAGTTGGTAAGTATGAGTAAGTTAGGTAGCAGCCTTAACATCTTTATAGTCTTGGTATAGAATCCTTAAAATACTCATTCATGAAGTGCCTTTAATTTGGAACAACTTGTATTCTACTCTTGACTGTACTATACTGGCTGTTTATTCAGACCATGCAAGGAACAACAGAATACCTCTCCATTTATGAGTTTGTCACGCCGCTTGCCCACCAGTAGGAAAAGATCTGCCATAGTCTAGAGGGAGACGGCAGATGATGAATTCTGAGACACGTTTAGGTAGAGTCAGACAATAACAAGACTCCCAGACACAAGTTCCATGTCAGGTCGAAGTCATAATCCCAGGGATATTGTGCAACAGTGCATCATATTGTATACATTACCCACAGTAACATTATAATTCTTCTTTAGCCTCCAAATATTTTACCGAACTCGGCAATGTAAGTATAAAAGTCACTCTCTCTATTTTGCAGATCTGATCCAAACAAGAAGTTTGCAGGTTCAGAATATTACGGCGACGAGTTTTAATTTAACCTGGTTAAAGTTGACAGGAGACACAGGGCGCTATTTCCTGGATTATGCTTCAGTGTCTGATCCAAGGAGAAAGTTGAGGAAGACTTTGTATGGAGATCAGACCGGTTTGATTAGTGGTTTAACACCAAATACCACCTACCAGGTGACATTTATCCCAGAATCCAATCTGCCGTCTGTACAGTCTCAGACTATCCAGGTCTCCACCGTACCAGGTAAACTCCACAATTCCTACAGTTCTTCAGTTATGTATATTGCCATTGCTCAGACACTTACATTTCCCATGTTAATGGGCCAGTAGCGACTTGCCTCTGTAATACACAACATTTCTTCTGCTATTTATCCAGTCTCCCTCTGTACTGAATGCGGGAGCTGATTGGATATGAGCCGCGGATAATCCAATAAACGTGCACATAAAATGCACACAACTGTTATGACTACGTACATAGATAGAACTCTGTATGTCTCTACACTAGTTGCCTGTTTTCTACAGAATCCAATATAAAATACTTTTACTAATCTACAAGGCCATCAACAAAGCTGCACCAACATACATCTCCTCTCTTGTCTCAAAATATCTCCCAACTCGGCAACTCCGTTCTGCACAAGATCTGCGTCTCTCATCCACCCTCATTACTGTCACAAACTAAATAATTGGACGGCCTTACCTGCTGGTATTAGCGCTGCTACGCAAGGAGGCGCGGAGTCTATCCACACCCCAGGTCTTCACCAGGGAACCCCGCAAGGAGTTATGGGCTTAGCTGCTGAGACGTGTCGGTCGCGGTTCTCCCAGGTAGCCACCAGCGAGGTCACGGAACAAACGTAGTGAACAGTCCGAGGTCAAATCCGTGCAGGCAACGAGGTACAGAAGGGTGAGGCAGAAGGGTAGTCAGGAAGCCGAGAGTCAGAACCAGGATAAGGTAACAGGAACCAGGGAGAATCCAAAGAATAGTCAAACAGGCAAAGGTCAATCCGGAGGAAGCGGGCAGGAGATATATATATGAATAACAGGGGAGCCTAGAGACAGGTTGGGAGACTAGATACTCTGGCACCCTAGTGATGCCAGAGTCTAGTTTAAATAGAGGCGCCACCCCTGTCATTGGTGGAGTGGAGCTCGGCGGTCAGCTGATCTGACCGCCGACAGGAACTGCTGGCAAGCGTCTCCGTTGCCTAGCAACGAGACGCGATGTTCGGGCGCATGCGCCTGGGCTCCTGTGGCCGGAAGTGACGTCCCGTTGCCTAGCAACGGGACGAGCGGGTATCGAGAAGGCGTCCGTCCCGGCACCAGGTAAGAGTGCGGGACGGCGTCTGACAATTACATCCTCCCATTCCCGGTTACAGGACTTTTTTCAGGCTGCACCCACTCTATGGAATTCTCTCCCTCTCACAATAAGACTCTTCTCTGGTCTACAAACTTTCAAGCGTTCTCTGAAAACCCACCTCTTCAGACAAGCTTATAATATTCCTTAACCACACTCTTAACCTCACTAGATTACCATATTACCATCCTTTACACAATTTCAGACAAGACAACTCCCCCCTGACCAACATTGTTATGTGACAGGATCATTTAACTTATGAGTCACTGTTACCTTTTCAGTCTGGCTGGGCCGAAATGCAAAATGTAGACTTAACCTCATGTATCAAACTCCCATTGTCCCATAGATTGTAAGCCTGCGAGCAGGACCTTCTCATCTCTTTGTCTGTTTTACCCAGTTTGTTTATTAGTTTACTATGTTTGTTCCCAATTGTAAAGCGCTACGGAATATGTTGGCGCCATATATATAAATGTTGATGATGATGATATGTTTGATGGCTATATCCAATGCAAGCTGTGAGACCCTGTCAACTAGCAGTCATATGTAGGTAACTTCGGGGATCCCAGGGGATCTACAGAGGTAGGGGTTTGGCTAAATACTATGGGTGTCCAAACGTGGATAACCCCTTTAAGAACTTTAAGCTAGAGCTTCATGATTTCCACATATAACCAAATACATACCTTGTTGTGTAATATACAATATATTTATGTATTTATGTTGTTACACAAAATGTATACAAAAAGTTATCTCTACTTTCTCCTGGAAGATTATTAATGAACACACCACGTTCCCCTTACAAATATCCTTCTTGTTATTGTTGGGCAGCACGGTGGCTTAGTGGTTAGCACTTCTGCCTTCCCGACCATGGCCTTATCTGTGTGGAGTTTTTATGTTCTCCCCATGGTTGCGTGGGTTTCCTCTGTGTGCTCCGGTTTCCTCTCACACTCCCCCCCCCCCCCCCCCCCCCAAAAAAAAAACATACTAGTAGGTTAATTGGCTACTATCAAAATTGACCCTAGTCTGTGTGTCTCTGTGTGTGTGTGTGTGTGTGTGTGTGTGTGTGTGTGTGTGTGTGTATTAGAGAATTTAGACTGTAAGCTCCAATGGGACTGATGTGAATGAGTTCTCTGTACAGTGCTGCAGAATCCTATATCTCGCTATATAAATAAATGGTGACGATGATGATGATTGTCTTAATATAATCCCTCTTTCTAACACTACCCCTGTCTTTTTGGTACTATATAAGTAAAAGTGGCGATATTAATAATGATCGTGATGATGATGATTAATTTTCAGACTCGCGGTCAGGTAATTCTCCTCTGTGTAATTCCACATAACGCTTTACAGATCAGCTCTCAGCAGAGAAATGGGACAAACCTGATGGTCAGATCTAGTGAGAGGAGAGCTCCACCATTGGTCATTTTAATTTTCCAAGCTGGTATTCTCATGCTCCTTGATATCACAACCTATAAGCTCATGTCTGTGCAGTGGGTACAAGCGTAGAGTTTTCTGTCCTACCTAATGGCCACAAAGATAAACAGATATTTCTTGAAGACAGTGTAGACTTAGGGCGGCATTTCCATTTAAATATAAACATTTGTTTTTTTATAAAAAGCAACAACCTGCTATTTGTATAATGCACGATTCAACAGTATATATTTCTCTCCTTTATATGTAAAATTGTATACATTCTGTTTTCTAACGTTCTCCAAATATTTTACTCTTCTTTCTGTTTAACAGATCTGATCCAAGCAAGAAACCTGCAGGTTCTGAACATCACAACGAGGAGTTTTCACTTAACCTGGTCACCATTATCCGGAGATACAGGACGTTATACTTTGAAATATGTATTTGCTTCTACACCAATGATAATATCACAGATGTTGTTGTATGGGGAGACCAGTGCAGTGATCGGAAACTTAATACCAAACACCACCTACCAGATCACATTTATCCCTGAATCCAACGTGCCGCATATCCAGTCAGAGACTATCCAGGTCTCTACCCTCCCAGGTGAGCCACAGATTTCTTAAATAAGGTATTACATGTTACATCAGCCACATAAATCTTCCACCATATATTTCCAATAGAAATTTTACACACACACAGCACATATGAAAACCATAGTAGGCAACTCTCCTGGAATGTTTGAGAGACTAACGAGTATGTGAGAGACTTCTGGGAGTTCCAAAGGAGCAAGCAAATCTCCTGGGAATACTTAGCTGCTGATTGGTGCAATGTGATCTGTGTCATCAAGCTCCACCCACCCCAATAACCACCTAATAGACACCTACGCTCAGTGTGTTTTGAAGTGGGCAGGGCTTGAAAACACAATGTCTCCACCCACTTGTACTGCAAATCCTATCAGCAAGCTCCAACTTACCAGAACCTGATTATTCAACAGGCTGACTAGGCTGAAGCCTAGGGTGCAAGTTATTTGTGGGGGGGTGCAAAATTGTGAGAGTCAGAAACTGAAATGAATTGTACCTAACCACCATAGTCTACAAACCACACTGCCCTGCAAAAAACAGCCAGTGTAAAGCTTTCCTTTTGTATCTTGAGCTTGCTGATGATGACATTGAATGTATTCGTGCTGACAGACAGAGGACATCTGAGAGAGGTCTCCCCTGGGCTTCCATTGTGATATCACCATTGTAACATTTTACTCTTCTTTCTGTTTAACAGACCTGATCCAAGCAAGAAATCTGCAGGTTCTGAACATCACAAAGAAGAGTTTTCACTTAGCCTGGTCACCATTGTTGGGAGATACCGGACTTTATACTTTGAAATATGTATTTGCTTCTAAACCAGGGGCCATATCACAGATGTCATTGTATGATGAGACCAGTGCTGTGATTGAAAACTTAATACCAAATTCCACCTACCAGATCACATTTATCCCTGAATCCAACGTGCCGCATATCCAGTCACAGACTATCCAGGTCTCTACCCTCCCAGGTAAGCTACAGACTTCCTAAATTAAATGTTTACATGTTACATCAGCCACATAACTTTTCCAACATCTAATTTCAATAGCAATTTTGCACACAGATAATATCTTCTTAAACCATAGTAGCCTCCTCTCCGAAAATGTCCTGACAACTCCTAATTTAAGAGGAGACTTCCAGGATGTCCGAGAGAGCAAACAAATCTTCTTGGGAACAATTACCCTCAATTGTATTAATGGACACAAAAACTTCTAGAATCATAGAAGTGCCCATTCATTTCTATGATCCTGGGTAGTCCGTACAGCTTAGTACAATTCATGCATTTAAAAGCAATCAGTATGATACGTTTCCTTGACGCGTTTCTCCGTCTGGTCTGATGGTTTCCTCAGAAGGATATTGTATACTATTCCTCATCCATCCAGTCTTTTTCAAGTCCGTAGCTCTAATCAGAGTTCTTCAATTAGTCAGCATCTGTGTTAGTGACGATCATTGCAAAGACGAGAGCCCTGAATATAGTTACTGCTGCAAATACAGGTTTCTGTATTAATAAAATAATTAAAAAAACACCTAAGGCTTGTAATTTGATTGAAACAGATCAAACATTTAAGTTTACACAATCGCTGAGCATCAATAATTAGCACATTTCTTAGGCTGGATTTATAGCTCTCTAGTAAATCTAATTAACATCCATCTTACCAATGTGATCTTACTAATTATATCACCAAGAGTTCTGTATTTATATTGTTAAGGTAAAATTGTATATAATTTGTTTTCTAATGTGTTCCGAATATTTTACTGTTCTTTCTGTTTAACAGATCTGATCCAAGCAAGAAATCTGCAGGTTCTGAACATCACGGCTGGGAGTTTTCACTTAACCTGGTCACCATTATCGGGAGATACAGGGCGTTATATTTTGAAATATGTATTTGCTTCTAAACCTGGGGCCATATCACAGAGGGTGTTCTATGATGAGACCAGTGCTGTGGTTGGAGACCTAACACCAAATACCACCTATCAGATCACATTTATCCCTGAATCCAACGTGCCGCATATCCAATCACAGACTATCCAGGTGTCTACCCTCCCAGGTGAGCTACAGATTTCTTAAATTAAGTTTTATAGGTTAAATTGGCCACATACATCTTCCACCATCTAATTCCAATAGCAATTTTACATATACACACAACATCTGCTAAAACCATAGTAGCCTCCTCTCCCATAATGTCCTGGGAACTCCCAAATTAGAGAGAGACCCTTCAGGACTTTTGAAAGAGCAGGCAAGTCTTCCTGGGAACGATTCCCTGCTGCAAGGTTGGCAGGATCGTGATGTGAATTACTCAGCTACCCCAGTAAGCACCTACTAAACACCAAAACTCAGTGTGTATTGAGGTGGGTGGGACTTGACAATTGTGTAAACGCATTTGGCCTAAGTCATTTAAAAAGAGCAAAGCACAAAAAAAGGAGTAACTTTGCACCTGAGCAGAACCATGTTGCATTGGAGGGGGAGGTACATTTAATTTGAGGGGACAGATTTACAGTTGGGGTAGGGCATGTCCTGGATCAACTTTAAATTTCAGTTTAAAAATAAAGCTATCAAGTATTTGTGTGCTACATGAAAAAATAGCCAGTATTTAACTTATGTGCAAAAAAATAACTAATTTGCACCCCTTGCATTGTAACATGGTTTGTCCAGGATCAAATGTACTCCTTTTTTTTGCCTTGCACTCCTTAATGACTAAGGAGCCATTGACTTTGAAAATCTTATTCTTTTGTTGGCAAAAATAGTGCACATACAACATCAAGCATCTTTTCTTGGTACGGAGACTGACGAGCACATATGTGACTACTAAAAGATATTGTTTAGTTTGGATCAACTGATGCTTGAGGTTTAATAAAATCTTTGAATTTATAGATAAGAGAGGTGTAACCTGTTATTTGCATAATGGATGGGACAACAGTATACATTTCCCTCTTTATTATGTCAGATTGTATACATTCTGTTATTTGTGTTTTACAAATATTTTACTGTTCTTTCTGTTTAACAGACCTGATCCAAGCAAGAAACCTGCAGGTTCTGAACATCACGACGAGGAGTTTTCACTTAACCTGGTCACCGTTATTGGGAGATACAGGGCGTTATACTTTGAAATATGTATTTGCTTATAAACCAGGGGCCGTATCACAGACGTCGCTGTATGATGAGACCAGTGCGGTGATTAGAGACTTAACACCAGATTCCATCTACCAGATCACATTTATCCCTGAATCCAACGTGCCGTACATGCAGACACAGACTATCCGGGTCTCTACCCTCCCAGGTGAGCCACATATTTCTTAAATGAAGTATTTACATGTTACAGCAGCCACATAAATCTTCCACCATATATTTCCAATAGCAATTTTACACACACAACCTCTCCTAAAACCCTAGTAACCTCTTCTCCCATAATGTCCTGGGAACTCTCGAATTAGGGGTAGACTTTCCGAAACTTCTGAGATCTCCACTCCCATTATCTCCTGGAAACCCTTATCCGCTGCAATGTTGGCTGGACATTGGCGCGGAATGAGTCATCCAGTCCAATCCCCACACTCCCCGTTAAGCATCTATACTCACTGTACACTGAGTTGGGCAGGGCTTGATAACTCGATTGCTGCACGTTCATTTTGCAGCGAAATGTAACATCAAGATTGTCATTTACTAACTGCTAATAACATTAAAAGTTATTTATATGTTTAATTAATTACACAACTATTATCATTACTTTATTCTCTACATGGATTAAGGAATACACTTCTCTCCATCCGCATATCATACTATAACTGACCCACTAATAACGTCTGCCTGCAAACAACGTCTGTCTATCTTAACAGCGGAGGAAATTTACTAAAGTGTGAAAATTCATCTATGAAATACATTTATATTTGTACAAAAGTGCTTATTAATCAACCTGACACATACACAGATATATGCCCCTATTCTGGTGTTGCCCCATAAAAACACTGTTTTATAAATGCACCTGTATCATAGGCAAACCGAGGGGGGGTTTCCTAGTGCTTGG
This sequence comes from Mixophyes fleayi, assembly GCF_038048845.1. NCBI lineage: Eukaryota > Metazoa > Chordata > Amphibia > Anura > Limnodynastidae > Mixophyes > Mixophyes fleayi. The sequence goes on from NC_134412.1 coordinate 77,803,166, forward strand.
AAACCCCCCTCTAAGCCCGGGGCACTGTATAATTGAGGTGGCTGGACCCTGCTCCCGCTTCACACAGCTCTGCTTGAAAAGGGAGAGCTGTGTGCACCTAACAGTAGTGCAGGCAGCATTGCTCATGTATATTATGGGGATAGGAAAAGTTGGAGAGCAGCCAAGCACTGTCTAATATTATAGCCACACCCCCATGCATGCTGGTCACGCCCACAGGCGGCGTGGTGTGGAAACCCCCCTCTACAAATCCTGCGTTTGCCCCTGTGTATAGTAAGAAAGACATCTCATATAAAGGATAAGGTGACTTACAATTAATGGGACCTTCTCATCACCTGTAACAAGAGGTTCTGCAGGCATCCGCAGACCAGGAAACTCACCTATCTGCTCCTTTTTCATCTCATTTAATTATTCGTCCTGCAAAACAAAATATTGTTTTTGCACGTGATTGCAATTCCAGGAACATTCATGTACCCAGCCTGCATTTAGCCAAGACCAGCTATTTGGCAAGCTGCCCTCATCAGAAGGTGCTCAATCATTCACCAGCTGTAGGCACCAGCACCGTGGCATTCAGGGCTTTGTGGTTTCTTTAAAACCTGTAGCATTTGCACAGAAATAGGCATATAATAACTCAAAACAACAGATGTGCTGCAAGTTCTCATTTTTGCATGCTCATAAATTGCCCTAATTTCGTATTAATTCTTTTAATTTGCCACACACATCTGTTATCAGAATAAAAGTTCCCTTTTCAAACAGGATGGGTTTTTTTTCCCTTCATCAAACAACAAAAACCCTTAAAATAATCTGTAAAAACAAAACACATAGCAAAGAGGGGAGCAGGCTCTGTTAGTTGTTTTCAGACTTGCATCTCCTGCTGTGAACTCCTGCATGACTCTATAAATGGTGAAGCCATGTCACACTGACTGTGACTCTTGGAGATTTCGGCTGTCCCTCCTTACTGTTTTGGGAGTGATGTAATTTAGTTATGTCTAAATACTCCTTTTAATGATTGCAGATAATTAGTTAACTAATTCATATGTTGTGAACTATATTAAATATATATATCCAAGTACTGGGTTTATTTTGCTATTTTTATAACTGTTGGGAGGGTGCAAAAATAATTAGACAATTATTTTGTTTGAAGTATTTTAATAAACTAATTAATTAAATCTCAACTATGTGAAAATTGCTGTTAAATACTCATGGATGTTCTATTGCAGAACTTAAACCAGCTGATGTATATTAATTAGACATTCTCACACTCACCCTCACATTCAAGGCCCTTACTAACGCCACTGCTCCCTACATTTTCAACCTCATCTCTATTCGCGCTCCATCCCGCCCTCTGCGTTCGGCCAATGACCGTCGCCTCTCTTCCCCCCTGGTTACCTCTTCCCACGCACGTATCCAAGACTTCTCCCGCGCTGCCCCCCTCCACTGGAACCAGCTCCCCCCGCTCCATCAGAACGTCCCCCAATTTGTCCAGCTTCAAACGGGCTTTAAAAACCAACCTTTTCTTAAAAGTCTTCCAGTCTCCTACTTAACTACCCACGTTGTTGTACTCCTCTCCCCCCTCTCTTCCTCCCGGTCTCTTCCCCCTTCCCTGACTCAGCCTCCGTTCTCCCCCTTTCTTCTTCTCATCCTTATGTCTCTCTGCCTGTCCACCCATCCCCTTAGATTGTACGCTCCTTCGAGCAGGGCCACCTCTCCTCCTGTTCTCCACCACTTATAACTTTGCTCTCCAGCTACTCAGCCTCCTCCTTGAGGACCTTCTGCCCTTCGACCCCGATCGCTACTCTCTTCACCCCTCTGTGGCTCCCACCTGTCATCTGCGCCCTCCCTCTTGGGCTCAGTCTACCAACGTATGTGGACTATCCCTTTCCCCCACCCCCTCTAGCTATGTTTTGAGCTTCCTGAGTTACTGTGCCACTTGTTAACTGTACCGTGCTGTCTCACCCTGTACTGTGATATTGCTTGTACCTGTACGGCGCTACGGATACCTTGTGGCGCCCTATAAATAAAAATTTATAATAATAATAGACATACAAGCCTAAAGCTGTCTATATGACAAAAATACATAATTTATACTTAATCTTCCTGCATCACCAATACTTCCCTCATATATAGTGACATATGTCATTTTTTATACCCTCCCCATTTACTTTTTGTCATTTTGAAAACCACCAAACCTTTGAATGTTGATTGTAACATTGTAACATAACAGCATACTTGCCTACTCTTTGGACCCCCCCTCTTCGAAATTCCCGAGATATCCAAAAGACAAGTGGGGGGGGGGGGTGCGCAATGACGTGAGTTGCATCATTACGGACACACCCACGGCGCCTGATGATGCTATTTCCATCATTACAAAGTGGGAGTGGAGTCCTGATGACGCATTTCGCATTATCAGGCCTCTCCCACTTCTGCGTGATTATGCAAATCACGTCCCCTTGCATTTCGCAAAAAAGAGAAGCAGGGCCCAGAAGAGTGGCCCACTCTTCTCAGGAGGACTCCCCGAAATGGAATACATGCAGTTAACCCTTTATTGTAATTAATTGGCTCTAGTTGCTATGTACCGGTGCAGAACATCCTCTATGCTGACAGAGACTGTCCACCTGCAGACAGCTTGTGTCATCCTTGCAATGCTCCTCCTCTAGGATGTGCATTTAATGCAGGAATTTGAGTACTCGCCTACCCATAAGTGAGAACCGCCAACTTCTTATAGTAGAGAAAGGCCAAGGCTTATTTATATTCATTACCATGAATGTGAACATTTACAAATGTTATCCAAGCTTTAAGGAACTATTTTACTACAGTCAGCCCCAGCTGGACATTATGTCCAGTTACTCTGCCCGGAGATCGGACAGACCAGTAGCTGTTGAGAGAGGACGGGTCGGAAAAGACCTATTTAATGACAATGATACAGTTTCATTTTTTTGTTGAGTTTTCCCTAATGTCTGTGCGTTGTGACCTATCTGTTATAATGTTGATCTTCCCTTATAGAACCCGTCCAGAGAAGATATCTGAAGGCTCTGGATATAACCAGTACAAGTTTTCTCCTGACCTGGTCAAAGTTCCCTACAGATGAAGGACTATATGTGTTAGAATATGTGCCCATTTCTCTTCCAAGGACACAGCCGAGGACGTTGTTTGGAGATAAAAACAATGTGGTTATAACTGGCTTAAGCTCAAATACCACCTATGAGGTCACACTGTTCCCTCAACAAGATACACAGGATGTTGAACCTGAAGTCATCCATGTCTCCACTCAGCCGGGTAGGTTTAAGGTTACCTAAATGGGACAAATATGTTTATATTGCTAACACTAGATCAGTCGTTTTACTTGCTGTAAGAGACCTGTCTGCGTTCCAGATCGCAGCTGGCGCTCTGTTCTTCCGGGCAGGCAGCGCAGCTGTGGTCATGTGACTCGGGTGGGGAATTTGAATTTCTTTCTCCTATATCTAGCGCACTCTGACACACTGCCTGTGTCAGAGCTGTGTCCAGCTCTCCTTGTGTATCCTGTGCTGCGTTCTGGTGTTTCCTCTGCTGCCTGCGTACCTGTGTATCCAACCTGGCAATCCATATTGACTACTCTGCTGCCTGCGTACCTGTGTATCCGACCCGACAATGCATATTGACTACTCTGCTACCTGTGTATCCGACCCGACAATGCATATTCACTACTCTGCTGCCTGCATGCCTGTGTATCCGACCCGACAATGCATATTGACTACTCTGCTGCCTGCGTACCTGTGTATCCGACCCGACAATGCATATTGACTACTCTGCTGCCTGTGTACCTGTGTATCCGACCCGACAATGCATATTGACTACTCTGCTGCCTGTGTATCTGACCTGACAATGAATATTGACTACTCTGCTGCCTGCGTACCTGTGTATCTGACCCGGCAATCGTATTGAGTACTCTGCTGCCTGCGTACCTGTGTATCTGACCCGGCAATCCATATTGACTACTCTGCTGCCTGCGTACCTGTGTATCCGACCCGACAATGCATATTGACTACTCTGCTGCCTGTGTACCTGTGAATTCGACCCGACAATGCATATTGACTACTCTGCTGCCTGTGTACCTGTGGATTCGACCCGACAATGCATATTGACTACTCTGCTGCCTGCGTACCTGTGTATCTGACCCGGCAATCCGTATTGACTACTCTGCTGCCTGCGTACCTGTGTATCTGACCCGGCAATCCATATTGACTGCTGCCTGCGTACCTGTGTATCTGACCCGGCAATCCATATTAACTACTCTGCTGCCTGTGTACCTGTGAATTGGACCCGACAATGCATATTGACTACTCTGCTGCCTGTGTACCTGTGAATTCGACCCGACAATGCATATTGACTACTCTGCTGCCTGTGTACCTGTGAGTTCGACCCGACAATGCATATTGACTACTCTGCTGCCTGTGTACCTGTGAATTCGACCCGACAATGCATATTGACTACTCTGCTGCCTGCGTACCTGTGTATCTGACCCCGCAATCCGTATTGACTACTCTGCTGCCTGCGTACCTGTGTATCTGACCCGTCAATCCATATTGACTGCTGCCTGCGTACCTGTGTATCTGACCCGGCAATCCATATTGACTACTCTGCTGCCTGCGTACTTGTGTATCCGACCCGACAATGCATATTGACTACTCTGCTGCCTGCGTACCTGTGTATCCAACCCGACAATGCATATTGACTACTCTGCTGCCTGTGTACCTGTGTATCCGACCCGGCAATCCATATTGACTACTCTGCTGCCTGTGTACCTGTGTATCCGACCCGGCAATCCATATTGACTACTCTGCTGCCTGCGTACCTGTGTATCCAACCCGACAATGCATATTGACTACTCTGCTGCCTGTGTACCTGTGAATTCGACCCGACAATGCATATTAACTACTCTGCTGCCTGTGTACTTGTGTATCCGACCCGACAATGCATATTGACTACTCTGCTTCCTGCGTACCTGTGTATCCGACCCGGCAATCCATATTGACTACTCTGCTGCCTGTGTACCTGTGTATCCAACCCGACAATGCATATTGACTACTCTGCTGCCTGTGTACCTGTGTATCCGACCCGGCAATCCATATTGACTACTCTGCTGCCTGTGTACCTGTGTATCCGACCCGGCAATCCATATTGAATTCTATGCTGCCTGCGTACCTGTGTATCTGACCCGGCAATCCATATTGACTACTCTGCTGCCTGTGTACCTGTGTATCCGACCCGGCAATCCATATTGACTTCTCTGCTGCCTGTGTACCTGTGTATCCGACCCGGCAATCCAGAGACCTCAATGACTTTGAAAGAGGGGTGATTGTTGAAGTGCATTTGGCAGGAGCGAACCTTTCCTTCAGGATGATTTTGTTTTCAGCATTAATATCATCCAGAAGAGTTATTTACCTACAAACCCTTGGATGGATGGCCAGGGCAGAAGAAAATTGTATACATACCTAACATAATTTTCTGATGCTCGTTTAGCATGACCCACCCTGTCTTTCAGTTAAGATAATAAGACCATCGCTGTAGAGGACATACCTTCTACTTTAGGTGGGATGTTAACACCTTTGTTTTGCATGATGGTTTGGGTGGTGATTAAAATATTTTACAAACTAGAAAAATAAATTACCAAGGGAAACAAGTGAACTAATATTCAGTAATGAAAACAAAAATACACAGAGATACATTGTCATACAATATAGAGCTTTAGACATGTGTTAAAAATATGATTTATGATGATATATATATATATATATATATATATATATATATATATATATATATCTAATATATATAAGCCTAGCGGCGTGTGTTAGTGTGTGTGTGTGGAAAAAACTATTTTCTCAGGAAGGGCTCATCCAATTGACCTGAAATTTGGTATACTGACATTATTTGACCAAAAAATTATAATAGTGAAGTCAGTTAACTTCCATAAGGTGATGATACCTCGGATTGACTTATGTCCATCCGAAACAGGACTTCCGTTTAAGCTAAGACGGCGGCAGTTCCCTTTGAAGGCGGCATTTGCTATGACCATTAACAAGTCACAGGGTCAAATACTTGACCATGTGGGTATTTATTTACCAGAGCCTGTGTTTGGTCATGGACAATTGTATGTTGCATTTTCACGGGTACAGAGAAGCAGTGATGTGAAAGTGCAGGTTATGAATACTGCCCTTCAAGGAAGACTGATTGAGCACAGCGATAAGGTGTTTAGCAGAAATGTTGTGTATCGAGAGGTTTTAGAACAGTAAGACGATGGAGATTAAGGATGTGGCGATGAAGATGAAGGATGAGGTGATGGAGAAGAATGATGAGGTGGTGACATGTGGACAAAACCACGTTGAAAAAGGGCGCTTACGTCGGGAAGTAACGCTCTTCCCCTGAGGAGACCTGGCCTAGCCCCAAATGCATGACAAGAACCTTTTTAACACCTTAAGTAGCTTGATTTGACTAGAATGCATGAGTATCATGCAAGGGTTAACTTGTGTGTGTGTGTATGTGTGTATATATATATATATATATATATATATATATATATATATATATATATATATATATATATGCAATAATATTTGAAATGCACCATGGATCTGAACTTTAAGTAGTCTATAATTTCATTTTAGGTTATACACTAAATGTAATAGTGTCCATTTATCTTCATAGAACTGGACCACAGAAGAAATCTACGTATTCGGGACACAACAGCTACAAGTTTCCAGCTGATCTGGTCACGGTTGCCGGGAGACAAAGGACATTATGTTTTGGAGTATTCTCTAGTATCCCATCCAAACAGGAAACATAGGAAGATATTGCCTGCGGATCAGACTAACGTGGTGCTTAACTATTTAAACCCAAATACCCAGTATCAGGCAACATTATTTTCTGAATCCAATGTCCAAAATGTTCCACCACAAACCGTCCAAATCTCAACTCTTCAAGGTAAGTAGCCTAATGACAAACATTGCCAAAGTGTCCATATAATTATAGACCAATCACCATGAGGCTCCAACGGAGTTTCGCAGGTAACTGAATTCTCTCCAAAGAAAGAAAATGTTGATCTTAAGAGTCCTTTTAAAATGGTCCAGTTATTATGATTCAGCATTAATGCAAGTCCTTTATCAGGGAAACTGTAACCCCAAGTATTGGATTAATAAACCATTTCTATATTTTTTTTTCCTAGAACAACTTTGGCCAGCTCAGATTTTGATATCTGATCCCAGTGCGCACAGTTTCCGGGTGAGCTGGGGTCCCAGTCTTGACAGTATTGCCGGTTATGAAATCCAGTATGGACCACTCCCCAGCAATGCAGTACAGACCGTACAGGTGGACGGCAGAGTGAACACCACCGTACTGGAAGGTCTGAAGTCCAACACAACGTACTTGGTGACCGTGTCTGCCATATTTAAATCAGGCGGGGAAAAAGCACTGTCCGCCATAGCATGCACAGAAATGAGTAAGTGTTGGCATCAAGTACATATTATTGGTAAATGTCTGAATGCAGGCCCTTCTCTTACATTAGTGTAGTAAGATGCGTTGTTCATGTGCACTCAGTTTGATCACCTGCTACTAGTGAAATATAGTGACCCCTTTTGAAAATTCATTGAGACCCTTCCCAATGAGATCACTGAGGCCAACTCAATGACAGAAGAGGTGTATTGTATATGTATATATCGTATTATTAAAGTAATTCTATCGTTTTAAAATAAGCATTGCCCAATCAATTGAATGTGTGTCCAAAGCACAAAGTGATTTATTTTTAACAGATGTAAATAGTCAACAATTCAATACATTATTATATCATGATAAAGTACAGTACAGCACAGCCAATACCAAAAGATAAGTACATACCAAATGCAATCGCTTGCGCACGCTGCGCAATCACCGGACCCGATGGACAATATTCTGTATAGAATATTGTGTCAGAGTTGACTGAGCCCCAGTGAGATGCAGCTAATATATATACAGTCAGTGTTTCATTGAGAACAATAGAGATGACGTAGATTGTTTCTATAGGTCCAGACGTTGGGTGGGTCCAGGCCAGACAGGTAATAGGTTGATTCAATCTAAGGAATCCAAAGGTGGGGGTCTTCTCTCCAGGGGGTCTGCTCCTTTTCATAGCCAGTATCATACAAAGGTTTTACTCTCTAATATCAATAACTAAAGTATGCAATGTGCGATCTCTTCGCCGATTGCACCGGACAGCTGCTGATGATTAGGGCTTCAATATGATATCAGGCATGACACCTTTCCTATTACCTAAACCTTTAATAACACTACAATGTACATATAATCACTATATATATATATATATATATATATATATATCTATATATATATATATATATATATATATAGACTAATAATATACCGAATACTATCTGCTCCTGAATTACAGTGTAACAGAACCAATATGAAATGATATAAATAACTAACTGTTGTAATGCGAGTGTGTGCGTGCGTATTTTACCGTGCGAATGCACCACGTCACGTAACACGTGGCGTACGCTTCGCAATACGCACGGCAAACCAATATTAAACCAATATACTTTCGTTCATCCAATTATACGACTTCAACAGTCCACCCTTTGATAGTACAATAAACTATCACCTTAAAGATGTTATAAGCAGGATCTCAGTACCACGTTTCATTGTTATGTAATACAAATCCCCTTTGGTGTATGTCCACACTGTTTGTAGATCTAAACAAGTTATCATAAGAGAGAGTCTTAATCCTCTAAACGACTTCTTCTTTTACTATAAACCGTACACTTCTGGAGCTTGGAGATAACCTTTTGTATGCCCTTCAAGGGTGCAATAAAACACTTAATACATTATTTGGAAAGGTACATGGTACAGTAGAACGTGTATCAGCTATACAGAATTCTCTACTACAGTTCTTCAAGTTTAACAGGTTCTTCTGTCCAACGCATGTCTTTAAGCTCAGAATACATTTAAACACTTCATGTTCATCAATAGCATCATCCTATGTCTATCAATAATGTCATATGCAATCTCCTTCAGCTTGCGTTAATATACACACATCTAATAATGTCACCAGTTCTTTTCATCAACCCTTGTGGGCGGGCTATTGTCTGTTCGTTCTTCCCAGTCTCTCAATGCTCAGATTTAACAGTGATCGGCTTGCAAAGCATTGGGAGACTTCAGACTAAGGGACCTAGGTGTCCTACTTTTTCCCCTAGTGACCTCCCACCCATAGTTCAGGTACCTCAAGAATATTTAGTGGAAAGAGAACTAATCCTACTTGATATAATCACTGAGGCACATGTGAGCACGCCCAGCACTTTGTTTGGTCTAAAACCTTACCCTCCCAAGAATGATAATCATTCTCAAGGATGCCTGCTCAAGTCCGAATATTACTGGACTGGCATCGCTGGGTGTGTCTCTTTTCTAACCATGGGGTCGCCGTACTTACGGACGTAATGCTACTCAGACAATAGCCCCTCGCACTTTCTCCAAGCTCCAAGGTTTCCAAATTTTTCTTTACCCCTGAATTGAATAGAGTAATTGGCCGGACTGATTATGCTACTAACTTCTTCCTCCCCAACACCTCCTTATCATTACCTGAACCAGTCTCTGTCACCTGCTAATAATCAAAAGAATTAACCGTCCTGAGAAGAGAGTGAAATGGGAGAACACAAAAGAGGATAAACTACAACTTCATGCTGGACAACAGTCTTAGCCTTTGGCTCAGGTGCTACTAACTGCATTCGAGGCCTTTCAGTACAGACTCATGAGTGCCCTTGGACCCTTCTCTGAGTGTTGGCCCCTCTGCAGTGGGTGGTATGGGCACCAGTGTGTCTCTGCTACCCTTGAAGCCGTGAGGCTGGTAGCCTACACCTGGTACCTGTCTGGCAAATAACCTAAGCTTAAGAAATTACTGCTCCACAACTTACTCTCCTGATCCAACATCCTGACAGTTAGTGTGACCTTTCAGGAAACAGTGTTTTGGACGTTCTCGGTTGCTGTCTCACTATTTACCTTCTCTCAAGGTCTAACCTAGCCTCCCAGTTACAATCTCCTCTCACGAGGGGTCAAGAACATTTCAAAAACTGACAGGTTAGGAGTCTGCCCAGGGGTGATCCCTTGGTAGCGGGAAAGGACTAGTGGCACTTCAATCAAGTTCCAACTCTTATTCTATTCAATTCATTCTACCGAGTACCACTACTTTATGTTCACACTGGTTTATGGCTAACTGAAAGTATGTGATTTGTTACCACTACTCATACATTATACATCTATTATCAATAACATGAATATCCCTATCATCTATTATAACTCTAGGACTATCACATTAAATAACAAAAGCTTTGAGTATGAAACAGTAATACATTAGACACATTTCAATACACCTCTACCTAGACATATTTCATTGGTACACCTGTGTATACTTGAGGATCCTGCATGGTGGTAATTGGATGACGTGTATTTGTTTTACCTGGAGGAAAACCCATCAGCAGGAGGGATATGGGATGGCTCTATTGGTCTACCTTGTCCATCTCTCCAGAGTCCACCAGACTCCTCACCACATCTCTTCACCTTCCAGACAGTTTATCCCTCGGGTAACACAAATCTTCCTATATTAACCAATATGTGTATGCGTGCATGTGTGTTCACCTTTTTAAAACTAAAACAATACAACGAAAAACAAACAAAACATAGATTTGTTAGCTGTCACATAAAACCCTGCTGTCTATTTGACAGCTATGTTCTCCCTGGTGTGACAGCCATGTATGGTTGTGCGTGTAAGTGTGGACCTTACTAGCAGCTACTTCAGTTGGTAACTGTGTCACTGTATAAAGTCCTCTATGTAGTGTCCTAATCATGTGCTGGTATTGCTATAAAACGATTTCTCAGTCACCTCAACATCGCCCTCTAGACTAGAAAAATGCTAAAGACCAATGTATATCAATCGATTTTCCCTCTGCTAACTCACATGTCATTCTCAGTACCTCATATTCAGCTACTTGACTAAGTGGGAAAGGCAAAGAGGTCTCTTTCTATAACACTTTCTTCAAATATAACAGTATCCAGTACATGCCTGTCTAACAGTGAAAATTATAAAACATGAAAATTCTACATTTTCTAGGGTTTCACATTATGTCGTATCTTGTGGTAAAAATCCTACTCCAATGTTCTACACAGAGATGCATATCTGTATGCCTATCCTCTAGCAATCTCCTGTCTCCACCCTTTGTGCATCCATAAAAAGGCACATTTTTGTACAGGAGGCACGAGCCAAAACAAAAAAACAAAACAGATATGCAATCTATAACACATGAATCGTATTTCCACAACAGAACCTTTCTGCTTAAAATCAGCAGTTTCTATACACATGAAAACAAAACCCCTGACTGTTTCTGTAACTCATATCAATCTAGTGTGTGTATCTCTGAATTTGTCTTATGTAAAAACATAAAAATATGTTTTAGCCCCATTGTTGAGACTGATTTTATCTCTACCAGAGCAGAGAGAGAGAGAGGGTAGAGAGAGAGAGAGAGAGAGAGGGTAGAGAGAGAGAGAGAGAGAGAGAGAGAGAGAGAGAGAGGGTAGAGAGAGAGAGATGTAGGTAGGGGGAGAGACTAGCGTTTGTGTAAAGAATGAGAAATAGGAAAGCAATGAATGATGGGAATACAAAGGTTTGAATACAAACATACATGTAGAAAGGGAGATTTTTTTTTTTACAACAAAATGACAGCTGGATTGGACTCTGACTCTATGGGGAAATGGCTGTATTCATTCCACTGTTCCCCTTAGCTATTTGCTAACTATGACCCCTCCCCATACTTGACTAGGGGTTCTTAACAGTGCAATCCAGTGTCGTCCGTCATTTGTTCATTAAGAACTCGGTATCTCATTGACTACATACCTTTTCAACGGACTTTTCTAACTTATAATAGAGAAATGTAAAAATGTACTCTTAGTGACTCATATTTTCTCTAACATACATAAAACGATATTTTGAAGCAAAGTATGTACATACTTCATTGTTGGATAATGATTCTCAGCCAAACAAATTATCATGAGTCACTGCAGCCTAAAACAAAAGAGTGTTCCAATTGTCTATTGTTAATTAGTCTTTCAAGAGTAATTCTTCTATTTCTCTATCTCACCCCTTTTAAACACTTGTCTATACTTCTTTTGTGTCCCTTTTATCTGTGAAAAGAAAAACAAGATAGTTATCTTAAAACAGCAAACAAAACAAACATTTCTATTCTTTGCCGTCGGCTAGCGATTTAGGAAAACAAACATGTGACAACATAAAACGAACAAACAAAATCAACAAAGATTACTTTTAAAAAAAATAAGTTTCTTTCTACATTTTGCACCTTAATGCTCACCACAGATTAACTCTAGAGTCGGCTATATTTCTCCCCCAGGAATTGGCTGCTATGAGGTGCACAGGAAACTGTTGAGAAGTCTCCGAGACTTGTGTGCGCCGTCTCTGTGGGTGTCTATGTGATTCCCCCTTAGATGGGCCAAGTCTCTTTGCTTCCACTCTTGTCATTGTACAGTCCTGTGCTTGGTGTCCTATTTTAGTGCATCTAAAACACTTTCTCAACTCATGTTGTTTCTCTTCTTTTTTACAATCTCTTGCGAAATGGCCTTCTTCGTTACACTTAAAACACCTGATTTTTCTATGTTTCTTATTATGTGGGTTGTATGCTGGTGGTCGTGTGTGCAGTCCCTCTAGTGCTGGGATACTTACAATCATTACCCTATCACTTAGTGTCTCTTTCTGTTTATTCATACTTCTATCATGTTCTATAGCTGACTCCCTGAGAACACTTACAGTACTTCCTCTCCAGTATGGTAATGAAGTTTGCACCCTTTTTTTCAAGTTTTCCCTGAGTCCATCCATTAGAACGTGAACAGCAACCTCTCTGTAATCTTCATTATCTTTTATGTCTGGTACCCCAGTATATTTGACCATCTCCATCAGAGCCCTGCAAAAGTAGTCTGTTGCATTTTCACTATCTTTTTGCTGGATACTAAAAATTTTACTCCAGTCCACTATCACTGGGAAATATATGGCCAACTGTGTGATTATATTTCTAATATTGTCCTGATTATCATCCTCGGTTAAGGATTCATCCTCCTCCAACATACAATCATTAATGAACTTTTGTATATCAGTATTGAGAGGAAGACAGGCCTTCAATAATACTCGCCAATCTTTATTAGTTGGCTCATACACATTACCATAATATCTAATAAACTGCTGACATTTGGTCAAATCTTTCCTAGGATCAGGGAAATCAGACAAAATTGAAAATGTTTCAGACCTAGTGCATGGATCATGCTTTGCTACATGTTTTAAGGGAACATCACTATTCCTGTCTGCTTTCCCATTGGGAACTGCTGCTGTGCAGATTGGATGTAAGTCTGCCAAATCACTGAAACTAGTTGCTGAAATTGCTGCTGCAGTACAATGGATGTCTCCCCCTGTGTTAACCTTTTCATTATTCTCACCACTTTCAGCAGCTGCCCCTGCTGGTGGGACCGTTCCTCTTCTTTGTCCTGAAACATTACTTTTAACGTTACTTAAAACAACATACAAGTTACTAGTTACAGTTTTTACATTTTTGGTATTGGCTGTACTTCCCGCCCCGACCGAATTTATCGGGGGCGTGTTTGCGCTCAGTTCGCCACGCTTTGCAATGCACACTTCCGGAATGCTTGTTTCCGGTACGCTTACTTCCGCTGAACACGTGTTTTTCCTTACACTCACTTCCGCTGTGCGTTCGCTGCTCTGCCACGTGTTACCTTCCATTTGCCACGATTTTAAACAATGATTATGTGCATTTCTCACTTTCGTTGACTTAATCAACCGTACTTTATCTTTTACGGTATTTAGCACCTCTGCATTAAAACTCCCTGTTGTTGGGAAAGGCCTATCACATTCTTTGGTCATTTCGACCCACGTGTCACAATACACAGTTGCGTATGCACCATATTTTGCACACATGAGAAACCTCGCTGACTCAATAAGACCTTCCTTAGGCAGTAAACTGGCAATCTCTAGCGTATGCCTAGCACCCATGTTGCACAATATACTTTCTACCCGGAACACAGACACACCGCAATGCTCTGTTCCTTCCGGCCAAATGTGAAACACAGACACACCGCAATGCTCTGTTCTTTCCACCAAATAATTTCAACTCTGTTGCTATACTCACCGCTAGAGATCTATAATGCTCGGTGAACGTATTTCCTGTTAGCCGCGTTCACTCGCTTTTCTCGCCCTTGGCGAGGGTCCCTAATACAGAAATATCACTGTGGGCCCCAAGGGCTATCAGCTCCTCGATACCCTGGCTAAACCACAAAAATCTGCTGAGTTTATTATCGCTGGGAGCGCAAAGTCGATACAATCAACCTGCCTTTCCAGTATAATTCCTCCTAGCTGCTTCACCAATTCGCACTAACGGTGCGACCGGATCGCACTGCCTACTAATACTAATTATTAGCAAACCTTGCGATCTATTGGTAGCGCTTTTGCGAAAACTTCGTTTTCGCATTCGGTATACCTGCCCTGTATACCGTCCTTCAGTTGGGCAATCCGCCTCGTCAGACAGCAACTGAGCACCTCAACAATAAAACAGTGTATCTACGTTACAACATCACACACTATACACCTTTTCTGCGCAGAAAATCAAAAGTTCCCAACAACAGTAATAATACCTCAGAGGCTTTCACAAGTAATTATACTATACACGTACAATAACTATCAAAACGATTGTTTAACCACGTGGCAAGTCTACCGGAAGTTCGCGTACGCACAGCAGGAAATACACATACGCTAAGCAATGCAATACAGTTAAAACGCACAATGACAGAAAAAAGAAACAGTTTTCTCTTTTGTCCCTAGGTTCTAGTTAGCGTGCCCTAGATAATGCAAAACGGACATTCGGTTTCACAACACAGAGTAAAATTCAGGTTTTGAACACAATGTGTTCTTACCCGTTTATGACGCGTCTCCACCCTTTGTTGAGGAACCGAAATCCGTTGGTCTTGCGTATCATCGGCAACGAAACCTCCAAAGCTCACGAGCCCCCAAATTATTAAAGTAATTCTATCGTTTTAAAATAAGCATTGCCCAATCAATTGAATGTGTGTCCAAAGCACAAAGTGATTTATTTTTAACAGATGTAAATAGTCAACAATTCAATACATTATTATATCATGATAAAGTACAGTACAGCACAGCCAATACCAAAAGATAAGTACATACCAAATGCAATCGCTTGCGCACGCTGCGCAATCACCGGACCCGATGGACAATATTCTGTATAGAATATTGTGTCAGAGTTGACTGAGCCCCAGTGAGATGCAGCTAATATATATACAGTCAGTGTTTCATTGAGAACATTAGAGATGACGTAGATTGTTTCTATAGGTCCAGACGTTGGGTGGGTCCAGGCCAGACAGGTAATAGGTTGATTCAATCTAAGGAATCCAAAGGTGGGGGTCTTCTCTCCAGGGGGTCTGCTCCTTTTCATAGCCAGTATCATACAAAGGTTTTACTCTCTAATATCAATAACTAAAGTATGCAATGTGCGATCTCTTCGCCGATTGCACCGGACAGCTGCTGATGATTAGGGCTTCAATATGATATCAGGCATGACACCTTTCCTATTACCTAAACCTTTAATAACACTACAATGTACATATAATCACTATATATATATATATATATATATATATATATCTATATATATATATATATATATATATATATATATATATATATAGACTAATAATATACCGAATACTATCTGCTCCTGAATTACAGTGTAACAGAACCAATATGAAATGATATAAATAACTAACTGTTGTAATGCGAGTGTGTGCGTGCGTATTTTACCGTGCGAATGCACCACGTCACGTAACACGTGGCGTACGCTTCGCAATACGCACGGCAAACCAATATTAAACCAATATACTTTCGTTCATCCAATTATACGACTTCAACAGTATATTATCGTATAACACAAACATATTGTAAATAATTATATTATAAAAGTATTAAGATGTGCTTAGTAAAAGGAGGCTAGTGTACAAAGCAGAGTCCATTCCCTGTGGGTCCGGTGTACAGTACTTGATTCACACGTGCCCTATAGAGCACAATCCCTGGTAGCCCAGTGTACAATAGATTGCCCAGTCTAGTGGCCAAATGTACAATATATTGCCCAGTTCTTCATGGTCAGTTGTGCCCTACAGAGCCCGGTACCTGGTGGCCCAGTATACAATGGTAGATAATGGTAGCCTGTAATTAATTAGCTGGTTGTATTTCACTACTTCACTGAACTCTGACAGCCAATTGGAGTGCAGTAAAGACAGGAAACTGATCTCTGAGCCAATAATAGAACAGACTTGTAGTGTTCAGCTAAACTGCATTTAATGGGGGAAGGAAATTGAGCAGCGATATAACAATATTTTATCGAACCATTGGCATTTATACGATTTTATAATTCCAGTATTCAATGCAGAGTCATTTCTAGTGAATGATATACAATACAGAGATCATTTTAGTGAGCTATGTACAATACAGAGAGCATTGATTGAGTGATATACAATAACGACAGAATTCTAGTGCTCACGCTATAGTACAGAGAGCATTCTGGTGACACATATACAATATAGAGAGCATTCTGGTGACATATATACAATACAGAGAGCATTCTGGGGACACGTATATGATACAGAGAGCATTCTGGGGACACGTATATGATACAGAGCGCATTCTGGTGACACGTATACCATGCAGAGAGCATTCTGGTGACACGTATACCATACAGAGAGCATTCTGGTGACACGTATACCATGCAGAGAGCATTCTGGTGACACGTATACGATACAGAGAGCATTCTGGTGACACGTATACCATACAGAGAGCATTCTGGTGACACGTATACGATACAGACAGCATTCTGTTGACACGTATACGATACAGACAGCATTCTGGTGACACGTATACGATACAGACAGCATTCTGGTGACACGTATACCATACAGAGAGCATTCTGGTGACACGTATACGATACAGACATCATTCTGGTGACACGTATACCATACAGAGAGCATTCTGGTGACACGTATACGATACAGACAGCATTCTGGTGACACGTATACGATACAGAGAGCATTCTGGTGACACGTATACGATACAGACAGCATTCTGGTGACACGTATACCATACAGAGAGCATTCTGGTGACACGTATACCATACAGAGAGCATTCTGGTGACACGTATACCATACAGAGAGCATTCTGGTGACACGTATACGATACAGACAGCATTCTGGTGACACGTATACATAACAGACAGCATTCTGGTGACACGTATACGATATAGAGAGCATTCTGGTGATTGATATACATCACATAGTATTTTCTAGTGACCACTATACAAAACGAGTGCAATCTATTGTCCATCATACTATTCAGACTACAAATCTAGTGGCTACCGCAAGACAGACATCGAAACGCTGGTGGCTACTACAGTGCAGATAACGTCAAGCCACCCTTCCTCCCAATTTGGGTACTTACCACCGTTCTGTCCGCTGGTCCATATTCTGAAAGCTCCAGAGGTTTTAGTAACAACCAGAGTAAGACAGGTTCCAACATTCTAATTGCTGATGAACACTATTGCCATTCACCAACTAGAGAGCCCCAGGCTGTATGACATTGCTCAAGGCACCCGTCGGCATTGGTCAGCCCCTAGCAATGAGTCCGGCTTCTGCAGGGGCAGATCTAGAAAAGTACTGTACCCGGGGCGATTTAGGCCCCGCCCCTTTCTAAAATCTTAGGCTGCCGACGGCTGCACACTATGTGCAGGTCCGTCCAGCCGTGACAGGCAGGGACAGTGTGCTGCCCGGCTGCTCTGATTGTGTTTTAAACACAGTCAGAGCAGCCAGGCAGCACACTGTCCCTGCCTGTCACGGCTGGACGGACCTGCACATAGTGTGCAGCCGTCGGCAGCAAGTGTCTGCTAGGGGGGGGCGATCGCCCCTATCGCCCCCCCCTGGATCCGCCACTGGGCTTCTGTAGCAAGAAACAGGCAGCAGATGCTGTTCTGGGCTTTGCTCTGTTCAGAGATATTGCCATTTAGTCACACTGTAGTCTCTGGATAGAGCCCCATGAATGGAGACATCACTTAATATAATAAACGCTGGGCAGGGGCGTGGTCACACCAGTTTCTGATTTAGTATGGGGGGAGGGAGAGTTAAGAGCTGCCCTTGGGTCCTGCCATCTACAGGCATGGGTCTACTGTTCCTAATTATAAACCCATTATTACAGTGTTCTCTGTGCATGAAACATGTTGCAGCTGAGGTTCCCTGGGTTGATGTTGGTTACCTATTCTTTCTGATACTTTTATGGGTATGTCACTGTGGGGGGATTCTATAAAATTGCATGTAGTAGAAGGGGAACATAAACTGTAATTAAAATGGAGGTAAATAAATTTTAGCCCACCCCCAAACAAGTATCTGTTGTTCAAATATTTGTCTATAAATCTCCTCACTGCATGCACAACCAGACCTTATAGGTGGGTAAAGGGGGCATAATCGGAATGTGAGTTTAAAAATAACAACAAACAAATGCAACTAAAACATAGGTGGGTTATAAAGGTGTGCAGAGATGTTGCAGGGTATTAAGCCCTATCTTACAACATATTCAGTGTTTAGAAAAGTTAAATGGTTTGCCCAGCTAGAGCTGCCAACCACCACAAATGCAGATGGACCCCCGTGAAAATAATGTAACCATAGTGCATGATGTGGTGGGTGTTGGCAGAAAGTGATTGGACAGTGTCTTTGCCAACCAATCACATCCTGTAGACACCCATGTGACCCACCTCACCACAGTCCTTCCATTATCGTTTTATAAGACTGGATGAACTGTTTCTTTTTTAGCCGCTATATTTTATGCAAAATCAAAGTGCAAATGTACCTTTTTTTCTTTAATAACTGAGCGTTCAACCGGACAAGCTTAAAATATTATTATTTTTTCCATTTATTTTCTACATAGAAGGTATTTTGATACAAGTGGCTTCATAAAGATCAATGCGTTAAGAATTAGTTTGCCCGTACTTAAGAGCAAATGATAACTAGACATAAATCTGGATGATGATATGCGTTTATAAAAAGGTTGAATAACAGCTATGGGCTTTCTCTTGAGATTGGAAGTATAGGGAAACACTGCTTCAGACAGTTCGAGGGTTAATGGGCTAATAATTGTTCTAATGAAAATAAGAGCTCAAAAGTGATCAGTGGGCAATATTGAAATATAGCAATGTTAGCAGATGAATAGTCATGAAAAAATATGTGCCCATCGCTAAAAAACTGGCTAAAGCCAAGGGTAGTTTTAATAGGTCATTGGTCAAATATCTTTTGTCTTAGTGCTGCCCTTGGTAGAGGGGGCGTGGGAGGTACAGGGCATAGCTCAGTGCCATGGAGGGCAGGGCTGAGTGGCAATCAGGTTTGGCAGGCTTTGTATGACACACACACACACACGATGGTGTTGCTTAGTGGTAGGATTATTGCATCAAATATTGGAGGGAGAGAGTAGCAGGGAGTGAGAAGGAGGTATTAAACTGGATAGAACATGGGTGAACATTTGTGATGTTTGTGTGTTTTTATTGTTAATGCAAAATGTTTATTTCTGTGCTAATGCAGTGTGTGTGTGTGTGTGTGTGTGTGTGTGTGTGTATCTGTATCTGTGTATTAATGAATGTGTATGTTACAGGAGAGAGCAGTTACTTTTCAGACAGGAAGTTACTCCTCTGCAGAGCAGGTGCTGTCCGGCTGGATATACTGTGAGGAAATTTGCCACCTGTGTCAATATAATAGAATTGTATCATTTCCTGCTTAGGCCTGCTTCCTTTTGTCACTATTTAGTGTATCACCTACTTGGTGCATTTAGGTATTTAATATGGATGACTATTCTGTCTTCCTTGTTCTACTGCTCTTGGATCAAAGACAGCAAATTTACTGACAATACAAACCTGTATTTTCTTTGATAGAGGACTCCAAAGTGAAGTACCTACGTTTTGAGGACCTAGGCCCTGACAGCCTGAAGGCCACATGGGGGTCAGCAGATGGAGAAGTAAAGGGCTATCGAGTAAGGTGCCGAAGGCAAGCGGGCCGCTCCTCAGTAGTCAGTGTGGCGCCGCAAACTCACAGTATACATTTGACAGATGTACCCGACGGGACTACGAGCAAGATATGTGTTATGCCGGTATATAAGAATGGTGCTGGAGAAAGTCTGTGCAGAAAAGTGCAAAAACAACCAGGTAGGTGATGTAAGTGACGGCTACGCCTAAATGCCAACAGGTGCTAGTAAGACAGAACTGTAAGGACATCATCATTTATTTATATAGCGCCACTGATTCCGCAGCGCTGTACAGAGAACTTATTCACATCAGTCCCTGCCCCATTGGAGCTTACAGTCTAAATTCCCTAAGACACACAGACAGACACACAGACTAGGGTCAATTTTGATAGCAGCCAATTAACCTACCAGTATGTCTTTGGAGTGTGGGAGGAAACTGGAACATCCGGAGCAAACGCACGCAAACACAGGGAGAACATACAAACTCCACACAGATAAGGCCATGGTCGGGAAGGCAGAAGTGCTAACCACTAAGCCACCGTGCTTCCCACATAGAGAGTAACATAGTTATTGCATGAAAAAAGGGATCTATTTAACAAAGGGATTAAAGCTCTACATACGGTGAAAATGGGAGTTTTCCCTGGATTTAGGGTTTTTCCCTATTTAACAAATTCCCCTGGCTGGTGAACACTATAGTCTCCCCAGGGGCCCCCGGAGAAGCTTCCCCATAGCGATAACAGAGGTTCTCCACTGGATAAAATACTTCATTATTTAAGTAAAGTATTTTCTCTTTAGTAAAACTAATAATCATTTATTTTTCTATTTTTTACTTTTTTTTACTTTTTATTATTTTAATTTTGGCTCAGCTGCCTTGACGAAATTTTATTATTATATTGGGCGATAGGAGATTTTCTAATGCTGTAAAAAAAACATAATCTTCCAAATCGCCCGTCCTTGTTAAATAGACCCCCAGTGTGCATGGAAATGTTTATCTGTCTCAAAATCATCTAACATGCATTATGACATAAGTAACATTTGTACATGGGTTTTGCAAACCCATGTACAAATGTTCTCCTATCAAGACAGTTCTTATTTCCTGAGCCTGCTGGTTGTTCCAGCTATTACTAACTTCCCAGGGTCAGAATAGTTGGTTCTACACGCTTTACGTACTTATTTGCGGCCTGGGACAAGCAGAACGAGGTGTAGTCTGAAGTACAAGTTGACGTCCCGCCCTCTATAAATAATGGACAGACTGGCTGGATGACAATCTGTAGTCCAAACCAGTTTCCCAGTTCTTGGATCCATGCAACAACTGCAGTGAGAAAACAGACACCTAGGGGTAAATGTATCTAGCTGAGAGTTTTCCTGCATGCTTGAAAAGTGGAGATGTTGCCTATAGCAACCAATCAGATTCTAGCTATCATTTTGTAGAATGTACTAAATTAATGATAGCTAGAATCTGATTGGTTTTTCAAACCCATCAGAAAACTCTCAGCTTGATACATTTACCCCCTAGGGTTATATTTACTAAACTGCGAGTTTGATAAAGTGGAGATGTTGCCTATAGCAACCAATTAGATTCTAGCTGTCATTTTGTAGAATGTTCTAAATAAATAATAACTATAATCTGATTGGTTGCTATAGGCAACATCTCCACTTTTTCAAACCCGCAGTTTAGTAAATATAACCCCTGGAGTGCAGAGACGTTAATGTGTTTTAACAGAGGGTAGGGGCAATGGGGGCGAGTACTGCCCACAGGTGACAAACCCCTTTTAAATTAGAAAATTAGAAGAGTACAGACATGTTTTTTATTATACTCTTAGGTCACACTCCTGCCTTGTCCTTCCATACCTTTAGACTTGGATTATTTTAAGGAAGTGTGGAGTACACTTGAAGAATAATTATTTAGATAGAGCTGTACAGAGAATATGTAATAATTATTTACATCAGTTCCTGCCTCATTGGAGAGAACGGTGTAAATTTCCTTCCACGCACAAACAAGGTAACTCCTTGTCAGGAGCCAATTAACGTACGAGTATATTTTTTGCATGAGCAGGGAAACTGGAGCGCCCTGAGGAAGCCTACGCAAACACGGAGAGAATATACAGATTTCTCACAGATTGGACTCTATTTGGGATTGAACCCATGACTGAGCTGTGAGGCAGCAATGTTAACCACTGTGCCACCATTCTTTGCTCCACAGTGCCACCGTGCTGTACAACATAAAACTGCAATACTGTAGCTATAGGAACAAGACTTACAAATAAATAGTTATTAATATTACAACACATGTCTATAAACTTTCTGCCTAACCAGTAAACTGTTAAAAATTGAAATCCTTCTGAGTGAAAAAACAGATTCTATTCTAGCACATCTAAGTCAGAAACAGAAGCCAATCTTAATAAGAATGACTGAACCCAGCTTAGAAGGTGAGCGGATCTCAAACAGCTCTTAGTATGAAATTATGCATTGTCCTTGAAAATGCAACACGGGATGAATGCAGCAAGCAATTACACTCAGTGTTCAATATGATTAGGGATTGAGCAATATCCTTGACAAATGCTGAAGGTTCATGCCATGAAATTGTAACTTAACATTTAGCTAAATAGAATCCTGCAGTTGTGGTTTTTTTTTAACATAGAAGATGATTTAACTCTGAATTTTGCAGACAATATAACCTGATCACAAATGGTGTTTTAGATGACCGTACAAAGGCCCATACAAAGGCTCCAAGGTCTGCTGCTCAGTCCGAGGAACAGGATCACGGTCCAATCTGGCCACCCATGGGGATAAGGTTTGGTGCTTGGGCGACGTAGCCATATCACTTCCTGTTTACGCTGAGGCCTGCCACACACTGGATGTTAACGGTCCTATTCACATCTTAATTTCCAAAATACTTTATAAGTCACACTCCTTTTGAGGCCAATTGTCCAATATCGCAGTCTTGCGTGCTAATCTTTACTTATGATAAATCCAGCCATCTATAAAATTTAGTTCAAACATGAAGAACTTTGAAACCTTGTTTTTCTTTTGCCCCAACAGGAACGTTGGCAAACCATTATTCAAGAGTGCGGACCCAGTAAAGACACGTTCGAAGAACACAACGATGACCATCTTGACTAGGGTTCGGAAAAGAGCCAGATGAATGCAAACTGCTCTACAGGATGAGGAGAGCTGCAGTTTCCTTACCGTCCAGACTTTACTGTAGACGTGAGACAGCAGACGCTGTAAAGATAACAGTGGGATGAGCTTGGGCATTGTGTCTCCAGAAGAAGAATAGACGATCTTGAACCACACAAACTTGCGTCCGTAGTGTAAATTATATTATTCAAAAATACTCCTGGTGACCACACTCAACCAGTGTATTTCATTCATAACCACTAAGAAACTGCTCCTAACATGACCATTTAATTTTCATACCAAGTGCAAGACATTGACTGGAAGTCAGAGCAAAGAGTATCTGCTAATTGGTACAATGGACAGAGTTGGACATAGTGCTTAAGCATGGACTAAGGAAATGGGATGGTAGTTTGCGGTTCTGGAGTGAGCAATGAAATAGATGCTGTAGGTTTTAATGCAATTGTAAATATCAGCGAGGAAATAATCTGTTACAAAGAGATCTCTCCCGTGTAAAATGAAATGCTACACAGGAAAGAGATACCGGAAAAGCAGAATGCTCAAAAACTACAAATACACCATAGTATATGTACTAAACGCATTTCTTTTGGTCATATCTGTAAACTTAAAGAGGACAACTAAACAATTTACTAACAGCCCAAATAGAACACCCCATATGAACTAATAATAGTAAGTAGAAAGCTAAAAAGTACAAACCACACTGGCTCCAGTGGTAGGCATTCTGCCGGTCTAGCTGTCTGAAAAGTTATTGTCCCATCTCTCCCTATGTTTCTTGACCAGAAGTGAACCAGACAACAGAATCAGTGAGCAGAGGCCAAATATGAAGCTGTTGGGAGGAGGTGAGAGATGATCAGCAGGAGCAATGAACTGTCTCCTGGCAGGGCTATGTGGCACAATAAAAAGAGTTATAACACTTCTAAGTGTGCTCTTTTACATGTTTATTCTATGTTTGCCTTTAGTGCTTTATTAATAATAACAAATATATCCACACAAGGGAATTACAATATCATACAAGTCTTGTTCTTTTGTCAATTAAATGGGGATTATATTTAATTACAGCAACTTTAGGTAAGTTATCAGTATTACTCAGTCAATGCATTTTTTCTAAGGTCTTTGAGTAATCCACCAATGACCTTTGTCCATATTGTCTTATTGTATATATGTAATAGACGTGTTGCTGACATCTCACTGTTCAGGTGACTTAACAGAGTAAATGACCAGTTGTGGACATTACTGTGTCTATCCTTTAATATGACTGCGTGTTCCATAAGCTAATACGCTCTAATGCATCATTAAAAACAGCCTAGTGACATCTCGTCCAATCATTACATACCACTAGAAGTTTAAGGGGGCTTTGTAGATTTCTTTGTCTAGTCCTGTCCCTGGAAGGGGGGGATTTCAATGACTTATGTCCAATTTATAGAAGATATATTTTCAAGGACATAGTTCCCAGCCTTCACCGATTTCTTGTGTATAGATAGCCCATCACTCTGCCCTGTCGTAACCTGGGAGGTTGTATTTAGGAAACCAGCGCATTGATATAGTCTATGAAATGTATAGCAAATTCATAGCTATTATTCTTCTACAGTGACTTGTATGTTTTTAGTGAAACACTGCAGCCAGGATGTCGTACATGTACTTTCTCTCCCCCTGTCTTATTTGTGTATCACAGTATTTATCTTAATGACCCTGAGCAGTTCCCTGATTGTGTATAAAGTAATGCAGCTCGAGTTCATCTCGTTCCCACTTTTCTTCTTGTTGTCTAAAGCATACACAGTATAGGTATATGGTGCTAAGCAGTGTGCATAGAAATGGAATCCCACATGTCATCTATTTCCCTTTCCCAATATCAAATAAATATCCAGTTTGGGCCGCACTTCCCAACATCGTAGGTGTTAAGCTGCTGGTTTGATAACTAACTTGTAGAACAGATGACAGAGGCCTTCACTTTTAGCAGCCGCCTTTCCCGTAGAGCTTAATGTGCTCACAGGTACTCGGATGCCCCAGGACTTAACTCTTAGCGTAGTGCAAGTTCGTTATACAACACCGCAGCGGGAGGCCAGAGGAGGCTGAGTAGATGGTAGCGGATGGTCAGACGTTAGCCAAGGTCAGGGGTCACAAGGAAGGTAGAATGGTCAGATAACACGCCAAGGGTCAGGGTCACAGGCAAAACAGCGGAGTCCCAGATACAGGCCAAAGGGTCAGGGTCACAGGCAAGGTCCAAAGTACAGGCAAAGGTCACAACGGCAGATCAGATAACAAACGGGCAGAGTATCCCCAGGGACAACAGGAACTGGACAAAGCAGGTCAGCAACAGACTAACTGCCTTATATAGTGACACTGACCAATCAGGGCTTTGCTCTGTAATAGACCACAGTCACCAGATAATTATAACTAGTTAATTAATCAGCCCACAAGCTGTACCAGTTTCAGCGCATGTGCCTGGCTGCTCTGTGTTGCCGGAACGTGCTGAATAGAACATTTGGTGGCGGCCATGGTCGAGAAACAGGAAGTGAAGTCCCGGTCGTCATGGAGACGGTCGGAATGCCAGCACTAGGAGGAAGTGAGTCACGGCGGTGTCCGCGGCCGCCGCGGCTCCTGACAGTAGGTAAGGAAATATGGATATAATATGGCTTCACCCTCAATCCACCAAGATACACCCCTAACTACACTACGACATACTGCTCCGGCTTCCGGACGCTGCAAGCGAGGACTATTGGCTTGTATGGTGTGCATATGTTACCGTGAAAGACCGAAATTGGAGAATGTCGACTTTCACCAGTGAATGTCAACAAACACCAAATACGTTGGTGAAAGATCGAATATTTCATTACATTCTTGTACATTCGGACCCTCACTGGTGTATGTCGACAATCACAGACATGCTCTGGTGAAGGACGAAAAGGGAGGAGCCGACATATAGGCGACAGGTTGTTTCCTGTCAAATCCCGTGTTCTGGTGGAATGAGTGATTCCGATACCCTAATTTATACAGAATGGATACTGGAGTGGATTGTGATCTTTTTCTTGAAAAGTTAAATGCATTAATTGCGAGTAAACGAGAAGACAATTGTTTTTATTTTTCTCAAGAAAAGTACTCGAAAATACTTTCTGAAGTGGTTTCTGCTAAAACTAAGTGCAAGACACCTTTGGATTACCGACGATTAAAACGTTTTGACGTTTTGAAAATTAATGATGAAGAGAAGTTAATTGTACCATTAAAACCAAGAGAAACGAATATACAGTATTATGTTACCAATGAGGAATTGTTTAGAATACTATATGAGACTCATACCAGAATAGGCCACGGAGGAAGAACACGTATGCTTAAAGAGTTGCAAAATAAATACAAAAATATTACATATGAAGTTGTAATGTTGTATTTAAATTTATGCAAACAGTGTCAAATGAAACACAGTGCACCTAAGAAAGGTATTGTTGTGAAACCAATGATAAGTTCTTAAATGTACTGTGAATTAAAGTTCCTAATCATTCCTCTCAAAAAGAGAGGCGAAAATTTATCGCGACTGAACTACGGAGAAAGAAATATGAATCTCGAACATGTTCAACATTCACCATTAGTGCATGGTGAATGTCGACATTCACCGGTGTAAGTCAGAAATAAGGATATTTAACAAATATTTCGGACATACACCAAGCGACTATGTGAATGTTGACATTCACTGGTGAAAGTCGACATTCTCCAATTTCGGTGTTTCACCGTAACATATACACGTATTGCAAAATAGCCTAGATTTATGGGCTTATGAAATAAGTGTGTAAGTAGACTACATGTACTGGAACCAATGGTAACCAATCAGATAGTAGTTATAATCACTAATGGGTCATAGCACATCATTCTTTTTGCTCCATGTGTTTATCTATTGTTTTTTGTTAAGCAGCCCCACTGAGCCTGTATCAGTGAGTTTTTTTATTCTTTCATTCAGTTCTCATAACTCATCCTGTACACTGTATAAACTAGCGGATGTCGGCCTGTCACACAGTTTCACATTCACCAAGGGCAAAAATGAAAGATACTAAAAATGTACCAAACTTGTGCAGAAGGAAATTTCTTCTTAGTATTCGATTTATCTGTTAGACATCTTTCCTCCATTCAAAAAGTCACAGATATGACTCGCACATGGTGTATACATAGAACGCTCTAACTGTTGTTAAACTTAATCTTGTCTTTGCTACTAACTTACACTGAAAATGTTTGTCACAGAAATATATATATACATCTACTATATAAATGCCTAGTGGCGTGTGTGGGAAAAAAAAAACGAAGCTGCAGCGCCACCTGCTGGGCAGAGTTATATAAACTGACCTATATATTTCTTGAAGGAGAAGTGACAGTTGGGAGTGGTTGGTGGTTGCCGGGGGTGACAGTGGGGAGTTTTTAACACCTTAAGTAGCTTGATGAAGGATGTGGCGATGAAGATGAAGGATGAGCTGATGGAGAAAAATGATGAGGTGGTGACATGTGGACAAAACCACGTTAAAAATGGGCGCTTGCGTCGGGAA
Source organism: Mixophyes fleayi (assembly GCF_038048845.1). NCBI lineage: Eukaryota > Metazoa > Chordata > Amphibia > Anura > Limnodynastidae > Mixophyes > Mixophyes fleayi. The sequence continues at coordinate 77,830,973 of NC_134412.1, forward strand.
GTAACGCTCTTCCCCTGAGGAGGCCTGGGCTAGGCCCAAATGCATGACAAGAACCTTTTTAACACCTTAAGTAGCTTGATTTGACTAGAATGCATGAGTATCGTGCACGGGTTAACTTGTACACACACACACACACACACACACACTGGTCAAAGTGGAAATTTAGAAGTGACCGTATGGAAACTGGAATGGGAATGTAAGTGAATGGAATGTGATAGTGTTACAATGAAGGCAGTAGGGGACGTGGCGGTATGGCGTACCACCGTATACACTTCCACCACTTCGATGCACACACACACACACTCAGTGACCACCTCATTGGGTACACCTTTCTAGTACCTGGTAGGGCCCCCCTTGCTCTGCGTTCAGAGATGATCTTCTCCCCACCAGTGTTGTAGCACATGGTTATTTAAATTCCTGTTGCCTTCATATCAGCTTGAAATATTTCCCATTGTCCTCTGACCTCTCTCATTAACCAATTGTTTTTGTCCTCGGAACTGCCACTCACTCTTGAGACTGCTGTGCATGAAAAATTACAGGACATCAGCAGTTTCTGAGACACTTAAACCACCACAACTGGTACCAACAATCATTCCTTGGTCAAAGTAACTTAGATGACATTTCTGGTGTTTGGCCTGACCAACAAATGAACCTCTTGACCATGTCTGCATCTCGCTTCTGCCACATGATTGGTTGATTTGATATCTCCAATAACTAGGTGTACCAGTGTGTGTGTGTGTGTGTGTATGTATGTATGTATGTATGTGTGTGTGTGTGTGTGTATATATATATCACTGTGCAAAAGTTTTAGTAGTTTAGTGTTAATAGTTTATTTTTTAAATCTTTGCCTGGGAGAGACCTTGCTGATGCAGTATAACTACCTTGTGGGGTGTTGCAGTGCTCAGTCTTACATGGGGTATGACCTGTGACATGAAACTGTCTTCCACAACCTCACCTTTGTAGCAGAGTTTGGCTGTTCCTCATCCAGCTTTAAGCCTCCTACACTGCTGTTTCAGTTAATGACTGTGTTCGAACCTACATATGAAAATTAAATCATTATCACTGGTTTGGTATAATTGGTTAATTATACACCTGACTGTAATCCCACAAAATCCCTGACTTTGTACAAGTGCACCTAGAAGAATTGCTGCATTGATGCTGTTTGAAAGGCAAAGGGTGGTCACAACAAATATTGATTTGAGTTAGATTTCTCTTCTGTTCATTCACTTTGCATTTTGCTTATTGATAAAAAATAAACTTTCAACACTTCTAATTTTGAAAGCATGCTTACTTTGCAGCATATTTTCCACACCTGCAAAACTTTTGCATAGTACTGCTGTATATGTATGAAGATGAGATTATATATATATATATATATATATATATATATATATATATATATATTGTGGCAAGAGCCCGCTACTGCAGAAGCACACGCGTACAACTAATTCCTTTTTATGGGTCTTTATTGTCAGGATGGTAATAATGTTTTGACACCGTATACTTGCACAGCAATTATGGAGACCCTCAACGCTTACTATACATAGTCCAGCTCTCTGTCCAGATCAGCCAGCTAGCCCAGCATTGATCTCCCTTAACAATGAAACAAGCAGGGTTTTATACCTGACACTCCTCCCACAGGCCTAGCTTGATGGACAGGTGACACACCCACCTTCTCTTTAAAAGGAAACGCCCATCCCTGGCTCTGTTTAGACTATCAGACCCACCCTGTCTGCTTGCTGAGAGGAAGCAGCTTTCAAATTATGTAAGTAAACCAATTTTAAACTACACATATGTTTTTACCTGGTTTAATCTCCACCTAGGTACATAACTGTGCCAATGTTTTACTCTACTTCCCTGCTTTCTCTGCATATTGCCAGCTAAATGCCTCCTTTTGTTACAAAATATATATATATATATATATATATATATATATATATATATATCTCACGTGTGTGTGTGTAGTCCAGCATCATCAGGCTCTATCTAGATATACATTATACAATACTTATGCATGGCTGAATTTTTCATCAGTATGAGTCATGTATTAAGCAGGCAGCTTTATTTGTTTGACACTGAACTTGTATGTTATTTCCCTACAGTATGTTATTGATTGTTTTGTATTTTTATTATTTTTATTGCAACTAGCTCCTATGTTTTGTTTCTGCACAATAAAACCGTAACAGAGGTTGGAACATAATCCGTGAAGTTTGCTAATTCTTACATAACTCATTTACTAGGTCTTTCTCATATCTTTTGCATTGATTTGGTCAAACACTTCCTTAGAACACATTTTAGAAATAGTGATATCCTGCAGGTGGATGGGGCAGTTTATCACACCTGTTGCCTTAACACTATGAAAGCAGCAACTGACCAATATTCATCCTTAAGCTCACTAGGAACTAGTACCAATTTGCTGAAGCATGAAGCACGATGGGGGAAACCAGTGTTGTGCAGGGAGAAGGAACATTCAGAGCTGCAGTTTGGTGTATGAGATACAGACAGGTGAGTACCGGTTACAGTTGTACAACAACACTTTTAGGATACGTTGCGTCAATCTCCTGAATGGAACTACCTCTAGTTATTCATATATACGAGTATCAGTCCTTTGGCATGGTGTGTTGCAAAGTTCAATAACACCCAATCATCTAAAGATCTTCGGTCTAGCCCTAAGTACCCCGACCTAACAGAGGGTATCCAGTAATGGTGTAGTCTCATAAAAGGTAATGATAGTGGTGGACAAAGTATGCGTGTTGTTGATACTAAACATCTAATAGAGGAATTGATTTTCTGCATTAATCAAGATGAATGAAGTAGGTTATAAAAAGGCTCAGAAAGGAGGAGATGCACCGGGTATTATATTGGACTATGCTTTCTAGCCTCCTGGTGGTGTCACAAGCCCGAGACCAGTGATCGGGATAGTATCTCTTTGTGGCAGCTAAAAGAAAGCCACACATTAGGAAACACATAATAGATGACTCAAGGAGGAAAGTGTCGCGGTTAATAACACCGTAGGAGCCACTGGCTGGTATTTTGGCAACTAAACAGGAAGGAGCGGAGTCTAACGCACCCCCAGTCTTCGCCAGGGATCCCCGCAAGGAGGTATGGTCTTCGCTGCATGAGATGTGCAGGTCACGGTTCTCCAAGTAGTCATCAGCTCAGTGGGAATTAGAACAGGAATGGTCGAACGATCATTCAAAGCCAAGCAGTAGCGCAGTACACCGGGATCATCAGAAGAGGCGTAAGGAACAGGCAGAAGGTCAATACCAAACAAGCTGTGCAGAACCAAATCGGAATCCAGAAGAACGAACCAGGGAACAAGCTAGAAATCAGCAAACACAGGAGACCGGAATAAACAGGAAGTGCTGAAGCTGGTGTGAACCAATACTTTGGCACCCCAATGGTGCCAGAGTGTTCCTTATATAGGGAGAAGAGGAATCTGATTGAAGAGTTCCGTAGCCTCAGGTTTCAAGATAAACTCATCTACATCTAGAGAATTAATTTACCTTCGCCTCCACCTTAAGAATTGGATTGGTAGAATGTGCTGTAATAGAAATGACCTTCCTACCTCGAACATGGTATTAGTTTAACACCTTGGCTATTCAGGTTGCTGTATAGGACATGCAGAGCGTATAGCAACATATTGCTTTATTTGTCAAGGTAAACATCCGGGAATATCAGCGGTAATACTGAAGAGACACAAACAAGATGGTAGATCGGCAGTCGAATCGTTCTACTATTTCTTTACCATATCTGTAAATGGAGTAGTAACTTAGACTGCAACATTTGGCTGTACTAACGTGCCTACTATAAAATAACGCTTTGTTTAAAAAAAATAAAGCCTTTAAATGAGTAAGGCAAATATCCTTACCATGCTGTGTAGGCAAACTGAGGGGGGAGGGGGGTTCTTAGTGCCTGGAAACCCCCCTCCAAGCCTAGGGCACTGTATAATTGAGGTGGCTGCTCCCGCTTCACACAGCTCTGCTTGAAAAGGGAGAGCTGTGTGCACCTAACGGTAGAGCACGCAGCATTGCCCATGTATATTATAGGGATAGGAAGAGTTGGAGAGCAGCCAAGCACTGTCTAAAATTATAGCCACACCCCCATGCATGCTGGTCACGCCCACTAGAGGCGTGGTGTGGAAACCCCCTCTACAAATCCTGCATTTGCCCCTGTGCTGGTACTTTGAATTCTACAACTTGGGTTGGTCAACATGGTAGGGTGCAGGTCCCGTGTATACACTACCTTTGCTAAGGAGAACCATTATCCCTTGGTAAATAGGAAAAGCTATTTTAGAGATCTGGAGCAGCTACAGTTACCAAGATGGCTGTACATTTACAACTAGACCAGCTGGGAATGAGAGGGGTTCGAACAGTCATTATAGCACCATACATCGTCTAATAGCTATGGGGAAATACTCTGTCCATCACCATTGCTGAATTTGCAATCAATGGGGAAGATTCCATGCAAAGTGGCCTATTTATTAATTAAAGGGGTTTTCATTGTTTCCTAAATATCACACATTAAAAACCAGACAGACAATCTATTGTTTAAAGCCATTATTTTACTAGAAGTACATTGATAAATTAGGACGCACACAAATCAGAGTAATGGACACAAATATACTGTCACAGCACAAAATGAATTCATGAAATAAAGGGACCAGTGCTTTCTCATATAAACATACAGGAATCAAACTGGTCCTCCTTCAAAGTGGTTTAATGTTGTCCTCTAGTTATTAAAATAAATTATTTCCAAGCTCTTGTCAGGATCAGCTTTAAAAAAAACAAATATTTAAGTAAGTTGTGAGAGCACCTTAGCTGATAACCAACTACAATCATTCTCTATTTTTGAGCATTTTGATATTTTTAGTTCAGTTCTACTTTGTCATTGACTTCTACAACAGTATGTCCTGGGCCAGTAATGGCTATTCTGAGTTCTAACCTCTCTTATTCAAGCTGAACACTTCTGATTGGTCCACAGTAAACTACAAAAACAAACATTTATTTTTATCACTTATTTAAAATCACATTACCACACTACATATGGAAGTAAAGATTATAAAATCTGATTATTTCCCATTTAATAATCAACTAATAACACAAATGAGTGGTAATGTAGAAACAACTGCAAAGGTTGCCTTCCCCAATATTTAATTAGAGGGGGGCGACTGATTATGCTTGCAGGAGCCGCTGAGGTAATAACTTTATAGCATTTTTTATTTATGTCATGAAGGTGTATTTTTATGTACTAGAACAATGACTAGCGATAGACTTAGGTTCCCTGGGAAAATATTCCAATACGCCTCTCTAAAAGAAGAAGGGACTTCAGGAACATAACATTTAAGGGTCGTACTCTATAAAAACAAAAGAAATACAAAACACAGTGGTTGGGGCATTGACTTACATGTCTGCTATGTACAGACATTTTCCAGAAGTCCTTCTCCATTTGCAGAGGGTTATTTGAACATGCTGAGTTTTGAAATCAATAAAGCTATATTAGTGGTAAATGTAAATCTTACAGTGGAGGAGCTATCACAGAGGCAACCCAGGTTGTTGCTATGAAGCCCAGAGGGGTCCTGGGCGGTGCTTGTTCATCCGCCATGAGGGTCCCCACTCTGCACTCCTGAGCATATGCAGGGGCCTGGGGATGTGCAGTGGAGCCCCGCCCCCTGCCATAGGGCCCAGTGAATGAGTGTTATACCCCCCCACCCCGGGGTTCATAGAACCAGTCCACTGGCTACATTTACATAAATCCTGAGATAATCTGCCACATACACCTATCTCTACCTAGAAGCTATGCCCCAGACATCTTCAGATGCAGTACTGACATTTATTCTTTGTTCAATTTAACACAATCTCTGTTTAAATATTTGTGCAATGCCTCTCTCACAATCCATCATCCACCACACAGTCGCAGAAAGAGGATTTTTTTTTTTTAATAGACACATTTCTTTATACTGGTTCCAAGTGCGTAATCTTTAGGTTCTCCTGAAAATCCTTGGACGCGGCAGACAGATCGTGACGGTAATTGTAGATTGACTGGTAATCCTTAGTACTCTTCAGCAATTCGTTATTCTTGCGTGCTTCATAATGGAACTGTGGGCTCTTCATCTCGTACCTACATAATAAGTACAACAGGGTTATTCTAGGGCACAATCCTCTAATTTGAGTTACTATGACGTGAGGTCTCCTGTTTCCTTTCAAGGAGTTAAAAAATGTCCTTGGATGCGTCATTAGCCAGATCCACTGGGTAACTGTTCCACTTCCATTCTCATGAGTGGTAAAACCACAGGAGAGGAGCACTGATACTTGCTTCATCTGTCTGAAACAGGCTGAGCAGTAGCAGAAAGAAAGAAAATGGCGTGGGACCGTTGCAACCATCTGGGATACCAGTGGATCTGAGTGTCACAACAAAGTGGGACTTTGGGATCTATTTAACAAGACCTGGCGATATGGAGGATTTTCTATGTTCGAAAAATCTTCTATCGCCCAATTTAACAATAAAATTTTAGCCGTGCTCTGCTCCCTGGCGAAACTGGCTGGCAACGGTGACAGGACTCTTACGGCTTCACCAGCCAGTCTGTGGTCCATCTGCGTGAGCCAGCTTGCGTACATGCACTGATACTAGTAGCCCGGACTTGGCCTTCCAGTTTAAGAATGATTAAAAAAATAGATTTATTTAAATAAAGCCTATCTATAAGTATCCACTCCTGCGCTGGCTAAAGTCTACACAGACCCAAAGGCTTTGATAAATAAGGAAAAACTTGTTTTTGCTGAATCTAGATATTTTCTCCCTATAATAAATAGACCTCTTTGCTTTTTACCTTAACTCCTCGAACCCACTATTTTTTTTTTTTGGAGTGGAGTTATGATTTAATTAAAAACATGTTACAATAACCAAAGAAACGATGTAACAGCAATCAAGCATTTGTTTTCTTTCCTTTAAAGTACATCACATCGATCAATATATAATTGGCTGATGTGGGTTGCAGCACTTATGATTTTTTTCATGCACTTTAATTGAACAACCCTCACAATGCACTAGCGTACAATGACTGCTTATTTAAAGGTTAGTAAGGTTAATGGCGATGACGCAAGCAATGTTCAGACCCTGTTTGTTTTCACATAATCCGCAACCCTGCCAGACCTGGGCAAAATGGCAACAGAGATTTCAGATGAGGGTCAATATAAATAAATGTAAGATATTGCATCTATGCCGTGTTAGCAATTATACCACTTATATAGCAAATGAGATGCAATTTGGGAGATTAGCTATAGAAAAGGTTTTACAAATACTAGCAGAAACTAAGTAAGAGGAGAAACGGCACTCGGGGCCGGGCATATATTGCAGAAGCTAAAAAAATCTAACCATACATAAAAATAGGAAAGAACAAGATGCAGACATAGTTTTACATAGTCTATGGTGAGACTGCAACTTCAGTACAGCCTTGGGCACCTGTCTTGGAGACGGATATAGATACCGAGAAGATTGAGATAATGCCCCATTAATTATCAATAAAAATCTAATATTATAAAAAAGGGTAGAACCAATTGAAGTTCATTAATTTTGAAAGAATGCTGCATTAGAGGTCACCCCATTTGTGTAACTAAGTGACGTATCACAAGACTATGCAGAGACACTGGTCCTGCAAGAAAGATATTTGGAAAAAAAGTGTTTTTCCACCTGGAGAATAGTCAGCCTGTGTAATTATCTACCAAGGGAGGTAGTGATTACAAATTCAATAATTATATAATAAAAAGCAAAAAAACTGTGATTTGAGGTTAGGGAATCTACTCATCAAGTTCTCATGAAATTTAAGGAAACAGACAAGACTGGAAGCAAATATGCTTATATCTTCTGGTAAGCAAACACTAGTATCAATAGAATCCAACGTCTTCAGCCATGCAAACCGCTCACAATTTCTATAAGACATCAGGAAGGAGGGATTCTCACCATTTTGGCCTTGGTCCTCTGGTCCGTTCCAACTCTTGTCGTCTTTTAATCTCCAGCAGTAGCTCCTCCTCCACACGAAGGCGCTCTAGTCGTAACCGGGTCAGCTCCTGCCGATAGGGAGATGCTTCCACTACAGAAATCCCCACATCTCTCCCTGTCAACGTCTTCAAGAATCTAATAAAATAAAATTAATATTCACTAGATTAAAACAATACTCATTGTTACCCAGTACTCAACAGCAGAGTACGCCAACACCAAAGCTGTGCTGATAAGCACGCAGGCACATGAAGAACGTAACTATAGGAGCCGGTAGACATGCCGACTTAAACCAATTCCTGTTAAATCTATATAAATAAATTTTGTATGCAAATATAATTACAATTTTACCTTTCACTGATCTCTTCTGCAGTGGGAGCAGATATTGAGGATGATGGGATGCTGTACGGAGTCCACGAATAGCTAAGATTGCTTTTGTTCTTCCTTGGGGGAGTGAAGGACCTCGTAACCAATGCTCCAGGTCTGTAAAACCGTGACCGTGATTGCCTGTTGGAAGATGATGTCTTGCCACTGGATTTGGGTCTTGGTGGAGGAAGGCCACAGGCATTGGCTTTTGCAGAGTTTGGCCTCCAGATAGGTTTTGGTGATTGAGAGCGTGATCTTAGCCATCGGGCTTTCTTAGAAGCAGGGGAGAAAGAGTGTGAACGATCAAGGGACTGGGATCGTCCACGCACTAGAGAAACTCTAGTTCTCGCTGGAGAACGAGAACGTACAGGAATTTTGGGCGGTAATAGGGATCGGACACCAACAACATGAGGAGCGCCGAACTTCACTGGGATGGATTCTCCATAAGCGATGTTTGATGAAGTCAATGGTGAAGATGTGGACTCCATCTCTGAAAATGCTCTGCCTATGGTACCAACTGGACTGCTAAAAGAGGATTTTGAAAATGTTGGGAGTCCTGAACCCAGTACTGCAGAAACATTTTCATGTGGCTTGGATAGATGAGTTGACTTGAAAAACCATTGAGAGTTTGGTGTTGAGTCCAGACCACGTTCACTGGAGTCTCCATATGACGAGTAATCCACACGTTTCACCCATTCTGGCCTGTATAAATTTGTATAGTCAGACGCGTTGCTTTCCAGATTTAGACTAGAGGCCAAACTATCCACCTGGACCTTGAGTTTTCTCAAATTATCCTCTAGGTCATCAATGCTAGGATTCTCTTTGGTATATGGATTAAATGTGTTACCTGGGGATAATACAAGAATCTGTCTGTTTAGAAGGATTACATAATCACCAAAACATAAATAGATAAAGCTACATTTTCCCCACCTACTAACAATAGAATAACAGATTATTTACTTTAAGAACATGGGGGCATGTATTTAAACTCTACCAGCTGTGAAGAACAGGTGCTATAACCCATAGCAACTCAATGGATGTTTGTTTTGGTTTTCTAAACTGAACTTGAAAAATTACAACGTGATTGGTTTGTGAAAGTCAGCAACACCTTTTCTACACAATTATCTGTTCTAACAGAGGTCCCCTTATATGTTTTGTAGAGTTGTTCTTAGTGATGAAACAGTCTTTCCATGTATGACATAGGCAAACCGAGGGGGGGGGGGGGTTTCTAGTGCCTGGAAACCCCTCTCCCAGCCTGGGATATTGTATGTTTGAGGTGGCTGGACCGTGCCCCGGGACCAGCCACTTTGCAGCTTGTGTGCAGATCGTTTCTGTCTGCACTGTTCACAGCCATCTCTCCCCAAGTATTGAAAGCAGCAAGAACAGGTAGGAGAGAGCAGGACAGTCTGTCAACTGTTCTCACACACTCAGTCAGGACTTTGTCCTGATTGTGAGGACAGTTGGGAGGTATTTCCTGCCTCACATGGCTCTGCTCGAAAAGGGAGAGCTGTGTGGCCCTAACAGTAGTGCACCCAGCATTGCCCATGTATATGATGGGGATAGGAAGAGTTGGAGAGCAGCCAAGCACTGTCTAAAATTATAGCCACGCCCCGAAGCATGCTGGCCACGCCCACTGGCGGTGTGGCATGGAAACCCCTCTCTACAAATCTTGCGTTTGCCCCTGTATGAGGTTGTTTGAAAAGTATTGCTACCACTCTACCATTTTACACAAAGAGACACTAAATTTTATGGATGATATAATTTACCATTAATGGACAGAGTTCACTTAAAAATTAAAAGTACAATGCCTCCAAAATGATCCTACAAATGTCAAAAGTTATGAACAAATTAACAAAAGAACAGCACGTCAGTGTATACTTTAAAAAAAAAAGCTTAGGGTGAAGAGCCTTGGTTATCTAGGTCGCAATGATCATAAAAGTTGTGTCTATTACCCCTCTTTCACTATAGGACAGAAAGGGGATGGGTTTATTGATACCAACTTTCAGGCCATAGAAATGAAAAAGATTGGACCAGTCAAGATCATTTTAGGTATAAAACAGGCACACAAATAATGATGGCCAGTACCGGGTAGAAGGCAGGAGCAGGAGATATGTGTGATATCACGGAGGTATAAAGCACAAGTGATCTCACAAGGGGGCAATTTTTGGTGGAAATCTGGCTGCACGACTTGCACAGGAGTCTATGAATGTTTCTTATTGTCTGTGCTGATACTTCTAGACAAGAAATGCATACACGCTGGACCTGATTATATAGTCCTGTGAAAAAGAAAGTAATCCCTCTTTCAAATCTGCGTTTTTAGGACATTATTAACAATCAATAGTCCTACAATTGGATACATCGAATCTCATAAGACAACATAAAGGGGGAGATTCAATTAGCCGCAAAGTTCTGTAGTAGCATCATGCGTTCTCCTGTGTCAGAGCAACAAGTGTACTTAGTGTCTGGCTGCTCCTGATCCCTGTGCTTTCCCTGTGCACTTCTCCCTGTGAATACTGGCTGACCTTCTGTGTACCGACCCGGCTTATCTGATTAACCCTGCATCTGCTGAATCCCTGGCAACACGCACTGGCTGATCTTCTGTGTACCGAACCGGCTACAGTTCCTGACTCCTCTCGTGTTTGTCTCCTCGTGCCTCTCTACTAGACAGCAAGGTACGTCTGGCTTCCTACTTCTTACAGTAAGGCTGTTTAATATCCAGCTAGACGAGGCCTTTTACTGTGTTCCCAGAACCGTTCACCCTACTACAATCTCTCTACCACGCCGGTGGGCTTACCCAGGGGCCGCGACCTGCGGGCCTCCGGCAGCTAAAACCACCCCGCCTTGCGGCGGTTCTTGGAGAAGAGCTGGGGGGTCCGTTAGACTCCGCGCCCTGGGAAGGCCAGTGCCAATACCGGTTGGTAGTTGTCTCCAGTGAGACGTAACAGGTAATGGCCTTTGCTCACACTTCAAAGGCTTGCGTGCAAAAACGAGCGATGCTATCATTCCCGTAATGTGTGAGGCTACTACGGAACATCACGGCTAATTGAATCAACCCTAAAGTACCCACGTGTGGAATAGCAAGGAAACCTTTTCTGTTTCCATATCAGTAAAGAAGGGAATTTGAGCCAGGTGATGCTATTCAGATGCACTTCACCATCTGATCATCAGGAAGTGCTATAAAAACATTTATTAGAAAGTAGTAGGAACATGGGCAAAGCATACCATTTGATTCGTTGAGAAACGCATGTCTCCCATCGTGGCTGGCGTGTAATCTGTGGTTAGCGGCAGACCCTTGAAAGCTAAGATTGTGACTGCTGGTGGTCTTTTGTGTATTGCTGAGAAATTCGTATGGTTTCTCTCTAAAAACAAAGAACATAATCCATAGAACAGCATGAGAATACTTGAAAACAGTAAAACGTTCAAATATTTCTAACCCAATCCTCATAAAGCACCATTATAGTGCATGCAAGAAATAGTGCATTAACATGCATACGTTCAGTTGGACATCCAGCTGTAAGACAGTTGCATTTACCCCAGACGTAAGTCTGGCACACAAGTACGCCCCACAATAGTGTAGAGAGACACGGCTTCACAATAATAAATGCTAAAGTCACATTGCTCAATCTGTACACATTATACTAATGAAGTGTCATATACACAACAGAGAATACTGTCTTGACAGTTAATAAATGTGAAAGTCGCATTATCGATATAAAATATAATTAAATACAAACAGAAACACAAAATACAAAGTAAATTAAGTACAAGCGTATGTTGTTTTCCACATTAAAAATCAAATAGGAATATTCTTTCCTGCAATCATTCAAATGGAAATGTCAATTAAGCAATGTGAAAAGACGTCTGTTACTATAAATAATATATAATCAGCTGTAAAGGGTCAGTACGCAATCAGCCAATCAGAGGTGGCTAGATCAGTGATAGGTAACCTTGATACACTTCGGGGACTGCTTGGGTGGCCCTCTAACCTTCAGAGACCATTCTGCTGTAGTCTTTATCCTGTACCTTAAGACAGTCTGCATGCCAGTGTTTGTGACTTCCATTGTGTCCTTGACTGCTACCACCAATCCTACTCAGTTTGTCTATATTCTCCCAGCATCTAGTTCTCAGCTATTGTCTGTGTCTTGAAATCATCTTTATTGTAAATGTTCCTGTTTTTACCTGCTATTCAGTATTTGTTCAGAGACTATTCAGAGACTATTTCTTCGTATCCAGCCACACCCGAATTGTGTTTCTTTATCTGGACTGTGTTTTGTTTTATCCTGCAATACCTGGACTGTGTTTTGTTTTATCCTGCAATACCTGGACTGTGTTTTGTTTAATCCTGCCTTTCTTGGATTCTATTTCTGTTTTGCTATGTTCCATCTGCAACCTTAAGCCTGCCTGAATTCTGCAACTAAGGGCTAGAGTTACTAAGCTGCGGGTTTGAAAACGTGGGGATGTTGCCTATAGCAACCAATCAGATTCTAGCTGTCATTTTGTAGAAAGTACTAAATAAATGAATGCTAGAATCTAATTGGTTGCTATAGGCAACATCCCCACTTTTTCAAACCTGCAGCTTAGTAAAGCCCCAAGTGTTTGTCCTACAATAAAACAATATTCTTCACCTACTACTGACTCATTTTGCTATCATAGCGAACCTCCATTTAGAATAACAAAAGGCATATCTGCTGAGGAATCCCCATCTAATTGCATGGCCCTTACTGTATTCAACCTATGCTTATCAACTCCGGCTATCCCCATAGCGCCTCTCCAGGCATACAGAGATGCAAAAATCTACATACAGACATACGCCTATTCATTCTTGTGCGCATGTACTGTATGGAAATCTTGTTCTTCTTATTTCCTGCAAATTACCATACTAGTTGGGAAATACATTAGCCACCAAGGATATGCACAACACACACTGCGAGCGAGAGCGTGAGGATCTGTCCTGATGTGTTAAGTTCAATTGTAGGGGATAAGGTTTATAAATTATGTAAGTTTTTGACACTATGTAAGTATTGGAAATCTAAGTATACAAGTTTATCTGCAATATTTAAGTCTTGTAATTCATATTTGTAGAGTTTCGGGCGTTAGTATGGATCTCTCTCAGCAACCAATGTATAGGTACACAGATACAAAAAAGCAAACAGTGTAGTATAATAACAATAATAAAAAATCTTCAATAAACAATATAAGATTGCATGTGCCCAATATAAGTAAAAAGAACAGCTTATCTGGAGATTTAAATAATTCCAGCCTTGGCTTCCAAATCAATCTCAAGGTCTTGGTAACTTGTCTGCCGTACAGCTGTATCCAGTCTTCCTCCATCGTGGTGGTGTCTGCTCTCTAGTAGGGAAAAGGTCCTGCTCTTTTCTAATGGAATGTGATGTGTATCTCTCGATGCTACCATTAATATGTGCCCTGTTATATAACAGCACCTTGCCCAGTAGGGGAATGAAGATCTTACAAACAACAAGAGTCAGTTACCAAGATCTTCATACTGAGTAAACTCGCTCACTCCCAAAATACAAGATAGTGTTTATTTGCAAACTTCTCCCCCTGTCAGTCTGCATTTCACAGAGATCTTCTATTTCCACGGTCACTCTTTATTCTGATTTTAAGGATCAGAGAGATTCTTGGATTCCCCACTTAGAGAAGGATTGCTGATAATTGGTTTATTTATTTATTATTTTCTATTTTATTGTTTTTGTTTTATTGATTGCAAATATTTACTCAAGAACAGACAAAATGAAAGGGGGTTATATCTTTATATTAGTTTAATTGGTACTACAGGGTACACCACTGCATATATTCACATTTATTAATTTGCATATTTTATAATGGGGTGGCACCTTCGGAGCACTTGGGGAGATTTTCATCTTGTTATTGTTCTAAATTCCATTCCGACTCGTTATACACATACTTACCTAATTTGCATATTTCGGTTCCAGGAGATGGAGAGACAAGATCTGAACAGAAGAGGTGGGCGTGGCTTTCTGGCCAGTCCCAGCCCACTTTGCAGTCAGGTAAGCACCCTCGCAGGAGAAATGCCTGGTCTCTCAGGATTCCAGGAGGTCTCACCCTAATCCAAGAGTCTCCTGGACATTTTGGATATGTAGGCAGCTATGATTCCCATCAGTTTTGGTGCTGTGATACATCTGCTCACACAGACGTCATATGATTCATTTTATTGTGAAACACCAATGTTAACATTTTGTAACATATAAATAAAAACAGATCCATGGTATATCTTGCATAGTACCTTTTGAGGCGCAAGAAAGCGAATGCCCCATGACTTGTGATGTGTGAGGAGTGTGACACTTTTAGGGGCGTGCATAGTGCATGTGAGGGGCCCTGTATTTAAAAACTTGAGTGATGCCAGTTCAAGTTTATGTTGAAATCCTTCAACTCTCATCTGATTGCCTGATGCTGAGTGAACCCGAATGTCACTCACCGTTTGGCCTATGGTGCTTTCTACTCTAGGAAATGCGGTAAACGCTGCTGATGATCAAAATACTCAGAATTCCGAGAGGGACACACGATGCTACTGCCCCGTCCTGCCTGTGAATCCAATGATGAACGGGTGCTGACTGTGAGAAGCATCTGGGAATACAGCATTTTATGGATCCCCAAATGTAGTCAAGGACGGAGTGAAGCGAAGACGTTACCTGGAGGTGTGTCAGCATGCTGGTGTGACCATAGATATAGGCAAACCGAGGGGGGGGGGGTTCCTAGTGCCTGGAAACCCCCCTCCAAACCTAGGACACTGTATAATTGAGGTGGCTGGACTCTGCTCCCGCTTCACACGGCTCTGCTTGAAAAGGGAGAGCTTTGTGCACCTAACAGTAGTGCACGCAGCATTGCCCATGTATATTATGAGGATAGGAAGAGTTGGGGAACCGCCAAGCACTGTCTAAAATCATAGCCACACCCCCATGCATGCTGGTCACGCCCACTGGTGGCGTGGTGTGGAAACCCCCCTCTACAAATCCTGCGTTTGCCCCTGATAACTGAGTAGAGGCAGAGGAGCGAGGGGAAATATGACAACTCCACTACACAAGAGAGTCAGCTAAGTTAACTGTGCTTAAGAGTAAAGTTGGAAGACATAAATTAAGATCCACCTCATATATTTCCATCAATTGAGATGGCCTAGCACCCATTTCTTCCAACACTGGATATTTTACACTATTATATTAGCTGTATCTGCATTTTAGGCATTTTTACTGTTGTTAATCCTGCATGTGCAGGAAGACCTGTTCACTGACAGTGGCCCGAGATACAGATTGAACCCAGTGTACTACAGAGGTAGATGAATGAAGAAGTATGCCACCATCACTCACCAGGAAAACAGGGGGTTACACTTACGACATATGAAACCTGGTGTATACTTTATGCAGGATGAAATGTATAAACTCAAAATGGCAACTGCGCACTTATTAAACAATTGATTTCATTTCATTAGATAAGAAAGTGTAATGGCAAAATGAATGTTACACAGTTAATCTTTATTAACTTAACTCAGAGGCTGGGTAAAAAAAACAACATAATACAGTATAATCATCATCTGAAACTGTCAAGAATTGTATTTTTAATAATCACATAATCTCTTATTCCTTGCACTGTTATTGAGGATGTGTGGGCCTGTAGGATGGGTTGCCATGACAGCAAGTTGCCCTACAGTGAAATCCCCATCTCACAGCATACATTATTAGTGCTATCATGGAAATCGCTGTGGGAAACTGAAAAGAATAAAGGACACATCCTGAACACGATTCTCACTATTTTCACAGACTGTAATACATTTCTTTTCAGCACACATTGATTATTTGTTTGTTGGTAGCACAAAGAAGCCCTGGATTTTTGTGTCCTTCTTGGATCCTTTCTTAGCCTGTGGGTTTTTTGTTTAATTACTAAGGGGCTGATTTAGAGTTGGTTGCAAAATGGGAGTAAATTACTCTTTTAAAAAAAAAAAAAAAAAAAAGAGCATGGAAATAAGTAATTTCCTACATAAGCAGAGCTGTGTGTGGAGATGCATCCATCTCTATACCAGCAGGATATGTGCCTGGTTTACGCCAAGTCATCATATCCAGTGTTCATTTGCAGCTGCCTTATAGCAGGTGCAAAAGATGGCATATATGCGAGTTTCTGCAGGTCTGCATGAGCCGTATTTGTGTAAACCCACCTTCACTGTACTCGGCTATCGTTAGAACGCCACCACCTGGAGAGGTGGGACGGGGAGTAAGTGCCAAAACCACATAAGTCTGCATAGGTGCATATGCATGCGCCAACTTTTGCATTATGCTCAAAGCAATATACACTACGCAAAGTGGCGTACGTCCAACTTACATCAGCAACTAAATGTCCTGGGCAGAGCCGTAACTTAGAATTCTAGCGCCTGGGGCGAGAAAGACAAATGCCGCCCCCCTTGCCCTCAATTTTAACCAAATGAGCCTAAAACATTCCTAAATTGCGCCCCCCTTCAGCGTTGCGCCCTGGGCAGTCGCCCCTATTGCACAGCCCTAGTTACGGCCCTGGTCCTGGGACATAATTTACAACGGAGTGATGTCACCCCCAGTGGGCGGCACTTGTGTAGTGAGTGCATACGGACTGGCAGACACATCAGGCTAGCGCTGCAGGTATTTTATTTAGCGTTGGTAAAGCCAGACACAAGGCTTGCATTGTAGTTAAGAATCAATGTGGATCATTGTCCCAAGAGCTGACAATTAAGGCGCACAGGGGGAGAATGGGTGTTATATACCAGAAGCAGGCATCTGGTGGCTCTCTAGCTGGAAGAGGCTACCAGGGCATGCTGGAACTTGTGGTTCTACAACAGCCTGAGAGCCCCTGATCGCCTGCTTCTGGTATAGGCAGCTGATATATTTACAAATTACAATTTATGGATTATTTTCTGAGACCTTCTGCATAATGGCCTTGTGTAGATAACAGCCGCCCCATCTGTCAGTCCTCCCACCCCCAGTCTCCATACCTGAGCGCTGCCTTCCTCCCGTGCAGGACGAACTCTCCCTCCGCTCTCTGAGCCATAGCAGCTTCTCTGCCTCTATCCCCTGTTGCTAGGGGAGGAGCCAAACAAGACGTTGCTAAGCGGAAGTCTCCTCAGTCCAGAGTTCGCTCTTCCTACATTGGTAACAATTATGAACCCGCGCGGCTTCCGTCCAAAAGAGCTGCCTGAATGCCGGTCTGGGTACAGCCAATGGCACGCTGGTATGGCCTGTGACGTCACCGCCTGAGCCGGTTGTACGGAAAGTGACCTTGTGGGGAAGGGTTTGTGCGCCTGCGCGGGTAGGTGCTGAGCGCCCCACGTGTGTCAGTGAGAGGTGATCAGTGTGCGGTGCTGTCTCTGCCATGTCCTGGTTATTCGGCTATAACAAAGGGCCACCGGTGCCCCCAGATGTGCCAGGCCTGCCGGTGCCCCCTCCACCCCCTGGGGGAGATGGAGACGGAGGAGATAAGAACAAACCCAAGGACAAGTGGAGCAACTTTGACCCCACCGGGCTGGAGAGAGCAGCCAAGGCGGCGCGAGAGCTGGACCAGTCACGTGAGTGCCCAGCGGAGACAGGGGGCACCCTGCTGTTGTGCAGCCATAAGTGCCAGTATACCCCTAAAATCATAGCATGGACATGGAGTGCCTGTATCTCTTCAGCTGGTGTGGCACCACAAGTCCCAGCATGCCCTGTCAACCAGAGGTTTGGATTTGAAGTCCCACAACCAACCTGTGGAACTACAAAGTCCAGCATGCTCTGGTAGTCAGACTTACCTGGCATGCTGGGAATTTGCAGGTTGCTTACTACTTGTGTAGAGGAGCAGTGACCCCTGTGCTGAGAGATCAGAGTTTTAACAATATACAGAACATGGAGAATTATTGCCCACCCCTGGGTGGCTTAGTGGTTAGGACTTCTGGCTTACAGCACTGAGGTCATGAGTTCGATTCCCCACCATGGCCGTATCTGTGTGGAGTTTGTATGTTCTCCCTGTGTTTGCGTGGGTTTCCTCCGGGTGCTCCAGTTTCCTCTCACAATCCAAAAACATACTGGTAGGTTAATTGGCTGCTATCAAAAATTGACCCTAGTCTCTCTCTCTCTCTCTGTCTGTCTGTGTGTGTGTGTTAGGGAATTTAGACTGTAAGCCCCAATGGGGCAGGGACTGATCTGAATGCGTTCTCTGTACAGCGCTGCGGAATCAGTGGTGCTATATAAATAAATGATGATGAACCCTAGGGGACGGGTTGGGTAATATCTGACAAATTGAGGGTTCTGTATCACTTGTTGAAAATATGTCTATTGTTCCTACTGAGTGATCTGTAGTGATGGAATGATCCAACCTCTACCATATACATTGCTGTATCTCCCTTTAGAAATTGATGTATCTCCCTGTCTTCCGCTTGTGTTGTTCATGTAAGCTTTTATATCGGATAGTGCTGTTTATTTTCGTTGCCCTGAAGATGGTACAGCTTATGTGTCTGCTCTGTGCAAGGGCAATAATAATAATAAATAAAAAAAGATACAAAAAAACCATTTCTGCCTAAATGGTTTAAAGAGAAAAAGCAAATACCCCAAATAGGATCACGAATAGAAAGCAATATATTTGGTAAAAGCATGTGCAAACAAATAAAATAAGGTCATTTGAAGGTGTACATTACATCTTTGTGACACAAATCAACTGTGTAGTAGATTCTGACATTTGAGACTCCATTCATAAAGACCATTCATGGTGATATATCACCTAATCCAGGTCCCCCACACACCTCACACACACATACATCAGAACACTACCGTTCTATAGCAAACCTCAAACACATCACCTGTCTCCCCTCTCTTCCCAAGTCCTTTAAATGTGCCCTTTGGAATGCACGCTCTGTTTGTAACAAACTTACCTCCGTTCATGATCTCTTCCTCTCAAAAAACCTCAACCTTCTGGCAATAACAGAAACATGGCTTATGCAATCAGACACTGCCTCACCTGCAGCACTTTCACATGGTGGCCTCCATCTCACCCACACCTCCAGACCTGAAGGCAGACAAGGAGGTGGGGTTGGACTACTTCTCTCCCCACAGTGCACATACACAGTTCTACCAAATGTCCCATCACTCACGTTCACATCTTTTGAAGTACATGCTATTCGCATTTTTAATCCATTCTCCCTACGTGTTGCGGTGATCTATCGTCCCCCTGGAGCACACCAACAATTTATTGAGGATTTCTCTGCATGGCTCTCTCACTTCTTATCTTCAGACATCCCCACCATCATCATGGGTGACTTCAACATCCCCATTGATAACCCACCTTCCAAAGCTGCTTCCAAACTACTCTCTCTAACATCCTCACTTGACCTCTCCCAGTGGATTGAATCATCTACTCATAAGGATGGCCACTGCCTTGATCTTGTTTTCTCTAGACTATGCTCAGTTTCTAATTTTATTAATACACCCTTCCCCCTCTCGGATCATCACCTTATCAGCTACACTCTCACCCCCACTGCTCTAACCTCTCTACTGTCTGACTCAACCAAGCCTCCTCATACTCGTAGAAATCTTAATTCTATTAATCTTCAACAATTTTCCACCTCTCTCCAACACCTTCTCTCCCCTATCTCTACATTCTCATCCCCTGAGATGGCAGTACCTCATTTTCACCTAACCTTAGCAACGGCCCTTGATCAAGTGGCTCCAGCGACACTTCATACTACACGTCGACTTCGATGTCAACCGTGGCACACCAAAGCAACACGAAATCTTCAAAAACTGTCCCGTAAAGCAGAACGTCACTGGCGTAAATCTCGAAGCTCTAATGACTTCTTCACATATACTTCTGTCTACCACTCCTATCGAAATGCTCTGGACACTGCAAAACAAACATACTTTCAATCTCTTATCTATGCTCAGGCGTCTAACCCCAAACGCCTTTTCAATACATTTAATCATCTTCTCAATCCTCCCACCCCGAACCCTCCATCTACTATCAGTGCTCAGGATCTTGCTTCCTACTTCAAGGACAAGATTGACAAGATCAGACTAGAAATGGTATCCTCTTCCTCAACAAGCCATCAGCTCATTTCCTTCCCACTACCCTCTGACACCCTTTCTTCATTTGACCCCACAAATGAAGAGGAAATTTCTACGCTCTTCTTATCTTCCTACTCTACCTCCTGTCCTCTTGATCCTATTCCCTCGCAAATTGGTAGATCCCTGTCTTCTGTGCTCATTTCACCTCTAACTCAAATCTGTAATCTCTCACTCTCTACTGGCATCTTTCCATCACTATACAAGCATGCAGTGATTACTCCTATTCTAAAAAAACAAAACTCCGACCCAAACTCTCTCTCAAATTACCGTCCCATCTCTCAGCTCCCTTGCCCCTCCAAGCTTCTAGAGAGACTTGCCTACACTCGCCTCACACGCTTTCTTTCCGCAAACAACCTGTTGGATCCTCTTCAGTCTGGCTTTCGTTCTCAACACTCCACAGAGACTGCGCTGACCAAGGTTGTTAATGATCTGATCACTGCTAAGACTGAACGCCATTACTCTCTCCTAATTCTCCTTGATCTCTCGGCTGCATTTGACACCGTTGACCACTCTCTTCTCATACAAACACTGCAATCCCTAGGTCTTCAAGACACAGTTCTATCCTGGTTCTCATCTTACCTCTCTAATCGCTCTTTCACTGTTAATTTCTCTGGAGCCACCTCTGCTCCGCTTCCCCTATCAGTTGGAGTACCACAAGGCTCGGTGCTAGGTCCTCTGCTGTTCTCTATCTATACCGCTTCTCTTGGAAATCTAATAAGTTCCTTTGGCTTTCAGTATCATCTCTATGCGGATGATACCCAAATCTATCTATCCTCTCCTGATATCTCGACATCTGTGTTGTCCCGTGTAACTGACTGTCTTTCTGCCATTTCATCTTGGATGGCCTCTCGTCAACTCAAACTTAATCTTTCTAAAACAGAGTTAATAATATTCCCACCCGCCAACAAGAGCATACCTGACATTTCTATCTCTGTTGATAACATGACCATAAATCCCACCCCACAAGCTCGCTGCCTAGGTGTAATCCTTGATTCACGCCTATCCTTTGTTCCCCACATTGACTCTATATCTAAATCATGTTACATACATCTAAAGAACATTTCCAGAATCCGCACATATCTCACACAAGACACTGCTAAAACCTTAATTCATGCACTAATCATCTCCCGCATTGACTATTGCAATTCCCTCCTTACTGGTCTTCCCAAAAACAGACTCAAACCCCTAAAATCTATTTTACATGCTTCGGCAAGACTGATTTTCCTTGCAAATAGCTATTCCTCTGTTGAATCACTCTGTATGTCTCTACACTGGCTGCCTGTCTTCTACCGAATCCAATATAAAATACTTTTACTAACCTACAAGGCCATCAACAAAGCTGCACCAACATACATCTCCTCTCTTGTCTCAAAATATCTCCCAACTCGGCAACTCCGTTCTGCAAAAGATCTGCGTCTCTCATCCACCCTCATTACATCCTCCCATTCCCGGTTACAGGACTTTTTTCGGGCTGCACCCACTCTATGGAACTCTCTCCCTCGCACAATAAGACTCTCCTCTGTTCTACAAACTTTCAAGCGTTCTCTGAAAACCTACCTATTCAGACAAGCTTATAATATTCCTCAACCACCATCTTAACCTCACTACCTTTAGCCTGTTACACAATTTCACACAAGACAACTACCCCCGGAATAACATTGTTGTGTGACAGGATCATTTAGCTTATGAGTCACCCTACCTTTGCAGTCTGGCTGGGCCAAGATGCAAAATGTATACTTAACCTCATGTGTCAATCTCCCATTGTCCCATAGATTGTAAGCTTGCGAGCAGGGCCTTCTCACCTCTTTGTCTGTTTTACCCAGTTTGTTTATTAGTTTATTACGTTTGTCCCCAATTGTAAAGCGCTACGGAATATGTTGGCGCTATATAAATAAATGATGATGATGATGATGAAGGTTGTCTGCTATGTAGGCACTAACAAACTGCATGTAAACAGTGCCCTGGGCCAATCTTATGTTTTGTTTAATGTCCTTGCACTGTACACTGTTGTGTCTAAGTGCCCCCTTCCCCCTGTTTAGAGTTTATGTACAGTGTGTCATGTCTCTCTATTTACCCATAGTTGCATCATTCATTTTGATCTGAGATCTTTTGCTTTGAACTATGATGTGAGTGACATCTGTTGCTCATGTGATGATATTGCGTTTGGTTTTCAACAGTATTGTACTTTCACTGTCTATTATAATGCTTTCACTGTTATCTTTTCATTACCAGGACAAGGATAATGCATTTGGTGTAGAGGTTATTCCTGTTATCACTTAAATAGTGTTAATAGTATATGGTGTAATTAATTACCCCCCACCCCCCTGACTGTACATTCACTGTGGAGTTCCAAACTATTTATACAGATTATAATGATTTTAGAAGTCGCTGACAGCGATTAAATTCTGCGCAATGTGTCTTTAGAACCCCCACTGAGACACATGACGCCGGTGTTATGACAGGAATCTCATATCATTTTTCCTTGCACCCCCAGAGCTGTAAAAATGAGTGGATATTCCTACCATAATCATCATCATCATCATCATCATCATTTATATAGCTCCACTAATTCCGCAGTGCTGTACAGAGAACTCACTCAAATCAGTCCCTGCCCCATTGGGGCTTACAGTCTAAATTCCCTAACATACACACAGACAGAGACTAGGGTCAATTTTTTAGCAGCCAATTAACCTACCAGTATGTCTTTGGAGTGTGGGAGGAAACCGGAGCACCCGGAGGAAACCCACGCAAACACGGAGAGAACATACAAACTCCACACATCGCGATGATGTCCGCACGGCACATCGCCAGCGATTGATTCTTTTCCCACCGCGTTCGGGCGTGTGTTTATTCTTTTTATAATAAATTTATTTGCACACTGAAGTATTCCCATCAGAATCTGCTGTTTATAAGCAATAACAACTCATTGTTTACACATATATTGTTTACAGGAGTTTCTGCATAAATTAGCGTCACTTGTGTATCATAATATTAAACTTTATACAGTTCTGTTTGCTTTGCCTGATGGCTGAGCGACACTCCTCTGTGGCTGTTATGTCACTCTATCATATTGTATTAACAATACATGAACCTAAATAATCTGAGTTGTACAATGTTTTACACTTGTATATTTGCTGAAGTATGAACATGGACATATATATAATTCAGCAAATGAGCCTGAATGAATCGGCTGCAACAAAAACGTTCAATTCAGCCAGTGTTCTTTTAAACGTCCCAAGCTTTTATACCTGGGGAATCCACAGTTAGTTGTGCTTACTGGATGATTAGATTCCAAACTAAGAGTACTGTCAGTTGATCATACTGCCTCTTCGTTACATTGTGTGCTTGGGTGGGATGCTACAGGCTCGGAGTGAATTTGCAATATGAAATGCAGCCCTTCCGCATTATACATAGCTAGAACACCTGACGTTAAGTGGTCTTTAGTGCATATCTGTCGACCTTGCATGACCTTCATGAAGACCCCCTCCCTCCTTGCTGCAGACATTGTGACCCCTAGCAAGGGTTATTGCGGCAAGCGTTGTGAGATTTAACAATTTAGTGGGCAGAGTTGTTAATTAAAAAATGCGATCAAACCGTTACAATGAACGGTGGAGGTTATTGAATTAAGAAGCAAACCTCATTATTCCTTGTTTTATTTTTCAGGCCATGCCAAAGAAGCCCTTCATCTCGCAACGATGCAGGAAGAGACTCTTCATCTGGAGCAGCAGGCTAAAGTTAAGGTATGTCAGCAGTGCGACCAGGTGATAGAGATGTTATGTCAGGTTATCTAGGGCAGCAGCAACAAGATACATGAGAAGTGATGGTGAGCTGGGTGTTTTGTTCTACAACAGACTCCAGTACTCCTCAAACAATCAACTTGAAAAAATCCTTTAGTCCTGCATGGATAAAATGAGTGCTGCTGGTAGTATTTTGCTTACTAGAGGTTTCACCAAATGAATTGAAATAAAGTTCAGAGATGACGAGACACTTACCAGAATGCTCAAGTAGTGCAGGTGTGTAAGGTAAGGGTCTGAGTAGGACATGGTGACCACTATGATAGGTGTGTTTTACCAGCAGTGAATGGAGTGGTGCCCACGCAGAACCTCTTTGTTATAGATATATTCCAATACACCCTAATAAGCACATAGGACAGTGCTTCCCAAACAGGGGTGCCGCAGCGATCCCACAGGGGTGTGCCAGGGCCAGCGGTAAGCAAGGCGGGGGGCTACTTGGTAATTATTTTGGCTTAGGGGTGCCTTGAAAAAAATGACGGAGACCCTAAGGGTGAATCGAACTGAGAACGTTTGGGATCCATTGACATAGGAGGATAATGGGATTAATTGGTTCCTTTGTACTAGTGGGAGCACAAGGAGACTGCTCGGTGACATTACAGTAGGATAGTCCTGGAAAACCAGATAGTTCTGGGAAGGGAGTTGATATTCTAGAACCTGAGTTTAGAGGGTATCCTTCGCTTGTGCAGGAGGCTGAGATGTCTCTCTACATAACACAGAGCGATAGTGAGGTCAGAGGAAGCAGTCTGTTGGTAGATCCCAGAATCTGATTGATGGATATACAGTACTTTCTACAGGCTCTTCTGTGGTGGAATCACTCGGAGCCCCAACTGTAAACATGTTGAGCACCACTGAGATAGATTATACTTTTTCCTCGCAAATCTGAGTATTTTATTTATAGCAGTGAGCCCTCCGTTGCCTCTCAGATTGGCCTGAATTCTCAGATATTCCATTCATCCTTCTGTGCTGGGGTCCTACCACTATGTACACATTATACGTTACTCATCCACGTCTGTGTGTACGTGAGCTGTCCTGGTTTATAGCCGTCTCCCAGTCATTTTCTTCTTTCAAGCAGACGTTCTCTGTATTTGTTTTTAGGAATATGAAGCTGCCATAGAACAACTGAAGGGTGAGCAGATTCGAGTGCAGGGAGATGAGCGGAGGAAAACCATGAACGAGGAGACGAAGCAGAATCAAGCGGTGAGTTGGGATCATTGCCGTCTGTTTTTGGAAGGGTGGGTTTTCGCCAGGTCTGAATTAAAATAAAAATAATAATGCACGTTTCCTCATGTAATAAATGCAGTGGCTTCTGTTTACAAAGTGGTATAATCCTTTATTTATATATTTTGTTGTCCGTTTGAATAGGGCAGGTCTGACCAACCCGTGACTCTCTAGGTGTTGGGAAACTACAAGCCCCAGCATGCTTTGCAAGTAGATAGCCAGCAGATAGATGGCAAAGCATGCTGGAACTTGTAGTTTCACAACACCTTTAGAGCCGCAGGTTGGCCAGGCCTGGGTTAGGGTTATAGTTCCTAGGATTTCATTCTTCAATACAGCGGTCATGGATAGGTGGGAGATAAAGTGGGCGGGGCTAGAACAACATAGGTCGGTAGCCGTTCTAAATCTTGTGTGGGCAACTTTGATTGGGAGGCCAATTTGTAGCCAAATACTGAACATCTTAACCTTAACAGCAGCAGTAGTGATGTGAGGCTCCAGTCACACTATAGTGGGAAAGTTGTGGTGTGAGTCACACTGTATGATACAAACAGAAGGCAGCCATTTTGTTTCTCCTATATAATGCATTAGACATGTGCTTAAGAGACGTCAAGCTGTGTCTGATAACAATATGGATTAATAAAGGATCACCAAATCCTCTACATATTATTTGACTTATTTTGAAAGTTACCTGCGACCGTCCTATTGTTACTCGTACAGGAACTTGCAGAAACTGGAAAAACAAAAAGACATTTTAAATATGGTAGATCATGATCGCTGAAAGAAGGAAGCAGTTTAATAATATGCTCCAAGCTTTCTATGCCACAAACCAGTCGTCTTATACATTGGTTATAAACCACCACCACACAAAGTCTTCCAGTACCTGTTATGGGGATCATTGTTTGCACTTTGTGATACAGCAAGAAAATACTATATGACGTTTACGGTATCTGAAGTTTTCTGATCATAACCGATCATTTTGTACAGAATGTTTTCATAATGTTTTTTGCTTTTGATATTTGATAAGGTGGTATATTAAGTGCCTTATGTCACGATTTAGAGGAAATAAAAAAGCTTGTGGAGTAAAGTTTACGGCAGTGAGCAGTTCACCTGTATTAAACCACCACTGTGCCTAAAATACAAGTTGTCTCATATCAAACCACTGCTAATAACATTCTCAAATATATATGTTGGGGTTTCGGGAGCTCCACAAAATTACCAGTAGCCAATTATCTCAAGGTATGGAGACTTTTACATATCTAGATGTAGATGAATGTTATCAGTAGCTCATTTATATAAGACATCTTGCATATCGGGTTCACTGGTCTTTTAAGTGGTGAATCTGTACTATCGTGCAACAGATCTTTTATTTACGTGAGCAGTGACTAACATAATTAAGTGGGAAAACCGCAGAGTAGTATGGGGTGCCTTCACTGCAATAAACTCTGCTGCTTCTGTAAATTATATAGTAAATTGGAACATCCATTCTGTTTGTTCTGGATTTTTTTAGAATTTTCCACAAAAGCCGCATTGTAATGGATGTTTTAGTAGAAAAAACATGCAAACACTTAGAAAAATAGAATTTGACAGCAGATAAGAAGCACTTGGCCCATCTAGTCTTCACATTATTTAACCTATGGTAACCTCAAACCCAATTTGATTCTTAGTTCATTGTAAGGATATCCTTATGTTTATCCCAAGCATGTTTAAATCAGTGTACTGTATGAGCCTCTACCACCTCTGATGGGTACTATTCCACTTATCCACTACCCTTTCAGTGAGGTACTTTTTCCTCACATTTCCACTGAACCTACTTCCCCCCCAGTGTCAGTACATGTCCTCGTGTTCTAATACTTATCTTCCCCCCAGTGTCAGTACATGTCCTTGTGTTCTAATACTTCTCTTCCCCCAGTGTCAGTGCATGTCCTCGTGTTCTAATACTTCTCTTCCCTCCAGTGTCAGTACATGTCCTCGTGTTCTAATACTTCTCTTCCCGCCCAGTGTCAGTACATGTCCTCGTGTTCTAATACTTCTCTTCCCCCCCAGTGTCAGTGCATGTCCTCGTGTTCTAATACTTCTCTTCCCTCCAGTGTCAGTACATGTCCTCGTGTTCTAATACTTCTCTTCCCTCCAGTGTCAGTACATGTCCTCGTGTTCTAATACTTCTCTTCCCCCCAGTGTCAGTACATGTCCTCATGTTCTAATACTTCTCTTCCCTCCAGTGTCAGTGCATGTCCTCGTGTTCTAATACTTCTCTTCCCTCCAGTGTCAGTACATGTCCTCGTGTTCTAATACTTCTCTTCCCGCCCAGTGTCAGTACATGTCCTCGTGTTCTAATACTTCTCTTCCTTTGTAGAATGTTTCCCTCCTGCACCTTGTTAAAACCTTTGAAAGTTTCTGTTGTCTCTGTTCCCTGTTCCCTTCTCTGCTCCAAACGTTACATATTAAGATCTTAGTCTACTTGAGGGTAGATTTATCAAAACTTCTAAAAAGTGAAGATGTTGTTCATAGCGACCAATCAGATTCTAACTATCATTTACCTAGTACATTCTACAAAATGATAGCTAGAATCTGATTGGTTAATATGGGCAACACCTCCTCCTTTTTTTTACTTTACCATTAAGTTGTTTTGTTTTTTAATTTATCAGTAAAGATGTGTAAGATGAATGGTTGAATAGTATATCTGTCTGATTTATGTTTTGCCCTGGTTTAATCCACATTATTAATATGCTTAAATTTTTGTTTTATTTTTCTACTTGCTGTTTGTCTTCTAAATTCCATTTTAGAGAGCTCAGTATCAAGACAAACTGGCGAGGCAGCGTTACGAGGACCAGTTACGGCAGCAGGTAAGTCCATTATATGAAAAGCAATCCCCTTACTGGAAATTCATGGCAGAAAGTATTTGTGGTTTGATTATATCTTGTTAGCCTGGTAAACCATACATATTTGAATTCTCGTTTAAGCTCTGTCTGGACATATATGTACGGTGTACTTGTCGGTGACAACATGGAGTCCGCTTTTCTCTGGTTCATACTGAGCATAAGGGAGCCAACTATATAAAGGGATGGAATCATAGATAGCGGTTGGAAGTGGTGAGGCGGAATGGGGCATTATTAAAACTGGAAGGGAAGTCTCCTTCTATACTGACTTTCTGATCCATATGTATGTGTATTTGCTGCAGGCTGGGAGCATTGTGCTATCTCGCCTCTTATTGATGTGATTATACCAAGACAAGTAGAATTAGGACATATATTCTGCATTCGTGGACTGTAAGGATGATGCTCCAGGTTCTGCAACTACTGCAGGGTCCACTTTATAGGAATTGTAAATGCATGGACCATATCGCTTGGTAGATACACTCTGAGAGAGTGTATCTTACAACTGGGCTTCTCTTCAATGTTTACATGACAACCATTTGACCAGCTGAGGATCACAATATATGGATTATGTCTACATCTCCATTTAGCCAGCATTGCTCAAATCTCAAAAACTCTGTAGCGATAGCTGAATGATGCGGCTTGTTCTGTCCAAGGCTTCCTGAGCCATTTCTACATAAAAAATGCAAAACTCTGATTTATGTCCTCTGTCCACTGGGGGGCAGTATCATCCATGTCAGCAGTATGACACCTAGTGCACACACTAGTGTAATAGGAATATGTATATTTGTATGGGGGAGGTTAATCAGAATTAGTTTATTGATCAGTCTTAGTGACTCCTGACCTTCCAGACAAGTGCGCCGATAGCTGAGCTGTGTAAGGGAATTATGGAAAGCGATCAGATCAGGCGCCTCATCGGTAATCTGTTTATGTAACAAGCTGATATCTGTATAGTGATGAGACCGAAAGCGATGTGGAACATTTTCTCATGTGCGGTAGAGGGTATTCAAGCAATTATCAAGAATTTATCACCCACCACGTTTTAAGAGGAATATATACAAGTAGAAAATCTGTAAATGTTCAGTAAAGAACATGGTCACATTTTTTGGGGGAGAGCTAACTTATGAGGACATTTATAAAATCTAGCACACAGGAAAGGATGCTTTTAAATCCTAGCAACCAATCTGACCTTGAAACGGTGATTGTACTTAGAACAGGGGTTGTGTATGGGTACATGTAGCATTCTGTGCATGATAAGAGGATCTGATCATCATCATCATCACCATTTATTTATATAGCGCCACTAATTCCGCAGCGCAGTACAGAGAACTCGCTCACATCAGTCCCTGTCCCATTGGGGCTTACAGTCTCAATTTCCTAACACACACACACACACACACACACACTAGGGTCAATTTGTTAGCAGGCAATTAACCTACCAGTATGTTTCTGGAGTGTGGGAGGAAACCCACGCAAACGCAGGGAGAACATACAAACTCCACACAGATAAAGCCATTGTCGGGAATTGAACTCATGACCCTAGTGCTGTAAGGCACAAGTGCTAACCACTACGCCATTGTGTAATTCCTTAAAAAGTCCCGAGGAATCCATGACCGCAGAGCTGTGAGGCAGTCATGCTAACCACTGTGCAGCTTACAGTGATAATTAATGTATTATTGCGCAAAATTAGAGTATCTAATTGGCACCTTTTCATCAGCTGGGAGACCACGGTGAGTGTTGTAGAATTGTTGCATAAGATAATCCATATTGTAAATACTTTTACTAGAGTTCTGTACTTAATACTGGTCTAGTTCTTATTTCTATTCTGTATTTATTTTGCAGCAATCGATGAATGAAGATAACTTGCGAAAACAAGAGGATTCTGTTAAAAAGCAAGAGGCCATGCGCCGAGGTAATTGGGGGTAAATCCCATATTCTATAACATGAGTTTCACTGCTCCCTCTTCCAGTTTGTCCATTTTAGCACTAGAGTAATAAGTTTTAGGAATACGCTTTTCCTATTGTATTTAAAAAACGCCCACATCCAAACATTCCATCCAAACGTACACAAAACCAAAGGTATTGGTATGGAGTTGGTTCTCCTTTTGCTGCTGTAACGGTCTCTACTCTTCCTCGAAGGCTTTCTACTGGATTTTGGGACGTGTCTGGGGGGGTACTAGCATGTATTCAGCCAGAAGAGCATTAGTCCGGACGGGCAGTGATGCTGGGCGATGAGGCCTGGCTGGCAGTCGGCATTCCAACTCATCCCAAAGTTGTTCGATAGGTTGAGCTCAGGGCTCTGTGCAGACCGGTAAAGTTCTTCCACACCAGGCGTTGTAATGCTAAAACAGGATCGGGACTTCCCCAAACTCTTGCCACAAAGTTGGAATCCCACAATTCTCTAGTATGTCATTGTATGCTGTAACGGTAAGATTTTCCTTCACTGGAACGAAGGTTCCCAGGCCAATCCATGAAACGCAGCCCCAGACCATTATTCCTCTTCCACCAAACT
Source organism: Mixophyes fleayi (assembly GCF_038048845.1). Taxonomy (NCBI): domain Eukaryota; kingdom Metazoa; phylum Chordata; class Amphibia; order Anura; family Limnodynastidae; genus Mixophyes; species Mixophyes fleayi. Next base: position 77,861,807 of record NC_134412.1, read on the forward strand.
TCACAGTTGGCAGTACGGATACTCGGATTAGTCCTTCGGACTGCCAGATGGTGACGCGTGACTTGTCACTCCAGACAACGTGTTTCTACTGCTCCTCGGTTCAATGATGCTTTGCACCAGAAATGTGACAATTTGATTTGATGGAGAGGCGGCATTATATGTCAGTGCCACGATGAGTCGCTGAGCTCTTCAGTATGACCCGTTATAGTGCTAGTGTTTGTCTATGGAGATTGCACACCCTTCCATAAAGGACTGTCAGTTACTCTCCATTTGTGTTGTTTCTATTCAGCAACTGTTGAGCATGAGATGGAATTACGGCATAAGAATGAGATGCTGCGGATAGAGGCAGAGGCGCGGGCACGGGCCAAGGTAGAACGCGAAAATGCAGACATCATCCGGGAACAGATTCGTCTGAAAGCTGCGGAACATCGGCAAACTGTTCTAGAATCCATCAAGTAGGTGAATTCTTAGTTGACAGTTGGCTTTGTACGTGTGTGCGTGATTGTACGTGTGTGCGTGATTGTACGTGTGTGCGTGATTGTACGTGTGTGCGTGATTGTACGTGTGTGCGTGCGCGTGATTGTGCGTGTGCGCGTGATTGTGCGCGTGATTGTGCGTGATTGTACGGGAGTGTGTGATTGTGCGTGATTGTACGGGAGTGCGTGATTGTGCGTGTGTGCGTGATTGTACAGGAGTGCGTGCGTGATTGTGATTGTGCGCGCGTGATTGTGTGTGTGTGTGTGTGTGTGTGTGTGTGTGTGATTGTACAGGAGTGCGTGATTGTGCGTGTGTGCGTGATTGTACAGGAGTGCGTGCGTGATTGTGATTGTGCGCGCGTGATTGTGTGTGTGATTGTGCGTGTGTGTACGTGTGCGCGAGATTGTGCGTGTGCGCTCATTGAGCCTGCCTTCGTCTCCGTCACAGAACATACCTTTCCTTCCTATAGGACTGCGGGTACCGTGTTTGGAGAAGGTTTCCGTGCTTTTATCTCGGACTGGGACAAAGTTACAGCGACTGTAAGTGCTGCTAGAATTCCTTCTAAATTGCTGTACAGTTAACCTCTTATGGTTACATATTATCAAATGTGAGTTGGTTAAAGGTATCTCTCGCATAACATTATTTCTTAACACTATTTCTAAACTAGGGTGCTTTTAGGGGTTATTTAATAAGGAGTAAATGTGCCATAACGTACAACCGCTAATCAGCAATTCACTTTGATCTAGCTAGTTCAGAGAAAGCAGATGTTTCATTGTTTACTGTTGGCAGTTTTACGCTTTGTTAGGAAATAACCTTGAATCTTGTGTGGTTTAGTGCAATGTAGTATTGTCCCTAATAACTATAATGTAAATCCTGTTCCATGCAATTTTATTTAAATAATTATATATTCTCATTTTCTTTTCTGCTGCCCATTTGTAAAGTTGTTTCTAACCGATCTACTTGTTTGTATAATTTCAATCGGCTTCTATACTGTTACATTAGAATTTGCCAAGCAGTCAGAACTATTGTTTCTTACGTTGTTGCAACAATGTTGCAGCTTTCTGCAAAGCAGTTTAACAATAGGATGGTGACAGACAGATGCTTTAAATGCTAGAAAACCACTTTCATTTATAGTGCTCCACTCTCTTGTGCACATAATGATTTAAGTACTATGAACCGTGGACAAAGGCTACCATTCACAGTGCCAAATGGAATCCACTGCAGAGAAACTGGTATTGTTGAAATAAAGATTTTAAAAGTAAGGGAGCAGAAATATGAATACCAAGTCTTGTTAATTGCAGGACATGTGGTTTTTTTCCTACAGAACCCCAAAAAAAAAAACAATTTGTGATCTGCTAAAATGTTTGCTGTTGGGCTTATGATTATGCTGCTAGAAGCTTTCACACTGAGAAATCCATTTGCTGCAGATAAGTGGATAATGCAGATTTAGTTCAATGCTTCCGCCACTAGATGGCGCTGCAGAGTTGTGCTTGGGCTGTTATCTGCAGCTGACAGCTCTCTGCAGTTAGATCATATCAGTGAACATGGTGGGTTTCTGTGCTGTCGGGCTGTAGTGCAACAATGTCAACTGGTAAACAGTGTACCTGGGGTGTTCTGTCCTCTCCGCAGTGTGTGCAGTCATCCAGATGAGGAAATGCGTTTTACAGATGTGTGGTATCTGTTCATAAAGCTTGGGAGCAGTGCTATTCTCTTTCCCAGATGTCAGACAATAGGTTCTGAATGCTTTTGTTAATATCTCACGTGACTATTTGTATGTAGACCACGTAGACTGGCCAATCTAACCCTTTTGTGTATTTGATTAGAAATTAGAATTACAGTATAGTGGACCTGTCAACAGGTTCTCATAAATGTATTTATTTTTTTACTACATCACGCCCTGTGCACTGTGTAGCAAGCAACAAACAAAGGGGTTTGTCCCGGTAGAGAGCATTACATTCATCTCACTGTGCTTCCTCCGGCTAGCACAGCAGAGGAGATCTGTGACGTGTAGAGGAACCCAGCCCGGGAGCCAGCATAGTGCAATCTGAAAGCTTGGCTAGGCAGGCGAGTATCTGGCTTTCTCTATACCTCTAAGTCAGTGTTTCTCAAATCCAGTCCTCAGGACCCACTAACAGTGCAGGATGACCAGTGAAATAATTATACCACCTGCTACACTGTGTCAGTCAGTAATGAATACACCTGTGCTCCAACAAGGAGATATGGAAAACATGTACTGCTAGGGGGTCCTGAGGACTGGAGTTGAGAAACGCTGCTCTAAGCTCTCCTGTTGTGTGGTCTGGGGGAAGCCTGCCCCAGAGAGAGCATAGCACATAACTAGCTCTCTATATTGAATGTTCTTTGCACTATGTTGGTAATATTAGTCCATCACTGAGCCATGAGGCACATTATGCCTCAGTTCATAGTGATTTTGATAGGCTACATTCTACTCAGTAGTTTTTTAGTCAGCAAAATAACTGGCTCTGTTGTGAGAAGTTGGCAGGTGTACTTTTTAAAGATCATTTTAAAAGATAATGCTACCTTTTGGGTGGGACATTTTAAATAAGATAAAGCGAGAATTTCTTTAATACCGAAAAGCTGCCTGCTAGAACATTATACTGGAGATTGGGTCCCTGCATCTAAGGATCATGGCAGATAAGTATTCCTGCGATAGAGGGATGGGACCACAGTGCAACTCAGAGGTCATATCATTCCCAGACCACATGGAGAAATAATCTGGTTGGAGACGCATGTGTGAGTTAGTGGGGAGCATCTGAACGATCACTAAGCATCATGAACTTTTTTCTGTGGCCACATCCAGGGGAATATTGGTACGCAAGTCTACAAACCTAGGTTCACTCTGTATTAACAATTAGAAAGTTACTGTCATAATAAAGCCGTTTTATTCATTCAGATTGTCTCCTTGTTCCACCTCCTACATTTAAAGTAGTGAGCGCTAATCTTCTTTTAGTAGAATTGATTTGATGCACAGGGAGCGAGGAATGGTTACAGATAGGTCGCGTGGTCGGCTTGTCTGTACACAGGAACTCTCGGTCCCCGTTCGGCTTAAATACGTATTCTTCATTTGTATTTGTACAAAGAGAAAAAAAAAGTTTTTTTTTTCCTTCCCTCTTGATTCAGCCAATCAAAACTTACTCTGGGCCTCAAATTAACTTGGACTTTGAATACTTGTTGTCTTCTGAAAAGTGAGGTTAATTCTCTGCCGTTCCCAGGCAGCTCCTTTCGGTAATGGGGAACCTTCCGAAGTCAAGAGGACGTAAACTTGGATTTGATGAGCACATAATTGTATCCTAATACACGCACAGATGTCAGATGTGCCATGAAAGCTTTTCCTCCCCTCCACCCCACTTAAAAACAGAAATAACTTGAGAAAGCAAAATTTCTTGCCAGTGAGCGAAGTGGAAATTCTTTTGACTGAAGCAAAGGGAACTAATTCTTAGTCATGTCACCAGCTCACAAGTGTCTTTAGGACGTTCAGATCATCCGCCGCCTCGCCCAGTGGATTGTAGAACATTCCGTAACCGTAATATATGACCTGTAGAAAGATTCCTTATTACCCATACCAAATAATCTACGTGTGTTGTGCTATATTTCTGTGGAGTGCGATCCTCTGCCTGTGAGCTGTTTGTGCATCTCAGACAGAGCAGACTACAGACAGATCCACAGGGGCTACTGAGCCATGGCTAATGAGGAGAATTACTTTACCTGTGGTCTTTCATCACGGCACTAATGAGTCTCTAATGAGGTCTGAAAAGTCATTTAGTTTTGAGCAAGGGACAGAAGGGGCTCCATTTAACCTCCACGGTTCCAGAAGAGGCGGCAATCGTTGTCTGAGGCCTCTGAGACAAAGAGAATTTAGTCTCTGGGTGGAATGATTTATGGTGGGGTGAGGTGGTGCTGTTTGGTCTGTCATGGGGCCATGTTAACCATTTGGGGGTATATTTACTAAGCGGCGGGTTTGAAAGAGTGGAGATGTTGCCTATAGCAACCAACCAGATTCAAGCTGTCATTTATTTAGTACATTCTACAAAATGACAGCTAGAATCTGATTGGTTGCTATAGGCAACATCTCCACTTTTTCATACCCACAGTTTTTAGTAAATATATCCTTTTTCTCATGTTTGCTGCATTCTGGTTTTCTCTGATTTTATAATGGCTAGCTTGGGAATATTTACATAATGGACTACCTATAGTAATGACGTTATGTGTTTTGTGTGTGATCTGTCGAGTCTAGCAGTGCAGATTTTCTGGATCTCCTGACACAATGACAGGTGAAATACTCGGTACAAGGCCTTTTAGAAGGAGTGGGTTATAAATTACTAGACTAAGGAGAGACCCCCCCCCATGGAAAAATATGCAAGGATTGGAAAGTGTTTACTATAATAAATAAGGAGGTCACATAATTATCCTCTGTAGGACTCTGTTACCATGTTTGATTATTTTATTCAAGAATGACTATACTTACATTGCATTAAACATTTACAAGCAGATGGTCCATATGCATGGATGACCACTGATTCTACTGTTTATCAGTCCTGTCCAGGATTTAAAAAAAAGGAATGCTGACATCTGGTGAGGTTGGTGATCTCTAGCTATAGGGTTGCAAGAGGGTAGTAAGTGACTCGCTTGTCAGCGGAAAATCAATACGTAACATCGGCTCCTTTCACTCTTTCTAAGACAGGAGGCCTAATGTCCTGGATTGTGCTGCCTGGCTGGCAGTCTTGGGATAGGTCCCTTGTACAGATCACCCCGGTGTCTTGTCCCTGACCGTTCGGCACTGGCTGGTGATTTACTCCGGTCCCTGGGGAATAATGCAGCTTTTATCTGCTAAGCTATGTATCTATTCCTTTGGCTGCAGTGACACTTGGCTAATAGCAGCTGTCAGTGCTCCCCCCTTCTTCCTGGTGAGCGCAGGATAATTGCCGCTTCCCTGGCCTAGATGGCTGACTTCTGATATAGGGGATGGGGTCTCCTCGCCGTTCTCTCTTTGCAAAAAAATGACACAAATATTTGAGGAGATCAATGTCCTGCTCTCCATAATGAGACCGGTCTGCGTGCGCTTCCTGCCGGCGCGCGTTACGCTGCTCTGCAACATGTTTCCTGGCGCCCAGTATGTTGCATCCTAGTGTAGGTGACTTCATCCTGGCTGGAACATATAGTTACACATAGAGCCAAGTTGGCACAGAGACATTATCTGAGCCCAGCAGTTGCTGCTCTCTATCCCGTATTTTGCTTTTATATAACATTATTTATATTGTTGCCCATTAATTACTTTTTCCACTTTATTATTCGTATATTTGTCCAGTAAAAGATCAATGTAGAAGCATGTTACCTTCTAGATATATCGGTTTATTGGCATAGCGCCAAAGTGCAAATGGATTTTCCCAATATTAGCACTTTCAGAGCACAGGCTATAAATCAATAATATTATATTATTTTAGAGGCTCTTTTACACCGTTGCTTTTTTTTTTTCTTTTCTTCTAAAGAGCCTTTCTCTTGTAATAAGTATATAATAAACACAAACTGACGTGCATGACTGCACTTTGTTACTTTTTACAGAAGATGGGAAACTAAAGATCTTTTCTAAGGTTCTGAGTACATTCCCTTCCCTACGTCCTACAGCTTTATTGTCTGTAGTCTATAACATTATTTACATTTCTACAGTTTTTTGGTGTTGTTTTGTATTTCTTTACCATTTTCCTGCTTTACTGTATCAAGTGTCGCCCCAACAATCAGTGTTGGGAAACTCCTACTGCACCTTGTGAATGGTCCATCTACAAACCCTCTCTCACCGTGAAGGCATCGAAGACCTTCATTCATTCGCTTGTCATCTCTCACCTAGACCTCTGCAACCTCCTTCTCTCTGGCCTCCCTCCTACCTCTCCCCAATCCATCCCCATCATTGCTGCTGCTCTTATTTTTCTTCCTCAGCAATCTGCATTTGCCTACCCTCTCTGCCGGTTCCTACACTGGCTCCCGTTCCTCTACAGACTCCAGTTCAAGCTTCTTGCCCTCAACCAATCCTCTCCCCCCTACATCTCCAAACTCCTCTCCCTCCACACTCCCTCACATCCTCTTCACTCTGTCAACGACCGCCGCTTCTCACTTGTCACCTCCGCTCACTCCTGCCTCCAAAACTTCTCCCGTGCTGCCCCCATCTCTGAAACTCAGACCTTCTCTCCATCAGACTCCCCACCTCTCCAAGGCTTCATATGGGCTCTCAAAACCCACTTCATCAAGCATTTTCAGCTCTCCTAACTCACCCCTACCCCTATTGCGCTGACTCACCCATTGTCGCCCCAATTCATCTGCGCCCCCCCTTCTAGATTGTACTCTTTCATGAGCAAGACCCTCTTCCCTTATGTCCTCCATTCTTTGCCTAAACCACCATCTCGCCTGTACACCCCCCCCCCCCCTTCTCCATCAGCACCTCTGTCCCTGTTTGCTGCGCCCATCCTGTTGGATATAGGCTCATCTTGCTCTGATTTTCTCCCTATTTTCCTGTTATGTTATGTACTATTTACTGTATGCTGTCTGTACAGCGCTGCGGACCCTTTGTGGCGCACCAATAAATTAAATATAATCAACATTGCAACGTTGGTGTAGAAGAAAACCTATGAACAATCACATAGCCCTGCTTGTATACTATGTGCATAATGTACACTCGCGTGTAGGATTTTATTATTTATTTAATTTATCATTTATCCCCCTCCCAATAAAGTAATGTACATGTTGCAGACCGTTATTTCTCAGAGTCAGAGGACTGGCAACGATTTGACTTTTGTGTGCAGTCTCCAGTATTGGAGAGCCGTATTGACGGGACACTTATTTATGTGCTGCAACTGCTGACATTGGTGTAAAATAGGTCATTTCCCCAGATCACGTTCAGAGATCCTAACACAGGAGCCTTAATTACCTTCACTGGACTTAACTCACCCGTCTGCTGCCCGAACAAAAGACATTCACCTCTTTATCCTTGCACCTTGTAAATGCCAAATATGATTATGTACAACGCACCTAGAAGTATGAAGGGGGGATTTGCACCCCCAGATTACTTTCACTAATTTGGCCTTTCCATGTTTTTCTCTTAAAAAAAAAAATCTGTTTAACTGGTAATAAGACATTGTGATCTATTTATTTGATAAAAAGCACATTTTCCCACACGCAGCTGTTTTTTTATGAATTAAACACTTAACTTCCATCACACAGCCCCCTTTCCCGGGGAATAAAGCTACATGGAGCAGCCCACTGGTCTCTGGGGAGGGGGTGGTGCGCCCCCTAGGTGGTAGTGCAGCTTATATGAACACTGATGCACAATTGTATATAGTTGTACATAGGATGTTATGAAACCTCTGCCTGACTTATTACTGTAGAGAAAGTTCATATGAATCCTTTTAAACGGCTAATATTTTATTTTATTTATTTTTTATATATAGTTGTTATTTTTTCCTTTAAAACTTGTATAGCAGAAGTGGTCCCCTGGTCAGTCATCAAAACCTTACCTGAATTACTGAAGTATAACCTTTATATACTACACCCTGAATACTGTTTAGAGGCCCTTTTTAGTTTATGAACCTATATAGAGTGATGTGGTGCAAATATACTACACAATTTATTTATTTTAAAAACAACTCTGCATAATGTTTCTATGGCACTTTATGCATATAAAATTTTTTTTTATATTTTCATGGAAGTCTATATGGCTGTGTGTGACCCTTCGCCAGTGTTAAATGTATAGTAAGTGATGTGCAGTTGATATTGTAATGTAACTAGATCATCTAATAAAAGTGTTTCATCTAATAAAAGTGTTTGAGGGAAAAATCTGCCTTTCCAATGTCCCCTTATCTGCATTAGTTTTGTATTAATTTATTTTTTATTTTTATTTTTTTTTTGTTAATTTTTTTTTTTTCCTTCTGCATATGTGACCTATATAATGTACTTCCCCCCACCCAGGCAGCAGGATTGACCATACTGGCGCTCGGTGTTTACACTGCTAAGAACGCCACAGGTGTAGCGGGCCGTTATATTGAGGCCCGTCTTGGAAAGCCCTCTCTGGTCAGAGACACGTCCCGTATAACGGTGCTGGAGGCAGCCAAGCATCCCGTTAAGGTAAGAATTTTAAAGTTATTAAACAATGGGTTAGTGCTCAGTCATTAACGTTATACCCTACAGTTATACCTGCTTTCAAGAACCCTACAGTGGGGTACCTGTTATTAAAAATAACTCCTTTCTGGGAAGGTAGCTATGTACCAGGAAGCTGGCCAGTTATCCAAACCATTATACTTATTTCTGCCTTTGTATAAAAGTGTCACAATAGAAGTAAAACTTCTATCCCCCCAGCAATCAAAGGGGTGCTGGGGAGAGTCTGTTTTTCTCCTACCGCAGTAATGGTAGACTCTGGTATTGACTTTGATGTTATAACATAATTGATCTGCTTTGACAGAGTTACTTATGATACTATTTGGATTTTGTTTTTGTTTTTTTAATGTTTGATTGTTTTTCATTTTTAAATCAATAGGTCAGCAAGCGCCTTTTCAGCAAAATCCAGGATGCCTTAGAAGGAGTTGTTCTCAGTGTGAGTATATCTTACATATTCAGCAGTAAGCGTCATGGATACTGTTCTTTACACTAGGGATTTCTACACCGAAAAAAGTCCCTAAGGACTGGACACCTAATTGTAGTCAATCTTGGGCTGGGTTTAGAAATGGCCGAGGATAGACCAGTGGGATCACAGGAATGGTCACAGCAGCTGGAGATGAGGGAGCTGATCTTGTAGGACACAGTGACCTGTCCACTCGTGTGGTTATGTTAATGAGGACAGGGCTGCATGTGACGGGAAAAGTGTCATGATGTGAGGAAGGGAGTAGAGACAAACGGGAAGCCACAGACTGAGATTTAGATAATGGAAGGTACAGGGTCCCCAACAGCACAGAATAGTGATGTGAGGCTCCCATGAAATTAGTGCAAGGAGAACGTAGTCTCAGACTTGGTTTTTATTGGGTCAAAAGGCAGAATCATCTGACACAGTAAATTCTGCTAGCAGATGTGTTGCTTTTACTGGCCATACAAGGTCGTTTAGGGCACGTTATTAAAAATAATTAGTGATGAGACAACATGCTTTTTTGTCATTTAGTGAGAACATGATACGGATGGGTATGGACAATGCATTTTACTAAAAGTGGCAAAGGCTGAAAGCACAGGCTCCACCAATAACTGCATTGGTGCTCTCCAGTTATTTCCTTATAGCTCCATGCTCTCCTTAGTGTGGTCATTTTAGTGGTATGTGCTAAACAGATTATTTGGGTGAGTAGGTCCTCCCTCCTATTTGTAGAAGCCCTGCCATCGTAGACTGCTGTATACCTTGATGTGGCCTGTGAAAGCTATTGATCCATCCATAAAACATAGACACTCTCCCCTGCTTTGTCGTTCATCTCCTCTTGCTATGGGCAGGGTCCCAGTATATGGTGTATGATTTCTTTCTCTGTGTTTCAGCCAAAACTGGAGGAGCGAGTAAGAGATATCGCTATTGCCACAAGAAACACGAAGCAGAACAAAGGTCTCTACCGGAATATTTTAATGTACGGTCCCCCAGGGACTGGAAAGACGCTCTTCGCTAAGGTAAAACATTACAGCTAGTTGGTTTCCCATCATCCTATGCAGTAGGTGTACTCTACCCATTACTGGTCTGTATGCATCATCCTATGCAGTAGGTGTACTGTACCTGTTACTGGTCTGTATGCATCATCCTATGCAGTAGGTGTAGTGCACCCATGACTGGTCTGTATGCATCATCCTATGCAGTAGGTGTAGTGCACCCATGACTGGTCTGTATGCATCATCCTATGCAGTAAGTGTACTGCGCCCATGACTGGTCTGTGTGCATCATCCTATGTAGTAGGTGTAGTGTACCCATGAAGGGTCTGTATTCATCATCCTATGCAGTAGGTGTACTGTACCTATGACTAGTCTGTATGCATCATCCTATGCGGTAGGTGTACTGTACCTATGACTGGTCTGTGTGCATCATCCTATGCAGTAGGTGTACTGTACCTATGACTAGTCTGTATGCATCATCCTATGCAGTAGGTGTACTGTACCCATGACTGGTCTGTATGCATCATCCTATGTAGTAGGTGTAGTGTACCCATGAAGGGTCTGTATTCATCATCCTATGCAGTAGGTGTACTGTACCCATGACTGGTCTGTATGCATCATCCTATGCGGTAGGTGTACTGTACCTATGACTAGTCTGTATGCATCATCCTATGCAGTAAGTGTACTGCGCCCATGACTGGTCTGTGTGCATCATCCTATGTAGTAGGTGTAGTGTACCCATGAAGGGTCTGTATTCATCATCCTATGCAGTAGGTGTACTGTACCTATGACTAGTCTGTATGCATCATCCTATGCAGTAAGTGTACTGCGCCCATGACTGGTCTGTGTGCATCATCCTATGTAGTAGGTGTAGTGTACCCATGAAGGGTCTGTATTCATCATCCTATGCAGTAGGTGTACTGTACCTATGACTAGTCTGTATGCATCATCCTATGCAGTAGGTGTACTGTACCTATGACTAGTCTGTATGCATCATCCTATGCAGTAGGTGTACTGTACCTATGACTGGTCTGTGTGCATCATCCTATGTAGTAGGTGTAGTGTACCCATGACTGGTCTGTATGCATCATCCTATGTGGTAGGTGTACTGTACCTATGACTAGTCTGTATGCATCATCCTATGCGGTAGGTGTACTGTACCTATGACTAGTCTGTATGCATCATCCTATGCGGTAGGTGTACTGTACCCATGACTGGTCTGTATGCATCATCCTTTGCAGTAGGTGTAGTGTGCCCATGAATGGTCTGTATGCATCATCCTATGCAGTAGGTGTAGTGTGCCCATGAATGGTCTGTATGCATCATCCTATGCAGTAGGTGTAGTGCGCCCATGAAGGGTCTCTATGCAGGAGCGGTTTGTGACGTCCATGACTAACAGATTTGATTATTTAACTCATGGTGCCAGTAATGTGTAATTTGATTTGTTAAAGGCTTTCAATAATTAATGAATTATGTAACAGCAGGCATTGCCGCAAGTCTGGGGTATACCCTGACTGTAACTGATAGCGCGTCCTTAATGCGATTATCTCTGGCTTACAGTGAGCAATCTTTTTGCAGACAAAAACGGTGTTCTCTCTTGTTTGAGCTGGGAAGCTAACATTACAATTGTATCATGTTTCTGGTTATTATTTTGAACAAACACGGTAGCAGTAGTTTCCTTGTGAACAATCAGATCATTTATGCGACATCTAAATTTATAGTGACTGTACATGCTGCTATCATGCCCATGACTTGAGCACCTAGTGGTAAAATCACTTTGTGATTTATTTTTTTTGTTGGTGTTGCTGATGATGTCACAGTATTTAAGGCCACATTTACACGGATGAAAATTTTCTGTGGAATATATTGAAATAGTTTCCATAAATTGCCCCATGTGAATCCTGTGGGCCACACAAAGAAGTGTGTTTCAGAGTTTCTGATTACTGTCTCATTGACTATTAACAATTTCCTATTGGCTGTGAGACCATAACAGATCGGACACCTGCAATGTCTATGGTTTAAAGGGTCAATACTGTATGAATGTATTACAGTTTAGGAAACAGGACTACCAGGCAGATGAAGCCACTTGGGTCCATGTAGTGTGCAGTTACTGCAGAGTCCTATCCTGTAAATACTATCCGCATAAAGCGTGGGTTCTGATGTCATTGGTTATAATTTGCCAGTTCTGATGTCATTGGTTATAATTTGCCAGTTCTGATGTCATTGGTTATAATGTGCCAGTTCTGATGTCATCGCTTCAGTGTTCATTAGAAAACCTTGTGACTTATAAGGAATATTGCATCGTCCACTGTAAAATTATTAGTCATTAAGTCACCTTGGACTTCTCAGACCTGCATAAATGTCATTCTGATCACAGCCTAGTGCTGTAACCTGGTCATGAACTCAAGCACATCAGTCCCTGCCCCTTTGGGGCTTACAGTCTAAATTCCCTGATATACACACACAGACTAGGGTCAATTTGTTAGCAGCCAATTAACCTACCAGTATGTTTTTGGAGTGTGGGAGGAAACCGGAGCACCCAGAGGAAACCCACGCAAACATGGGGAGAACATACAAACTCATCACAGATAAGGCCATGATATGTGTATATATATATATATATATATATATATATATATATATATATATATATATATATATAATGTATGTGTGTGTGTGTATATGTGTATATATTGAGAGAGAGAAACCTAAATTATTTCAAGGAATTGATCCATTTGCATGATTATAGGCACAAAAGTCTTTTTAAAAAAACGCACACGTTTGTTTCCAAAAATCAAATGGGAAATCATACAAAACTACCGAGATAATGAAATAATCAGACTGTGCCTACTGAATGTTTAGATAAGGGGTTAATAGAAAAGCCTGTCTAGGATTTGGCTGCATGGCTCATACACTATGTAATGTGAACTGATGAATTTACTGTACAGCGTCGGTGTAATACAGACCGCGCCGCTATTGATTTTGCGGGATGAGAATGCTGAGCCTGTTTTAAACCCAATGTGGTCATCACCCTAATTGAAAAATGTGCTATATTTATTTGACACTCGCACACACAGCAAATTGTTTGATGGGATTGATAGCCCCCCCTCCCTTCCTTCCCTAAAGGAAGATATATGAGCGAGCTCCCTGGTGGGTATTATATAATGGTTAACAAGATCATTGATGGAGCCCACAATAGGAGAGGAATGTCTGTCAAGATCTAAAACCTCTCCCTTTAAGTGTCTTGTGTCTCCAGAGTATACGGAGCGTTACAAGCCACAAGTTGTTTTTAATATGCCCACGTTGCGTCTTTGGTGTATGCGCTGCTTGTTTATTTATCCCTTGACTGACTGCGTTGCTTTTCTGTCCTCTTTTATCTGTAGAAATTAGCCATGCATTCTGGCATGGATTATGCCATCATGACTGGTGGTGATGTCGCCCCCATGGGGCGGGAAGGAGTTACTGCAATGCATAAAGTATTTGACTGGGCAAACACCAGCAAGCGAGGGTGAGTAATGCGTAACCTGATTTTTTATTTTTTTGTTTTTGTTTTTATGTGTAACATTGAATAAAACTTGTACTTTTTTCCATTTGTGGCAACTTTTTTTGTTTTTGTAATTTCAAATATTGAATACACACAAAATGATTTGCGTTCTTGTTAAATTAACTGGAAGCGTTTTAGTTAGTTCCAGCGATTAAATTGTATAAAGACTAATGTAGAGAATTATTGGGATGACTTTCTGACGTGAAATGTATTCAGGGTTGTTCACAAATAATTACCTGTAAACCTGATTTTCAGTATGTGTGAAATCTTTGTAAATGATTGCTATGTTAAGCCCTTTTCTCTCCAAGGGGTAAATGTATTAAGTGCCGATTTTTGCAAGTCGCCGGTAACCCGCCAGTTTGCAGTGAAAATTTAAAGCGGCAATTGCTTTAAAGGCATTGTTTTTCCATTTAAGCCATAGCCGCTTTAAAGTTTCACTGCAAACTGGATGCCGAAATCGGCACTTAATATATTTACCCCCAGTAGTCGCCTCTAGATCAAATATTCTGTTTTGTGTTTTGTATTACGTCTTCTGTATTTCTAATCAAAGTATATTGATGTTTAACACCCATTGAAATGTAACATAACACAGATGTTCATACTGGTTCCTGTCTCTTTACACAGACTCTTGTTGTTTGTGGATGAAGCAGATGCGTTCCTGAGGAAGAGATCCACAGTATGTAATCCCCTTCCTGCCTATACCTGTGTCCGATCTCCCAGTACTCCCGATAGCTTCTTGCTCTATGTGAACTGGTTGGATATATTCTGACCTAGTGACGTAGATGGGACCTCCCCGTACATTACAGCTGCCAGAGATGAAATCCTATGTGTGCTCAGTGTAGTGTAATACAGTGAGCTGCATGTGACTCTGAAACACTGGCAGCCATGATGTGGTTGGCGGCGACAGTCCTGGAAGAGTTGTACTAACAGCATATTGTTTGCTATATTGTAGATACATCCCCCCCCATCCCCACTGTTATGTTCGCTATATAGCCCCTGAAATTGAGACTCTGTTCTAGTCCAGTCAGATTTGCTAATAAGGGCCTTTGAACTGTTTAATTGCCTGCAACTTCTATGGTTCAACGTCAAAGACTGTACAAAAAATAGTGCACTGTATCTATTGCCGGTGACCATATAGGATAGTGTTAAAAAAGGCGGTAGGTTGTTTTATATCATTAATGAGAAAAGCACATTTTTCTGTGATCTCGCTTCATGTTTCTATATCAATAAGTTGGAATTGGAATCTCCTGTAATACTTGACGTGGGCTTTAATTTCACATAGATTGATTGGCTTATGTGTACACTCCTGCAACTTTTCCTAAATACATTTGCTTTCTTTCTGGCTTATACCTGTGCTTTACAGGCATGTATTTATGTATGAGGCACATGTCTGACACATCTGCTCTCTGCATACAGTTGTATCCAGTACATAGAGCGCAGCATGGCTGTGTGGTATCCAAGGGTAACAAAATGAACAGCGGTGTAATGTACTTATATAATCAGACAAAAGGGTACTGGTGTGATCAAGCAATGTATTGATTAAACGTTGCAGGAAGACATCCTAAAACTACATTAAAGTGATGGCGGACATGCCCTTTTTATATATAGGCCTCTCCCATCTGTGTCATGACTTCTGGAGACACTTTGCGGCTAATTGAATCCCCCCTTTAGACTAAGAACACTCGGTGCACACACACTATTTGTTTACACATAGCAGCCGGTGTGAATGGGGAGTTCTTGGCACACTAGCGCCAATCTGCTCCCAAAATACAATATGAGCATTGCCAGTAGGATCAGTGTTCATATGACAAGACTTTACTCTTATTTGCTTGCAAATAACAGGCAGCGTAAGCATGTCGGTAGACATAAACCTAAGGATCACCCCTTAAAAGTAACTTGTTGAAGTTGAGCGTGATGTATGTGACCATATTGACCTTACTCCTTGGTTTATAATCTTACCTTTTACTTTGCACAAAATTCCCACTTAGAAATACCTTGAAAATTAATCTGTTGGCCTACGTGTGTTCTTATCCTGCTTTATTGGGAATCCACTCTTTCAGAAACCAATAGACCTCGATAATGTTTCTGCGACTGATCTAGTTTACTTGTCCTATAAATTCGCTTATAGCTGCACACTAAAGGTATGAATGCAGAACGAATGCAGGGCCTACTGCAGGTCCAGCTCGGTTACAATACAGAGGTCGGCAGTAGACTCGGACCAATCCAGTCTCAGGTGTCATTCAGTATAAGTCTCTAGTCTGGCTGTTGTACAAGACCGGATTGCAGGATTCACTGTAATAAAGACGGATGTGATTGGACAGCTGCCTCTTCTGTTTTATTTTTCAGGAGAAAATCAGTGAAGATCTGAGAGCAACGCTAAATGCTTTTCTCTACCGGACCGGAGAACAGAGTAACAAGTGAGTCTTATCTTCCTGCTGTGCCACAATTTGTATTTATTTTGTTTTCTAACCAGTTTTAAAGGACGTTGAGAAGACCATCACAGGATTTCAGTCCCTGTACCGAAATATTGTCCTAAGGCTCAAGGATGTAATTCATTTTTATGATTGTATCTGAAGCCTTAAGGAGTTAGGGATCATAGGTATAATGTGTACAATCAATCCTGACATTTCAGATACATTATCAAAGTATGCTATCACACATCAGGTCCTGATATCACTACCCTGTGCTGTTGGGACCCTGCTCCTTCCACTATTTCTCTGTGGCTTCCTGCCTGCCCCCGCCACCCCCCCCCCCCCCTCTCACCTTCTGCCTGCCTCCGTTTCTCCCCCCCCCCCCCCTCGCTTTCTGCCTGCCTCCGTTCCCCCCCTCCTCGCTTTCTGCCTGCCTCCGTTTCTACCCCCCTCTCGCTTTCTGCCTGCCTCCGTTCCCCCCCCCCTCCTCCCTTTCTGCCTGCCTCCGTTTATACCTCGCTTTCTGCCTGCCTCCGTTTCCCCCCCCCCCTCCTCCCTTTCTGCCTGCCTCCGTTTATACCTCGCTTTCTGCCTGCCTCCGTTTCCCCCCCCCCCTCCTCGCTTTCTGCCTGCCTCCGTTTCTTCCCCCCCTCGCTTTCTGCCTGCCTCCGTTTCTTTCCCCCCCCCTCGCTTTCTGCCTGCCTCCGTTTCTTTCCCCCCCCCTCGCTTTCTGCCTGCCTCCGTTTCTTTCCCCCCCTCTCTTTCTGCCTGCCTCCGTTTCTTTCCCCCCCTCGCTTCCTCCCCGCTTCCTGCCTGCCTCTGTAGATGAAGGTTAATTACAATAGGTTACTCAGACCCCAGTCACAGATCTTAATAAAATGTTATATTGGCAAAGGGGTCGTGATGTATCATTTTCACATGAAATTACCTTGGTCTCTGTGAGGCGTCTGCACTAACCACTATGTTGATAAGGAAATAAGGGGTACATTTGCAGCTACCCATTACTCCGATGATGTAAGAATGGTGCCATCTTTGTCTTAGAAATGAGTAATGTCTCGCTGACCTCACTAGTTCCTCGTGACTTTGGAGGCTGAGTATTTTTAAACTCCAAAAATTGCTGCCTCCATTGTACTCCACTATGCAAGCAGATATTTGAGATGAAGTTATCATCGTGGGGGAATATGTTTCCTGTGCATAGCTGACTTCCTGTTAAATGACTCTTCAGCCATCAGCTCTTAAAAGGACTGTAAACGTTAAAAAATAAACAAACAAACCATAGGTCAATGTATGTGCTAGATATAGTTTGATGCTACCACATCATACAGTGGGGTTTGTCAGATACCCCTTTGCCTGCTCTCTGTCATATTTCAAGTCCATTCCAGGCGTAGCCAAGTTCCCCCCCCCCCCCCCGCACTACTTCCTCACAGCACTGGGATCATGAGTTTGACTCTTGACCATTGCCTTATCTATGTGGAGTTTGTATGTTCTCCACGTGCTCGCGTGGGCTTCCTCTGGGTGCTCCAGTTTCCTCACACACTCCAAAAACATACAAGGGGGTTAATTGGCTGCTATCAAAATTGACCCTAGTCTGTCTCCCTGACCAATTGGGCAGGGACTGATTCGAGGTCTTCATAAAGCGCTACAGAATTTGTGGCGCTATATAAATAATGATGATACTGTTCCCCAATTACCCGGTTATGTCATACATATTCCTTTCCGCAAGGCCACACCCCTAAGATATTGTATTATCCAGGTCTGAGAGGAGTTAAAGGGGTTATTAAGAAGAGAAACGTAATGGCACCTCTACAGAGTATCTTTATACACATTTACATATAAGTATCCCTTATTTACATTAGACAAATGCAAAAGGTAAAAATGTTCGAGTTAGAGTCCCCTTAATAGAAAATGGCTAATGGGAATGAACAAAAGTTTGTATTCAGCGGCATAGCCAACATAAATACAATGTCCATGTTCCATCAAGGAATGGCAACTTTTACATGCCTATTTGTAAGTGTTACTAGTAATCTTATAGAAGGCAAATTGTATTTATTTGCAGCATTAATGGACATTGTTTAGTATAGAGCTGTAACCACTTATGCTTTTTTTTTTTTATACATTAAATGGTTAACTGAAAGCTCCAGAAGAGTCCTGTCTCTGCCTGTGGAGTAGATTAATGTCTTATCATTAAGTCTTTTTGTTCCATAATGAGTAATGTTAATGGTCCAGCCTGTAAAAATGACATGCATTCTGTGCATAAATACTCTGGGATTTGATATACACAGGGCACATAAAAAACTGTTCGGTCTAGTTCTGCTGCTTATATTGGTCTGGAGGTCACAGCGATGATGCGAAATAACTAAATATTCCCCATAAATAATACTAAATAGCATTAAACGTGCATGCACTGTCCTGTATACCTATTGCAGATGGTATAACCCCCTCACTGTCTGGTATTGCAGAGCGGTTTCAGTCTAGCGTAGCACACCACAGCCTGGGGATAGGCAGCTACTGGTTGGGCAACGTCTTGGAAACCGTAATTCTATGATAAGTAGACTCGTCTTGCTCTATTTTGAGGTGGAAAATATGCCATTTTCATAAATTATTATTTTTTCTTTGAGGTGTATCAGTGACGTGCACACACAGGGTAGAGGCAGCCATTTTCACTAAAAACTAGTGACATCGCTAATATGCCTATAGGGGTATTCTGCAAAAAGGAGGAATAAACATTTTGCCACATTTTGTCTTCAGGATGGTCCTCCTTCTTATTAGATATTCTATAAGTTTTTATCGCTGTCTTTTCAAATTGAACATTTAAAACATGGATATTATAGCAAACGGTTCATGGTCCACTGTAGCAATTACACTATTCAAATATTTCATGCTAATAAAGAGAGCACAATTGCTGCATGTTTTCAAACAATTTTTTTTACAGTCCCCCTGTTTTTATTTTTTAACTGCTCTTTTGTCTGACTCTACATGCATGTCTTTGCAAATTTTGGGTGTAAAAATCCAAATTTTCTGCACCCACATTTAATTTGATGCCCTGTTCGCTGATGTGGAGAATGGCACCACTTTGAAAATGTAGCCTGGCGTGTGGAAGATCTGCCCTCACTTGCCACTAGACATCCCAAGAGGAACAATGGCCATGACCTATGTAGTGCTGAGAGCCGCTTCACCAGAATTCCACAGTGAAAGTGACCGTCTGGTGCCACATTCAGTAACTTCTGACCCTGCTCGGCTCCGCTGTCGGCTCACTTGCTGTGCCAAGTTCAGCTATCAGTAGGGACTCCATACTTCATTGTGACTTCTATTGCAAGCAAGCGCCCTTGTATTAATAAATACTAATGAGCGGATGGTGAACATCCTGGGTTTAGAGAGTTACCATGTTAGTTTTCTATGGAATATATAGCCAGCTCCCTGCCGTTCCAATCTCTGAATCCCTATGACTCTGCCCATCTAGTGCCATATGACTCTGCATTGAAGAACTGTAGCTGAAGCCAGGAATGCTGTGTAGACTTGTGCAATTTTCCTTCAGTTCAGTAATCCTACAGTAAGGTGGGTACCATGAGACAATAAGATGACTGGAAGGCTGGGTTATGGCATTAATGAGCTATGGCGCCCTTTCAAGCCATCTACTATATTATACACACTACACATCTACCATTACACCCTATCCCATGTCATACAAAATACTGCAGGATTTTGTTAATACACAGGACTAATAAAAAGCTCACCCCTTCCAAAACTATTGCCGCAGCTACATTGGCTGGACCGTGAATAGGATATTAGTGACATGGTAAGGTTAATCTTATCTCCTCTAGGCTCTATATATAGAGATATATTCTCACTAGGCACAGTAAAAACAGGTCAGGTGTATATTTGTCCTTACTATAAATTTAAAAGGGTTTTCCACTTTAAGATTTTAACTAAATCCCCTCCCTATGTTATAGCTTTTTTAGGGTTCCTGCCCGGTACCCTTACCAACCACTGTACTTAGCGGGCTCCTAGTGCTCGCCTATAGTGGGACCTTTGACAGTCACCCTCATTGCTTTTTGGCTCTATGTGTAGCAGGAGAAATAAGATGAAGCAGACGACTTGCATTTAGAATTGCTGGTTCTCCAATGGGCATCATGCTTTTATTAACGACGCCACATTTGATCTCTGGCTGGAGTCTAGAGTCCAGCAGCCGAGAAGGCAGTCGACAGAGGTCAAGGCTATATGTAAGAACAAATTAGAGGTAATGATGGTGGTCCCAGGGGAGAGACGTTCATTTAAAAAAATAATAATAAAAAAGTCAGGAGGTTTGCTTAAACTGAAAAAACATTTATCTAATCTAAGTAAATATCCTTCTGTTTTGATAAGTAACTTACTAACCAGTGTCTTACCACTGAAGAATGCTGCAATTCAAATATAGAATTTCTATGCTAAATTCCCAAAGGTTAGGACAATAACAATGAACTTCCAGCTGATTTATAAAGGTTTCTTTTGGGGGTTTTTCATTTAAGATTTAATCTTTGCTAATGCTGGATTTAAAATGAGCTTTTCATTGGTATTATTCTGCTGTTAATGACCCTGATAGAGAATGTTGAAGGACTGAAAGTGCTACCCTGCAATATTGTTAAGCAATGAGGAAAATTCATCTTCTTTTGTTGGAGTGTTGTAAAGTCTTGAGTTTTCCATGCTTCCCAATAGGAAGCACAAAGTGGTGTCGATTTAGCATGGAGGAAGCACAATTGAATGTGATTTGTAATGAAATGACCGGTGCCTAAATAATATCTCTTTCCAAGTCCTCTTATGGCAACTAAAGCAAATCTGTCTGCCCCCTGTACATGTAAGCAACTTTTCATTGTGAGAGTGATTGTAGAAATCTGCATATTTGAAGAGAGTATTTCCATTATACAATTTCCTTTGCACAGTACTGCTCACTTTCAGTGATGTCAACTTGGCTTAGATTACTGATGTAAACCAATGTAAAATACCCATGTAATACTTCCACGGTCATGAATTGTTGCTTTTAAAATCTAACATTCCGTTGATAGAACCAAACTCTTTTACAATTACAGCAGTTTTAATTGCAGAGACGAGCTTGGGTTGTGGATCCATCTAGAGGTCGATGCTGACCAGCGATTGGCTGCTTGGTCTGACTGTTGGGCAGCTAGTTGTCAAACATGGCCATACACTTGTGTGGCCAAGTCTAAATGATTTGGCGTTCAGGATGAATGGCTGGAAGTGATGGGTCACTTAAAGGGTACAATGCGGTCATCAGCCAACCAGAGTTACTATCTGCCCCAATAGACATCTGATAGGTCCCTGTTCCTAATCAATATTTGATTGCAGTCATTGTAGGCCCATAGAAGTATGGAAATGTTTGACGTGTGGGGGCATTATTAGGAGAAATATAGTGGTTTTTATATGGATGCTTCTTATATGGAGGACTTTACACTTTTCTTGGGTTTAGTAAAACACTGAAGTTACATTATACATAATTAAAGCAGCAACTCCATAAAAAAGAATGGGACAGACTAATACAAAAAGCTTTGTAATTAACCTTTTTCTTTTTGTTTTTATTCAGACTGCTATTTTTGATTTATAATTATGCAGAGTTTCCACAGTGTCAAGGCAACCACAGTCACTTGAAAAATAATGTAGAGAGCAGATAGGCTTTAGAGCTCCCCTCTGAGCTCTGTCTGCACTGTAAACCCCCCCCCCCCCCCCCCCCACACGCAATCACATGACGTGCACATGTGTGTCCGGCAGCCATACTGGTCTCGCATCAAAATGGATTTTGAAGAGGAGATAATGATTTGTAACGCCTAAGAAAAGGACTGTGTGGTTGGATGGATTAAAGATATTTAAATAGCTGTTTAAGGGGGGCGGGCTGTGGAATTGCTGTTTTTAAGTTGCCACTCATGAGCATTATTGTGAATCTGATTTGGACACCTATGTAACATGACCTTGGTAACCAATCCTGTACAGTGAGAATCTGTTTTCTGTCATGTAATCAGCTTTTTGTATTTCTTTTTTCAGGTTTATGTTGGTGTTGGCCAGTAATCAGCCCGAACAGTTTGACTGGGCTATCAATGACCGAATAGATGAGATTGTCAACTTTGCCCTCCCTGGGCTGGAGGAACGAGAGCGCCTGGTCAGGCTTTATTTTGATAAATTTGTCTTGCAACCAGCAAGTGAAGGCAAGCAGTAAGTGTCCACCACAAAGCTGAATCCTGAGTAACAAAAAAGAAAAGGTTGAAGTTCACCTTTCAACTTTCTTTTTATGACCACTGTTTCAGAGAATGCGGTTTATACTTTTATCTGTGCTAGGACACGCTGAAGTATAACTGATTGTGTTCTATATAAGATGATGACATAAATGGAGTGATTAGTCAAGGCATTGGGGGGGTTCGTGTATAAATGTGTTTTATGGCTATTGTCCGTTCTCTGTAGGCTGCAAATTCAGACGGCAAAATTCATGTATTTGAATAGGTCTGTGATGTAGCACTGCACTCAAATGGAGCAAATGGCATCATTTAGTCAGTCTGTAACTAATCTCCTGCAATGTTTAGCTTGTACTCTCCAGTTGCCAAGCTTAGAAGCCCTCTTCCATGGCTGTATACTTTCTCCCATGCAGAGGAAACTGTACTATTAGCTCAGTGTTTAGTTCATATCGCTGAGCCGGTAACCATCTCATTTATGTTATTTTCTTTAGGCGTTTGAAAGTTGCCCAATTTGACTATGGGAAGAAGTGCTCGGAGCTGGCAGAACTTACCAAGGGCATGTCTGGCCGAGAGATCTCCAAACTGGGTGTTGCCTGGCAGGTAAGCTCGCCAAGTAACAAAAGTATTTGATGGCAAAGAAGAACCATTCTTGCCCGCCTGGTCTCCCACTGTAGTACAATTTGTTTTATTTTCTTTGTTTGAATTGTGTGTTTGGCATGATCGTCTGTTTTGTTATGTTTTCTTAACTTCTAAATCTTTCACAGTAGCTTTATGTATATCCCATTATTCTGCTTTATACTTTAACTATATGAGTGCCCACAGACTCTTCCTGGGACACTCTAAGGATGGTTTGCAGCATTTTAGACACATAGAATACGTAAAATCCGCACATGTTCTGTGTGTAAGACATAAACACAGCCCGATCTCTGTTTTATTGTTAATATTAGATTAACCGAAGTCAAAGTATAATCTTTTCTGCACAAAGTAAATGGCTTTGGGATTAAGTGCAAGGGAAACAAGTATTGAAACAATGAAGTTGACCTAGAGACTTCCTTCATTGTCCTGTAGGATACATGACTCTAGAAGACATATAGGAAGTCTTGTAGGGAGTTCTATATAGGTCTCATCCTTTAGATCCACACCTCACTGCTTATGCTATGATCCACGTTCGCAAAACACGAATGTAGAAGGATTCAGAAAGAAAGACAATGTGAAGGGGGTTCCTATTATCTTGAGGAAATCCATTTTTTTTATTCATGCTAATTGAATTGTTGTTTTCATAGTAAACCTGTTAACTTGCTTGTTTATGTGACAGCAGTGCATGGAGTGTTTATAATTAATGTCCACCGTGCTCTCTCATTAGCTGGTTGCTGTATTAGGAAGGAGGTGCTTCTCTAACGGAGCAGGCAGGGTTTGAGTGCCAGCTTTGTCAACTTGCTTTGCATAGATTGGTGAACACATGGGCAGGGCCAATAGTATTATAGTAACTTACATGACTCAATTCTCGACTTTTTGTATGAGGGAAGTAGGGTACACACCTGTGTGATTATGGTGCAGATTGCACGAATCCCGACTATTTGGTCAGTGTGTGTACTCTTCCACGATCATGTTCTTAGTACCAAAACGCATCATATCTGTTGATTTTGGTTTTAGAAACTTCCTAAAAATCCCGATCAGCGATGGAACAAATGTGGAAGTGTGTACGCACTCACGACTAGCAGTGTAGGCAGATGTATGTAGACTGTGTACAGCCACTATTATTTCAGCAGATGTTCAGGAGAGATGAAGATCACAGATCTGAAGGCACGTTGTGTAGGTGTGTATGTATGAATCGGGACTTTCATTCGTTGGTGAAATTATTTCAGAAATTGTATCTGAAGTAAGATTGCATATGTGTGTTCCCAGCTTAATACTGTTCTACTTAACAGAGCTGGAATGTCAGTGGAATGGTTGGGTTAATACTAAGCAATGTATTTTGACCTTAATGGTTCATATCTGAGCATCTGCATTTTTGGTCCTTTTAAGAATCTTGACGCCTGTGGAAAAACGTTTGCTGGGAACATTCTTCTCTATGGCAAGATTCTATACAAGGGGCCTTGCGAATGTCACCCTAATTAGAATCTATTTGCGGCTACCCTCCAGCTTTTCCCATTATCGTGTGTTCCGTGCGCCTTGTAGAAAAATGCAGAACAAAATTATGGTATTAAAAGGCATAGGGAGCACAAAACGACGCCGCGTCGCCCGATTGAGCGCAGGCAGCTCAGCTTCTGTGACAAATTGCAGAAAATGACTGCAGAGCAGTGTTTCAAGACCATTATCTCCGCTGGGTGGAGAACTATTTGCATTATCGAGGGCCGTAGAGCAGGAGGCCTCGATGCTACCTCATTGAACGGAAGCATTTACATTGACTGTCTCCCCACAGGCTGCTTTTGCCTTTTGTCAGGCTTTCCTTTTATTGTGAAAAGTAGCTTTCTTTCTTTCTTGTTTTATCGTAGATTGCTGCAGATGTGCGGAGTCCTACTCGGGGCTGCAGCTGCAGAGTTAAGAGGCTTTTTAATGGGGCTTCTGGGGAGAGGACGTCTGACGCTCTGTTGCTATGGGCAGTAAACAGGCTTCAAATGAACTCGTAACACTGCTTTTTCTAGTGTATTCCTGTTTTGATACAAACTGATTTACATGATGGTCTATTGCGTGGTTTAAATAGTTTCTTTTGCGGTGGAGAAGAGTGGGTTTATTTTTTATGTATTTTGTATATAAGAATTTAATAGTACATGGTCAAAATTCTGTTAATATTAGATTGGCAAAGAAGGTATAGAACAGGCCTGTCCAACCTGCGGCTCTCCAGATGTTGTGAAACCACAAGTCCCAGCATGCCCTTCCATCTATCAACAGGTTGTCTACTGGCAAAGCATGCTGGGACTTGTAGTTTCACAACATCTGGAGGGCCGCAGGTTGGACAGGCCTGGTATAGAATATTCTCAGAAATTGCCATAGGCTTAGGAGAAATTCACATGAAATAACATGTGAAGCTGACGGTTGTTTAGGAAGAAAATATGTTTATTTTTTTATCTTTCTTCTTTTGTCTAATGAGGGCTGGCTTAGCAGGTGTCCTTTAGTTGCATGCGTCTCGTAGCGTTTTAGACCAGAGGTGATCTGGTCAGATCTCCTAATCAGTGGGACACAAGGATGTGGAATCTAGTTGGTTACACGGAGTCAAGAGCAGGTCTCGTCTGTTTTCTATGATCCAAGAGAAGGCGCTAAGAAGCGTTAACTAGGCAACTATAAAATGTGTGTAGCTCTGCCTTCTAGCCTCCTGAGTTCCATTCTGCCATGTTCCTATGTGGACAGATACTGGGTCAAACTTGGACCCCGATATTCCAGGTTAACCTTTACATATTTAATGATCAACTATGGCTCTAATGTATTTTTTGGTGGTTTTCTTGGGCCTCTGTTCCAAAATACAAATCCTATTTAGTCTGTCTACTTCTACAAGCTCTACCGTCCTATCTCTATGTAATCAGGATTGCCAATGTTTAGTAAATCTTTTTCCTGGCTGTGTTTTTTTTTTTTTATCAAAGCCAACATTTTTACCAACCCATTGTGTAAGCTTGTGTTAAGGAGATACTTGCCATCACTAGGTTTCTGTAACATGCTTCTCCGGGTAAGATGGCGATCCAATATAAAATACTTCTACTAACCTCTAAAGGCCGTAACAAACTGCACCAATATATATCTCTTCACTTGTCTGAAAGTCTCTCCCAACTCGATTCCTCTGGCCGTTACTATAATCTGCCCCTCTCGTCCTCACTCGTCACTTGCTCTTATTCCTCGACTTTCCATGGTCTTCACCCACTCTGGATATACAACAAGACTTTTCTCCTAGTCTCCAAACCATCAATGATTCCCTGAAAACTCCTCTTCAGGCAAGTTTATTAAACTCCTGAACCATCTTCACGTCTGTAATCTATTCTACCCGATTACCACCACACTACACCGTCCTTTCAATACTTACCTTTATTCTCTTTTGTAACCAACAGTGCCGTGTGACTGGATCATATAGCCCCAATAGGCACTTTAACCATCTGGTCCTCTTACTGCTTTATAACCTCGTTAGACTGCTTCGTTTGTTCCCAATTGTAAAGCGCTACAGAATAGGCTGGCGCTATATAAAATAAAGTTGATAATGTAAAAGATTGGACAATCAAAGTAGTCGCATGTTCAGCTGGCTCCCATAGCCACCGTGTGTTGTGAGTGGGGTGGGTGTCTTTTGTGGGCATGGAGGCTCTGCTAGCTTGAGGGCATCATTAGCTTAAAACAAATCCCTGCAGTACCCAGCTGTATGGGTTAATTTGCCCTAATCCATATGCGGACCATGTTGTTTCTAATATTGGTTATACCAAAAATTAAAACGCAACATGTGAGAATTTGTTTTCCTTGGAGCAGGGGTAGGCAATCTGCAGCTCTCCAGGTGTTGTGAAACTACAAGTCCCAGCATGCTTTGCCAGTAGATAACCAGCAGATAGGTGGCAAGGCATGCTGGGATTTGTAGTTTCACAACACCTGGAGAGTTAAAATGGATTGCTGCATGTATATGGTACTGGATGCTGCAGTACTGTGTACAGCTTAGGGAATTAAGGAGCACATGGTTACCTACGTATCCCTCCGAGAGAGCAGTCTTCTCCTGATAAATGCATGAACTTTGTCACTATGACCTCTCGTCCTCCTCCCTCTCCCAGTCTCGGCTGAGAAGGTAACCTTGTTAAAGGGTATCTGGCCTCCCAGCTTCGCTGAAGAGTTGCATCGTCAGCCAAGTCTGCGGAAATGGGTTAACGCGTCCGCAGGGGGAGATTTTTGAAGTAGAGAAAAAAAAAGATGAATATGAATGAGGTGGGAAGCTGGTTTTTAGTACGCCAGCAGCTCGCTCGGCAGGGACCGCCGAATGCTCGCTCCCTCTCTTTCTCCGTCATCCTTTCTCATCTCCCTTCCTGTTCACCACCACCACCACCTCCTTCTCTGGCAGGCAGGGAACCCGCAGCTCAGCTATTTTTAGAAAGTCATTCAGAAAAGCAGCCAAGCGCAAAGGATGGCAGTATTCAGCGGCTAGATGCAGGGGTTTGGTGACGACTCATGAGGGATAAACACTTTATTGGTATTAAGCTCGGGTGGCGATGTTGGAAGACACTGCAGCTTTTAACAGAAATCCATTAATGGAATTGTTAACTCATTTGCTGCTGGTGGGGGGGCGGCAATATTCCATCTGCCTTTTCTTCCCCCTGTTATTGCTACACTTTACCCTGTCTGAGCCACATGGTTTAATTCAAGGGCATAGTGCTGTGCCAAATAACAGAGAATAACCTTGATGATCAACTAATAATAGTATACTTTGCTTAACTAAAAGATGCCAAGGTGAAAATCTACAATGTATAGTGTAATAATGATGGCTGCTATAACATCTAAACCTGCTACTGTCTGTCCATCATGTAAACAAGTGTTTTAGGTTTCTTTCCTTCCTTCCTCCCTTCTTTCCTTCCTTCCTTCTTTCCTTCCCCCCTCCCGCCCTTTGCGCCTGCCTTTTCCCCTCCCGCCCTCTGCGCCTGCCTTTTCCCCTCCCGCCCCCTGCGCCTGCCTTTTCCCCTCCCGCCCCCTGCGCCTGCCTTTTCCCCTCCCGCCCCCTGCGCCTGCCTTTTCCCCTCCCGCCCCCTGCGCCTGCCTTTTCCCCTCCCGCCCCCTGCGCCTGCCTTTTCCCCTCCCGCCCCCTGCGCCTGCCTTTTCCCCTCCCGCCCTCAGCTCCTTCCATCATTTATTTGAAATAGGTGACCGTAATACCAAGGTGTGTTTGCCTTCAATTACTATTAGGGCTCGTCCACGCAAGCAGATTACTCACGTAATGTGATTATACCGATAGGTAAATACTGGGCTCTGTATTCTGTTCACATGGAGCCGGTGTTACTAGTTACAAGGAGTATCTCAAGTTGTTTTTTTGTTTTTTTACTCCTTATTTCTGGTTGTGATGAACTGAGTTCATTTTTATTTATTTTTTTTGTTGTAAAATTCTCTTTAAAACAAGATTGAAAAGCAGCAAGAGGGCCCTGCTCGTCCGCTTACAATCTATTGAAAAATATGAGGTCAGGTGCCACCTATTGTATATTGGCCCGATTGTGGTGTTAAAGTGCTTAGAGAGGGATATGTGACCCAATCACACGGCAATTTTGGTCTGGACAAAAGTATGTTGCAAAAGAAAATAAATGTTAGTGTTGTGTTAACTGTAGTGAGGTGTTGTTGTGGTTTTTTTTGTTGTTTTTTTTTTTATGCATTTATAAATACGCTCACATGCGTATTGGCTTTTGTAGTAATATTACAATCAAATGCTGCTTAATATGTACAACTACAGAGGACTATAACTACACTTGGGTAAACCAGTGGGAGGTTTCATTCTGATCTATACATTCCACTGAAAACGGGGACTGTTTGGAGGGAAAGGGATAGTGTTCTTTTTGCCCAAAAGAAGGGACCATGGGATTGTGCCGCACAGATAGATGCAGTGAGATTATTAGAGACAAATGGTACAATACGACACCGAGGTTACTAGATCGGCCACGTCACTCCAGTCACGCACGAATTACACATGCTACATGACTGCACTGCAATTGCCTCACATACGTATTTCATGTTCTCCCCATGCCCTATTTCCCTTCTGCTCCACTCTGCTGTTTTTAAATTGGCTCTTGGGGGGCAATTCAATTCCCCCCCGAAGTAGTGCAGCATTATTACCGTTAATACGGTAAATTTAACCCAGATTTCTGCTCGCGGCTCCATGAGTTGCAAGCAAAAACCAGCGTTAAAGATTACCGTATTAATGGTGGTGATGCGCGCTACTGGCGTAATATCGGTAATAGTGCGCAGACAATTGAATCCCCCCCCTTCCTTGGAGTCCTATTATAATAGGCACTGTTGAGCACTGCAACCAGCAGGTGTTAGACCACTGACCACCAGTCTGACCAGTCCAGCAGTGGCTCAGCGGCCAGGCATAGAAACAATATGTATGTGCAGGCCAGCCTGCAAGTGGGCAATAACCTCCAGAGTCTTTATAACTGATATAAGTGTGTGCAATAAACTCCAATATGTTTGTCCAGGTGCACACTTGCTCCTGTTTAGCTGGATTTGCTCTGAATTGTCTATGCTGTGAAAACATTAATAGGTTCCTCCAGTTACATCTCTCCACCTCTTACTAAGCAATGTAAATGTCCTTTTAAATAGGAAATTATTTTCACTTTTGACTATTATTTGCTAATTGAGCATTTCCTCAGCATACTTTCCAGTACATACTACAGGCAGGAAAATGTAATGACGCTAAATGCCATGGGTGGTGCAACAAATACCAATGTACTATAGCCCATGACACCCACAGACCTTTTTGCTTTCAGAAGCCTTGTAGTGCTACAACCTTGGGTTCAAGTCTGCAATCTTTGAGTCTGTATGTTCCCCCTCCCCGTCCTTAAGGATTTTCTCCAGGCCCTCCCACCCACGCTCTAAATGCTATTGGTAGGGTAATTTGATTGTAACTAAAATTGGCCTGGTGTGTGTCTGTGCCTGGTAAGGAAAATTAGATTGCAAGCTCCACTGGGGCAGCGACCAATGTGTCTAAATAAATTGATTTTTGATTGAACGGTGCCCCTTTATAAATCATGGATGATATTAGGCTGATGAGAGGGAATATCCGGTTAGTGTGTAACAGCACATGTGGTATTTGAACCACGCTATTTAATAAGCCTTTTCCTGGAATTCATAACCATGCTTTGATTATATCCCATTTTTAAGCACCACAGCTGTCCAGCAGCTCATTAGGAGATCTGCATCAAAATAAAGGACCACGTCTTAATGGCCTCCAGCTGCATTGCAAATTCTGTTACATTCTAAATAAAAAAAAAAAAACCCCATGCAATTAAGTCTATATAATACATGCCTTCAGCTTTTCTTGTTGTCATTTGTAAATGTTTAATGGCAATTAATTTTTAATTGCGCTATTAATAATTGAGTTTCAAAAACAGGGCTTATGTTGTGCATTGAATAGTTCTGGTGAATCTTCTGCACAGAATGTTCAGATGTCTTCGTTTTAGTCAGGTGCCCAGAATAATCCTGGTCCTGGGTCATTCGTACGCATTGGTATACCTATAACAGAGGCAGCAACCAATTTGCAGGGTGAACCAATATTCCTGAGAATGTAATTATTCCCTATGAACCATTAACTTCTCTGAGGCAACCATTTTTGGGGTCTGAATCAGTATTCATATTTAACCTATCCCATTCGTTACTGGTTCCTAGTAAGTAAGTTTTTGGTTCACAAAATGGCTGCCTTCCCTGTGTGTAACTGACGTGGGCATCCCTGGCAGATTAGCTCATTTTAAATACACATATACAGGAAAATTATCACAAAACAGGGTTAATATGTGTTTGTCAGAGGTTGACGAAATAAATCTGGAGCCAGCCTATGAAATATAGCAGCCAGCGGGTTCTGTCATGGAGCATGGGAAGACGTTAAATCCATTGATCCATAGAAATGACTTCAAAATGGTAGCCCCCAGCAGCAATTTGTTTTAATGCATTGGCTACCTGACT
The DNA here is from genome assembly GCF_038048845.1 of Mixophyes fleayi. Taxonomy (NCBI): domain Eukaryota; kingdom Metazoa; phylum Chordata; class Amphibia; order Anura; family Limnodynastidae; genus Mixophyes; species Mixophyes fleayi. The sequence goes on from NC_134412.1 coordinate 77,892,679, forward strand.
CCTGAGAGATTTTTTTTTCCCTCAGCCTTGTTTATGTGCTTCTTTAAAAAAAAACATGTTTTTAATCCAATTTTAAGTACATTTTTAAACTGTTTAGGTCATCCAGTGGGTAAAGCTTTGAATCAAAAGCTGTCCTTTAAATAGAATTCTAGAGAAGTCTATTATACACTGAATAGATGAATGATTTGCTGAGTCAGATGTATCTGATAAGGGTGGCTGGCGGGAAATAGCAGAGTCCACAGTTTGCTCTGTCCCAGAGGCCCCTGCGTCTGTCCGTCTCCCTATAGAAGGGGCTTCTGTCTCCTCTGTATGTGTCTCCTTGTTCTGATGACCTTCAGCTGGGGATGAGAGGAGGGAGAGCGCTCCCATTCCAGTTAATCTACATTACACAGCCGCTGCACTGGAAAATCCCTCAAGGAAGCAGTTTTTGGGGAGGAGGAGGGACGGGCCTTTCACCTGCCAGCTGCGGGAGTCAAACTGCTTACACTGAATTGCTGCCGAACATAAATACTCCCAACTTCCCCGGCATTCATGAATAGAAATGGGGCTTCATTAACATGAGCATGTGTGCACTTTTACTGCCTGCACCATTTCTGTTTCAGCAGTTAACCCTTTCACCATTACAGGCTACCAAAAGAAGCATCCTAAACTAGATAGCTGAGTCGGCGCTGGCTACTGGTTAGAGCACATTTCAGCCAGATTTAGCAGTCTGTGACTCCACAGTTGCAATTGTGGCGGGACAGAGGGTTCTTTTTTTGTTTGTTTGTTTTTGTATTTTTTATTGTATAGTTATAATTTTGCTATGGAGTTATAGAACTAGAGCAGAGATGCATCATGAATTCTAGCCAATATTTAGCCTATTAATTTCGTCTCTATTCTTGACCCTGATGAACCATTGTCGTCCCCCCTAAATCTCTGTGTTTCACTCCATTAAAGTCATCAGTCATGACTGACTGAGGTATCGGTCGTAAGACCATACATGCCCACTCTCCTGGAATATCTGCTAGGTCTCCCAGACTCCCGGGAGAGCAGGCCATGCTCCTGCATCCTGCCTACTTCCTAGTGAAGTGGGCAGGATGGCAGTCTCCATGATGTGATTAGTGTAATTTTTTTCCCCAGCACCTCCACTGGGCCAACATGACTAGATTCGCCACGCCCGCCCCCATCCGTCCGCCATCTTCACCTCCCCTCCTGGTATCTACCCTAAGGGAACAAATTGTAAATATTTGGTAAGTATATGTAAGACTGATTATTCGTGCAGGCAGCCATTTTGTAGGCTGAACAGTGTGTAGGTGATGGGTGCATCCTATTACTAGGTCTGATATTGTTGGGTGAGGGAAATAAAGAATTATTCAAGAGAGCATTGGTTCATGAAGGTCAAGAATTGGGTCATTTTCCACAGCTCTGTCTTTACTCCCAATTTCCCAAAACTAAACTGCAGGTTTGAAAAAGTGGAGATGTTGCCTATAGCAACCAATCAGATTCTAGCTGTCATTTTGTAGACTGTACTAAATAAATAACTAGAATCTGATTGGTTGCTATAGGTAACATCTCCACTTTTTCAAACCCGCAGTTTAGTAAATATACCCCTTTGTTTAATTCATCTGTCTTATCTGCAGTTCACCAATCTCAGTTGATGTGGGTTATAGAACATTTTATACTCTATAGTTTTATTAAATAAGCCTATTTCTCCTTCAGATAAGAGTTTTTTGTTTTTCTTTTGCTGTAGTGTTGGTGAAGGAGGGGGGGGGGGAAGCCCTGTAAATTGACACACATCACACTGATACACTACAATGGATGCAAACACCTATTTTCAGCTTGGAATGGCCCGTCACTTCATTTCCACATCATCAGTGCCCCAAAGCTGAATTCACACAGGCTAGAGGAAGGGGAGACAAGCAATGGGCACATGTAGAACGAAACAGGGCAGGTTGCAAGTAGGAGTAGACTTGGACGTTAGTTTGATGTGACATTATAATTGGAGTTCTCTTTCCTTCTTACTATCTGCAGTTTCCAGGCTTCCACTGCAAAATGGTGCTCGTTTTATAGATGTTTAGGTTCTGCACAGTTCAGTTGTAAATATTTAAAGATATAGGGGTTGATTTAAGACCCCTCACAAATTTTGCCCACTAACTGGCATCTCTTATTGGCGCTATTCGCAGCGATAAGAAATATAGTAACGGAGCAGTTTATCCATTAACTGAAGCCGAGGGCAGCTGGTTCAATAAGCTGCTGTACTGGCAAATGGTAAAAACTGTTCTCTAGCTGCTGACCGCAGCAGCGAGCGTGTATTACGGAGTCCTGTCCAAGGGGTAAATGCATCAAGCCGAGAGTTTTCCGGCGGGTTTGGAAAGTGGAGATGTTGCCTATAGCAACCAATCAGATTCTAGCTGTCATTTTGTAGAATGTACTAAATAAATGATCACTAGAATCTGATTGGTTTTTTAAACCCGCCGGAAAACTCTCAGCTTGATACATTTACCCACAGGTCTGCTTCCTCCACGTGTGCGGCCATCAGACCACGCATGCGCGCAAGTGTTGAACGGAGCGGAAGAGCATCCAGTCTGTTGGGGTGGGATCACAAGAGCCCTCTCCAGCTAGACTTTTACTATAGCCATATGAAGATGACGTTCCCTAACGGCGCCCAGCTCCGAAAAGCTAAGCTTTTCAGAGCTTGGTAAATTGGACAAGGCTGCAGTTCCCATAGAGGATAAGGGGACAGTGGTACTGAGGGATAATTTAGTGAATGTCGTTACACTGTTGTTAAATAGTCCAAATACTAGCCTTTGTCTTATTCATGTGCAATCGTTTGTTTCTGCAGGATTTAAGGCAGAATAATGTTTGATAAATTAGGCCCTTTATAATGGTAAATAGTATTTGCTTTGTTAAGCCCCGTTAATAGCACAACTTTACTTTTTTTTGGATAGTTTTCTCTCAGTAAAATGCGACATGCATTCTACTATTACTAATCATCTGGTGACAAGAAGGACATATGTTGCAAATGTTTACAGAAAATTGAAACCGCTTTGTAAATATGCTCCTTATCCTAAATCTGCAGTCCCACGTAGAAGATTTTTATTTTTTTTCCAATCATGCATCAGTCCTTTTTCTGCAGTGTCTTCCCACAAACCATTATTTCCTTTTCAAAAGTTTTCTGGTTGGCAAGCAAAAATAGCAGCCAAACACAGGCAGTCTGTGACACATGCTCACAGCATGTCATGTGGTGGCAGGGGGGAGGGAGAGGATGTCTGTGTATGCAGATCTCAGACGGGTGTTCCAAAGCCTCTCTGTTCACTACATCATGTGCCGTGTGACTGTGGTTGCCATGGTAGCCATAAATTATTTGGGAAATTGGTTAATACCAACATACCTCTTGTAGCCTGCCACAGTAATTTATGTTACAGAAAAAATAATTTTGTTTTCATGGGATTGCTGCTTTATTGCTACTGTATTGAGTCACAACTTTGTTTGGTCTGGAATGGACTGTGCCGTGCCACACTTTTTAGTTGTATGTTAAACATTGGCATTGGTGTTTGAACCAGAATGATTCATCAGACATTACTACTGTGTCACTGCCTGTGACACAGCAATTTGCTTGATGAAGTGAGAGGAGATTTATAGATGTGATCTGCTTAGTTATGGCTTTCTCTGATTGGTTTTTCAGCAAGTGTGGTACGGTCGGATACTAATTAAGGGGCTATATATCTCTTGCTGGATGTTAATGATTGAGGTTTTTGCTGTTATTTAAGGGTAGTTTTTCCTGCTGTGTCATGTGAATAAGTTGCAAATGGCTGTGAATCTTTTCTTTCAGGGTTTATTATAATAAAATAGATTTTTCAGAAAACACGAGTTCTGTGATTTTTAGTATTTTGAGATCCAGGGAGATATATTACACTTTTCAAATGTACCTGCCATGGATAGACATAGAGGTATATTTACTAAACTGTGGGTTTGAAAAAGTGGAGATGTTGCCTATAGCAACCAATCAGATTCTAGCTGTCATTTTGTAGAATGAACTAAATAAATGATAACTAGAATCTGATTGGTTGCTATAGGCAACATCTTCACTTTTTCAAACCCGCAGTTTAGTAAATATACCCCTATAGTGTTTGTGTGCTGTAACCTGTAATGAGTATTAGTTTCAACATTTGTGAGTAACATCAGCCCCATTTTCCTTTTGGAAATTGTGGATGGTGCTAAATATTCATCAAGAGGTGACTGCCGGGCTGTAAAATTCTTCCCCTCATTTTGTCTGACAGCGTTTTCCAGGGAGTAATGTACAAAGTGTATCCTCCCCAGCCCACAGGACAGCACCCACCAACAGCTAATTTGCATTGTACTATAAACAAATGGAGACGCTGGGCTGAGAAGAGCATGTTTTAGTTTTTTGGTTTGCTTTGTTCTCTAGAATGATGTCTGTGTGGAAAAACTGTACATATTAATGCACTTTAATTGGTTTATTTAAGCAACTGCTTTTTATGTACTAAAATTGGCAATACTTGGTGACTGTGACCTACATCTATGGGTGTAGTGTCCTGTTCTGTCCTTTTGTGCTGCTGTGATCTTCTGTGTCTAATGGTTCTTTCTGTCTATCTCAGGCTGCAGCGTACGCCTCAGAAGATGGCATTCTGACAGAAACCATGATCGATGCCCGCGTGGCCGACGCTGTTCGGCAGCACCAACAGAAAATGGAATGGCTGAAGGCAGAGGGCAAGGAAGAGGGCAAAGAGCCAGGGAAAAGCCCTCTGCAGCACCTTCTAGAGGGAACCCCTGTATGAAGCACACAGGAAACGATGTAGGTTACCACCAATCTGCCTCAACATTCTATTAACAAGTGAGATCGGCCAATGGCTGCAGGCGACACCGCCAACGGTTTTGCCTGTTCCTCATTGGTGAGGACGAAGTGGTGTAATGGCAACCTCCCGCCAGCAGGGGGCTCCAAGAAACGCAGCTCTTGCACTCAGGAGACGGCTTCGTCATCTTCACCATTCATTCCCTATTGAACTCGTTTGTCTTTTTTTTATATTTGTTTTAGGGTACCCCTGCTTCATAATATATTATGAACATGTGATACATTGTTTTAAATCTGAACGAAGCTGCTGCTTTTACAGCGATTTCTGGTTGAATGTAGAGAATAACCTAAAAGAACGTCCATCAAAAATTCATCTATAAAGAAGATTAATGTATTGTGCAGTGTTTCTCTTTATTAATCCCAAGTGTCGTTTTTCTTCTTTTGTACTGGTTTACAGGACTGTGATTAAAAGCCTATTAGGCCCAAAATATACTCGATAATAAA